>NC_062287.1:29455738-30055738 GCF_902655055.1 Lutra lutra | reverse complement strand
GACCATTTTCTTACACCATACACAAAGATATGCTCTAAGTGGTTGAAAGACCTCAATGTGATACAAAAGTCCATCAAAATCCTTGAGGAGAACATAGGCAGTAACCTCTTTGACACTGGCCACAGCAACTTCTTTCAGGACACATCTCCAAAGGCAAGGGAAACAAAAACAAAAATGAACTTTTGGGGCTTCATCAAGATAAAAAGCTTCTTTTTTTTTATTTGATTAATCTCTCTCTCTCTCTCTCATATTCTGATGAGTCTGGCTAGAGGTTTATCACTCCTGTTGATATTTTCAGAGAATTAGCTCCTGGTTTCATTGATCTGTTTTTATTACTTTTTTTTAGTTTTATATCATTTATTTCTGCTCTAATTTTCATTATTTCCTTTCTGTTGTTTTTGAGTTTTGTTTGTTGATCTTATTCTAGCTCTTTTAGATGTAAGGTTAGATTTTTATTTAAGATTTTTCTTGCTTTTTGAGGTAGGCCTGTGTTGTTATAAACTACACTCTTAGAATGGATTTTGCTGCATCCCAAAGATTTTGGACCATTGTTTTTTCATTTTCATTTCTATCATCTATCTATCTATCTATCTATCTATCTATCTATCTATATCATCTATATCCATCTATCTAAAGAGGGGGCATGAACATGGGAAGTGGCAGAGCAAGAGGCAGAAAGACTCTGCAGACCAACTCCCTGCTGAGTGCGCAGCCTGACACAGTGCTCGATCCCAGGACCCTGAGATCATGACCTAAGCCAAAATCAGTAGTCAGCCACTTAGCGGACTGAGTCACCTAGGCACCCCCGTCTCCATATATATTTTTTTATTTATGTTTGATTTCTTGGATGATCCATTCATTGCTTAGTTGCATGTTATTTAATCTCCCTGTATCTGTGGTCTGTCCAGATATTTCTAGTGTTTGACTTCTAGTTTCATAGTGTTATACTCAGAAAAGGTGAAATCTTTTTGAATCGGTTGAGACTGTTTCAAAACCCAATATGAGATCTGTTCTGGAGACCGTCCCATGTGTGCTTAAAAAGAATGTGTATTCTGCAATTTTAGAATGGAATTTTCTGAATACATCTGTTAAATACTTCTGGTACAATGTGTCATTCAAAGTCACTGTTTCCTTCTTTATTTTCTGTCTGGATAAACTGTCCATTGATGTAAGTGGAGTTTTAAAATCCCAGGCAATCATTGTATTACTACCAGTTAAGTTCTTTATGCTTGTTACTGTTTTATGCATTTGGATGCCCCCATTTTGGATGTGTAAATATTTACAATTGTTGTATCTTCTTGTTGGATTGTTCCCTTTTTTGTTACATAGTGCCCTTCTTTTTTTCTGTCTATAATCTTTGTTTTGAAGCCCACTTTCTTGATATAGTAGTGCTATGTCTTCTTTATTTTTACATCCATTTGCATGATAAGTGTTTCTCCAACTCCTCACTTTCTCTTCTTTTTTTAAAAAGATGTATTTTATTTTATTTATTTGAGAGAGAGAGCGTGAGAGGGGAGAAGTCAGAGGGAGAAGCAGACTCCCCACTGAGCAGGGAGCCCAATGTGGGACTTGATCCTGGAACTTGATCCTGGAACTCCAGGATCAAGACCCGAGCCAAAGGCAGTTCCCTAACCAGCGGAGCCACCCAGGCGCCCGTATCCCCTTACTTTCAATCTGTCTGTGTCTTTAGTTATGGAATGAGTCTCCCATGGCCAGCATAAAGAGGAGTCTTGTTTTTTTATCCATTCTATGACCCAATATCTTTTGATTAGAGTGCTTAGTAATAAATTACATTTAAATTCATTTTTGTTAAGGATTGTTTATTGCCATTGCCATTTAGTTAATTGTTTATGGTTGTTTAGTGGTTTGTTTGTTTCTTTGTTTGTTTCTGATCCTTTTTTTCTCTAGCTCTCTTTCTTGGGTCTCTGGCTTTCTCTATGTACTTGGGTTCTTTCTCTTAACTCTTTGCATATCTATTCGTAGTTTTTGATTTATGGTTACTATTAGTTTTGTTTTTTTTTTTTTAAGATTTTATTTATTTATTTGACAGAGAGAGATCACAAGTAGGCAGAGCGGCAGGCAGAGAGAGAGGGAAGCAGGCTCCCCGCAGAGCGGAGAGCCCCATGCGGGGCTCGATGCCAGGACCCTGAAATCATGACCCGAGCCAAAGGCAGAGGCTTTAACCCACTGAGCCACCCAGGTGCCCGAGTAATAAGTTTTGTTTTTTTTTTTTTTTACGTGGGTATTCATCCTTTCTTTTTTCTTTTTTCTTCTTCTTCTTTTTTTTTTTTTTTTTTTTACAGCTTTATAAACATATATTTTTATCCCCAGGGGTACAGGTCTGCGAATCGCCAGGTTTACACACTTCACAACACTCACCATAGCACATACACTCCCCAATATCCATAACCCCACCCCCTCTCCCAACCCCTTCCCCCCATCAACCCTCAGTTTGTTTTGTGAGATTAAGAGTCACTTATGGTTTGTCTCCCTCCCAATCCCATCTTGTTTCAATTACTCTTCTCCTACCCCCTCAACCCCCCATGTTGCATCTCCTCTCCCTCATATCAGGGAGATCATAGGATAGTTGTCTTTCTCCGATTGACTTATTTCGCTAAGCATGATACCCTCTAGTTCCATCCATGTCGTCGCAAATGGCAAGATTTCATTTCTTTTGATGGCTGCATAGTATTCCATTGTGTATATATACCACATCTTCTTTATCCATTCGTCTGTAGATGGACATCTAGGTTCTTTCCATAGTTTGGCTATTGTAGACATTGCTGCTATAAACATTCGGGTGCACGTGCCCCTTCGGATCACTACGTTTGTATCTTTAGGGTAAATACCCAGCAGTGCAATTGCAGGGTCATAGGGTAGTTCTATTTTCAACATTTTGAGGAACCTCCATGCTGTTTTCCAGAGTGGTTGCACCAGCTTGCATTCCCACCAACAGTGTAGGAGGGTTCCCCTTTCTCCGCATCCTCGCCAGCATCTGTCATTTCCTGACTTGTTCATTTGAGCCATTCTGACTGGTGTGAGGTGATATCTCATGGTGGTTTTGATTTGTATTTCCCTGATGCCGAGTGATATGGAGCACTTTTTCATGTGTCTGTTGGCCATCTGGATGTCTTCTTTGCAGAAATGTCTGTTCATGTCCTCTGCCCATTTCTTGATTGGATTATTTGTTCTTTGGGTGTGGAGTGTGCTAAGTTCTTTATAGATTTTGGACACTAGCCCTTTATCTGATATGTCATTTGCAAATATCTTCTCCCATTCTGTCAGTTGTCTTTTGGTTTTGTTCACTGTTTCCTTTGCTGTGCAAAAGCTTTTGATCTTGATAAAATCCCAATAGTTCATTTTTGCCCTTGCTTCCCTTGCCTTTGGCGATGTTCCTAGGAAGATGTTGCTGCGGCTGAGGTCGAAGAGGTTGCTGCCTGTGTTCTCCTCGAGGATTTTGATGGATTCCTTTCTCACATTGAGATCCTTCATCCATTTTGAGTCTATTTTCGTGTGTGCTGTAAGGAAATGATCCAATTTCATTTTTCTGCATGTGGCTGTCCAATTTCCCAACACCATTTATTGAAGAGGCTGTCTTTTTTCCATTGGACATTCTTTCCTGCTTTGTCGAAGATGAGTTGACCATAGAGTTGAGGGTCTATTTCTGGGCTCTCTATTCTGTTCCATTGATCTATGTGTCTGTTTTTGTGCCAGTACCATGCTGTCTTGATGATGACAGCTTTGTAATAGAGCTTGAAGTCCGGAATTATGATGCCACCCACTTTGGCTTTCTTTTTCAATATTCCTTTGGCTATTCGAGGTCTTTTCTGGTTCCATATAAATTTTAGGATGATTTGTTCCATTTCTTTGAAAAAAATGGATGGTACTTTGATAGGAATTGCATTAAATGTGTAGATTGCTTTAGGTAGCATAGACATTTTCACAATATTTATTCTTCCAATCCAGGAGCATGGAACATTTTTCCATTTCTTTGTGTCTTCCTCAATTTCTTTCATGAGTACTTTATAGTTTTCTGAGTATAGATTCTTAGTCTCTTTGGTTAGGTTTATTCCTAGGTATCTTATAGTTTTGGGTGCAATTGTAAATGGGATGGACTCCTTAATTTCTCTTTCTTCTGTCTTGTTGTTGGTGTAGAGAAATGCAACTGATTTCTGTGCATTGATTTTATATCCTGACACTTGACTGAATTCCTGTACAAGTTCTAGCAGTTTTGGAGTGGAGTCTTTTGGGTTTTCCACATAGAGTATCATATCATCTGCAAAGAGTGATAGTTTGACTTCTTCTTTGCCGATTTGGATGCCTTTAATTTCCTTTTGTTGTCTGATTGCTGAGGCTAGGACTTCTAGTACTATGTTGAATAGCAGTGGTGATAACGGACATCCCTGCCGTGTTCCTGACCTTAGCGGAAAAGCTTTCAGTTTTTCTCCATTGAGAATGATATTTGCGGTGGGTTTTTCATAGATGGCTTTGATAATATTGAGGTATGTGCCGTCTATCCCTACACTTTGAAGAGTTTTGATCAGGAAGGGATGCTGTACTTTGTCAAATGCTTTTTCAGCATCTATGGAGAGTATCATATGGTTCTTGTTCTTTCTTTTATTAATGTGTTGTATCACATTGATTGATTTGCGGATGTTGAACCAGCCTTGCAGCCCTGGAATAAATCCCACTTGGTCGTGGTGAATAATCCTTTTAATGTACTGTTGAATCCTATTGGCTAGTATTTTGGCGAGAATTTTTGCATCTGTGTTCATCAAGGATATTGGTCTGTAGTTCTCTTTTTTGTTGGGATCCTTGTCTGGTTTTGGGATCAAGGTGATGCTGGCCTCATAAAATGAGTTTGGAAGTTTTCCTTCTGTTTCTATTTTTTGGAACAGTTTCAGGAGAATAGGAATTAGTTCTTCTTTAAATGTTTGGTAGAATTCCCCCGGGAAGCCGTCTGGCCCTGGGCTTTTGTTTGTTTGGAGATTTTTGATGACTGTTTCAATCTCCTTACTGGTTATGGGTCTGTTCAGGCTTTCTATTTCTTCCTGGTTCAGTTGTGGTAGTTTATATGTCTCTAGGAATGCATCCATTTCTTCCAGATTGTCAAATTTGTTGGTGTAGAGTTGCTCATAGTATGTTCTTATAATTGTCTGTATTTCTTTGGTGTTCGTTGTGATCTCTCCTCTTTCATTCATGATTTTATTGATTTGGGTCCTTTCTCTTTTCTTTTTGATAAGTCTGGCCAGGGGTTTATCAATCTTATTAATTCTTTCAAAGAACCAGCTCCTAGTTTCGTTGATTTGTTCTATTGTTTTTTTGGTTTCTATTTCATTGATTTCTGCTCTAATCTTTATGATTTCTCTTCTCCTGCTGGGTTTAGGGTTTCTTTCTTGTTCTTTCTCCAGCTCCTTTAGGTGTAGGGTTAGGTTGTGTACCTTAGACCTTTCTTCTTTCTTGAGAAAGGCTTGTACCGCTATATATTTTCCTCTCAGGACTGCCTTTGTTGTGTCCCACAGATTCTGAACCGTTGTGTTTTCATTATCATTTGTTTCCATAAATTTTTTCAATTCTTCTTTAATTTCCTGGTTGACCCATTCATTCTTTAGAAGGATGCTGTTTAGTCTCCATGTATTTGGGTTCTTTCCAAATTTTCTCTTGTGATTGAGTTCTAGCTTTAGAGCATTGTGGTCTGAAAATATGCAGGGAATGATCCCAATCTTTTGATACCGGTTGAGACCTGATTTAGGACCAAGAATGTGATCTATTCTGGAGAATGTTCCATGTGCACTAGAGAGGAATGTGTATTCTGTTGCTTTGGGATGAAATGTTCTGAATATATCTGTGATGTCCATCTGGTCCAGTGTGTCATTTAAGGCCTTTATTTCCTTGTTGATCTTTTGCTTGGATGATCTGTCCATTTCAGTGAGGGGAGTGTTAAAATCCCCTACTATTATTGTATTCTTGTCGATGTGTTTCTTTGATTTTGTTATTAATTGGTTTATATAGTTGGCTGCTCCCACGTTAGGGGCATAGATATTTAAAATTGTTACATCTTCTTGTTGGACAGATCCTTTGAGTATGATATAGTGTCCTTCCTCATCTCTTATTATAGTTTTGGCTTAAAATCTAATTGATCTGATAGAAGGATTGCCACTCCTGCTTTCTTCTGATGTCCATTAGCATGGTAAATTCTTTTCCACCCCCTCACTTTAAACCTGGAGGTGTCTTCGGATTTAAGATGAGTTTCTTGTAGGCAACATATAGATGGGTTTTGTTTTTTTTTATCCATTCTGATACCCTGTGTCTTTTGATTGGGGCATTTAGCCCATTAACATTCAGGGTAAGTATTGAGAGATATGAATTTAGTGCCATTGTATTGCCTGTAAGGTGACTGTTATTGTATATTGTCTCTGTTTCTTTCTGATCTACTACTTTTAGGGTCTCTCTTTGCTTAGAGGACCCCTTTCAATATTTCCTGTAGAGCTGGTTTGGTATTTGCAAATTCTTTCAGTTTTTGTTTGTCCTGGAAGCTTTTAATCTCTCCTTCTATTTTCAATGATAGCCTAGCTGGATATAGTATTCTTGGCTGCATGTTTTTCTCATTTAGTACTCTGAATATATCATGCCAGCTCTTTCTGGCCTGCCAGGTCTCTGTGGATAAGTCTGCTGCCAATCTAATATTTTTACCATTGTATGTTACAGACTTCTTTTCCCGGGCTGCCTTCAGGATCTTTTCTTTGTCACTAAGACTTGTCAATTTTACTATTAGGTGACGGGGTGTGGACCTATTCTTATTGATTTTGAGGGGGGTTCTCTGAACCTCCTGGATTTTGATGCTTGTTCCCTTTGCCATATTGGGGAAGTTCTCTCCAATAATTCTCTCCAATATACCTTCTGCTCCCCTCTCTGTTTCCTCTTCTTCTGGAATCCCAATTATTCTAATGTTGTTTCGTCTTATGGTGTCACTTATCTCTCGAATTCTCCCCTCGTGGTCCAGTAGCTGTTTGTCCCTCTTTTGCTCAGCTTCTTTATTCTCTGTCATTTGGTCTTCTATATCGCTAATTCTTTCTTCTGCCTCATTTATCCTAGCAGTGAGAGCCTCCATTTTTGATTGCACCTCATTAATAGCTTTTTTGATTTCAACTTGGTTAGATTTTAGTTCTTTTATTTCTCCAGAAAGGGCTTTTATATCTCCCGAGAGGGTTGCTTTAATATCTTCCATGCCTTTTTCAAGCCTGGCTAGAACCTTGAGAATCGCCATTCTGAACTCTATATCTGACATATTACCAATGTCTGTATTGATTAGGTCCCTAGCCTTTGGTACTGCCTCTTGTTCTTTTTTTTGTTGTGAATTTTTCCGCCTTGTCATTTTGTCCAGATAAGAGTTTATGAAGGAGCAAGTAAAATACTAAAAGGGTGGCAACAACCCCAGGAAAATATGCTTTAGCCAAATCAGAAGAGATCCCGAATTGTGAGGGGGGAGAAAGGGGATAAAAAGGGGTTCAGAAAGAAAGAAAAAAAAACTATTAAAAAACTATTAAACTATTAAAAGCTATTAAAAAACTATTAAAAACTGTTAAAAAACTATTAAAACTATTAAACTATTAAAAAAAAGAAAGCCGATAAAGAAAAAATATAAAAAGAGGAAAAATAAAATATATATTAGATAAACTATTTAAAAAACGTTAAAAAAAGATAACGGTAAAAGTTAAAAAAATTTAGCAGAAGAAGAGAAAAAGAAAAAAAAATTGAAAAAGAAAAAAAGAAAAAAAAATTAAATTAACTGCAAGGCTAAAAAATCATGGGGAGAAAGCCATGAGTTCCGTGCTTTGCTTTCTTCTCCTCTGGAATTCCGCCGCTCTCCTTGGTAGGTGAACTTGGTCCTGGCTGGGTTTCCCGTTGATATTCTGGGGGAGGGGCCTGTTGTAGTGATTCTCAAGCGTCTTTGCCCCAGGCGGAGTTGCACCGCCCTTACCCGGGGCCGCGCTGAGTAATCCGCTCGGGTTTGCTGGGTTTGCTTTCAGGAGCTTTTGTTCCCTGAGTGCTTTCCGTAGAGTTCCGGAGGATGGGAATAAAGATGGCGGCCTCCCGGTCTCTGGCCCGGAGGAGCCTAGAGCCTGGGGCCCCACTCCTCAGTGCGCCCTCAGAGAACAGCGCCCAATGACTCCCGTCACCCTGGTCTCCGGCCGCGTTCCGAGCTGACCGAGCCTGCGACCGGTTCAAGGCAACCCCGAGCTGAGAGTCACTCCTCCGCTCTGTCTCTGTAGCCGGCTTCCCCGTTCTAATACCGGTAAGCTCTGCGACACTCAGACACCCCCGATCCTTCTGCAACCCTGCGGGACCTGGGGCCGCGCTGACCCCGCCTGGGCTTCACCCCAGTTAAGCCTCTGGAGCGATGTCCCTCAGCGGAACAGACTTTTAAAAGTCCCGATTTTGTGCTCAGTTGCTCCATCGCTCGCTGGGAGCCGGCCCCTCCCCCCGCGGTCTATCTTCCCGTCGCTTTGGATTCACTTCTCCGCCAGTCCTACCTTGCAGAAAGTGGTTGATTTTCTGTTTCTGGAATTGCTGTTCTTCTTCTCTTCAATCTCCTGTTGGATTTGTAGGTGTTTGCAATCTTTAGATAAGCTATTTAGCTGATCTCCCGCTACCCGAAGTAGTCTCAGCCTGCTACTTCTCCGCCATCTTGACTCCTCCCTCCTATGGTTACTATTAGTTTTTTAAATAAATTTTTCTGCAGATATAGCAATCTATATTAAGTTGATGGTCATTTAAGTTTGAATCCATTCTTTACTCCTCTCCCCATGCAAGTTTTAAGTACATGGTGTCATACTTTACATCCTTTTATTTTGTGTATCCTTGACTGATTTTTACAGATGTTCTTATTTTTATTGCTTTTGTGTTTTCTACTTTTTCTACTCTCACTTAGGGACTTTCCTTTCACCCAAGGAGTCCCCTGTAACATTTCTTGTAAGGTTGATTTAGTGGTCATGAACTCCTTTAGTCTTCATTTACCCGAGATATTCTTTATCTCTTTTTCTCAATGAGCTTTGCTGGATATTCTTGGTTGCAGATTTTTCCTATCTTTGAATATATCATGCCACTCTCTTCTGGCCTTAAAGTTTCTTTTGAAAAATTTGCTGATAGTCTTGTGAGGTTCCCCTTAGATTAACTGTCTTCTTTTCTCTTGCTGCTTTTAAAATTCTTTCTTTGTTTCTCCTTTTTGCCATTTTAATTATTACATGCCTTGTTGTGGCCCTCTTTTGACTGATGTTCTTAGGGGAATTTCTGTGCTTCCTGGATCTAGATATCTGTTTCCTTCCCTAGATTAGGGAATTTTCCAGCTATTATTTCTTCAAAAAAATATTCTGCACCATTTTCTCTCTCTTCTTCTGGGATCTCTATAATGTGAATGTTATTATGCTTGATGGAATCACTGGGTTCCCTAAGTCTATTCTCATTTTGTACAGTTTTTTCTGTCATCTGTTCAACTTGATTACATTCCATTATTCTGTCTTCCAGGTCATTAATTCATTCCTCCATTTCCACTAGCCTGTTATTTATTCCATGTATAGTATTTTTACAAGTTCTTAGGTAAGTAAATAACTCTCCCTTCCATATGGCCCTAGTGTTTTTTTCAAATTACCACGTCTACTCAGTGTCTCTGCAGGCTGTTTGTCATGCTAAGAGCAGTGACTCAACTTTTTATTCCTAGGCTCTCCTAGAACTGACCCCACTTATTTTTTAATTGTAGACTTTAAGTCCATCTGGCTGAAAGAACTCATGAAATTCTGCCCCTATCTCTTCCAAAGCCAAATGTTATAGAGATTCTTCAGCCTACCACAGTTTCCCTGGTGTGATAGTCTGTTTGTCCTCCTTCTCTGTGGCCATCACTTCCTCTCAACTGTGGGTGGCTCATGAGTCCATTTAACTCTCCACTGCTTCTCTACCTTTACTGCACTCTTTGATATGGCCTTTTCTCTACTTTTAGTTGAGTTTATTCTCCCAATCCTCAGGTCATTTTCTGAGTTATTTATGCTGATGTGAGGGTTAACTACTTGTATTCATGGGATGAGGTGAGCTGGGGTACACTTATTCTTCCCAGTCTGCTCTCTTTAGCTTCATATTTTAACTTTCCTACATTCCCTCATACTTCCTACTGTATCCATTTTATATGTTCCATGACACTTCAGAAATAGGTAGTGTCTTTTGCAGCTATTTTATTCTTCTCCTCTAACTGTTGGTGTTCCCCTAAGAGGCTAGACTGAGGATACTGGGATATAGTGGAGTATTTTTGGATTCTGGAGAAAAACCATTCCTGTGTATCTGCTCCTTGAAGTGTGGTGTACATTCTAGATGAAAACAGGCACTCACTTGTTACTCCCAACCTCACACAAACACTGTACCAACAGACACTAGATGCAGGAGGTGTGCAGACTTGTCTGTCAATCAGTGTAAAAGCAGAAAACATGCCTGGAAGAGGCCCTGTACCTCTTTAGCTGCCAATTCATGAAACCCCCAGGGGTATGAGCTAGGACCTCCAATTCCTTCCTGCTCTGTCTACTTCATATTCTCTTCATAACTATCAACTCTTAAACTTCAAAGCTGCCTCTTGTCTTTATAACATTAATATCTATTCCAAGAATATTTCTTTCTTTTTTATTCCAAGAATATTTCTATTTCTAATTGAATGAAATATTAAAGTCCTAGCTCATATAAACAATAGGAAGACCAAATCATTTATTTTCTTTAAAATTTTAAGAAAAAACATTAAAAGTGCACTTTGCTACCCTAGCAAAGTCACTCATCAGGTTATCTTCCAGCTGAACTTCTCTAATTCTCTAATTCTATCTGTTCTAGTATCTACTCTGAAAAACACAATCTCAGAATAGCACAGGATTTGCTTCTTTCATAAGAACTGTCAACTGGAAACAATGATATATAATTAGTGTATTTCATGAGGAAGACTAATATATATTTTAGCAATGAAGAAACTGAGAGGTTTTATATATATATATGTATATATATATATATTGATATATTCATATATATTCATATTCATATATATGAATTTAACTATCTCTCCTTCCCGTGAGATGTCTAGATGTTGAACCATGTACATACACACACACACACACACACACACACATCAAAAAGGTTGTTTCTTATTAACTAATGCTTTGTTTCCAAGCCCCAATTAAGATAACTTTGGACACTATGGAGATTTTTTTTTTTTAATTTATCCATTGGAAGCTTAAAGAATAGAATTTAAGGCTGAATGTCTACTTTTTCCTAAAACTCAGATCTTGCTATTAGAGAGATTATGATTCTCACTGGTTGTTATCTGGACAATGTTATCTGATCCTTTAACATTGTTAAAGGATCAGAGAATTAATAGGTGAGAGTTGGTAAACTAATAGATCTCTACATTGGCTGTGTTTCAGATGTATCTAGGGAGATTAGCGAAATACTGCTACTTGTATTCTGCTTACTGAGGGTAAAGCTAATTGATCTGAGGTACAATTATTAGGAGTTTTTAGAACTTAATAGGTAATTTTAATATTGAACCAAACTTCAGTGACATGGATCTATAGCAGAGTTCTCAGTTGTTGTCCTCAGACCAACAGCATTAAGCACCACCTAGAAACTTGTTATAAATATAGATTCTTGAGGCTTTCAGATCTATGAATCAGATCTCTAAGAGTGAGGCTTAGCAATTTGTGTTTTAGCAAGCCCTCCAGGTAATTCTCTTAGACACTGAAGTTTGAAAATCCATGATCTAAACCTTGATCCAACTTTAATGGGCATCAAAGTCATCTAAGAGGTTTTGTAAGTATATATAAGCTCAGACCCCACTCCAGACTCACCACATTCATTTGCTGGTAGTGTGGCCAGGGCACTTTCATGTTTTGCAAATACTATGGTGATTCTGATGCAAATTCCTGGTTAAGAGACATGTATTGAAACAAACTCTCCATTTTAGTGAGGAAGAAACTGAGAAGCAAAATTATTTGCCTGAGGTTGTAAAGAGTCCTTCTCATCATTTGAAAGACACAAAAATCTTTCAATTTTACTACATTGTATCATTTCTTAAATGTGTCTATCTTTGAGCTTGAAGGAAGAAACCACAGGAGTATGAGCAATTACAGAATGAAGTGGAGAAACAGGTCAGCCTCAGCCTTAGGATTTGGTCAGTTATGTCTGGTGGGCAAATGAGGGGCTGAGTACCGCAGGTTTTGCCTATTGCATTGAATTAAACTGATAAATTCTTTGTATTACAAATATTTTTACTGATTCTGTGGCAATATAATGGGCAGGAGCTTGTAAATCAAGTATCTCCATATAGAAAGTGTTCATTCAAACTGATTTATTCCAATAATAAACAAACAAACAAAATCACAACATTTAAAAATCTCATTATAAAGAATTTCATCTAACAAAGGTTCCATGTAGATTATTATTTTAGGGCAAATATTTTCTTTATCTTTTGTGACATAGGAGAGTTCATGAAGCCTGACATAGTGGGTTGGGTGGAGAGCCATATTAAGGGGTAGAGACTGAGGGTTCCCAGGAAAGAAATGAGATTCAAATTACAGGGTACTAATGAGTAGATTATGGGGGAGGTGAAACCCTAGAAGATGTAAGAGAGGCATGGAACCTGCCTGCTTACAGGAATATTTTGGACAGCTCAGATACAAGAAACAGGGGGTTTGTTCTTGCTCAGTGACACCATGTGGAGCAACCAAACAGTGGGAATAAAGTTCTGTGAAGGTAGTTACCTCCATATAAATGCTGTCTTAACTGTATCTACAAATAATGTTTTTGTTTTCTGTTACTGCTAATTAGAAGCAATGATCTAGTGGCCTTTTCATTATTTAAATACACACTTATTCAATAAGCAATTTTCAAATAATAAATATAGACTTATTTGAGTTATTATATTCATATGATTTAAAATACTTATAAATAGCAATTCTTGGGGCACCTGAATGGCTCAGTGGGTTGAACCTCTGCCTTCAGCTCAGGTTATGATCTCAGGGTCCTGGGATCATGCCCTGCATTGGGCTCTCTGCTCAGCAGGGAGCCCACTTCTCCCCTTCCTCTGCCTGCTGCTCTGCCTACTTGTGATCTCAATGAATAAAATGAAATAAAAATGAATGAAAATAAAATCTTTTTAAAAAATAGCAATTCTTCATTTTTGCCTCCTCCCAGCCTCTGGAGACCACCATTCCACTCTGCTTCTTTGCTTTTGACTATGTTAGATGCCTCACATAAGTGCAATCACTCAGTATTTCTCCTTCTATGTCTGGCTTATTTCACTTAGTATAATTACCTCAAGTTTCATCCTTGTTACAGATGGCAGGGTTATTTTTTGGGGAGTGGAGAGGATGAATAATATCCCATTGTATGTATATACCACTTTTCTGTATCCATTTATCTGTCTGTAGACATTTAGATTGTTTCCTTTTCTTTTTTTTTTAAGATTTTTTATTTATTTATTTGACAGAGAGAGATCACAAGTAGATGGAGAGGCAGGCACAGAGAGAGAGAGAGGGAAGCAGGCTTCTTGCCGAGCAGAGAGCCCGATGTGGGACTCGATCCCAGGACCCCGAGATCATGACCTGAGCCGAAGGCAGCGGCTTAACCCACTGAGCCACCCAGGCGCCCCTGATTGTTTCCATTTCTTAGCTATTGTGAATTATACTGCAATAAGCATGAGAGTGAAAATATCAATCTGAGATCCCAATTTCAATTCCCTTGGATAAATAGCTGGAAGTGAGATTGCAGTATTATATGGTACTTTTATTTTTAGTTTTTTGAAGAAGTTCCATATGATCTTCCACAGTGGATGCAACATTTTATATCCCCACCCACAGCATATAAGTATTCTAATTTCTTCACATTCCCATCCACACTTGGTATCTTTTGTGTTTTGTTTTAGTTTTTAGATAATAGCTATCCTAACAAGTGAGATGATATCTCATTGTGGTTTGGATTTGAATTCCCCTTGGAATTCCCCTTATGGCTCAAACTCACTACACTGAGATTAAGACCTAAACTGAAATTAAAAGTCAAAAGCTCAACTGACTGAGATACCCAGTCATTGCATTCCCCTAATCATTAGTAATGTTGAGCATCCTTTCATAAACCTGACAAGTCCTATGCTTATCTTTTTAACGTTTATGTTTGTTTGGTGTTTGTTTTTTGTTTTTTTGTTGTTGTTGTTGTTGTTGTTTTGTCATTGAGTGGGAGTTTTTAGAAACTTTGGATATTAACTTCTTATCAGAAGAGACACCAAAGACTTTAACCATAATATAAGAAATATATATTATTTTTGTTAAATATATCTGCTTATCAAAAATAATTAAAACTGAATAAACAAATAACAATTGGAAAAATATTACATAGGTAGATAGATATAGATACTGATATAGATATGTAGATATAAAATAGGGAGAGTCATTATTTGTATACAATTCAACAATTAATACATTGAAAAATTAAATGAACAACAAAAAAAAACTCAAGTGGAAATGGGCACAAAATTCAAACAATCTCTTCACAAAAGAAGACATGTGAATACTAATAAGCATGTGAAATCATGTTTAGCATTATTATTAAACAGCGTAATGCAAATTAAAGCCACAGAGAGATACCATTTCCAACCCACTAGAACTTTACTAGAACTTTCTCACTGAGCTGAGGGAATTAAAATGAAATATTTACTTGGGTAATGTTTTTGACAGATTTTTTTTTAAAGATTTTATTTATTTATTTGTCAGAGAGAGAGAGGAGAGAGAGCAAACACAGGCAGACAGAATGGCAGGCAGAGGCAGAGAGAGAAGCAGGCTCCCTGACGAGCAAGGAGCCCGATGTGGGACTCGATCCCAGGATCCTGGGATCAGGACCTGAGCCGAAGGCAGCTGCTTAACCAACTGAACCACCCAGGCGTCCCTTTGACAGATTTTTTTTTTAAAAAGTACACATCTGGCCAGTTTTGCTCTTAGCTATTTAAAAGATGTGTTTATGAATGGATTGTGCAAGGATATTTATATCAACCTTATTCATAACAGCTGAAAACTGAAAATAACCCAAATATTCATCAACTGAAGATTGAATAACCAAACCTTGGAACAATCATATAATGGAATACTACCTAGTAGTAGTAGTAGTAGTAGTAGTAGTAGTAGTAGTAGTAAAACAACTAATGATAGTTGGAATAACATGACTGAATCTCAGAAACATTTCAAAGTGAAATAAGCCAGACACAAAATAGCACGTGCTATGTGATTTCAGTTATTTGAAATTGAAGAACAAACGAATGTAATCTATGATGATGAAACTCAGAGTATAGGTTTCTTATAGGGATGGGACGAGTTATAAAAAAGAGCACAAACAAACTTTGTGGGTGATAGAAATATTCTGTATCATGTTTTGCAATAGTTTTATGAGTATATATAATCAGAAAAATTGATCTAACTAAAGAATTAGGATAAATTAATGACCTTAATAAATAGTATGGTGTTAAATAAAAGATATTATCTAGTGTTTACATTTTGGTTTTTTCTAACCAGGATGAAATGGCAACCTGAATAATTACCAGTGGAACAGGTATAGTGTTTCACTTTGTGGTACTGGCTGAGATACTGTTTGCTGGCAGGTAATCGACATGATCTAACTCACTCTCTCAGGCTCTTCAGACACAATCAGCTATCATCTCACAAAATAATGAATCTGCCATACTGGAGAATCCCAGAAGGTCTCCATACAATCAACCTCTTGAATTTTATTTTTAACCTTACCCTTTCTTAACCTTGAAGTATTTCAAATCCTAACAGCTTTCCTCATTAGCCTCCACCACAGAGCTGTAGCATGAAATAAAATTGTAAGTATCATCACCAGCTCTATAATACAGTCAAAGATAAGAAGTTAAATAGTGAAAGCACAAGAGAGAGGAGGAGGATTGAGAAGATTCAACAGGAGGGGAGATAAAGGAAGTGAACAAGTAGGATAAAGGAGGAGGGAAAAATGGTAGAGAAAAACAGAAAGAAAAGTTATGTGCTTCTGCTAAAAAAAAAAAAAGAAAGAAAGAAAAAGAAAAAGAAAGTTTCAGATCATGGTGAAAATTTGTATTTTCAAGCTAGTTTTCTATACCAGTCAGTGCCGTGAATTAGGTAATAAAAGATGTCGCAGTATCCCCAATATAAGCATGTTGGACAGCTCCCCTACTCTACAAACACCAGATCCTTGTCTTATAATAAAGCAGCTCCTCTCAGGATTAGTATATTTTAAACAAAATTTGAGCTACACATTCTGTGTATATTTAATGATCCTAGAATTTGTAATATAATTTTTCCTCATGAAAACTCTGTTATAGCATCTGTTTCATGCTACCTCCTTAGAACTTCATTTCTTGTTTAGATATATTTATTAAGAATGGAGAAGCTCTCCCTTTTTTGCTCATTTTAGTTTTCAATTGATTTGTGAAATATGTTTCATAGAGGACTAATTTATCCAAAACATTTTTTGTTACTGACTTTTTTCAAAACACTTAATGATACAACATAATCTAAAAAAAAAAAAAAAGTAATAACCCATGAAGCTCCCTTTGCCCCCATTTCTAAGTACCTGGGAAAGTAAAACATGATTGATGGCCACTTCCTGGACCTGAGTGACCCTATAATGTCTCCCTTTATATTCCAGACCCTACCCCCAATAATAGCACTCTGGAAGACCCTGGGAAAACTGGTCTTAGGTAAAAAATAGCTCTTCCTGCCTTTATACAGTTTTTCAGAGATTCAGGCCCCATCAAGCACAGCTCTTAAAAGTCTCAGAAGAGAAAACAGACATGCTATGGAAGGAATTTGGGGAAAAATTGAGACAGTTCAGATTCCAGGAAAGGTAACCTTCTCAGTTCCCAACTATGATTTCAAGATTCCAGTGAGGAATAAGTGGTTTAAAACAAATGGTTTATATCCTCAAGGAACCTTTTTCTCATAGCTATGATCTGGGGTATACAAAGTACATAGATAATGAATACAAAAAGCTATAATTGCAGATTTAGACTCTTTCCTTAATTTCTTGCTGAAAGGAAATAACTAAGAGGAGATAAGTAGCCTCAGGACCTTCATGTAGCTCTCTTAAACAAATTCTTACATCTAGAGTACTCAATTCCTCATATTTATCCTCTGTCCATTTCTTCTGAGATACTGAGGTCCTCATCAGAATGCTCTTTCTTAATGGGTGTACAATACAAGCTGATTCTGTTCTTAAAGGGAAGAACTACTGGGAGGAAGGTCTTTGGGAAAATAGTCCTTAGAAGCTCATTTGCAATGTTTGGGATTAGTTCTCAGGGTGGCTAAGAAGACCTAAGAGAGAAAGAAAAATTGGTCAATATCAACATCATGTTGACAGTAACCAAAATAGGACCATCTTTTCAAAGGAAGTGAATGACTCTCTGGGTATAATGTCATGAATCACAGAGTTTCTCAGTTTCACTAATGTCACTTTGTCACTAAGAATGAGCATCATTCTGGGCACAATAAAGTTGGAGAGGAAATCAAGGGAATATGACCAGAGAAGCTTCTTTTTGCCCTTCCCTCAGCACCCTGACCCTTGCCAGCTGGCCCCTATGATTTAGGAAGCTCACCATTCCAGAAGCACTCTAACCACTTCCACCATTTGTTATGGTTCATCTCTTTTCAAAAAATGACATTTAACCAAAAAATCTTGCCTGGGACTTCTGGATTCAGATATATGTCACCAAAAATCAGGGAAATTAATAATGCCTTCATAAGAAAAATTGGCATTCTCATAAACTCATTCCCCAATTCAGCCTGCCTTTCCCAGAAAGGAGCAGAGGATCACTTAGTGTCATGTGGTTTATTATGTCAGTTTGAAGCGGAATTTTATCTGCTAGTAGAAGACAGATAAGGAGCAGGGAAGGGAGTATAAAACTAATTACTACCTTAAGAATTATGGCTAGAAGATTAGGAAAAATCACAGAACAGAAATGTAGAGGTTATAAATAGGTTTGGAAACTTTCTATGACTATAATGTATGAAATATAGGCTGCTAAAAAATGATGTTCATGAAAAATAGCTTTAAAATAGTTGAATATCCCTACTTGAATGTTATAATAATTTGAGGGTAGGAGAAATTTTGTTAGATAAACAGTTTTTATTCTAAGGTGATTTCTCATTCTGTCCACTTTATAGTGGCTATTATGAGGCTCAAATGAGATAATGTGCATTTTGAAAGTAATTTTAAGCTATAAAACATTTACAAATATGGGTAATGGTTCTTTTTAATTTTTTTATCATGTTATGTTAGTCACCATTCAGTACATCATTAGTTGGTAATGGTTCTTTTTGACATTATTAGTATTAATCCAGTCAAAAACTCATATGAAACCTCCCAAATTATTTTCAAGTACATCACAAAACTATGTGGGATAGAAAATGTTAGGCTTAATTGTTTCAATTTTACTCCAAGGCCTAGAGGAAAAATGTTTGGAAATTTATGACAAAATTGGGACTAGTAACCAGGTCAACTGTCTCCTGAGATAGTATAGATCCTTTTATACCACATTATTCCTATGCGGAGAAATTAGATCAGAATACTATAACAGCTTAGCAAAAAGGCACAGTTTTATTCAAGGGATCTGACCCTACAGAACAAAACATAGGCCTATAGAAAACAGGCTAGCCATATCACCTTAAGAAGGGTTATGGAAAAAAGAATATGACATTCATAGGAGGTCCAGGTTTGTGTTCTCACTCCTCCACTATGGCACACATTATATTTTGGCTAACCCAAAAGATATCACCAGCACAATTTTCTCTTATTATTCCACTGTACAGGCTAGAAAATTCAACATTTACTTATCCACCAAGATGAACATTAACTGCAGCTATGTGATACAGTCCAAATCAATAAAATAGGTTAGTTTAGGAGCTCCTGGTATTTCTCTTTTCTAACAAAATAAATAGTTAACATTGATACTATCATTCCCTCTCTTTCCTATCTTGATTCCAGATATAAGATCTGAACATACAGTTGCCAAATTATGATTTTGAAGCCTAAAATATGAAGAAAAATCCAACAGAACAACAAGAAAATCAATCTTAATACTATCTAAGTGCTTGACTATTGGCAAAATCTTCTTATCCCAGATTTTTTATATTTGGGGAAAAATTAAACCTCATTTGTTTTAAACCACTTTAGGAAAACGGATTTTGTTTGGATTTATACATGTGAATGTACTCTTGTAACTTATATTATTAATTTGCAATTGTGTGATTATAATTTTCTTTTCTCCAAATGTACTTATCTATGAATGGGAGATTATTTAATCCAGAAAACTCCAGGTACTCTGAAGGATGGTGAATAAAATATGAGACATACAGAGAGAGCCCATACTCTGATTCTTAAGGGCCTGACCTAATCTGAAAAATCATCATCTCAGCAAAAATCATGCTTATATGTTTGATACTTATGGTGATAAATTCCCAACAAAATAAATTCCTTTGTCTCTTTTTCGAGAATGACTTCTCTAGTCCAGGTCCAGTGATTACTTGTCAACCTATAATACAGAGATTTTTAAATGATGTTGATGAATTTGCTTCTTTCCAGTGTTATTTATTTTTATTATTTATAAGTTCCCAAATGTCCCCGGATTTTTGCCACAAGGAAAACCAAATGTGAAGTTAAGGGCAAGATTCATTGGCTCAGATTTCCCCAAGCAACACACATAAAGAACTTGATTATCAGTGTTAGCTAGACAGCCATTTTCAGCATTGGACAGCAACTACCAGGCATAACTGTCCAGGGTCACTGTCTAAGGAGAGACTTGTTAAGTTGTAGAGAAGAAAAGTTCTCACTTCAGTAGAAGGGAGATGGACAAAATAAACATGGTTGGAGAAAAAGAAGAAACCAATTAAAACTAGGAATTCCATATTGGCAATTTTAATCATTTCCTTTTTCTCCCTTTAATATCTGAAAAGAGTTTTTCCCAACTAATTACAAATCCATTGTTTTCAGACTGATTATCACCACATTATAAGAGCCATTTTCTCCCTTCTCCTAATGTCTGATTGTCTCCTCATGTCTCACACCAGTTTCCCATAGTTTGTACAGATTTTATCCTCTATTTTTCCTCCAATTTCTCTTCTTTTATTTATTTATTTATTTATTTATTTGACAGAGAGAAATCACAAGTAAGCAGAGAGGCAGGCAGAGAGAGAGGAGGAAGCAGGCTCCCTGCTGAGCAGAAAGCCCGATGTGGGGCTCGATCCTAGGACCCTGGGATCATGACCTGAGCCAAAGGCAGCGGCTCAACCCACTGAGCCACCCAGGCGCCCCTCCAATTTCTCTTCTGATTTAGCTATTCCTCCCTTCTTCTCCCTCATTGTAGTTTATCCCTCATCTCTGGTAGGAAATCTTACCAAACTAGAGAAGAGTTCTCACTCACCTAAAGAAAAATGATCCAGCAAGAGTAGGTAGGATGCTATATCTGGTCATTGTCTCTGGGGCTCTCTGCTAGCTGTTGACTAAAATCTAGTGTTGAAATTGCTTTTGCACTGTTCGTCTTTCACTAAGTGTGTTTAATCTGCTGCAAATTGTTTTCATGGTTGTGGTCAATGTTATTGTAACTGTTTAACAAGGATCATTTCTTTGTTTTACAAAGATCCTTGACAGTCTCTATGCAAATTAGTGCCTTGTATAATGCCATTAAGCATGCTTTCTGGAAGAGTGACAACTGGAATCATAGATAAACCTGTACACCCATTCTAGGGGATAAGGAAACTAGGGTAAAGAAGGAGAGATTCTACCTGTGATGCATGCAACAGGCATTGCCTAACGATACATAATCTTTACTTTAACCTATAGTCTTGTGTTTAGGATAGAAGTAAGCAGATTTTATTAAATCAGCTGAACTTTTGTCCCTCTTATCATCTGGGTCTAATTGTCAAACTCCACCTGAATTAGAACACAATGAATTTACATTAGCCTAAGAAGGACTTTACTTTTTTTTTTTTTTTTTAATTTGGGTAAGTAATAACAACCACGTTTCTTCTTTTTTAATTTTTATTTATTTTTTTAATTTCTTTTCAGTGTTCCAAAATTCATTGTTTATGCATCACACCCAGTGCTCCATGCAATACATGCCCTCCATAATACCCACCACCAGGCTCACCCAACCTCCCACCCCCCACTCCTCCAAAACCCTTAGTTTGTTTCTCAGAGTCCACAACCATGTTTCAACAACAACTACCATGTTTCAGTTAGAAAACATAGAGTACCTTAGGGTAGGTCACAAAACATATTTAGCTTGTGATATTGTGAGGAAGAGGGGTAAGGAAACACATTGTTGAGAAATAATGGTAAACACTATTTTATTACTCTTAATTCTGTAACAATTCTGTGATGTTAGATGTCACATGTTGGGATCCTTTAAAGCAAACTCTGAGATGGAGTTCAGAAGCCAAAATAGGGCTTGAGAAGTGTCTGTGGGACAAGATCTGTAAGAATAAAGGAAAGAAAGAACATACCTTTATACTCCCATAGCCATCAGTCATCATATGTGAGCCAATGAGATAGGAAGTGACCTAAGAAAAACTATCTCTTTGCAGCTGACAAGAGGCCTGCAAGGATTGATAGCAATAGGCTGTTTCCAAAGCTAGTATCAATAGTGGGGGCAGCAATTCTTCACTGAAGGGGGATCTGCATGGTGTATCATAGAGACAAATAAAAAAATTAAGAGGAGTTAAATGATTATTTAAGGTTACATAATAATTTTATTATTTATTTATTATATATTTATTATAATAATTTAAGCATTGTATATTCTAATAATATATAATACTAATAATAATTGTTGTTATTATCTATAATCTATTCCAAGATTTTTTCTAAACACTTCACATGTGTCCTTGTTTAAGTGTCACAACATTTCTGTGGGATAACTATTATTCTAGACCCCATTTTAACAGATGAAAAAACTAAGATATAGTAAATAACATGCCCATGTTAGCACACACATAGATCTAGGGTTCAAACCCATCAAGTATGACTCCAGAGACCATGCTATTAATCATTACACCATACTAAGGCTGTCTGAGTTTGAACTCAAAACTTTCTTTTTTAAAATTTATTTATTTTTATTAATCATTTTTTAATTTATTTTCAGCATAACAGTATTCATTGGTTTTGTACCACACCCAGTGCTCCATGCAATCTGTGCTCTCTCTAATACCCACCACGTGGTTCCTCCAACCTCCCACCCCCCTACCTCTTCAAACCCTTCAGATTGTTTTTCAGAGTCCATAGTCTCTCATTGTTCAACTCCCCTTCCAATTTCCCCCAACTCCCTTCTCCTAACTCCCCATGTCCTCCATGCTATTTGTTATGCTCCACAAATAAGTGAAACGATATGATAATTGACTCTCTCTGCTTGACTTATTTCACTCAGCATAATCTCTTCCAGTCCCGCTAAGGAAATGTTGAAAAACAAAAATAAAACTAGGGGCATCACATTACCTGATTACAAGCTTTACCACAAAGCTGTGATCACCAAGACAGCATGGTACTGGCATAAAAACAGACACATAGACCAGTGGAACAGAGTAGAGAGCCCAGATATGGACCCTCAACTCTATGGTCAAATAATCTTTGACAAAACAGGAAAAAATATACAGTGGAAAAAAGACAGTCTCTTCAATAAATGGTGCTGGGGAAACTGGACAGCTATATGTAGAAGAATGAAACTCGACCATCCTCTTACACCGTACACAAAGGCAAACTCAAAATGGATAAAAAACCTCAATGTGAGACAGGAATCCATCAGAATCCTAGAGGAGAACATAGACAGTAATCTCTTCGATATCAGCCACAGCAACTTCTTTCAAGATATGTCTCCAAACGTAAAGGAAACAAAAGCGAAAATAAACTTTTGGGTGTTCATCAAAATCAAAAGCTTCTGCACAGCAAAGGAAACAGTCAAGAAAACAAAGAGGCAACCCACGGAATGGGAGAAGATATTTGCAAATGACAGTACAGACAAAAGATTGATATCCAGGAACTCAAAACTTTCTGGTAATAAATTCCTTTTATTCCCTTTATGATAAGCTGGAATGACTTGAGAAGGTTCAAGAACTTAAACGTTTTTCTCAAAGCTGAACCTCAAGCAAAACACTCCTGAAACCACATATTCCTGGCTTCGCTACTCAGGATCCTGAAAAACCATCTGAGTGTTATAAATCAGAGGTTCCCTAATTTTCCTGAGCTCTGAACCAATCCAAGCAGGTTTCCAGCCTCTCCAGGAAGGCATATGGAAGAGGCATGTCTGGAGTATTTATTTATACACCCCTACTTGCCTTCCCCTAAAAGGCAGAACAATGAGGAATTTTCCAGACTTTTTTTTTTTACCTAATGTTGGTCATGCTGTGTGGGATCTGGATCTTTTTTTTTTTATATATATATATATATATTTTTTTTTAGCATAATAGTATTCCTTGTTTTTGCACCATACCCAGTGCTCCATGTAATCCGTGCCCCCTCCAATACCCACCACCTGGTTCCCCCAACTTCCCACCCCCCGCTGTTTCAAAGCCCTCAGATTGTTTTTCAGAGTCCATAGTCTCTCATTGTTCACCTCCCCTTCCAATTTCCCTCAACTCCCTTCTCCTCTCTAACTCCCCTTGTCCTCCATGCTATTTGTTATGCTCCACAAATAAGTGAAACCATATGATAATTGACTCTCTCTGCTTGACTTATTTCACTCAGCATCATCTCTTCCAGTCCCATCCATGTTGATACAAAAGTTGGGTATTCATCCTTTCTGATGGAAGCATAATACTCCATAGTGTATATGGACCACATCTTCCTTATCCATTCATCCGTTGAAGGGCATCTTGGTTCTTTCCACAGTTTGGCAACCGTGGCCATCGCTGCTAAAAACTTTGGGGTACAGATGGCCCTTCTTTTCACTACATCTGTATCTTTGGGGTAAATACCCAGTAGTGCAATGGCAGGGTCATAGGGAAGCTCTATTTTTAATTTCTTGAGGAATCTCCACTGTTCTCCAAAGTGGCTGCACCAACTTGCATTCCCACCAACAGTGTAAGAGGGTTCCCTTTTCTCCACATCCCCTCCAACACATGTTGTTTCCTGTCTTGCTAATTTTGGACATTCTAACTGGTGTGGAGTGGTATCTCAATGTGATTTTAATTTGAATCTCCCTGATGACTAGTGATGATGAACATTTTTTCATGTGTCTGATAGCCATTTGTATGTCTTCATTGGAGAAGTGTCTGTTCATATCTTCTGCTCATTTTTTGATATGATCGTCTGTTTTGTGTATGTTGAGTTTGAGGAGTTCTTATAGATCCTGGATATCAATCCTTTTGTCTGTACTGTCATTTGCAAATATCTTCTCCCATTCCGTGGGTTGCCTCTTTGTTTTCTTGACTGTTTCCTTTGCTGTGCAGAAGCTTTTGATTTTGATGAACACCCAAAAGTTTATTTTCGCTTTTGTTTCCTTTACGTTTGGAGACATATCTTGAAAGAAGTTGCTGTGGCTGATATCGAAGAGATTACTGTCTATGTTCTCCTCTAGGATTCTGATGGATTCCTGTCTCACATTGAGGTTTTTTATCCATTTTGAGTTTGCCTTTGTGTACGGTGTAAGAGGATGGTCGAGTTTCATTCTTCTACATATAGCTGTCCAGTTTCCCCAGCACCATTTATTGAAGAGACTGTCTTTTTTCCACTGTATATTTTTTCCTGTTTTGTCAAAGATTATTTGACCATAGAGTTGAGGGTCCATATCTGGGCTCTCTACTCTGTTCCACTGGTCTATGTGTCTGTTTTTATGCCAGTACCATGCTGTCTTGGTGATCACAGCTTTGTGGTAAAGCTTGAAATCAGGTAATGTGATGCCCCCAGTTTTATTTTTGTTTTTCAACATTTCCTTAGCGATTCCGGGTCTCCTCTGGTTCCTTACAAATTTCTGGATTATTTGCTCCAGCTCCTTGAAAAATACCAGTGGAATTTTGGTCGGAATGGCATTAAAAGTGTAGATTGCTCTAGGCAGTATAGACATTTTAACAATGTTTATTCTTCCGATCCAAGAGCATGGAATGGTCTTCCATCTTTTTGTGTTTTCTTCAATTTCTTTCATGTAGTTTCTTTCATGTTCTGTAGTTCCTCGAGTACAGATCCTTTACCTCTTTGGTTAGGTTTACTCCCAGGTATCTTATGGTTCTTGGTGCTATATGAATGGAATCGATTCTCTAATTTCCCTTTCTGTATTTTCATTGTTAGTGTATAAGAAAGCCACTGATTTCTGTACATTGACTTTGTATCCTGCCACGTTACTGAATTGCTGTATGAGTTCTAGTAGTTTGGGGGTGGAGTCTTTTGGGTTCCATATAAAGAATCATGTCATCTGCGAAGAGAGAGAGTTTGACTTCTTCATTGCCAATTTGGATACCTTTTATTTCTCTTTTTTGTCTGATTGCTGTTGCTAGGACTTCTAATACTATGTTGAACAAGAGTGGTGAGAGTGGGCATCCTTGTCGTGTTCCTGCTATCAGCGGGAAGACTGAGAGCTTTTTCCCATTGAGGATGATATTTGCTGTGGGTCTTTCATAGATAGATTTAATGAGGTTCAGGAATGTTCCCTCTATCCCTATACTTTGAAGCGTTTTAATCAGGAATGGATGCTGGATTTTGTCAAATGCTTTTTCTGCATCAATTGAGAGGACCACGTGGTTCTTCTCTCTTCTCTTATTAATTTGTTCTATCACATTGATTGATTTGCGAATGTTGAACCATCCTTGTAGCCCAGGAATGAATCCCACTGATCATGGTGGATATCTTTTTAATGTGCTGTTGGATCCTGTTTGCTAGGATCTTGCTGAGAATCTTAGCATCCATATTCATCAGTGATATTGGTCTGAAATTCTCCTTTTTGGTAGGGTCTTTGCCTGGTTTGGGGATCAGGGTAATACTGGCTTCATAGAAAGAGTCTGGAAGTTTTCCTTCTGCTTCAATTTTTCAAAACAGCTTCAGGAGAATAGGTGTTATTTCTTCTTTGAAAGTTTGGTAGAATTCCCCAGGGAATCCATCAGGTCCTGGGCTCTTATTTTTTGGGAGGTTTTTGATCACTGCTTCAATCTCATTACTCGATATCAGTCTATTCAGGTTGTCAATTTCTTCCTGGTTCAATTTTGGGAGTTTATACTTTTCCAGGAATGCATCCATTTCATCTAGGTTGCTTAGCTTATTGGCATATAACTATTGATAATAACTTCTGATGATTGTTTCTACTTCCTTGGTGTTAGCTGTGATCTATCCCTTTTCATTCATAATTTTATGAATTTGGGATTTCTCTCTTTTCTTTTGGATTAGTGTGGCCAATGGTTTATCAATGTTATTGATTCTTTCAAAAAACCAGCTTCTAGTTTCATTGATACGTTCTACTGTATCTCTGGTTTCTACCTCATTGATCTCAGCTCTAATCTTGATTATTTCCCTTCTTGTGTGTGGAGCTGGTTTGATTTGTTGTTGATTCTCCAGTTCTTTAAGGTGTAGACACAGCTGGTGTGTTCTGGATTCTTCAATTTTTGTGAGGGAGGCTTGGATGGCTATGTATTTCCCCCTTAGGACCGCCTTTGCTGTATCCCATATGTTTTGGACCGAAGTGTCATTCTCATTGGTTTCCATGAATTGTTTCAGTTCTTCTTTTATCTCCTGGTTGATCCAAGCATTCTTAAGCAAGGTGGCCTTTAGCTTCCAGGTGTTTGAGTTCCTTCGGAACTTTTCCTTGTGATTGAGCTCCAGTTTCAAAGCATTGTGATCTGAGAATAAGCAGGGAATGATCTCAGTCTTTTGGTATTGGTTGATTCCTGATTTGTGACCCAGTATGTGGTCTATTCTTGAGAAGGTTCCATGTGCACTTGAGAAGAATGAGTATTCTATTGTTTTAGGGTGGAATGTTCTGTATATATCTATGAGGTCCATCTGGTCCAATGTGTCATTCAATGCTCTTGTTTCTTTATTGATTTTCTGCTTCGATGATCTGTCTATTTCTGAGAGAGGCATGTTAAGATCTCCTACTATTAATGTATTCATATCAATGTGACTCTTTATCTTGATTAACAGTTTTCTTGCAGTATTTCCTGCAGTGTCGGCTTGGTGGTTGCATAGTCTTTTAAGCCTTGCCAGTCTTGGAAACTCTTTATCTCTCCATCCATTTTGAATGTCAGTCTTGATGGATAAAGTATTCTTGGCTGCATGTTCTCTCACTTAGTGCCCTGAATATATCTTGCCAGCCCTTTCTGGCTTGCCAGGTCTCTGTGGACAGGTCTGACGTTATTCTGATGGTCTTTCCTCTGTAAGTAAGGAGCCTCTTTGTCCTAGTGGCTTTCAAGCGATTATATCTACAATTATGATTCCTCAATTTGACTATCAGGTGCCTTGTTGTTTTTCTGGAATCTATAATCTTGGGTGGTTTACCTATAGGGGTAGTATTGATTGGGGAAAGGAGATTACTTTGAAGTTTGCCTCTATATGAATATTAGAAAATAAAAATAAAAAAGGAATAAACTAGACCAAACTAAACTAAAATTAAAAAAAGAAATTTAAAAAATAGAAATGCAAAAGAAAAACACAGGTGTATGTATCAAACAGTTCAGGTTAGAAGGTTATTATGGAATTTGATGTACTGGACAGCTCACTGTGATGGTAAATAGGCTAAAAAATTATCTATATTAAAAACATGAGCCAAAATGGTGGGAACAAATTAAAAATAAAAGTTGTCCTATGAAGTAGTGGTGGTTGTTCTCTTGTAGATTCTTTTTTTCTTTCCTGGTTGGTTTTCTGGGGGAGGGGCCTGCCACGTGGGTTTTCAGTCAATGATGTTCCCTGAGTTAAGTCCTCCCGCCCCCCTCAAGGGGGTGGGCTCTGAGGAAATCGGTTTTTTCAGGCTTTTGTTCTCTGGAGGTTTTTATGTTTGTTCACTTTTTTTTTTTTTTCCCTCTCGCCTTGACCGCTTTTGATGGTTTTTGTAGGTTTAGAGGAAAGCAAACTGCACCCTGACCTTCCTCTCAGAGAGAAGCCTCAGTCTGGCTGCAGAGCCCATATAAATTCCCCCTTGGCCACTGGCAGAGCAGACCCTGGAGATGCAGGATCTTCTGCTTGTACCCAAAACCAAGGCAGCAGCGTCGGCTGTCTGGGCAGCTCCAGACTGCCAGAGAGGTTCCAAGCAGCGATAGCACACTGAGATTTTCCCGCTGGCCCGGGCTGGGAGTGCCTGGTCTTTCTGGGTCTAAGAGCATCCCACTTGGGCTCGCCTCTCTCAGGGGAAGCTGTGGGTCGCGCGCGCGTCTCAGGCTCTGAGAGCGAGGCGCAGGTCCGAAAGCACCAGGCTGGGCCTTCATGCACCTCTCTCAGGGGAGAGTTTGGGGCGCGCATCTCAGGCTCTGAAACAATGGCGCGGGTCTAAGAGCGCCGGGTCGGCCTTTGTACACCTCTCTCAGGGGAGGGTGAGGGGTGCGCGGGTCTTAGGCTCTGTAGCAGGGCTTGCGCATTCTGCTGTCTGGCGTGGCTCCCAGCCTGTCACAGGAGCCAGACCCCACGCATTCTCGGGTGTGCTGGCAGCTCAGGGACCAAGACCTGGTTTCTCCGCCGCACTCTCTCTGGCTCAGCGCCAGGGGAGTCTGTCCTGGGTCCAGGGATTAAGCCCCTGTCCCTAGCCGCCCCAAATCCCACAACTCCCCCCCCACCCCCGCGATCCTTTGCTCTTTTGGAGTGCTTTCTAGCAGTCTCCAAGTTAATGCTGGTCCCCAGATGCAGGGCACTCTCGTATTAGGGGTATTACTTTTCAATAGGTTGCCTCTGGTGGCTCCCTCCCCCTTTTGTTTATCTTCCAATATCAGTCCGACATTCCCACTCCGCTTTACCTGCCCACTGGTGTCTTCTGCCTCTGTAGAGATCCAGACATGTATAATTCTGATCTCAGGCTGATTTCATGGGTGATCAGTGTTCTTTGGTAGGCAATCAGCTCACTTTAGGGTACAGGTTGAAAAGGCGCCTCCTCCTACTTCCCCACCATCTTGTCTCCCCACCGGATCTGGATCTTTCTTAACACAATACCTGCCTTTAAGGTTCAGTTGTTTCTTTGAAGAGGGTTCTATCAGCAGCTAGTCAGTATTCTAGTGGTCTCTTCCCTCTTCTGTGACAAAATTACATTTTTTTGGTCTTTCAGACCTTTTATATGGGTCTTTTATATAAGCTTCCCTCTCTCCCCCCTTCTCCTACATTAACCAGTATCTTGCACCAAAGATTACAGCACCTACATTCTCTATGCCCTGCTGAAAGCCCTTGTTCTCACCATTCAATATTCCTGTCTTTTGGGGAACATTAGGGCACGTACATGTACCCTGGGTGGTGGTGCACAATGAATTCTGGAACACTGAAAAGAAATCTAAAAAAATAAATAAATTTTTTTAAAAAAGAAATGCTTTAATCAATTTCTAAAAGCTTTAATCAATTTCTAAAAGCTACATGTTTTTTCCTTCTTTGTTTCAATCAACCAATATATATTAAGCATCTGAGATGGGATCTGATCAATCCTTGAACTCCAGAAGCTCATAAAGTACAGGAGAAGACAGATACACAAACAGATAATCACAAATGAAATGTTTGATAGACCAGAGTTGAGATATAGATAAGTCCACATAGTGAAGATCAGGCACACCGTGGGTAAATACGCCCATCTTTCAATGTACAAGGACATGAGTTGATTCTTGGGAAAATTAGTACTTGATCCATGTACAAAGTCCTTGATCTTTGCCAATAGAGAAACTCAAACAAATCCGGACACAAGCAACGGTCTGGGGATTCTGTGACATAAGCCAGGTTAGAGCTAGAATGCCCCATAGGTGAGGATGGAGCTTGACCAGATTTAGGAACAAGGCCTGAGGGTTGAAGAGAAGTGATGGTTTCCAGTGGAGGATTTAATTTAGTCACTTGTCATGACCCAGATACACTTATAGGGTTTATGCACTGTCAGAAAAATGTCTGTGGGTGAACTGGAAGTGCTGCCCCAACTAAACTCTGAAATTTCAGTCCACAAACATCCCTACCCTTGGATCATCCCTTACAAATTAGCAGAAGAATAGAAATGCAGAACTGCCCCATTCTAATTAGAACATGAATGTGACCTCATTAGTCTACCAGCTGGTGTTTCCAGAATATTTGAAGGAAAACCCTCTCTACTTTCATTCCCTTTGCTCCTCAATAATCCTACTGCCACCACATCTGTACACTTAGAAATGGTTAAATAGTAAATTTTGTGTTATACATTTTAATCACAATAAAAAAAATTAGAACCTAAAAGAATAGTACTGTATGACTAACATAACATAATAAGAAAAGAATTTAAAAGAATAAACCTAGACACAGACCTTACATCTTACACAAATATTAACTGAAAATGTATTAAAGAAGTCAATGTAAAATGCAAAACTATAAAACTTCTAAAATAAAATAAAGGTGAAAATCTACATGACCTTTGATTTGGTAATGAGGATTTAAATACAACACCAAAAATATGATCCATGAAAAGAAAAAACATGGGAAGCTGAATTTCATTAAAATTAAAAGCTTTTATTCCATCAAAGATACTGTTAAGGAAATAAAAAACAAACAAACCCCAAACTGGGAGAAAATATTTTGCATAATACATATTTAATGAAGGTCTTGTATCCATAATATACAAAGAACCCATAAAACTCAAGTATAAGAAAACAAAACACACAATTTTAAAATAAGCAAAATATCTATATAGATACCTCACCAAAGAAAACATACATATAGCAAGAAGTATATTAAAAAGATGCCCGGGGCGCCTGGGTGGCTCAGCGGGTTAAAGCCTCTGCCTTCGGCTCAGGTCATGATCCCGGGGTCCTGGGATTGAGCCCCACATCAGGCTCTCTGCTCAGCAGGGAGCCTGCTTCCCTTCCTCTCTCTGCCTACCTGTGATCTCTGTCTGTCAAATAAATAAAATCTTAAAAAAAAAAAAAAAAGATGCCCAACAGAGATGGAGAGGAGAAGTGAGTTGGGGGAAACTGGAGGGGGAGATGAGCCATGAGAGACTGTGGACTCTGAGAGACAAACAGGGTTTTGGAGGGGAGGGGAGGGTGAGCCTGGTCATGGGTATTATGGAAGGCACATATTGTATGGAGCACTGGGTGTGGTGCATAAACTATGAATTTTGGAACAATGAAAAGAAATTTTTAAAAATTATAAAATAAAAAAAGAGATGCCCAACATTTTGTCATTATGGAATTGCAAATTAAGCAAAAATATGAATGCACTATGAAGTACTATAAAAGGCTTTTTAAAATCCAAAATGTCAATTGCTGGTGAGGATCTAGAGCAACAGGCACACTCATTAATTAAGTGGAAGACAGCTTTTTTCTTACAGAGCTAAGCATAGTCCTACCATAAGACCCAGAAATCATCTTTTAGATATTCAGCCAAATTATTTGAAAAATTATGTCCATATGAAACCTGTGCACAAACGTTTATGGCAGGTTTATTCATAATTGTCGAAAACTGAAAGCAACCACGATACCCTTCAATAGGTGAATGAATTATAAAAACTATGACATGTCTTTTGAGAAGCATGATCAAAGACATGACCACAAATTGACCCATGAGCTGAACCTAGGCACTTGGAGAGTCCTCAGTCCTACCCCTGTCCTTAGAATGTCCGTTCCACTTGCCTTTCCCACTTCCAGAGTCTTCTCCAAGGACAAAGCCTTGAGATGATGATGTGATATTGAAGATACCTGCATGGTATACATGGCTGAGTCCATTTCAGGACTCTTTATAAGGCTGTAAGATTTGGAGGGTGCTTGAGGGGATCTATTCATCTTGCTGCCATCCAATACAAGCCTTATATGTGACTTCCATTTCCTCTTATTAAAATTGTCACCTACCAACCTGGAGAGGCCTGCCTCTTTCTTTGGTCTCTCTCTGCCCTTTGTGTGATAAGAATCAGTTTCATATTATACATGGAAAGCTCCTGAGAGGGTTGTGAACCTACAAACATCCATACATTAGAATAGTATTCAGTAGTAAATAGGAATCATCTATGAAGACACACAAAGACATGGATCAATTTTTAATGAATATTGTTAGTGGATGAAACCAATCTAAAAATGCTATATATTGTATTATTCCAACTATATGCCATTCTAGAAAAGGTGAAGCTGTAGAGTAGAATCAATAAACATATCATTGGTTTCCAGGGGTTCAGGGAGGAGAAAGGTTGAATATATAAAGCATTGGGGGTCTTTGAGGCAGTGAAGTTATTCAGATATTGTCATGGTAGATGCATAACATTACACATTTGTCAAAACCCATAGACTATTATAGTACTTTAATGCATGCAAATTCAAAAGATAATTTAGGAAGTTGGGCAATCACAGGGCCTGTAGACTGTGGCAAAAGAATCCAGCCATATTATAAATGCTTGAAATAAGCTAAGGGAAAGAGGTTGGGAGGTTAGAAGTGTCAACTTTGGAAACAGATGGGGTCTATAAAACTAAACTATGTAAGTACTATACCCTAGTTAATGAAGTTGTTTTCTATGAGGGTATGAGTTAACACCCATAACACTTTTCAAGATAGAAATCATATATATGCATACTGAAACTGAAAAATAAAGTAAATGGAGAGTGGATGGCAAGAGTCAGGTTTCTCACTGATAGTGAGACGTTACAGACAAGCCCGAGAAGGCTAGAGTGATAGGTTTGGTATTGGATTAGAGTTACAGACATCATTATGAAGTTATATTTAGCTTAATGTAGATATAGATGGATTTGTGTGAGTGAGTGGATTCATATACACACAGAAGTGTATTTATTCTGACCCTTGAGAGGACATAGAAGCAATAATACCTTAATAGTAATAAGCACACCTAGTAACCAAATTTTGGTTTTTAATATCATTCTCCAATAAAAGAAACCAGATCTCGCTAGAGAAATGGTTGATATTAAAAACAGACACAGACACACACACACACACACACACACACACACATGCACACGGGTTATGTGACATGGACACCAGAATCAACAGAAAGAATAATGTGAGTGTCAAAATAAACTAAGCAGTATTGGATTCTAATCCAAAATAGAAAATAAATACCCATGAATCCAAGAATAGGTGAAGCACTGGGGACATTTTAAACCTATGAAATTATTTGTACAATACTGAAATGGTAGACCCACAATATCATGCATTTGTCAAAACCCACAGAAAGTTTATAACACTTTAATGTATGCAAAATTTTAAATAAATAAAGGGCAAGACCAATCTCCCATGCAGAACTCCTCAAGAAGAATATATCTCCCTACTCCTTAAATGGGAGGTTTATATAACATTATTATATGGATGTAGTTTCATTAGTTGTAAGAAATGTGCCATTGTAATGTAAGATGTCAATAAAAGGGGAAGAAAGTGTATGGTGTATAGAAAGTCTCTGTAATACCTTTGCAACATTTATATGAATCAAAAGTTATTCAAAAACTAAACATTTCTTTAGAAAATAGAAAAAATATGGAATTGGCCCTACAAATACTATTTGTCAATAAAAAAGATCAAAGTACCAATACATCCATAACATGGTTTAACCTCAAAAATATTACGCTAAGTGAAAGAAGAAGGTATAAAAGCCACATTTTTATGCTCTATTTATATTAAATATCCGGGTAAGACAAATTGTTAGAGGCAAAAGTTAGATTAATGATTAATCTTATCTGGATCAAAATAAATAAATCTTCCAAGGCAAGTACCCAGTGTGTGCAATATTCCCCTTCAAAACAGAACCCAGAGAAGGACAGGGAGGGGCTACCAATCTTCTTACGACTGAGATTTTCACTCTGTCTGGAAGACCAGGAGCCCAACTACAAAAATCACCAGCATCTCACTTCCCCAATATTTCTATTGGCTTTCCAACAGCCCAAGGACTGGAGACTTTGAAGGGGCCTCTCAGCCTCAGGTGGGCCAGCCAGCTCTGCAAACAGATGCAGCCTTGGCACTCCTCCTATCATCTCCTCTCAGTTCTGCATCCCATGCTGAGCAAGGTATTGATCAGCTTCCCTCCAAACAACCAGAGGTCTTTGGGAGGTGATGATGATGCATGATAAATGCAGACCAAGAAAATCACAGAAGAGCAAGCAGGGATGGTAATGAAAAGAGAAATTGGTTATTGACTTTGCATTTTCTTTCATTTAGTCATTTAGATAACACAGACTCCAGTGAGAGTCAGAAACACTGCCTTCTAGTCACTGAGTAACCTACTCTACCTCCTGGGGATCAACATACCCGTCTGCACATGAGAAGGTTGCATGGCATGTAGTGGAGACGTCAGGGTCTCAGCTCTGCTACCAACTAGAATTTGGGAATGGACAAATCATTCTCTCTGAGTTCCAGTTTCCCCCTCTGTAAAGAGGGAGTAACATCACTTACCTTGAATTATGGGTTACTTGTGAGGATTAGAGATGGTGTCAAAGGCCTAGAATGAAGAGATGGTGTCAAAGGCCTGACAAGGCTCAGTTCACAGCAGCTGCACACACAGAGGAAGCATCTCCAGCCCTGCCAGTTCCAATGGCAACATCTGATGATTCCAGTGATACACTGGGAAGAGCAGACATGGAATGCCACACCTGTGACTGCTGCAGAGACTGGAGACCCTAGGGGACAGGATTAAGTGACAACACTCTACTCAGGACTCAGAAAATCAATAGGAACAATTAATAATAACAGTGAGCACCACATGCCAGATCCTGCACAGGATTCTTGGGATCTAGTAACTCACCTCACTATCACAATACACTTCTGCATTGGTGTCTTATTTGCTTATAACCTTGAAACAGACACTAAGATGGAGTTTATGGTGCAAGACATTTGTTAGGGATCAGCACCTGTGAAAGTGGAAGAATAGGACTGGGAAAAGGAAGAATTCTGGCTGCAGTGCAGCCCCAACAAAGCCCTACCAACCTGACTGAGGAGGCCAGGGGTGAGCACTGTCTTCTAGGGCTGTCCCACACTGGCTTCATATCCTGCATTCTTTAGGCTTTCCATGGAAATCCCATGCAACAAGCCCTTCCCTGCAATGGGAATATGGGCAGCACAGCACATATGGTAATGGAAATACAGAACAACTCACTGAAGAGCACAGGTATATTCAGTGGCTCTGCTTGGAACCACTAAACTACCTTGCTTTTTTGACAACTGACATTCACACTGTACTTTGTAGAATACTGCCACCTCTATACGTCCCTTGATGCACTCCACAACGCCATTGGGACAGTGGACTCTACATTTCAAATGAGGAAGTTGAGGATCAGAGAGTACATTTTCTTGTCCAGTCACACAGAAAGCAACAGAGCAAGGATTTGAACCTAGTCCTCTCTCTGTACCTGACTCCAAAGTCAGGCTCACTCCTCTGAGCCACACTGACTTTCTTAGGTTGCTTTGAGGTACCAGTGCTCAGCACTGGGCTGCAGTCTGTTTTATCTGATGGCATGTCAGACATAAAGGCCCCCTCTTCACACAGAGGTGAGTGTGGATGTCAGTTCCAAACGTGTCTGGGATGAGGGAGAACATCTGCCCCCCAAGAAGGCACACTACTTGGAGGAAGGTCCTCCATAAATGGGGAGGAGGGAACAGGAGATTGATAGCCTGACCTTGGCAGATGGCTTTGTGCCTATCCCTACAAACACCATTTACAGACCCAGACATTTCTCAGCTCAAGCAGAGACACTCACAGAACAATGCAAATAAGGCAGCAATATCACTGACATGGAAAGAATAGCAATGTTATCTTAATGGCTTTGAAATATAGTACAGCCACTAGAGGGAATTTACTCGGAAATCATGTTCTTGGACTTTGCAGGTAAGACTCACCTTCCTGGCCTTCACCTTGGTGGGCCTTCTCCCTAAAGGATCAGAATGTAGAGGCTTTTCTTAATGCCGCTCTCAGGGTTACCCAGGGTACAAGCCTCTGGCCCATGGACCACTGCTCACTGCTCCTGGAATTTTGGGGTCCTCCCTGATTCATTTCCAACCACTCAGCACACCACCAGCTGTGCTAAAAGTTTTACTTCCCAAACACAGCATGGACTTTAATGAGCTTTCAACTTCTGTACCTCTCTTGGTGTATATCACCAAAGAAAAGGTACACATGGCAAAAAGTATACAGAAAGATGCTTAATATCATTTGCCATTAAAGAATTACAAATTAAGCAATAGTGTGATACCACTATGAACTAATATAATGGCTTTAAAAATCTTAATACCAATTGCCAGTAAGACCTGTTCTCAGCCCAGTGACCCAAGTCAATATGTCCTCCTCCATGTGCCGTCCTGGCCTCCTCCCTCACTCACAGGCTAAAATTATACCTTTGTCCTACAGTTCATGAGAGTTTACTACCCTTCTCTTCTTGACCTGTGGTTCTCCTGAGCCCAGAAGCTGGTTTGAGTCTACCCTGTGCCCCTCGACCCTCCCACAGACCCTGCCACAAAACTTGCCACAGAGCCTCCCACACACCCTCCCACACATTCTCCCACTGACCCCTACACCCTCCCACAGACCCTCATACATACCCTTCCATACTTTTGCCACAGACCTTACCCACACCCTCCCACACATCCTCCCACTGACCCTCCCAAACACCCTCACAGACCCTCCATAGATCCTCCTGTAGACCCTCCCATAGACTCTAATATGCACCTTCACACAGACCTCCCCCACACACACTTACAGACCCTGCCACAGATCCTCACAAACCCTTACAAAACATTTGTTGAATGATGTTGACCTGAACTAGGCACCTGTCTCTCCTTACTTCTAAGCCCTACCATCTCTGCTCTGACCTTCAGAGGTTTCAAAAATGACATACAGGACCCATGTGCAGGGCAGAGGGTGAGGCCAATATTTGATGACAGCAAAGATACTGCCATACCCAAACTCACTAGTGCATAGAGGAGAGCTTAATATCTGAGTGCCTGGCCTGCTCCTCCTGTCCTTCTGCAACACACACACACACACATGCACACACACACACACACACACACACACACACACTCACATGCACACAGATATACTAACATGCACACACATATACACATGATTACACATGCACACATACACATGTATATATTCATACATATGAACCCACACAATCTTGCTCACACATTCCTTTTTTATTAATTTATTTAAACTCAATTAGTTAACATACAGTGGATCTTTAATTTCTGAGGTAGAATTCAGTGATTCATCAGTTGTGTATAATACCCAGTGTTCAGTACATCATGTACCCTCCTTAATGCTGATCACCCAGTAACCTTTAGTAACCTTCAGTTTCTTATTGTTAAGAGTCTCTTATGGTTCTCCCCCCCCCCATTTCTTCTTATTTTATTTTTCCCTCCCTTCCCCCATGATCATCTCTTATGTTTCTTAAATTCCACATAGGAGTAAAACCATATGATAATTGTCTTTCTCTAAATGACTCTTATTCTATCTTATTCTTGGCCATCATTCAGATGAATTATGAACATTTCAACTTTTTGCAATGCCAAGAATTGTCATCTCTGAATCTCCCCCATTTTTTTGACAAATAAAATTACATATATTTAAAGTGTACAACATGATGATTTGACATACATATACATGTGAAATGAATACCTCAATCAAGTAAACTAGCACATCCATCACCTTACATGGCTAGTTCTTCATTTTTGTGATGAGAACACCTAAATTTACTCACATAGCCAATTTCAAGTATGCAATATATTATTATTAACTGTAGTCATCATGGTGATGTTACTTCCTCAGAACTTACCTTGTAACTGCAAGCTTGTATCTTCTGCCCTAATCCCCCAAGTTATCCCATCCCCCAGCTCCTGGCACCCTACTGCTATAAAATCGTTTTTTCCTTTTTGTTCAGATTCCACATATCAGTGATGCCATATAGTATTTTTCTATCTTCCTTCACCTTATCTCACTTAACATAATGTCTTCTACTTTCATCTATGTTGTCAAAATGGCAGGATGAATGTTCTTTTTTATTTTTTTTATATTTTACCTTTTAACCGTTGAAGTATAGTTGGCATGCAATGTTTTATATATAATGCATATGTGTGTTTAAAGATTTTATTTATTTGACAGAGAGAGAGCACAAGCAGAGGGAGTGGCAGAGGCAGAGGGAAAAACAGTCTTCCTGCTAAGCTGAGATCCCGACATGCGGCCTGATCCCAGGACCTTGGGATCATGACTGGAGCTGAAGGCAGATGCTTAACCAACTGAGCCACCCAGGCACCCTGGCATACAGTGTTATATTGGCTTCAAGTGTACAACATACTGATCTGACAATTCTATACGTCAGTTAGTTCTTGCCAGGATATGTGTAGTCACCATTTGTCATCATACAATGTTATGACAATATTATTGATTATGTTCCCTGTGCTTTACTTTTTATCTCTGCCACTTATTTATTTTATAACTAGAAATTTATCCCCTCTTTTTTTTTAAGATTTTATTTATTTATTTGAGAGAGAGACAGTGAGAGAGAGCATGAGCGAGGAGAAGGTCAGAGGGAGAAGCAGACTCCCCATGGAGCTGGGAGCCCAATGTGGGACTCGATCCCGGGACCCGGGGATCATGACCTGAGCCGAAGGCAGTCGTCCAACCAACTGAGCCACCCAGGCGTCCCAAATTTATCCCCTCTTAATCTTCTTTACAGACTTTACCCATTCCCCTGCCCCTCTAACAACCACCAGTTTGTTCTCTGCATTTACTAGTTTGTCTCTGATTTTCTTTGTCCAATTATTTTGTTTTGTTTTGTTTTTAGATTCTACATATAAGTGAAATCATATGGTATTTCCCTTTCTGCCTGATTTTTAACTTGGCATAATAGCCTTTAGACCCGTCCATGTTGTCCTTCAAATTCTGTTCAATTCTGGAGGACTTTCCCCAGGTTAAAACTCTCAAAAACAGAAACAGCTGGCCTGGGAGTTAACATGAAGAGAAAACATCTGTGCCTCCTCAAAAGTAAGCTTGGGGGGCACCTGGGTGGCTCAGTGGGTTAAAGCCTCTGCCTTCAGCTCAGGTCATGATCTCAGGGTCCTGGGATCGAGCCCTGCATCGGGATTTCTGCACAGCTGGGAGCCTGCTTCCCCTCCTCTCTGCCTACCTCTCTGCTGACTTGTGATCTCTCTCTCTATCAAATAAATAAATAAAATCTTAAAAAAAAGTAAGCTTGGTTACTTCCTGTCTATCCAGTTCCCATGGCGTTCAAGATTTTCCCATAAGATAGGGAAAATCAAAGAAAGATAAATGCAGTCCCTCCTCCCTCTTCAGACAGGAAGCCAGGGCCTGAGCCCTCTGTTCCTGTCTCAGAGTGCCCCAAGCTACCACCTGCTTCTACATCATCCCTGCCTCCAGCACAGAGTACAGATACCATTGCAGGCTGGGGCTCCAACAGAAAGTCCAGACACCTTTTAGGTTTGAGATGGCAGTTCTGAGAGGACACTTGCCCTTGATATGATTCAGAGGAGAGGGACAAAAGGTAAGAGGAGAGTGTGTATGACTATCCAAAAGTGGGATATAGTTTCTAAGCTCTTTTCAGTGTTCTCCCTGCCTCCCCTGGAGTTGGGGATGTTCCCTGCCTCTCCTCTATAAAGCAAATTAATGTGTCCTGGAAGGCCCAGAAAAGTAACCTAGATTAATGGTAAATCCCTGCCACCTACCCTCCATGGTCTGTCTCTGCATCTGTGAAATGTGGGCTGGAGGGTGCAGAATTAGAGTCCTTTGGTGCTGATATGGGCACCGCCAGTCCTTGGTCTAAGAAGTTACCTCTGCTGGTTGGGGTTTAAGAAGAAAACACATAAGGAAAATGCCTCCAAAGCAAAGTCCAGTAGAGAGGGCACCTGTGAGGCTGATGAATAGGCTACCGAGGCCTAGAAAGAGACAACCAATAGCAGACTCTGCATTCAGACAGCACCCCTGAGCAATCATAAATAACTTCAGGAGTCCTGGCCTCTCTGACATATGACCTGAAGGTCCTGTCCCAGTCCCTGCCTTGGTCTCAATATCTTACAGATGATTAGTTGACCAGGGTGATCAAAGGGACAAAGGACCTTCAAAAGGGACCAAGTCCCTTTTGTTCCATAATAATATGGTGTTGATGACATGGACTCCCAACTGCCACTGTCACACCCACTGTCCAATGCATTGGAAGCTCCACCTCTGCCATCTGCCTTCCTTCAAGACCTTCTCCTGACCCCTCCTCCCAGAAAACCCCACCTGTCCACTCCTCCTTGAAGTGCTTGCCTGCTCTGTGGGCACTTTACTTTTCAGGGTCTGCAGGTCTCACCCAGCCTCTGTTCTGAGCTGCTTTGCTTTGATATCTTAATACGTCAGGCGTGTCTGCAACTGGAAAGCAGCTGCCTTGTCTTCTAGGTGTCCAGCATAGTGTATAAGATATAATTAGGAAGGGGCACCTGGGTGGCTCACCCCTTAAACATCTGCATTGGCCTCCCTGCTCAGTGGGAAGCCTGCTTCTCCCTCTCTCACTTCCCGGCTTGTGCTCCCTCTCTCCCTATGTCTCTTTCTGTCAAATAAATAAAATCTTAAAAAAAAAAAAGGTATAATCAGGAAGCTATGAGAAGTTTATATAAATCACAAATATTTTTGGTATTTGGCAAACAAAGAAAATCCTAGCATAGTACTAGACCATTTTAGTTAGCTGGTACTCAAATTGTGATTTTTGTCTGATAAAACTGTCAGAGTGGGTTAGAGCGAGTCAGGGGGATTACAATAAATACCAGGGATCCAAACTAAAAGATGTCACTGGCTCCTGGCTCCTGTTTTTTTCTCAAAATACAGTTTCAACCTAATTTCTAACAGAACCATATACCATGTATCAAGAGCCTGGAAAAAATACATAAGCATTTCAGCAAGACACCAGACTTCCTAAGCTTCTCCCTCCTGTCCTTACCCCCATTCTTGGAACAGATAGAGGGATTGGATGTTATCACTCCTCCAGCAGCAGGGGTCATCTTTCTTCCCCCTGTATATCACAGTCTACCAGACATACCTGATGAGCTGCGGAAAAAAAATCATATTCACAGGACCATCCTGATGTTCCACAGATGGAAAGAAAAGCCCAGAGCCTCAGTCATGCATGCAGAATAAGGGAGCTGTGGCAGTTTGAAGAATTTGGACAGTCTCTCCCATATCTTCCTTAGATCTCCCTATACAAAGTCACTCTCCATCTTCCTTGGACCTTTGATATGCCTATACCAGTGGCTGGCATCAGGATAAGAGAACCTGAGGGTCAGAGAAGTGAGAGGGAAAGGGAGGAGTTAGGAGCAAGGAGAGGCTGACATTCAGAGAGGACAGGGATGGTAGAGAGGTGAGTAAAGAAGCTGGCTGCCTGTGCAGAGTCTTCTGAGTTTCCCACATAGGAACCAAGCAGAGACTGAATCTTTGTGGTACCAAAAGCAAAGTTCCAGGAACCCTTCTCTTTGAGACAGGCTTCTTCTTAAGGAGCTTCCAGATAAGGCACAAAACATGAGCTTGTTTTTTAAGCTTAAGAGGCAGGGAAAGATGGATGAAAAAGCAAACATAAAAATAGAGTGTGCAAATTCCTGACGGAGGAAGCATAGCTCTGCTCTGAGTGCTGGACCCAGTACCTCCCTGGACAACCCTGAACATTGACGAGTCTGCTGTGAATGTCAGAGTCTACGCCCTAGAGGAACAGAGAACATAGGCAACAGAATCATTCATGGCCAGTGAGGATCTATTTAGAGACACTCAGGAGCCACCTGAGAGACTCTGGCCGCACAAGAAGTGATAAGGAAGATATGTTTCCATTAATTGACTCCAAAGAAATAGAGATCCATGAACGCACTACTGATAAGTGCACAGATTGGTACAGCCACCTAGTAAAACTAAGTAGTCGTATCTTCTAAACAAGAACATATACAGGACTTCCATACAGATATACATGGGATTGGAGGAAATTTCTGAGACATGGGGATTATTTTCTTGTGATCATTTTCTCCTCCTCACTTCTCCTTTCTCAAGAAAGGAGAGCATTTCCTCTCTTAGGTATATCAGCAACATATATTCTCCAAAAACAGGTAATAAAAGGTTTGTGGGAGCATCATCCATAACTCCCAAATGAAAACTTCTTCAATGCCCCTCAATAAAAATGAATACATAAAGTATAAAATAGTCACAGAAATGCAATTTGAGAATCAGCAAACTATTTTGAAAAACCTCACAATGTTGAACAAAACAGTTCAGATTCAAGAAAATACATACGATGTGACTCATTTATAGTAAGTTCAAAAACAGGCAAAACTGACCACTTCTTTTGGAAGTCAGAGTACGGTTTATCCTTGTGTGCAGACTGTAATAATGAGCAAGAGAGGAGCTTTAAAGATCTCGGTCAGGTTCTGTTTTCTAGAGCTGAGAACTGGTAACACAGATGTGTTCAAACTTTCATGTATGTTTATCAAGGCAGGCAGGGCCAACCTCCCACACTCAGCCCCTAGACAGGGAGAGAAACTAAGGCACCAAGAAGTTAAACAATTTTCTCAAGTTCACACAAGGCTCAGTGGCTGGGCTGGACTAAAGGACTGATCTGCCGACTCCTAGTTCAGTGCCCTAGACTCTCCATCCTCACTCTTCTCAAGAAGTCTAGAGATTTGCTGTCCAGTATGGTAGCCACTAGCCACATGTTGCTATTTAAATTAGAATTAATTAAAATTAAATAAAATTTAAAATTCAGTTTTTCAGTCACCTTAGCCACGTTTTTGAGGGCTCAATACTCATATGTGGCTAGTAGCTATTGTATTAGACAACACAGATTTAGAATATTTTGATCATCACAGGAAGTTCTGGTGGACAACACTACTCTGGAAGGACCAATGAGAAAATCAGGTCCAACAGAATCTCTCAAGGTACTAAAACTTATCCGAAGCATCTTTCTGGCCACTTACCTGATGGTCTGGTGGAAGAGAAAAGGGCCCAAATAGTGAATAAGATCCCAGGGCTGGTTCTTAGCAAGCAGGTGTAGCATGCCACTAGTGACTCAGCCCACCTTCCTCTGCCCCCTCCTTTCTCCTGAGGCTCAGGACTCACCCTCACCCCAGATCACTCAATGCATTTCTGATCCAAGGTTGCTTATGCTTCAGACTTTAACTTAGTGAAGCTTTCCATCTATTAAAGAAATTTCCAGTCAGAGAGCACTCTCCAGAACTTTTGAACCTATTCATCATAATCTCGGACAGGCTGGAAGACACATCCTTTCCTTCCACCAGTGGCTCTTTTTTTTTTTTTTTTAAGATTTTATTTATTTGTCAGAGAGAGAGAGGGAGAGAGAGCGAGCACAGGCAGACAGAATGGCAGGCAGAGGCAGAGGGAGAAGCAGGCTCCCTGACGAGCAAGGAGCCCGATGTGGGACTCGATCCCAGGACACTGGGATCATGACCTGAGCCGAAGGCAGCTGCTTAACCCACTGAGCCACCCAGGCGTCCCCCCACCAGTGGCTCTTGAGAGTGGATCAGATTTTCCCCAACCAGACTGAACCTCAGATATCTGGGCTTTTAATAATCTTGGTTCACAGAAGGCCCAGGGCAAAGAGAGGTTTCCCCCACCTCCTCCTTGTCCCTTCGCCATGCCACATAGTCCCTCCCATGGTGTGCTGATGTCTCAGCCAGAGCATTCTCTAGGAAGATCTCTGAGTGACAGAGCTGTCAGGATTACACCTCCAGTAACCTCTCACTTCATAAGGGTGATCTTTTCAACTCTAAGGTTGTAATAAACTTCTCTGAGCACGTTGTGCATATTTCACTCCCCATGTCAGCAGAGGAAGACCTGTGAACTCTCCGAAGGAGTGGCTGGGGGATAGACCTGAGGATCTCACAGGAAAAAATGGGGACGGGGGCTCAAACACCTCAAAGGTTAGGTGTTAGGGGAGAGCCCAGAGCTCTCTCCAGCATGCTGAGAGAAATCCTAAATGGGAAACATACTAATCTAGATCAGAGCAATCACCTTGTTGCCCATACACCCAGGAAAGGCATGGTGTGGAAAGTTCCCCAAAGCTGAACATTCCCAAAAATCTCTCTCTCTCTTGGGACAAGTCTCCCTAGCTTTGCTTTGTCAGCTAATTGCTTTTTTACTAAGCATTCTTAGGAAAATACCTACTTCTGGGATTGCAAAGCCTTTGGGTTTTTAGTCATCCTAGCACTTGATCTCTATTTCCCACTGCTGAAAAAAGACCAAAACTAAAAGAACAGATGAAATAAGCTTTGAGGGAACAATTGGGAAGTGCATACTTATGTAACCTTTATTCCTTTTCACCCCAAGCTCACTCTCACCTGCAGCTCTATCTTGGGAGTCACACCAGTGCTGCTGAGCTGACAGTGTCTCCCCAGCTTACCTGGAAGAGTGTTCATAGGTTGAATGCTTCACTTCTTAGATGCTCCCTAATTGCTCATTCAGCCTTCATCAGAAGCCCATGCTGACTGAATGAATATCAGTGCATTTGTGCTTCTTTTTTCTTTTTTTTTTCTTTTATGAAATTTAATTAATGGCATAATGAAGGGAAAACTGAAATTGTGGGAGTTCATTCATAGCAGCAGTAGTCTCCAAACTCACAAAGGTGGCAAAAACCTGATCTGGAGTAGGTTCTTATTTCTTTCCTTTTTTTTTTTTTTAATTTTTAAAATTTATTTTCAGCGTAACAGTATTCATTGTTTTTGTACCACACCCAGTGCTCCATGCAATCCGTGCCCTGTCCAATACCCACCACCTGGTTCCCCCAATCTCCCACCCCCTGCCCCTTCAAAACCCTCAGATTGTTTTTCAGAGTCCATAGTCTCTCATGGTTCACCTCCCCTTCCAATTTCCCTCAACTCCCTTCTCCTCTCTAATTCCCCTTGTCCTCCATACTATTTGTTATGCTCAAATAAGTGAAACCATATGATAATTGACTCTCTCTGCTTGACTTGTTTCACTCAGCATCATCTCTTCCAGTCCCGTCCATGTTGCTACAAAAGTTGGGTATTCATCCTTTCTGATGGAGGCATAATACTCCATAGTGTATATGGACTTCTTTTTCACCTTTGCCTTTCCTTTCTCCTTGAACACAGGGGAAAGTAAGTGGAGAACCCAGTAGATTTCTCAGTCCCTGCTCTACCCCTCCTTCAGCATCTGAGGTCATGCTTCCTGGACAACTGCCCACTATTGACTGAGATGCTGAGTGGAAGATGGGGAGGGCTGAGTTGAGGGAGGATGGTGGGTTGGTATCAGAGGTAGAGACTATGGTGGGTCCCTGTTATGCAAGGCAGGTAGATGATTCTGTGGCTCAGCCATGCCAGAGAGAGGACAGGTATAGTTACCTGGAGATGATTTTCATTTGCAGAGACAAAAAGCTTTAAAACTCTGGAATTTCAGGCGCAGAGATATTCTCAAGAACCCCTTCTTCCCTCCCAGCTAACGTCCTGGTTGCCAATGTTGGGCTAAAAAAATCATCCTTTACTTTCCTGTCTCCCTGTCATGTGGTCTTCCACTAGCTAGGGCCTCAGGTTAGAGATGAAGTTTTCTCATTTGAAAAATAGGAGCACAGGAAGTACCAAAGGCCATGGAGCCGAATCTAGCACCAGCCTTCTAGTCTCCTACCTACATCAATACTCTTCCCCTAGCCTTATCAATTCATCCTGTAATCTAACCTGAAAGCTAGATATTAAAAAACCCACATTACATGAGACTTGGAGCACCTCTCTAAACCCAATTCTGTCCTGTTCTACCTCGGGTCAGTTAACTATGTTATCTCCTCCCCAGATCAGCATTATAGGTTGGAAGGCTGGGGGTCTGGGGAGGGGGGATGCCAGAATTATGGTTTGGTGGGGTGGGGGCCAGAGTGGGAGATTGGGGACTGAAAGTGAGCTTGGCCAATTGGTCTGCACCTTGGTGCATATTCCCAGAGGAATATGCTCCCATAGGGGATGCAAAGGTCTAACTTCAATGGGTTATAAGCAAGTAAATTAGACAATCTGCACATCACCAAAAACTTGAAAGTGTTAGGGACTGCTATTGCTGCTGTTGTTATTTTTACATTTCTTGTCCTCTCTGGCTCCAATATTCTCCCTGTCTTACCCTGGGCCCTGCATCTTGGGCTTGCCCAGTGAGAAGAAAAGGACAAGTCACATACAACGAAGTGTTCTGGTCACCCACTCAGCCTTGAGCCCAGAGGTGGCAAATCTGGACTTTCTGACCCACAGGGGTAACTGACCACCCCTTTCCATGCTGCCCAGGCCTTCTTCAGACCCAACAGTCAGCCTGTGTCTTCCCTAGGTTTCAGCTCCAAGCTACTCAAGCTTGAGCTTGGGACAAGGCCTTGCTATACTCACAGAAGCAGTGACTTAGTTCACGTTAAGATAGCTAGAGGAAATATTCAGTACATGAATTCTTTTGCAAGCCAGAACTGAATTGGATCCTAGCCACCTATAAACATGGGAAACAAAAAACAGCCCCAAGCCATCTTTGGAAACCCTCTCTACCAAACACAATAGAGTTTCATTTTACCTCTTTCAAGAGAAAAACCAAAAAACACACAAGGAAAAAAAATCAATTCGATAGCCTACTTTAGTGTAGTTCAAACAGCTTACTCTCTTTCCCTTCCTTCCTTCGTTTTATGTGAGGATAATGGATCTGCAACATTTTTGTAGATTGATATTCTGGTTACTCTGGGTATTTGAAGAAATGGTGAGTATTATAATACTTATTTTATAGAAAAATTTCCTCTCAAGGAACATATAGGATGCTAATATGGACATGGGGGACTCAGAAATGAAACCAAACTGAATGAGATGTAGAAAAGTGGATATGAAAGGCTGTCTGAATTGAGTTTGAGGAGATCCACAGAGATCCCTGTTCTCAGGTTACAGGGAAAGGAATGCATTTCTAACCTGGGAGATTAATGCCATCTCTGTGCCAGACTCCTGGGGTCACTCTCTAAGAAAGCAAATAGAAGCAGGCTTTGGAACTGGGAGGAATCTCTGAGATGCAAGGATTATTTTTCTGGCTATCATTATATTACATTCCTTTCTCAAAAAGATCCTGTCCTGAGAGCCCCTCAGAGGTCACTGCAGCCTGGATTATGGGATCTTCAGGGTTGAGCCATCAGAAGTTTTGTTTTGCCAGTGGGCTTGGGTCCTGACATAGGCACTAGGGCCTGGGAACTGAAATGACACACAACTTTATCTCACTCACACGGGAGGATTGTGGGATTTTCTAGGGGCTACAGACTCCAACGGATGAGCACTTCACCCAAATGCTCTGGAAAACAGTGTAGAGCATCACAGGAGTATCTGAGCAGAAGAAAACAATCTGGTGGCCTTCCCAGAAATAGCTCAACATCCCGAGGATAACTCCATGTGGTGAGAGGTGTGTGGAGGGCATGTCAACAGTATTTTCTTGGAGCTATGAGAGAAGCTGCTCCCACAGGGGTGGTGAGACAGGAAAGCAGGAATGAGGCCTCAATGTCTTTCCCCACTGTGCCTAAGACCCTCTCCTTCCTGAGTCTTGACTGGACTTTTATCCCTATATGACAAGGACTGTAGTGCAAGAGGCAGACTCTCTGGGCTTAGAATCCTCTTACTAGCTGGGCTCATGCTGGAAGAGGTGGATTCACTTAAATAGGGAGTTCAGTCCAAGGCCATCAGCCTCCCATACTTAAAGGTTCCCATGATCACCACAAGTCAAAGGCCCACAAAGCCCTGGTGGACAACACTGAGCCTTTGAACCTTTGTCACAGAGAGGAACTCTCACCTTGACAGAGCACCCCTACCCAGCAACATACTTAGTCACAAAATATCGCCAAGAGGTCCTACAGAGACCAGACATGCAAAGATACCAACTCACAAAGGGGGTGGGGGGACCTACAAGGACAACGGCAGCTGCACAACTTCACACTGGCACACAGAGTCACAATGACACCAGAAGGGAATCTCCCTTGTCTCACTACTTCCTCCTTGTCTATGTTGGCTGAGGTTGCCATACAAAATATCCCAGGCTGGAAAATTTAAAAGACAGTAAACAACAAGTGTTGGAGAGGATGTGGAGAAAGGGGATCCCTCTTACACTGTTGGTGGGAATGCAAATTGGTGCAACCACTTTGGAAAACAGTATGGAGATTCCTTAAGAAATTTAAAATAGAGCTACCCTATTACTCTTCAATTGCACTACTGGGTATTTACCCTAAAGATACAGATGCAGTGAAAAGAAGGGACATCTGTATCCCAATGTTCATAGCAGCAATGGCCACAATTGCCAAACTGTGGAAAGAACCAAGATGCCCTTCAACAGACGAATGAAAAAGGACAATATGGTCCGTATATATAATGGAATATTACACCTCCCTCAGAAAGGATGAATACTCAACTTTTCTATCAACATGGATGAGACTGGAAGAGATTATGCTGAGTGAAATAAGTCAAGCAGAGAGAGTCGATTATCATATGGTTTCACTTACTTGTGGAGCATAAGAAATAACACAGAAGACATTAGGAGAAGGAAAGGAAAAGTGAATTGGGGAAAATTTGAGGGGGAGACAAACCATGAGAGACCATGGACTCTGAGAAACAAACTGAACGTTTTAGAGGGGAAACGGGTGGGGGGTTAGGTGAGCCCGGTGGTGGGTATTAAGGAGCACATGTATTGCAAGGAGCACTGGGCGTGGTGCATAAACAATGGATCTTGGAACACTGAAAAAATTAAATTAAATTTAAAAAATATATCACAGGCTGGGAAGCAGTATTTGCTTTCTGGGGTACCTGGGTGGCTAAGTTGGTTAAGCATCTGCCTTCTGCTCAGGTCATGATCCCAGGATCCTGGGGTCGAGCCCCACATCAGGCTCCCTGCTCATCAGCGAGCCTGCTTCTCCCTCTCCCTCTACCTGCTGCTCCCCCTGCTTGCACACTCTCTCTCTACCTCTCACTGGCAAAAAATTAATTAATCTTTAAAAACAAGACTTGGGGCACCACATTGCTTGATTTCAAACTTTACTATAAAACTGTGATCACCAAGACAGCAGGGTACTGGCACAAAAACAGACACATAGACCAGTGGAACAGAGTAGAGACATCCAGATATGGACCCTCAACTCTATGGTCAAATAAGATTTGACAAAGCAAGAAAAAATATACAGTGAAAAAAGACAGTCTCTTCCATAAATGGTGCTGGGAAAATTGGACAGTTTTGTATAGAAGAATGAAACTAGACCATTCTCTCACACTGTACACAAAGACAAACTCGAAATTGATAAAAAAAAAAACCTCAATGTGAGGAAGGAATCTATCAAAATCATAGAGGAGAACGTAGGCAGTAATCTCTTCAACGTTGTCCACAGCAAATTCCTTCAAGACGTGTCACCAAAGGCAAAGGAAACAAAAGCTAAAATGAACTTTTGGGACTTCATTGAGATCAAAAGCTTCTGCACAGCAAAGGAAACAGTCAAGAAAACAAAGAGGCAATCCATGGAATGGGAGAAGATATTCGCAAATGACACCAAAGACAAAGGGCTGATATCCAAGATTTATAAAGAACTCCTCAAACTCAACACACACAAAACAGATAACCACATCAAAAAATGGGCAGAAGACATGAACAGACACTTCTCCAAAGAAGACACAAAAATGGCTAATAGACACATGAAAAAATGTTCCTCATCATTAGCCATCAGGGATATTCAAATAAAAACCACATTGAGATACCACTTTACATCAGTTAGAATGGCCAAAATTAACAAGACAGTAAACAACGTGTGTTGGAGAGGATGTGGAGAAAGGGGAACCTTCTTACACTGTTGGTGGGAATGCAAGTTGGTGCAGCCACTTTGGAAACCAGTGTGGAGATTCCTTACAAAATTTAAAATAGAGCTACCCTATGACCCTGCAATTGCACTACTGGGTTTTTATCCCAAAGATACAGATGTAGTGAAAATAAGGGCCACTGTACCTCAATGTTCATAGCAGCAATGGCCACAGTCACCAAACTGTGGAAAGAGCCAACATGTGCTTCAACAGATGAATGGATAAAGAAGACATGGTCCATATATACAATGGAGCATTATGCCTCCATCAGAAAGGACGAATACCCAACTTATATATAAACATGGATGGAACTGGAAGAGATTATGCTGAGTGAAATAAATCAAGCAGAGAGAGTCAGTTATACATGGTTTCACTTACTTGTGGAGTATAAGGAATAACATGGAGGACAATGGGATATGGGCATTCCTCCTCTTAGTCATTTTGGTGAGAGGTGACTGAACAGATGTAGCTGGATGTATCAACCATGGTGCAGTCAAGGTGCACCCTGGAACACTTCTGAGCAATCAGGATTCCCCACCCAAATGAGAAAAAAGAAAAGAAAAAGAAAAAAAAAGAGAGAGAGAGAGAGACAGGAAAGAAAGGGAAGATAAAAGAGAAAGTTCAGCCCAAATGGGTCCCAGGGTAAGATTTATGAAGTATACAACAAAAACAGACAAACAAAAAGACTGATAAAAGTATATGACAAGAGGAGGGAGGAGTCAAGATGGCGGAGAAGTAGCAGGCTGAGACTACTTCGGGTAGCGGGAGATCAGCTAAATAGCTTATCTAAAGATTGCAAACACCTACAAATCCAACGGGAGATTGAAGAGAAGAAGAACAGCAATTCTAGAAACAGAAAATCAACCACTATCTGAAAGGTAGGATTGGCGGAAAAGTGAATCCAAAGCGACGGGAAGATAGACCGCGGGGGGAGGGGCCGGCTCCCGGTGAGCGGCGGAGCAACGGAGCAAAATCAGGACTTTTAAAAGTCTGTTCCGCTGAGGGACATCGCTCCAGAGGCTTAACTGCGGTGAAGCCCAGGCAGGGTCAGCGCATCCTCAGGTCCCGCAGGGTCGCAGAAGGATCGGGGGTGTCTGAGTGTCGCAGAGCTTACCGGTATTAGAACGGGGAAACCGGCTACAGAGACAGAGCCAAGGAGTGACTCTCAGCTCGGGGTTGCCTTGAACCAGTCGCAGGCTCGGTCAGCTCGGAGCGCGGCCAGAGGCCAGGGTGACGGGAGTCATTGGGCGCTGTTCTCTGAGGGCGCACTGAGGAGTGGGGCCCCGGGCTCTCGGCTCCTCCGGGCCGGACACCGGGAGGCCGCCATCTTCACTCCCGCCCTCCGGAACTCTACGGAAAGCGCTCAGGGAACAAAAGCTCTCGAAAGCAAACCCGAGCGGATTACTCAGCGCGGCCCTGGGTAAGGGCGGTGCAACTCCGCCTGGGGCAAAGACGCTTGAGAATCACTACAACAGGCCCCTCCCCCAGAAGATCAACGAGAAACCCAGCCAGGACCAAGTTCACCTACCGAGGAGTGCAGTTTCAATACCAAGGAGAGCGGCGGAATTCCAGAGGAGAAGAAAGCAAAGCACGGAACTCATGGCTTTCTCCCCATGATTTTTTAGCCTTGCAGTTAATTTAATTTTTTTTTCTTTTTCAATTTTTTTTTCTTTTCTTTTTCTCTTCTTCTGCTAATTTTTTTTAACTTTTACCGTTTTCTTTTTTAACGTTTTTTAAATAGTTTATCTAATATATATATATATATTTTCCTCTTTTTAAATTTTTTCTTTATCGGCTTTCTTTTTTTAAATAGTTTCTTTTTTTTTTTTTTGAACCCCTTTTTATCCCCTTTCTCCCCCCTCACAATTCGGGATCTCTTCTGATTTGGCTAAAGCATATTTTCCTGGGGTTGTTGCCACCCTTTTAGTATTTTACTTGCTCCTTCATAAACTCTTATCTGGACAAAATGACAAGGCGGAAAAATTCACAACAAAAAAAAGAACAAGAGGCAGTACCAAAGGCTAGGGACCTAATCAATACAGACATTGGTAATATGTCAGATCTAGAGTTCAGAATGATGATTCTCAAGGTTCTAGCCGGGCTTGAAAAAGGCATGGAAGATATTAAAGCAACCCTCTCGGGAGATATAAAAGCCCTTTCTGGAGAAATAAAAGAACTAAAATCTAACCAAGTTGAAATCAAAAAAGCTATTAATGAGGTGCAATCAAAAATGGAGGCTCTCACTGCTAGGATAAATGAGGCAGAAGAAAGAATTAGCGATATAGAAGACCAAATGACAGAGAATAAAGAAGCTGAGCAAAAGAGGGACAAACAGCTACTGGACCACGAGGGGAGAATTCGAGAGATAAGTGACACCATAAGACGAAACAACATTAGAATAATTGGGATTCCAGAAGAAGAGGAAACAGAGAGGGGAGCAGAAGGTATATTGGAGAGAATTATTGGAGAGAATTTCCCTAGTATGGCAAAAGGAACAAGCATCAAAATCCAGGAGGTGTAGAGAACCCCCCTCAAAATCAATAAGAATAGGTCCACACCCCGTCACCTAATAGTAAAATTGACAAGTCTTAGTGACAAAGAGAAGATCCTGAAAGCAGCCAGGGAAAAGAAGTCTGTAACGTACAATGGTAAAAATTTTAGATTGGCAGCAGACTTATCCACAGAGACCTGGCAGGCCAGAAAGAGCTGGCATGATATATTCAGAGTACTAAATGAGAAAAACATGCAGCCAAGAATACTATATCCAGCTAGGCTATCATTGAAAATAGAAGGAGAGATTAAAAGCTTCCAGGACAAACAAAAGCTGAAAGAATTTGCAAATACCAAACCAGCTCTACAGGAAATATTGAAAGGGGTCCTCTAAGCAAAGAGAGACCCTAAAAGTAGTAGATCAGAAAGAAACAAGGACAATATACAATAACAGTCACCTTACAGGCAATACAATGGCACTAAATTCATATCTCTCAATAGTTACCCTGAATGTGAATGGGCTAAATGCCCCAATCAAAAGACACAGGGTATCAGAATGGATAAAAAAACAAAACCCATCTATATGTTGCCTACAAGAAACTCATCTTAAACCCGAAGACACCTCCAGATTTAAAGTGAGGGGGTGGAAAAGAATTTACCATGCTAATGGACATCAGAAGAAAGCAGGAGTGGCAATCCTTATATCAGATCCATTAGATTTTAAGCCAAAGACTATAATAAGAGATGAGGAAGGACACTATATCATACTCAATGGATCTGTCCAACAAGAAGATCTAACACTTTTAAATATCTATGCCCCTAACGTGGGAGCAGCCAACTATATAAACCAATTAATAACAAAATCAAAGAAACACATCGACAAGAATACAATAATAGTAGGGGATTTTAACACTCCCCTCACTGAAATGGACAGATCATCCAAGCAAAAGATCAACAAGGAAATCAAGGCCTTAAATGACACACTGGACCAGATGGACATCACAGATATATTCAGAACATTTCATCCCAAAGCAACAGAATACACATTCTTCTCTAGTGCACATGGAACATTCTCCAGAATAGATCACATTCTTGGTCCTAAATCAAGTCTCAACTGGTATCAAAAGATTGGGATCATTCCCTGCATATTTTCAGACCACAATGCTCTAAAGCTAGAACTCAATCACAAGAGGAAATTTGGAAAGAACCCAAATACATGGAGACTAAACAGCATCCTTCTAAAGAATGAATGGGTCAACCAGGAAATTAAAGAAGAATTGAAAAAATTTATGGAAACAAATGATAATGAAAACACAACGGTTCAGAATCTGTGGGACACAACAAAGGCAGTCCTGAGAGGAAAATATATAGCGGTACATGCCTTTCTCAAGAAACAAGAAAGGTCTCAGGTACACAACCTAACCCTACACCTAAAGGAGCTGGAGAAAGAACAAGAAAGAAACCCTAAACCCAGCAGGAGAAGAGAAATCATAAAGATCAGAGCAGAAATCAATGAAATAGAAACCAAAAAAACAATAGAACAAATCAACGAAACTAGGAGCTTGTCCTTTGAAAGAATTAATAAGATTGATAAACCCCTGGCCAGACTTATCAAAAAGAAAAGAGAAAGGACCCAAATAAATAAAATCATGAATGAAAGAGGAGAAATCACAACGAACACCAAAGAAATACAGACAATTATAAGAACATACTATGAGCAACTCTCGCCAACAAATTTGACAATCTGGAAGAAATGGATGCATTCCTAGATACATATAAACTACCACAACTGAACCAGGAAGAAATAGAAAGCCTGAACAGACCCATAACCAGTAAGGAGAGTGAAACAGTAATCAAAAATCTCCAAACAAACAAAAGCCCAGGGCCAGACGGCTTCCCGGGGGAATTCTACCAAACATTTAAAGAAGAACTAATTCCTATTCTCCTGAAACTGTTCCAAAAAATAGAAATAGAAGGAAAACTTCCAAACTCATTTTATGAGGCCAGCATCACCTTGATCCCAAAACCAGACAAGGATCCCAACAAAAAAGAGAACTACAGACCAATATCCTTGATTAACACAGATGCAAAAATTCTCACCAAAATACTAGCCAATAGGATTCAACAGTACATTAAAAGGATTATTCACCACGACCAAGTGGGAGTTATTCCAGGGCTGCAAGTTTGGTTCAACATCCGCAAATCAACCAATAGATTTACTTTTACATTTAGATTTGTGCTGCTCTTAAAATATCTGAAGCACTTTGGCATTCTTCTCTTTTGTGCAACAAACCTGTTGAATGAAACTGGTACTAGGATGCACATTTAACCATGAATGAGAAATCCAGGACTGAGCTGGGACATCAACCTAGGTGTTTTACCTCTAAAGTCAGTGGTCTTCCTCCACCCTACTCAGGCCATCACAGGGCACAGACTCAAGACTCTGAGCTTGTCACCAACAAGCACAACTTGGGACTCCATGGTCCTTGGCTGTTTATCCTCATCCCCTAGTCTCTTCTCTCCAGGCCTGAAGCCCTGGTGGCATGAAGTATCTGGGAGAGAAAAAGTACATCATCTGTGTCCCTTCCCTTTAAAATGCTCCCACCAACCTCTACCAGTCTCGGCCTCAGTAGTCTCATTGCTGCACATAGTAGCCAGAGGACCTGTTAAAATACAAATCAGATCAAGTCACTATCTTGCCCCACATCTCCAGGAGCTCCCTGTCTTACTCAGGGTAATAGCCAGGATCTTCACAGTGCACCCAGGCCCTGCGCTCTCTGGGCAGATTCCTCTATCCTCCCTGCCTTCTCACTCTCCCCTCCCCTCACCCAGCCTCAGACACTCTGCCTCAGGGTCTTTGCATTTATTTGTTCTTACCTCAGCCTGGAAGGGTCTTTCCTAGGCTATCCATGGGGCTTGATACTCATACTCATTCCAATCTTACCTTACATGGTACCTTTGCAGTGAAGCCCAACCCAGTGACCCAGTTTAAATGTGCAGGCCTTGCCCACTACTGCCATTCCCAGGGCCTTTTCAAATTCCCTCCACAATACTCATCACTTGTTCATACACATTAGCATTTATTTCTGTATTTTGGCTCTTGTCTATCACTTCTTACTGGAATGTAAGTTCATTGAGGACATGGAGCTCACGGTTTTGTTCACAGTGTGTTACTCAATGCCTAGAGTAGTAGGCACTTGGTAGATATTTTCTAAATTTTGATTAAATAAATGAATGAGGAGTGTGTGGGTGGCTCAGTCAGTTGAACATCTGCCTTTGACTCAGGTCATGATCCCAAGGTCCTGGGATTGAACCCCATGTCAGGTTCCCTTCTCCTTCTCCCTCTTTTTCTGACTCTCTCTCACTCATGCTTCTGTTCTCTCTCTCACTCATGCTCGTTCTCTCTCAAATTAATAAATAAAATATTAAATAAATAAATAAACAAACAAATAAATAAAATGCATGCTTAGAGAGGCCATTTTTCTGCCACCTGCCTGTCATACATAAATTAGATCTTCCCATGATTCTCTCACAGCACTTTTCTGTTTCCTTTGAGGTGGGTGCTACAACTTGTAATTAATTATATGTTTGTTTTTACTTCTTCTTGTCTTTCTCCCTGACTGGAATAAAAGCCCCTTGAGGGCAAATACTGGGTGTCTGTCAGATTTTTGCCCCAAACACCAAGCATAGGGTTGGCGAGATTAGGGTGCTCATTAATTACTATGGCAGACTAAACAAGTTTATCATGTTTTAGAGAGTTTAAAGAATTGTATTTTTTTCTGGAAAGTTGGCCGTGGATGTAGTTGGTGCACATAAACACACACATGAACATACGTATACCAGCACTGACTGGTCATGGGCCTGAGGGTGTTCTTAGTTCACACAGCCAGGTTGTGAATTTTGAGTTATTCACAGGAAAATAAGAGAAAACGCGTTAGAGGTGTTGTGTGTGTGATTATTTCCCTCATTGATTTTAATATGAGAACATCATTGCTCTCAGTTCATCCACCCTCTCACCTGGATCCCAGAACCTCTCAAGGTCCATTTATTCCCAGGAATCTTCAACTGACATATCCAGGAAAAAGAGGAATCTCTTATCTCCCTTTCTGAGTCTGACTTTTAATGATTGGATTTATTTCAAAGGTTTCCCTCAAACACCAGTTTTTAGATAAGAGAGTGGGTATGACAGGTTTGGGGAGGGGAGAAGGGATCCTCTCACACTAAATTTCACAGGGCTATCCTCCTGGGTGAATAGGCTACTGCCTGGGGATGTAATCATGTGATTACAGCCACACATGCATATGCACACACACATAATACACATGCACACAGGCACTATGTAAGAAGAAAGGAATGTGACCAGAACAGAAGACAGTGACTGCACCTGTCAGATCCCATGGCACAGCTCCTATGGCTATTCTTCTAGCTGGGACCTGCCCTGAGGGATCCTCCCACCTTGGGAAGCCTGACCCTTCACAGTAATTCAGGACACTGTTTGGGTTTCTGCTTGGAAGAATCTTCTTCACCTGGTTTTAGGATTTTTGCTCTCAAAGACCAAGAGAGGAGTAGTTTAGCTGCCTCCATTAGTGGCCACTTGAGAACACTCAGGGCTTCCCTTAGCCCAGGTTAACTGAGTCATGAAAAAGAATCCAAGAAAAGGGTAATGAAAATAAAAGATAATGTCAGAATCAAGAGGAAATGTCATCACCACCATAAAAGTTGGGTTGCTTTTGGTTTCTTATTCAACACTCATGGCACAGTTGAGTGACTTTGATTTTAACTATTTCATTCATGACTTCTCTTTTACCATGACAACTTTCCCCACCCATGAGCAAGACTTTTCCATTAAAACTGGGCTTATTTCAACGGATGCTATAACATCACAAACAGAACCTCACCCCCTAAAACAATTCCTGCAACTTGCTACTGCTTTAGCATGCCTTCTACTCTCCCAAAAGGCTTCACCCAAACATTCCAGGGCTCCTAAATCCCCCCACCCACCAACTCCTCAACTGCGTCACAAGAGTGGAGTACAAAACACTGAGGGTCCTGTAGGTCCAGGTTAGAGCCTTCCACATAGTAGGAACTCAGTTAATATGGACTGACCTTAATGCCAACTCTAATAGGCTGAGGAACCTATAAGGCAGCATCTTTCCTCTACAGGACAGACATGATGGAGCAGCAGCACTTACCACAGGATGCTAGTCCTTCCAGCTCAGCCATTGACTGATTTTGTCAGTTTGTCCCAGCAAATTCTCTCCCTCAGGCCTCTCCTGCAATGCTCAGCCTGCTTCACCTGAAGACAGAAAGTGCTCTGTGAAAAGGCTCAGCACTCAGCTGACTCAGCACTAAGTAATCTAGGCTACAACCTGAGTAGACATCATGTGCTTCCTCTCTTCCTTTCCAGGGAAGGATTATCACCTGACAGAAATGTGCAGAAGAGGCTCCTAGGGCCCTGTTAATGAGATTCTTATAGAAGCTAGAGGTCACCTGTACACCACAGGCTCCACTTCTCTTCTTCCTTCCTCCCTCCCACTCCTCTGCCCATTCCTTCCTTCCCTCTCTCTCCCTTCTCCTCTCCCTCCTTCTTTCTCTCTGTATTTCCTTCCCCCTCCCTCTCTCTTTCTTCCTCCTTCTTCCTCTTCCTCCTTTTTTCCTCTCCCCGTTCTATTATTTCTCTCCCCTTCCCCTTCCCGAATCATTATCGCTCCTTCCTTCTCCCTTTCTTCCATCCCTCTCCCGTCCCCTTCTTTCCCCTCTTCCTCTCTCCCTCCCTGCTTTTTCTCTCCCTTTCTCTTTCCTTCCTCCATCTTCTCTCCCCCTCCCTTCTTTCCCCTTCTTCCTCCTCTCTCTCCCTTCCTCTTCCCCTCTTTCTCTCCCTCATTTCCCTCCCCTCTCTCTCTCTCTCCCTCTCCTCTGCTCCTTCTCCTTCCCTTTCTCTCTCTTTCCCCCTTCCTCCCTCTCTGTCCTACACCTCTTTCTCAACCTACCTCCATATTTCTCAGAGGCAGCTCTCTGTGAAGCTTGAGCTGCATTATCTTCAGTGCTTTCTAGTTCTCGGACAAGAAGACCCTGAGGTTACCACTTAGGGTTTGTTCAGAAACCATCTCTTAAACCAGGACATTTCTTTCATCCCAGAGGATATTGACTAGTTTCCTCCTCCTCAGATGGGGATGGGCCACCTGTGCTAAGAACCACTTCGAAACCCTGCATGTGGGAGATGTCCTCAGCACCTGCCTGCTCCTATGACTTCTAACCAGGGCAGGGTTACTGACTGGGAAACACAAAGTCAGACTCAAAAGGAAGGTCGGCAGCTTCCAAAGTCATGACAATGTGTGAGAATATGTACTTAGGTTCCAAGGTCTGATGTAACACACCTTTGGGGGAGACAATAAAAGGGATGGGTCATGGATAAGTTAGAATCAGATGACCAAGGCATTTTAAAATTGCCAGGAGACTCAGAACATTTACAAAACTACAGTGCTGCTGAACTTTTTTGAGAAGCACTTACAACAGAGAAGTAGAGATCTCCTGGGCCAGAAGAGAGAAAGTGTTGGGTGCCCACAAGTAGATCTGTGGGATCAAAAGGCCTAAGAATTCTGGGGACAGCATAGGGGAGGAGCCATGCTTGTCATCAGGGACCGGTGACCAGGCCACCTAGGAGCTCCAGCCCTGACTAGAATTCTAACCATGGGTATTTCTTAGCATCCAAGGATAAATCACTTTGTTCAGCCAAATTGAAGTTTATTTGTTTTTCAACAAGTATGGTGAGGATCCATAAAACATATAGTAACTTAGTTACTTTGAGCAGCAGACTGAATGAACCAAATTATCTCAAAGATCAGAGTGAGAAGTACATTCTCCTTGTTAAATTCTGGAGTTTGCCAAGAGTATTTGATTTAAAATGAGAGAAAAGAGGGAGGAGAAGAGGCAAGAAAAAGGTGGGGGGAAGGCAGAAAGGAAGGAAAGGATGAAAGGAAGGAAAGAAGGGAAAGAAGGAAGAAAGAAAACCATGAAAGCAATGTCTTCTTTAGAACCTCTAAGACTCTGGTTTGTGCAGCACCAGAAAGTAAGCCCAGGGCCTCAGACCTGCAGTCCTGTCTTGTAGGGGGAACAAAGGAAGAGTGCATCCCATGTCCACCACCTGCAGGAATCTTTGTTTCACTGGTGGCATGTGGTTTGTGTAAAACAGACCCCAAAGAGAGATCACATTGCAAAGGACTCCCCACCATTCCCATGTCTGCCCATGCAGAAAGCCCCAGTCTGGCATCATCATCATATAAACCAAGCTGTATCCTATGTCCTGGTCTACATATTTTGTCCCTAGATACATGATAGCTTGTTGGTCATTGCTGTGAATCCTTATAAGTCAAAACATACTGATCAACATTTCATTTTTCTGCACATTATGGTAATTATATCCACCTTCCTTCTAATACTTAAGATCTGGCTTCTCCCATCCCATTCCAGAATTCCACAGTCCTTGTTGATGTTAGAGAACACAGTTTTCTTGCATAGTCCTTCCCTGTAAATGCTAGTCTTCATAGTTCCTCTTTCACTCATCTTCTCCAATACTCTAATGCCCCTCTAACCACTGAATTCTTCTTGCTTTAGTAAGAATAATTTTCTCCTGTCCATTCAAGGAAACATGGCCAGAAGATGTATTCCCGAGATTTATGTGGTAAATGTATTCTAGCTTATTTAAATTCATGGACTTCTGAGCCCTTCCTCAATGCTACAGCAAGGAAGCTCCAACATCTCTACCACATTCACTATTCACCTTTGTCATAGCTAAGCTTCAAGGATCTTCTAAAACACCCTCTCAGAATACTTCCACAATTGTTCCAATTTCCATACTGGTGCACACTAACCAGATCCTGCAACTTCTTTGGCAATTAAGTGATTGCCCCTCATGGAAATAACTATACCTTTCATTCAGCCTAGGAGATAAATAAATGAGAAGAAATAGTTTCATCTGCATATATGCATTTAAATACAACATACCTATTACTTCTTTTTGCAAGATTTCAAATGCCACAATAAATGTCAGCCAATACCACATTTTTATATTTACACTGCACACATATAAATCAAGCATTATCACTATTCATATCCCAGATTCTCAACTTCTAATTTCACTTTATCCCAATACAAAATCCTTAGAATTTTGAGGCCAATGTATAGCAATATTATCACTCACTACCCCACTCATTAACAAAGTGTGGTACCTAAAATCTCATTCTAAGGATTTGATTATAAGTGCCATTGTCAAATTTGGGCACTCAAGATTATGTGGCAACAGATTATGTGGTACTGAGGTGTATGGCTCTGGGAAGGTGGAGTAGAAGTACTTTTCCCTATTATTCCTATTAAGTGTGACTGAAAACACTGTACACTAAAAGGTGGAAAGAAAAGGCAGACCAGTATGAAATCTTGAGGAATAACACCATGTTCAGTTCTCTGAATTTTCTACCTCATATTCCAGATTTAGAGACAAAGACAGGAGCTCAGAAACACCAAAAAGAATAAACAACAACAATAAAAATGACCCAACAAAAACCTACTCTCTCTAGTCAAATGATCAGGAAAAGGACAGCACAGAAGAGAGAAAAAGTAGACAATAATTACTTTCCTCCAGGCAAACACCACAGAAAATACCTGTGGTCTCAAGTTACCCAATGTCAGGAAAGGCAGAGTGGTGAGTTTTGATTTCCATCCTTACAATGCTATACTGAAGCATCTCACCATACCTACCTACCTCACCAGGACTATGGCATAGAAGACTGAGTAGGAAACAGATTTTATCTCTTTTGGGCATATGTCAGTGAAGACCATATAGGGAACATGGACTTTCACTTTTACCTGGCAGTAATGAAATGTTCCTTTCCCCTCTCTGCTGAGAGGTATCAGGAGAGATCTCATGAAATCAAAACCTTCACTATTGCCTATGGTAAAGAAGCACTTCTGCCTCTGGTGTCAGTGGAGGACAACTGAGGAGAAGCAACGGGGTGTTCCTGTCCCTCAACCAGGCTGCTGGCAGTGGAAGACCCTGGGAACCAGAATCCCAACTCCTACCCAGCAGTAACAAGCACATCTCCGTACCTAGTCAATCGAGATCAACTGGTAAGCTGAATATCTACCGCCACATGGCAGTAGAAACAAAAGATTTAAATACGATATGGAGTTACATTCCATAATATTCAAAATCTAGGTCCAAATTAAAAATCATCTGTCATGCCAAGAAACAAGAAAACGTCAACTTGAATGGAAAAATAGTTGACAGATACCAAAAAAACAGAGGTGTTAGAATTACCTGAAAAAGATTTTAAAACACTCATTTTTAAACTATTTCAATAATAAATAATGCAAATGTTCCATACAAATGGAATTTTAAAAACCTCAGGAAAGAAATAGAAAATAAGAAAAAACAAATAGAAAGTTTAGAACTGAAAAACACAATAAAAAACATTTAAAAACTCAATGAATTTGAGAATGGAGGGGACAGAGAAAAGAATCAGTGAATTTGAAATTTAACAATAGAAATTACCCAATCTGAACAACAGGAAAAAATAGATTGAGGGGGAAAACTGAACAGAAATTCAGGGAACAGTGGTACTATACAAAATATCTAACACATGTGTCATCAGAGTCCTGGAAGAAGATGAGAAAACTGTTGGGACTGAAAAAATACTCAAAGAAATAATGACTGAAATTTTCTCAACTTTGTCAAAAAACATAAGCCAACAGTTTTAAGAAGCCAAACTAATCCCAAAGACATCCAGGCACACCACAGTCAAATTCATGAAAACTAAAGACTTCTTACTTATATGGGAAAAACAATTTGAATGGAAATGCATTTCTTAACAGAAACCATGAAGGCAATAAAGTACTGACACAATATTTTTCAAGTGCCAAAGTAAAGAACTATCAATCCAGAATTATATATCGAGAAAAAATATCCTGCAGTAATGAAACAGATATGAAGACAGTGTCAGAAGAGGAAAAATCAAAACAATTTATTGCCAGAGACATCCTTTAAAGCAAAACAAGAAAATTCTCTAAACAGAAATAAAATAATAAAAAAGGAAGTATTGGAGCATATGACAAAAAGACATGGCAACAGCAGAAAAATGGGTAAATAACATAGCCTTTAGGATTCTTACTGAGTTTTTCAAATTCTGCTTGGAACTTTAAGCAAAAATTATCACACAGTGTGATGTATTTCTAAATGTATATGGAAGAAATGCTTAAGACGATTACATTATAAATGGGGAGGGTAAAGTGTTGTAAACTGTGGGAGGGGTTTTACACCTCACTCAAACTGCAGCAAAGGTTTTTTATACAAAATTAAGTTAGTGTTCATTCAGATTTCATGGTTATGAGTTAAAATGTTAATTGTAATCTCCAGGGCCAGCACTAAGAAATAAACTCAAAAAGAATGAAATTAATGACAAGGGAATCAAAATGTTACATTAGAAAGTATTTTTAAATGCAAAATAGAGTAACAGAAAAATAAAGTGAAAATAAAGGAGAAAAATGACATAAGACATAAATAGCAAAATGCAAGAGTAAGACTTTCTTTTTTTAAAGATTTTATTTATTTATTTAATACAGAGAGACACAGCAAGAGAAGGAACACAAGCAGGGGTAATGGGAGAGGGTGAAGCAGACTCACCACTGAGCTGGGAGCCTGATGCTGGACTTCATCCCAGGGCCCTGAATCAAAGACAGACGCTTAACGACTGAGCCCCCAGGTGCCCCAGTAAGTCTTTACTTGTTGTAATTATACTAAAAATGGATTTAAAACCCTAACTTAAAAATAGAGATTATCAGAATTTATTTAAAAAAGCAGGACCCAGCTACATGCTACATCCAGGCTTCAAAGACAAAAATAAATTGAAAGTAAATAGATAGAAAGACACGCCACACAAACAGTAGTGAAAAATGAACTGGAACAGTTATGCTAATATCAGACAAATTACACTTTAACACAAAAGTTGTTATTACAAACAAAAATGTCATTTTATAATGATAAAAGTGCAAATTTATCAAGAAGATAAAATAATTATGAACACACATATACTGAAAAGAAAGCTCCAAATACATGAAAAAAAAAAACTGACAGAATTGAAAAGAGAAAAAGATAATTCAACAATAATAGTTGGACATTTCAATATCCTACTTTCAATATGGGATTAAACAACAAGATAGAAGATCAGCAGAAAGATATAACTATAAACCAACTAGATCTGGTATACATCTATAGAACACTCTATCCAACCGTATCAGATTACATATTCTTCTCAAGTACACAGGGAACATGTAGACCATTAAGTTAGGTCATAAAACAAATGCCAACACATTTAAGAGGATTTAAAATCATGCAAAGCACATTCTCTACTTATAAAAAGGATTACATTAGAAATTTTTTTTAAAAAGCCAGGGAATTTAAGGAATTCACAAATATGTAAAACAATAGCAAAACATTTCTAAACAGGCAATATGTCAAAGAATATATCCCATAAAAATTAGAAAATATTGTAAAATAGAAACAAAACCAAAACATATAAAACATATGAGACAAACCTTGCAAACATCTATATTTAAAAAAAAATCTGAAATCAATAACCTAACTTTCCATTTCAAGAAACTACAAGAAGAGCAAACTAAACCCAGCAAATGGAAGGAAACAATCATCATTATGTTGAGGAAAAAGGAATAAGGACTAAAAATTAATAGAAAAAAATCAACAAAAGAGAAGTGGGTTTTTTTTTTTAACCAATAAAATTGACAGATCTTTAGCTAGACTGACCAAGAAAAGAAAAGTCAAATTATTAAAAGTAGAAGTGAAAGAGAAGCCACTACTACAAATTTTACAGAAATAAAAAAAATTATAAGATATTATGAATAATTTTATGCTAACAAATTAGATAACCTTAGAGGAGATAAACAAATTCCGAGAAAGACATAAACTGTAAAATCTGATTCAAGAAGAAACAAAAAATCTAAATAGACCTGTAATAAGTAGACAGCTTGAGTTAGCAATTTAAAAAAAATTAAAGAACTTTTCAGAAATAAAACTCAAGGTCAGATGACCTTATTGGTGAATTTTACAAAACATTTACAGAATAACTCCAATCCTTCATGAACTCTTCCAAAATACAGAAGGGAGGGAACATAATTCAGCTCATTATATGATCTGGTATTAACCTGATGTCAAAACTAGACAAAGAAACCACAGGAAAAGAGCTACATATCAGTATCTTTTATGAATATAAGTGCAAAATTTCTCAATAAAATACTAGCAAACAGAATCCAGCAACATGGATCCCAGCAACATTATCTATTATGAAGAATTCAAGGCTAGCTCAACAAATAAATATCAATTAATATAAATATAAAAAATAGATTATAGAATAATGAAAACAAAACATAAATATCTCAAAAGACAGAAAAATCACTTGAGAAAATTCAATGCTCTTTCATGATAAAAACAATCAATGAACTAGGTATAGAAGAGAACTTTTTTGACTTAATAACAAACATCTTTAAAAAAAAAAAAAACGTTTTGAGGGGTGTCTGTTTGGCTCAGTCGGTTGGACAGCTGCCTTTGGCTGGGGTCATGATCGCCAGGTCCTGGGATCAAGCTCCGAGCTGGGTCCCTGCTCGGTAGGGGATCCTGCTTCTCCCTCTCCCTGTACTTGCTGCTCTGCCTACTTGTGGTCTCTCTCCATCTCTCTAATGGATAAATAAAATCTTTAAAAAAAACAAAAACCTGTTTTGAAATGCTTAAAGGTGAAAGACAAAAATTTTTCTACCATTAGGAATAGGACAAGAATATCTGCATTTTCCACTATAAAAAATGCTAAGTAATCCTCTAAACTGCTATTATGACTAATTATTTCAGTAAAATTTCAGTGTGAAAATCAACATGCAAAAATGAGTTGAATTTCTCTGTGCTACCAATGGGCAATCTGAAAAAGAAATTAAGAAACACTCAAGAAAACAAAGAGGCAACCCACAGAATGGGAGAAGATATTTGCAAATGACAGTACAGACAAAAGATTGATATCCAGGATCTATAAAGAACTCCTCAAACTCAACACACACAAAACAGACAATCATATCAAAAAATGGGCAGAAGATATGAACAGGCACTTCTCCAATGAAGACATACAAATGGCTATCAGACACATGAAAAAATGTTCATCATCACTAGCCATCAGGGAGATTCAAATTAAAACCACATTGAGATATCACCTTATACCAGTTAGAACAGCCAAAATTAGCAAGACAGGAAACAACATGTGTTGGAGGGGATGTGGAGAAAGGGGAACCCTCTTCCACTGTTGGTGGGAATGCAAGTTGGTGCAGCCTCTTTGGAGAACAGTGTGGAGATTCCTCAAGAAATTAAAAATAGAACTTCCCTATGACCCTGCCATTGCACTACTGGGTATTTACCCCAAAGATACAGATGTAGTGAAAAGAAGGGCCATCTGTACCCCAATGTTTATAGCAGCAATGGCCACGGTTGCCAAACTGTGGAAAGAACCAAGAGACCCTTCAACGGACGAATGGATAAGGAAGATGTGGTCCATATACACTATGGAGTATTATGCCTCCATCAGAAAGGATGAATACCCAACTTTTGTAGCAACAAGGATGGGACTGGAAGAGATGATGCTGAGTGAAATAAGTCAAGCAGAGAGAGTCAATTATCATATGGTTTCACTTATTTGTGGAGCATAACAAATAGCATGGAGGACAAGGGGAGTTAGAGAGGAGAAGGGAGTTGAGGGAAATTGGAAGGGGAGGTGAACCATGAGAGACTATGGACTCTGAAAAACAAACTGAGGGGTTTGAAGGGGTGGGGAGTGGGAGGTTAGGGGAACCAGGTGGTGGGTATTAGAGAGGGCACATATTGCATGGAGCAATGGTTGTGGTGCAAAAACAATGAATATGGTTATGCTGAAAATAAATTTTAAAAAAAATGGGATCATCCCATAAAAAAAAAAAGAAAATAGTTCAATATACAAAACATCATAATGAGTAAAATACTTGGGAATAATCTTGGGAAGTATATTTTAGGATAAAAAGTACAAGACTTGCATCCTGAAAACTACAAAAATCATTGAAACAAATTGTAGAATATCTAAGTATATGGGAAGACATTCTGTGGTCATGGACTGGAAGATGCAATATTGTTAAAATGACAATGCACCCCAAACTGATCTACAGATTTAACGCTATTGTTATCAAAATCTCAGCTGTCTATTTTGCAGAAATAGAAAAGCTTATCCTAAAATCCTTATGGAAAGTAAAAGGACCTAGAGTTGCCAAAACAATCTTAAAAAAGTAAAACCAAGTAGAGGACCCACACACCTAATTTCAAAACATCAAAAACTATAGTAATCAAGATTGTGTTGTATCAATGTTAAAATAGACATATAGATCAATGAAATAAAATTGAAAGTCTAACATAGACTTATACATTTATGTAATGAATGTAATAAATCCATAGATTTATGGCTAATTATTTTCAACACCAAAAAAGAAATAAATAATATATAAATAAAGGAATTCCAAGACAGTTCAATGGAGAAATAAGATTTTTTTCAACAAATAGTGCTGATACAACTAGATATCCACATATAAAAGAATGATATTAGACTCTTATCTTGCACTGTGTGCAAAAATTAACTCAAAATGGAAGACAAAACTAACTGAATATAAAATTAAAACTAAAATATTCTATTAGAGGAAAACATAGAGTAAATCTTTGGGAAGTTGGAGTAAGTGATGATTGGACAGAAACACTATCAAGAAAGTAACTTCTTGAAATTCTCAGAAAACTAAGGATAGAGGTAACTTCTTCAACTTGATCAAGAATGCCTGAAAAAGCTCTAGCTAGCATTATACTCAATGGTGAAAGTTAAATACTTTCATTATGTGGTATAAGACAAGAATGTCCATTCAACAACTTTCATTCAACATACATTACAAATTTTGGTCTGCACAATAAGACAACGAATGGAAATAAAAGGCCTGCAGATTAGAAAAGAATAAACATGGGGACCTGGTTGGCTCAGTTGGTTAAGTGTCTGCCTTTAGCTCAGGTCATGATCCTGGGGTCCCATGTCAAGCTCTCTGCTCAGCAGAAAACCTGCTTATCCCTCTCCCTCTGCCCTGCCCCTCCCACTCATGTTTGTTCTCTCTCTCTCTCTTTCAAATAAATAAATAAATTTTTTTTTAAAGAAAAAAAATTGTTGCTATTTGCAGATATGATTACCTAAGGAAAAAATAAACAAGAATTCACAAAACATGTCTAGAATTAATAAGTAAGTTGATAAGGTCACTACATAGGATATTAACCTTAAAAAATCATATTTCTAAATACTAACAATGAACACATGATACCAAAATTAAAATTACAATACCATTTATAATGATTGAAAGCAATGTGAAATACTTATGAGTAAATCTAACAAAACATAAAAGGACTTGTATGCTGAAAACTATAAAATCCTAACGGAAGAAATAGGACAAGGTCTAAATAAATGGAGAAACACCATGTTCAAGAATTGTGTTAGAAGACAGCATAGCAAAGGTGTCACTTCTTCCCTGAATTGGAATATAGGTTTTTCTTTATATTTTCTTTATATTTTTTATTTTTTTAAACATATATTTTTATCCCCAGGGGTACAGGTCTATGAATCGCCAGGTTTACACACTTCAGAGCACACACCATAGCAAATACCCTCCCCAATGTCCATAACCCTACCCCCCATTCCACTCCCCCTCCCCCCAGCAACCATCAGTTTGTTTTGTAAGATTAAGAGTCACTTATGGTTTGTCTCCCTCCCAATCCCATCTTGTTTCATTTATTCTTCTCCTACCTCCTTAACCCCCCATGTTGCATCTCCTCTCCCTCATATCAGGGAGATCATATGATAGTTGTCTTTCTCTGATTGACTTATTTCGCTAAGCATGATACCCTCTAGTTCCATCCACGTCATCGCAAATGGCAAGATTTCATTTCTTTTGATGGCTGCATAGTATTCCATTGTGTATATATACCACTTCTTCTTTATCCATTCGTCTGTTGATGGACATCTAGGTTCTTTCCATAGTTTGGCTATTGTAGACATTGCTGCTATAAACATTCGGGTGCATGTGCCCCTTCGGATCACTACGTTTGTATCTTTAGGGTAAATACCCAGCAGTGCAATTGCAGGGTATAGGGTAGTTCTATTTTCAACATTTTGAGGAACCTCCATGCTGTTTTCCAGAGTGGTTGCACCAGCTTGCATTCCCACCAACAGTGTAGGAGGGTTCCCCTTTCTCCGCATCCTCGCCAGCATCTGTCATTTCCTGACTTGTTCATTTGAGCCATTCTGACTGGTGTGAGGTGATATCTCATGGTGGTTTTGATTTGTATTTCCCTGATGCCGAGTGATATGGAGCACTTTTTCATGTGTCTGTTGGCCATCTGGATGTCTTCTTTGCAGAAATGTCTGTTCATGTCCTCTGCCCATTTCTTGATTGCATTATTTGTTCTTTGGGTGTGGAGTTTGCTAAGTTCTTTATAGATTTTGGACACTAGCCCTTTATCTGATATGTTGTTTGCAAATATCTTCTCCCATTCTGTCAGTTGTCCTTTGGTTTTGTTAACTGTTTCCTTTGCTGTGCACAAGCTTTTGATCTTGATGAAATCCCAAAAGTTCATTTTTCCCCTTGCTTCTCTTGTCTTTGGCGATGTTTCTAGGAAGATGTTGCTGCAGCTGAGGTCGAAGAGGTTGCTGCCTGTGTTCTCCTCGAGGATTTTGATGGATTCCTTTCTCACATTGAGGTCCTTCATCCATCCTATTTTCATGTGTGGTGTAAGGAAATGGTCCAATTTCATTTTTCTGCATGTGGCTGTCCAATTTTCCCAACACCATTTATTGAAGAGGCTGTCTTTTTTCCATTGGACATTCTTTCTTGCTTTGTCATAGATTAGTTAACCATAGAGTTGAGGGTCTATTTCTGGGCTCTCTGTTCTGTTCCATTGATCTATGTGACTGTTTTTGTGCCAGTACCATGCTGTCTTGATGATGATAGCTTTGTAATAGAGCTTGAAGTCCAGAGCTGTGATGCCACCAACTTTGGCTTTGTTTTTCAATATTCCTTTGGCTATTCAAGGTCTTTTCTGGTTCCATATAAATTTTAGGATTATTAAGATGCCCTTCAACAGACGAATGGATAAGGAAGATGTGGTCCATATACACTATGGAGTATTATGCCTCCATCAGAAAGGATGAATACCCAACTTTTGTAGCAACATGGACGGGACTGGAAGAGATGATGCTGAGTGAAATAAGTCAAGCAGAGGAATCAATTATCATATGGCTTTACTTATTTGTGGAGCATAACAAATAGCATGGAGGACAAGGGGAGTTAGAGAGGAGAAGGGAGTTGAGGGAAATTGGAAGGGGAGTTGAACAATGAGAGACTATGGACTCTGAAAAAAATCTGAGGGGTTTGAAGGGGCGGGGGTTGGAGATTGGGGGAACCAGGTGGTGGGTATTAGAGAGGGCACCGATTGCATGGGGCACTGGGTGTGGTGCAAAAAACAATGAATACTGTTATGCTGAAAATAAATTGAAAAAAAATTTTTTTAAAAATTTTAGGATGATTTGTTCCATTACTTTGAAAAAAAAATGGATGGTATTTTGATAGGAATTGCATTAAATGTGTAGATTGCTTTAGGTAGCATAGAGATATTCACAATACTTGTTCTTACAATCCAGGAGCATGGAACATCGTTCCATTTCTTTATGTCTTCCTCAATTTCTTTAATGAGTACTTTATATTTTTCTCAGTATAGATTCTTAGCCTCTTTGGTTAGGTTCATTCCTAGGTATCTTATAGTTTTGGATGCAATTGTAAATGGGATTGATTCCTTAATTTCTCTTTCTTCTGTCTTGTTGTTGGTGTAGAGAAATGCAACTGATTTCTGTACATTGATTTTATATCCTGACACTTTACGGAATTCCTGTACAAGTTCTAGCAGTTTCAGAGTGGAGTCTTTTGCGTTTTCCACATATAGTATCTTATCATCTGCAAAGAGTGATACTTTGACTTCTTGCTGATTTGGATGCCTTTAATTTCCTTCTGTTGTCTGATTGCTGAGGCTAGGACTTCTAGTACTATGTTGAATAGCAGTGGAGATAATGGACATCCCTGCCGTGTTCCTGGCCTTAGAGGAAAAGCTCTCAGTTTTTCTCCATTGAGAATGATATTTGCAGTGGGTTTTTCATACATGGCATTGATAATATTGAGGAATGTGCCCTCTATCCCTACACTTTGAAGAGTTTTGATCAGGAAGGGATGCTGTACTTTGTCAAATGCTTTTTCAGCATCTATGGAGAGTATCATATGGTTCTTGTTCTTTCTTTTATTAATGTGTTGTATCATATTGATTGATTTGCGGATGTTGAACCAACCTTGTAGCCCTGGAATAAATCCCACTTGGTCATGGTGAATAATCCTTTTAATATACTGTTGAATCCTATTGGCTAGTATTTTGGTGAGAATTTTCGCATCTGTGTTCATCAAGGATATTGGTCTGTAGTTCTCTTTTTTGATGGGCTCCTTGTCTGGTTTTGGGATCAAGGTGATGCTGGCCTCATAAAATGAGTTTGGAAGTTTTCCTTCCATTTCTAATTTTTGGAACAGTTTCAGGAGAATAGGAATTAGTTATTCTTTAAATGTTTGGTAGAATTGCCCCGGGAAGCCATCTGGCCCTGGGCTTTTGTTTGTTTGGAGATTTTTTTTTTTTTAAGATTTTATTTATTTGATAGAGAGAGAGAGATCACAAGTAGGCAGAGAGGCAGGCAGAGAGAGAGGGGGAAGCAGGCTCCCTGCTGAGCAGAAAGCCCAATGTGGGGCTCGATCCCAGGACCCTGAGATCATGACCTGAGCTGAAGGCAGAGGCTTAACCCACTGAGCCATCCAGGTGCCCCATGTTTGGAGATTTTTGATGACTGTTCCCATCTCCTTACTGGTTATGGGTCTGTTCAGGTTTTCTACTTCTTCCTTGTTCAGTTGTGGTAGTTTATATGTCTCGAGGAATGCATCCATTTCTTCCAGATTGTCAAATTTGTTGGCGTAGAGTTGCTCATAATATGTTCTTATAATTGTTTGTATTTCTTTGGTGTTGGTTGTGATCTCTCCTCTTTCATTCGTGATTTTATTTATTTGGGTCCTTTCTCTTTTCTTTTAGATAAGTCTGGCCAGGGGTTTATCAATCTTATTAATTCTTTCAAAGAACCAGTTCCTAGTTTCATTGATTTGTTCTACTGTTTTTTTTGGTTTCTATTTCATTGATTTCCTCTCTGATCTTTATGATTTCTCTTCTCCTGCTGGGTTTAAGGTTTCTTTCTTGTTCTTTCTCCAGCTCCTTTAGGTGTAGGGTTAGGATGTGTACCTGAGACCTTTCTTGTTTCTTGAGGAAGGCTTGTACTGCTATATATTTTACTCTCAGGACTGCCTTTGCTGTGTCCCACAGATTTTGAACCATTGTGTTTTCATTATCTTTTGTTTCCATGAATTTTGTCAATTCTTCTTTAATTTCCTGGTTGACCATTCATTCTTTAGAAGGATGCTGTTTAGTCTCCATGTATTTGGGTTCTTTCCAAATTTCCTCTTGTGATTGAGTTCTAGCTTCAGAGCATTGTGGTCTGAAAATATGCAGGAAATGATCTCAATCTTTTGATACCAGTTGAGACCTGTTTGAGGACAGAGGATGTGATCTATTCTGGAGAATGTTCCATGTGCACTAGAGAAGAATGTGTACTCTGTTGCTTTGGGATGAAATGTTCTGAATATATCTGTGATGTCCATCTGGTCCAGTGTGTCATTTAAGGCCTTTATTTCCTTGTTGATCTTTTGCTTTGATGATCTGTCCATTTCAGTGAGGGGAGTGTTAAAATCCCCTACTATTATTGTATTCTTGTTGATGTGTTTCTTTGAGTTTGTTATTAATTGGTTTATATAGTTGGCTGCTCTCACGTTAGGGGCAGAGATATTTAAAATTGTTAGATCTTCTTGTTGGACAGATCCTTTGAGTATGATATAGTGTCCTTCCTCATCTCTTATTATAGTCTTTGGCTTAAAATCTAATTGATCTGATATAAGGATTGCCACTCCTGCTTTCTTCTGATGTCCATTAGCATGGTAAATTGTTTTCCACCCCCTCACTTTAAATCTGGAGGTGTCTTCAGGTTTAAGATGAGTTTCTTGTAGGCAACATATAGATGGGTTTTGTTTTTTTTAATCCATTCTGATACCTTGTGTCTTTTGATTGGGGCATTTAGCCCATTAACATTCAGGGTAAGTATTGAGAGAGATGAATTTAGTGCCATTGTATTGCCTGTAAGGTGACTGTTACTGTATATTGTCTCTGTTCCTTTCTGATGTACTACTTTTAGGCTCTCTCTTTGCTTCGAGGACCCCTTTCAATATTTCCTGTAGAGCTGGTTTAGTGTTTGCAAATTCTGTCAGTTTTTGTTTGTCCTGGAAGCTTTTTATCTGTCCTTCTATTTTCAATGATAGCCTAGCTGGATATAGTATTCTTGGCTGCATGCTTTTCTCATTTAGTGCTCTGAATATATCATGCCAGGTCTTTCTGGTCTGCCAGGTCTCTGTGGATAAGTCTGCTGCCAATCTAATATTTTTACCATTGTATGTTACAGACTTCTTTTCCAGTGCTGCTTTCAGGATTTTCTCTTTGTCACTAAGACTTGCAAATTTTACTATTAGGTGATGGGGTGTGGACCTATTCTTGTTGATTTTGTGGGGGTTCTCTGCACCTCTTGGATTTTGATGCTTGTTCCCTTTGCCATGTTAGGGAAATTCTCTCCAATTCTCTCCAATATACATTCTGCTCCCCTCTCTCTTTCTTCTTCTTCTGGAATCCCAATTATTCTAATATTGTTTCATCTTATTGTGTCACTTAGCTCTCGAATTCTCCCCTCGTGGTCCAGTAGCTGTTTGTCCCTCTTTTGCTCAGCTTCTTTATTCTCTGTCATTTGGTCTTCTATGTTGCTGATTCTTTCTTCTGCCTCATTTATCCTAGCAGTGAGAGCCTCCATTTTTTATTGCACCTCATTAGTAGCTTTTTTTTATTTCAACTTGGTTAGATTTTAGTTCTTTTATTTCTCCAGAAAGGGCTTTTATCTCTCCCGTGAGGGTTTCTGTATTATCTTCCATGCCTTTTCCAAGCCTGGCTAGAATCTTGAGAATCATCATTCTGAACTCTAGATCTGACATATTACCAATGTCTGTATTGATTAGGTCCCTAGGCTTTGGTACTGCCTCTTGTTTTTTGTTGTTTTTTTTTTTTTGTGGTGAATTTTTCTGCCTTGTCATTTTGTCCAGATAAGAGTATATGAAGGAGCAATTAAAATACTAAAAGGGTGGCAAAGACCTCAGGAAAATACGCTAACCAAATCAGAAGAGATCCCAAATCATAGGAGGGAGAAAGAGGATAAAAAGAGGTTCAGAAAAAAAAAAAGAAAGAAAGAAACAATTTAAAAAGAAAATGAATAAAGAAAAAATATATAAAAGAAATATATATATATATGTATGTATATATATTAGATAAACTAGTTTAAAAGCATTAAAAAAGAAAAGGGTAAAAGTTAAAAAAAATTTAGCAGAAGAAGAAAAAAAATAGAAAAAAAAATTAAATTAACTGCAGGACTAAAGAATCATGGGGAGAAAGCCATGAGTTCCATGCTTTGCTTTCTCCTCCTCTGGAATCCCATGGCTCTCCTTGGTATTGAACCTGCACTCCTTGGTAGATGAACTTCGTCCTGGCTGGATTTCTTGTTGATCTTCTGGGGGAGGGGCCTGTTGTAGTGATTCTCAAGTGTCTTTGCCCCAGGCGGAATTGCACTGCCCTTACCGGGGCAGGGGGGGGGGGGGCTGCTGAGTAATCAGCTCGGGTTTGCTTTCAGGAGCTTTTGTTCCTTGAATGCTTTCCGTAGAGTTCCGGAGGACGTGAATGAAAATGGCGGCCTCCAAGTCTCCGCCCCAGAGGAGCCGAGAGCTCGGGGCCCCACTCCTCAGTGCACCCTCAGAGAATAGCACCCAATTACTCCTGTCTCCCTGGCCTTCGGCTGCGCTCTGAGCTCACCCAGACTGCGACCAGTTCAAGGTAACCCTGAGATGAGAGCTCACTCGTCGGCTCTGTCTCTGTAGCCGGCTTCCCTGTTGTAATACCTGCAAGCTCTGTGACACTCAGACACCCCCGGTCCTTCTGTGACCCTGCAGGACCTGGGGCCAGGCTAACCCCGCATGGGCTTTACCCCCGTTCAGCCTCTGGAGTGATGTCCCTCAGCGGAACAGACTTTTAAAAGTCCTGATTTAGTGCTCCATTGCTCCGCCACTTGCCGGCAGCTGGCCCCTCCCCCACAGTCTATCTTCCCTTCGCTTTGGATTCACTTCTCCGCCAGTCCTACCTTTCAGAAAGTGGTTGATTTTCTGTTTCTAGAATTGCTGTTCTTCTTCTCTTCAATCTCCTATTGGATTTGTAGGTGTTTGCAATCTTTAGATAAGCTATCTAGCTGATCTCCTGCTACCTGATGTAGTCTCAGCCTGCTACTGCTCCACCATCTTGACTCCTCCCCTGAATTGGAATATAGTTTTAAAGCAATCCTTTTTTTAAATTTAAATGTAATTAGCCAACATATAGTACATCATTAGTTTTTGATGTAGTGCTCATTGATTCATTAGTTGTGTATAACAACCAGTACTCATAACATCATGAATCTAGCAAGGTTTTTCTTCTATAAACACAAACAGGATTATTCTGAAATTTACATGGAAGGGGAAAGGATGAGAAAAGCTAAAACAACTTTGAAAAAGAAGAAAGTTGGAGAAATCACTCTAGTATATTCTAGGACATAGTATACAACTAAAATGACCAAGATTACATGGTGTTGGTAGAGGGATAGACACATAGATTAATGAAACAAAAAGGAGAGTCCAGAAATAGACCCATAAATATGTCCACCTGATTTTTACCAAGGTGCAAAACAATTCAATGAAAGAAGGACAACCCTTTTAAGAAATGGTGCTAGAGCAATTAGATGCCTATCTATGGCCAAAAGATTTTAAAAAATAATAATAACATTGACTTAAGTCTTACATTTTGTATAAAAATCAACTTCAAACTTACATACAAAATATAAATCTATGAATATTTTAAAAATTAGGCAAGAATCTGGGGGTTTAGGGACAAACTTGAAATCAGAAGCATGATCCATAAAAGAAAAAAATTGATAAATTGGACTTCATCAAAATTAAAAGGTTTTGCTCTGCAAAAGGCTCTACCAGGGAATAAAAGGATAAGCTCATAAGTGGGAGAAAATATTTGTGCAAACCACATAACCAATAAGGGAGTAATATCTAGAATATATAAAGAACTCTAGAAATGAAAAATAATAACAAAGCAACAGGAAAATGGGAAAAGATATGAATAGAGAATAGAGAAGAATATGCAGATAGTAAATAAGTGCATGAGAAGTTATTCAACATGTTGAATTAGTAATTAGAGAAATACAAAGTAAAACCACAATAAGATATCACTAAACACCTATTAGATTGCCTAAAATTTTAAAAAAGAAAACTGTGATAGTGCCAAATGTTGATGAGATTGCAGAGAAACAGGATTAGCCATATACTGAGTGTATAAAATGGTAGGAATATGAACTGGTATAGCCATACTGTACTCTATCATACAAGCCAGAAATTGCATTTCCAGGCATTTATTCCAGAAAAATGAAAACCTATTTTCACACAAAACATCCACACAAATGCCCATACAACTTTATTTATAATATCCCAAATTGGAAACAACTAAGATGTCCTTCTATAGATTAATGGTTAAACACAGAATAGTGGTACTTCCATACCATGGGAAGGCTCTCAGCAAGTAACTGATGTGGGTGAATCTCCAGGGAATTATGCCAAGTAAGAAACACCAATCCCAATAAGTTGCATACTGTTTAATTCCATTCATATGACATTCTTGAAATGATAAAATTATAGAAATGGAGAGCAGATTAATAATTATCAAGGGAAAAGGAAAAAGGACAAGACAGAAGGGAGTGTCCCTACACAAGGGCAATGTAAGTATTCTTGGGATGTGATATTGCATTATAGTTTTGCATGATGTTATCATCAGGGAAAAAGGAGTAAAGGATACAAGGATCTTCCTGCATTATTTCTTTCAATTAGCTATGAATCTATAATTATCTTAAAGTGAAAAGTCAAATTAAAAACAAAGAAATTTATGTGGTACCATTTCATCGGGGTGGTACTCCTGAGAGGTAGGATAGAATGAGAGAAGGAGAGAGAGCAAATATTAGGCCTATGTTATCAAGACAGAGGTCATATGCACTACTGCATCTCAGGACTACTACCAAGACCCAATGTACCCATTCTCCCTTCTCTTCCCCCTATTGTTCCTTAACCTCATGGGAACTTAACTTCCCAGCACTTCTGGACTATGTTACATCTAAATCAAAGGCCTGTGTTTGTTTGCCTTATGCCCCCCAAGTAGTCTAGAACATAATAAACACCTTGATCTGTATGTCTTCTCAATTACACTAGCAGACAAAGAATTAGAAGGTGTGGAATCATACTTGTATTATTGTGTCCCAACAATAATATCACCAAATATAAAAAGGGAGTTTTATGCCAGGAGCCTATGAGTCAACACTGCATATATTATTCCATATCATACTCAAAAGAACTTAATGTGGTTTCTTCTAATTTTGTAGAAGAACAACAAGGACTGGAATCCTACCCCAGGAACATCACATCACTGAGTGTAGGGATCCTGCAGTGTAAGGTGTTCTCCCTCTCTCTCTCTCTGTCATGCACACACACACACACACACACACACACACACAGCTCAACAGCATTATGAGTCTTGATACTAACACCTTTGCCAAATCACATAAGCTTTTTATAACTGGACTATGATCCAACAGATTGTTTGGATTTCTAAGCTTTTAGCCATAGAATATCTTGGATCATCTTCAAAGAATGAAAAAGCCCTGGGGAAGGAAGGATAGTCTGCCAGAGTGGGGCTATCAAGTAGGGTCTTAGGAATAATCTGGAAGATGGGAAAGACAGAGTCTCTGGATATTGGAATGAAGTGGGGATGAGATGTCTCACGGAAGGACCTGTGCAGGGGGAGGGAATGTGGTGGTTACTTAGGGAAAGGGATAAGAATGAGTTTGCAGTATGACACCCATCCCATACAAGGCCAAACCCATCTATGTGAGGTGTTGGCTTCAGAACAATCCTTTGAAAGGGACAACTCTATTTCTGTTTTTATTTCCATTTTTTATGCTTAGTAGATTTCATGTGGCCTGAGGGAAAACCATAAAACTGTCTTACATCAGCTCATTATCATTGTCACTCTTTAGTTTGCCTTTCTCTATAACACTCACTACACAGAAGCCTCTTAGTAAACATGCATTCTCCTTCCCTGCCCCCTCAAGCCCAACCCTCACCTGTACTGTCTCAGACTGCCCCTTCCTCCCGTCTGTGCCCTGGAACCTGGTAGATGAGCCAACAGGTTGAGGATGAATCTCTCAGGGAAAGCGTCTCAGGGGGGATTCCTAGTTTCAGGACCTCCCTTATTGCCAGCTTTTGTTTCTTGCAATCCCAGCTTCCCACTTGTCACAGTGGCCCTGCATCTGCACCAACCTGAGCCAACAGTAGCAAGACAGTGAACTCCCAGGGCTCCCTCTCTTCAGACAGTCCTCTCTAGTGAATCAGCATGACAATGGGCAGGCGGGGAGGACAGGGGCTGAACTCCTGTTTGTGATGCCTCAGTGGTCCTGGTAGGCTTCAGTGTTCCTGCAATGCTGGGATTGAGATCACACGACTTTCACACCCCTGTTCACAGGCTTGGAACTTGCCACTCTTGGGGTTTGATCATCCAGGATATTTAGGATTGTTAGAGCAAGGCTGAAAGCTCTGTTTCTACAGGTTGAAGTAAGTATGCTTCGCTTCATGCATGCCCTCAATTAAAACAAATAGCCTTAGACACACAATAAAATGAAAAATTCATGATTCAGTGACAGCTAATCATTTGAAGAAACAACAGATGCCCTTATAATGAAGATAGATTTTGTGGTATTTTTTAAAAGCACATTTAACTAGCTGAATAATGCATTATAATGATCACACTGATATTTCTAAATGTTTTTTTAAGAATTATAATAAAATTTTTCCTCTGAAGATGCCAAAGAGATTTACCCAATTGTTGATGAAGTTAAAATAGGAGTGGGTGACTCTCTCTGCTTGACTTATTTCACTCAGCATAATCTCCCCAGTGCCCTCCATGTTGATGGAGGATACCCATGTTGGGTATTCATCCTTTCTGATGGAGGCATAGTATTCCATATATATGGACCATATCTTCTTTATTCATTCGTCTGTTGAAGGACATCTTGGCTCTTTCCACAGTTTGGGGATTGTGGCCATTGCTACTATGAACATTGGGGTACATATGGCCCTTCTTTTCACTACATCTGTATCTTTGGGGTAAATACCCAGTAGTGCAATTACAGGGTCATAGGATATCTCTATTCTTAATTTCTTAAGGAATCTCCACACTGTTTTCCAAAGTGGCTGCACCAACATGCATTCTCACCAATGGTGTAAGAGGGTTGGAGGGGAGATGGGTAGGGGATTAGGTGAGCCTGCTGGTGAGTATTAAGGAGGGCACATATTGCATGGATTACTGGGTGTGTTGCATAAAAAACGAATCTTGGAACACTGAAAAATATAAAATTAAATTAAAAATACATACATACATACATACTAATATATGGCGTAAATAATGTGCAAAATGCTTATAATATTATAGAAGATTAAAAAACAAGATGTAACATAAAATACAATATTTATTAAAGTATTAACTATAAAGAAAAGAAAATTAATCAAAAAAAAAAAAAAATAGGAGCGGATGCAGGCTTTTTACACACCCCCACCAGTAGCTCCAGACAGTTCCGATGGAGGAAAAAGCCTTCCTGGTTCGGAAGACTGGGAGAAGGGCATGGAGTGAAATGGAAACGGGCTACAGAAACAAACCCTGGATGGTGACAGATGGATAATGGGTGATCTGCAGGAGGGGGAGAACCAGGAGAACCAGCTTAACTCCTGGAGATCAGAACAGAAGGTTCTTGGCACAGGAGGAGATTTGTCTGAGATCAACTGAACAGCTGGGCAACATAAACTAAATGACCTTTGGCAGAGACTGAGAAAGAGGATAAGGTTACTGAGCAACACCCAGATCTACCAAGCTTCATTCTTCCAGTGTGGCCTGGGAGGCCTGCATCTTCCTGTCAGGGCATCGATGGGGACTCTACCTCAACAGGTGCCTGGGTCATATGAGCATGACTTGTTCTGTTACTCTGCCAACCTCTGAGGTCTTAACAAATATCCCAGGTGTAGGCTCATTACAGAATACCACTTATCTAAAAGCTTCATTAATTTTATTAATTTTGTGATGAACTAATTACAACTAATTAAAGATATGAGTTCAGTTGTGGTCATTTTATAAATGAAAATCAGGTTGCATCACTTTCCAAAGTCTCCCAATTCCTTTAAATATAAATCAAAATTCTTACCATTGCCTCCAAGGCCTGACACTGCCTAGGCTACTGGTCCTCCATGTTCGTCCCCTCTGCTGAGACAGTGGCAGACACCAGGCTCCACCTTTTGGTCACACCTGTGTCTCAAGCCCACACCTGTGGTGGAATCTGAATCCACAGGGGTCAAATGTAGCTCCTTTGGGCTCTTTTGGTTCATTCCTCACTGGAGCTGTAGAAAGCTAGTAAAATATTCTTGGCATTAATACCTACGAATTCTTGAACAAAGATATTAAGTTGGCCCAGATTTCACATTTCTAGGCCAATATATAAAACTTGTATAGCTAAGAACTCTTGATTTCATGTGGAACTTCTTCGTGACAGTGAATGATACATTTTTAGCTGAGAATCTTGAAGCTATGATTCACAAAGTTGCACAGGAAAGAGGAGGCAGCTTGGCCACAAGCTGTATTCCATACACCAAAGATGGCCAGGTCTTCCTCCTTCATACTATCAGTGTTCTGTCTATAGGGTTACAAGTGCTTGGCTTGCCTAGCCATCTGAGGTTTGTCTAAACCAGGAGAAACTAGAGGTTGGGAGAGGAGGAAAGAGTAATGTGTCATGAATGTTCAAGCTAGGACATTCATGTCACCATTTCCATTTTGAGAAGAGATTCTGAGGCTCAGAGGGGTTAGGTCATTGACCAGAGATCACGCATATCTAGTATATGGCTGAATAGGTCAAGGGCTGGTGCAGGGGCCTGAGTGGCAGGTGGCAGATATGGTGGGATAGGTGGATTGATAATGTGTGGGAGCCAGTTACCTCTGATTCCTGGGTCTGGAAAAGTACCCCCACCAAAGTATATGCAGCTGTGCCACAAATGGAGGACAATGGAAAAGTCAGATCAGTGAGAGCTTTGTTTACTTTTATACCTATCTCATTACGGAAATTTTCCAACATGCATGAAAGTAAAAGAATAGTCAAGAACAGTCCACTTAACCCTTTTGTACCCATCTGATAGCTTCAAAGTATCTACTTGTGCTCATCTTATTTCACCTACCCACCCTCCTTTCCCACTGCAGATTTTAAAGCAAATCCCAGGCATTATACTAATTTTATCTGAAAAAACTTCAAGTTTATTTATGATTATAAATACTTTAATCCATGACTGCAATTCTACAATCACATCTAATAAAATTTCTAACAATTCTTTAATATCAAATAATACTTGGCTTATGTTCAAATTTTTTTTATTTTCTTAAAAAAAAGCCTTCTTGGAACACCTGGGTGGCTCAGTGGGTTAAAGCCTCTGCCTTCCGCTCAGGTCATGATCCCAGGGTCCTGGAATCGAGCCCCGCATCCCACTCTCTGCTCAACAGGGAGCCTGCTTCCTCCTCTCTCTCTCTGCCTGCCTCTCTGCCTACTTGTGACCTCTCTCTCTGTCAAATAAATAAATTTTTTTAAAAAAGCCTTCTTACATTTGGTATATTTAATCAGGATATATATAAAGTGTGCACATTGGAGTTGTTGACTTTAAATCTCTCACACTTCTTCTTTCCCCCTTTTTGCACGCCATTTATTTTGTTGAAACTGGTTCATTTGTTCCTATAGAATTTCCCACATTTTGTATTTAGCCAAATGGTAAGTTTAACTTAAGCATAACCTGGAGCTTAAATATAGAGGCTTGATTAGCTTCTTGTTTGCTGTTGTGCAGGAATATTTCATAATACTATTGCATTCTTATTCCATGTTATCTGATTTTGTCAAACTGATGCATCCAGATGGAGGTTTTCAGATGATAGCAAAATCTGGGTAATCACAATAATGATGATGGTGGTAACAATATCTTGTGCTTAGCACTTTGCTAAATGCCACACATTTTTTTTTCCCATTCCAGTTCTTCTTCATCTTACAGAGGAGGAAGTGGATGAACAGAGGGACTAAATAAATGATTGCCCAGGGTACTCACTCCAAAGCCTGCTTCATCTAACCCTCTGTGGGGTTGGGTGACTTGGGTACAAGAAGGCATCCCACATGGGGTGCTCTCTGGGGAATGGAAGGAAGAGGGACATTTCTTTAAAGTGAGCTAGGGAGGGCACACCGCAGCCTGGACAAGGGTGAGACAACCAGGAAAACTGTCTATGACCTGTCTAGGAGAGGTGTTCTGCAACCAGGAGCTATTTAGAGGAGGAGGGGTGTGTGTGTGTGTGTGTGTGTGTGTGTGTGTGTGTGTGTGCGTGTATTGGGTATGGGTGATGCTTACCTTGTTCCTGTTTTATTTTATGGCAGGCACACAAGGAGTATGATAGAATTGCTAAGCCAAGCAAGTATCAATTGATGAGGCTGCTTTTGGCTGCCTGGAGGCAGGATCCCTATACTGGGATCCCTGGCAGTGATAAGCCCCAATGTGGAGGGAAAAGGAATCCAAATCTCAACCTATGTGTGAACCTGTTCTCAGAACAACCAGACACCATGCCCATTTGTTAGGAAGTTCTGGTTTTAGCCTTGGGATTCGTATTCAAGAATGAGCAATATTTGAGCTGGAATAGAAAGACAGGCCAGGAGCCACAGTGGAAAAGACCATGCTTTCTCCTGACCAAGGAGGCTAAGAAATGTAATCATAGCCTTATAATGATTGTACCTCTTACTGGATTCTCTTCTGCTAGAAAAAGTGTTGCCATTAGAATTGGAAAACCTGAATTTGTGTCTAGCCTCTAATGCTTACCTACTTTAAATGGTCACTTAAACTCAATGGGCCTCCATATTCTCACCTCCATAATGATGACAATCCCTTCAGAATCCACTCCGTAAACACTCATGGTATATTTCTTATGTGCCCAAAGCTATGTTAAGAACTGCAGTGCCTCTTGAGCTCAGGCACACAGATGAGGGGATTTTGAAGAAGCTTTCATTAGATAACACACATGAAATTTGTTTATAAACTACTGCTGAATACCAAACAGGATAGGGCATCTTACTAGTGGCATGGAGTGACTGTGCCTCTCATTGGACACAGGGCAGAGTTTACAGCAAAGGGTACAAAAAAGATGAAGAGGATCCCTGGCCTCAGGGAAAACCAGAATATTAGGAAGGAGATAAGCCACTTACAAAAATGGCAACAGGATATGGCCAGAAAATGAAAATGTCATGATCAAGTTATAAGCAAAGCATCATGCTTCCATGTGTTCGATATGGAAGGGGTGGGTGGTGTGTGTACAAAAGTTTTCAGCTGGGGTGCCTGTGTGGCTCAGTCAGTTAAGCCTCTACCTTCGGCTCAGGTCATGATCCCAGGGTCCTGGGATCGAGCCCCGAGTCGGGCTCCCTGCTCAGCGGGAAGCCTGCTTCCTCCTCTCTCTCTGCCTGCCTCTCTGCCTACTTGTGATCTCTGTCTGTCAAATAAATAAATAACATCTTTAAAAAGTTTTCACCTTTGAATTGGTTCTGGGAGACTGAGGAAATCTCAACAAAGTGTACACGAAAGGATGTGTTCTTAGACAAATAATCTGTCATTCAAGGATTGAGCCCAAGAAATGGGCCAGCTTCCTCACAAAAACACTGGGGAAATAATCTGTGAGGGGCCCACCAGCTGGGTTAATTAGCACTAAGCCAAAAGTTGCTCCTTAGGCTAAAATTTCACATATGTCTCCAGATGTAAATTGTTCTCTGACACCACAAACTCTACCCTCATATTAATAGGCAGTGCATAAAGGAGACCAAAGAGGACTGTAGGTGACAGGGGTTTCCTCAAAAACCTAGCCCACATGGCCAGAGAAGCTTTTTGTAGAGAAGAGCCATCAGTACTTTGGGGGTGGAGTTTCCAGAAAGCTGCCTGGTCATAGGAATGTCTGGAGAACTTCCTTTTAGGGAACAGCCTGGAAGCATTTTCCATTTTCCTGCACAGGCTTGTGGATCCATTCCGATGCCATAAGATGGACTCAGGCAGCTCAAGCCTAACACTTGTGGTGGTGATGCCCAGAGGAGAAACGACAGGCTTTTAGAGATTATAATATCGAAGCTCCACTATTACCATAGGTCTTTCAAAGTTACAGAAAGCTTTAACCCCCAGCACCTCATTGATCATCGTGGGATTTGCTCAAGGTCATAGTACGGGGAAGGATTGAAATACTTCTGATTTAAGCCATGATTTTTTGTGCTATGAGTCCTTGTGAAAAGAGAGGAAACTGTAGAAGAGACAAATTTCCAAAACCAGACTCCATTTGCCCTTCCCCATATTTAACCCAGTATGCAAACAGGAAGGCTTAGTTCCTCTGCATCAAGTTGTAAATTGTTTCTGTGATCCAGGGACATGTCATAGAACTGACATACTTACAACATGTCAGAGCAATGTTTGGAGTCCTGCCAACCACCACTCTGCAGAACCAAAAGCTTCACAGACAGTTAAGTCTCTGAGAGGTTATGAGACTGGCTCAAGGATGTACAACTGGTAAGTGGTAGGCCCAAGGCTTCTCATCACTGTTCAGTGCTTTGTTCCCATGACATCCTAGAAGTCTCCTGAGCAATCATATTAATTCTAAGCTGTCTATGTACTATTTACAGTGTGAAACGTACCTTCTTCCTCCTTAGTCTAGAGATTTTTCTGGGGCAGGACTGTGCTCCCCTCCTTTGTCTGAATTTTGTTACAGCTGCCCTTGGTCTCTTCCCCTACATGAAAACTAACAACCTTTCATCATTGTGTCCCAGTGGAAATACAGAACAGTCTCATGTGTTTATGTCCAAAGCACAGCTTATCAACATTGGAGAGGTATTTCCCATTGGTCCACACACTGAGGGTTGTGGGATCTCACTGGATTGCCTCAGAGCACAGAGGGCTGGGGTCCAAAGTCCTGACATCCCGGTGCTCCAATCTGAAACACTCCCTTGACACCCTGCCCTCTCCATCTTAGCACCTTCTCTCTTCCTGCTCCCCTTGTAGACACAGATTTCATGCTACCTTCAACACAGGAATGGGGATCAACCATCAGCATCACCTTTGAGGCTTCCCTGGAATGTCCCTCCTTCCTGTCTGTACCATCTGTGACCCCTTCAAACTTGTGAATTTCTTCTGTCCATGTTGTTTCAGGCCCCAAATATTCACATGATATCAGAGAGCAATGACCCATTTTGTAAACAAAGAAAGTGAGATACAGAGAGAATAAATCAAGAGGCAAGAATAAAGGACCTGGTAAATTAGCAGCACAACAGCTTGGGGCCCTGGGTTCCTGGGCCTCATTCTGATGCTGCTCTCACTTCTGTATACTGCCCCCCAGGAAGGAGAACAAGGATGGAACAGGTTCTGAGACCTGGGTCAGGTGGCACTTCCCCTCCAGGATCTCTGGCCCCACTTTTGCCTTGAAGTATAAAAAGGACAGTTCACATTTGCTGAGCACTTGCTGTGTGTTGGGTACTTGGGTAAATCTTTAATATGCTTGATATCATTTTATTCTTCACCAACAGTCCTATGAAATGTAAGTATAGGGCACCTGGGTGGCTCAGTCGGTCAAGAATCTGCCTTCAGCTTAGGTCATGATCTCAGGGTCCTGGGATCAAGCCCCATGTGGGGGAATCCCTGCTCAGCAAGGGAGCCTACTTCTCTGTCTCCCTCTGCTACTGTTCTACTTGTGCTCTCTCTCTCTTTCTGCCAAATAATAAAATATTTTAGATATATATATAAATATGCATATTTATATATAAATATATAAAAAATCTTTTATGTATGTGTGTATATATATATATGTATATACATATATATATATAAAATCATTACCCCTCTTTTATAGAATAGGAAGCTAAGGCTTAAAGAGTTTAAGTCATTTGCCTCAGGTCACTGGGGCAATAAAACTTAAGATCATCAAGCTGCAGAGATGAGCCCCAATGCACTGGCCTGCCTCTCACTCCAGCCATGCTGACCAGTGCTGTCCCAAGAGCCTTTGCCATCACCTCTGATGCAAAGAACATAAGGGGGTGGGGTGTTAGTCTTGGGAAGCTTTCAAGAGGCCCCACTTTTTAACCTTTCTTGACTCTTGCCACTACCTAACATACTCCCTGCACAATTTAACCTGCCTCAGTGTCCCTCATACCTTCTCACCTTCTCTAGACCATGCTGATTTCTCCATGTGGATTTTTCTGGCAGTTGCTCTTTAGCACTGTTTCCTTCCATGTAACGATCCTTTTGTCATTGATGACATTGGTTGCCGTACAACCTACAGTCAATTAGGGAAAGAGGAATCACACCACAGCAGGGCTGCTATCTCTTGAAGCTCAGAGTGTAGAAAGAGCCAGTCCTCCTTAGAGCAACCTATGGATACAGAGGCTGAAACTTCCCAAATAACTGGACAGCAGGTGTGGACCCAAAGACATAAAGGAGGAAGGGGCTCATTAATCACACAAGCTCAAGATTGGACCTGTGTTTTGATCTATGCTTATAACTTCTTTTTATTTTTTAGAAGATTTTATTTATTTATTTGGGGAGGGGGAGAGAGATAACAGGGGGAGGAGGGCAGAGCGAAAGGGAGAAGCAGACTCCCTGCTAAGCAGGGAGCCCCATTTGGGGCTTAATTCCAGGACCCCGAGATCATGACCTGAGCCAAGGGCAAATGCTTAACTGACTGAGACACCCAGGTGCCCCTGCATTTGTAAAATTTTTTTTACTTTGCTTTTTTTGTTGTTCTATAATTTTTTTTTTAATTTTCAGCATAACCGTACTCCTTGTTTTTGCACCACACCCAGTGCTCCAAGCAATCCGTGCCCTCTCTAATACCCACAACCTGCTTAAGTCAGATAATCTGAGATCACCCTCCTCCTGAGCTTCTAGATGAAATTGGCTTAAATCCTTACACATGGGAGAGTCTACGTTCTGTTGCCCTCCTGAAACTAGAAATTCCCAGAGTCTTGGGTTTCTCCTATCAGCCCTAGGCAATTTCTGTGTTCCACAAAAGCCTCATTTCCCCCTTTGCATGTTATAGTTGTCCTGTATTAGCTGCAGTGCCAACCTCAACATGGGCCCCATACTAATTCTCTGACTTCTATCTGCAAAACTCCCACTCATATAAGGAGCTAAGCACTCTATCTCGGACACCCTCCTATCCAACAAGGGCTTCAGTGAAGTCAGATAACCCATACTCAGCTCCAGAAGTAGCTAGCTACATGGATTGGGTTGCACTTCAGAGAGTCTACTGGCGTTGCCAGGACACAGGCCTGGCACTGGAGCTGGAGTGAAGAACTTTTACTATAGGCATTGAAAGTGCTGAAAGCCAAAGGCACAGCTAAGCCAAAATCTTCTAGGGAGACCTATAATGCAACCCAGAGAGCAGATTCAACACCTGAAGAGTGGAAAGGTCACAAAGCTAGCAATTAGGAACTGGAAGAGAAAGGAGTCGGGCAAGAACAGGGCAGGAAGAACGAGGGTCTGGAAGCATTTCCAGGACAATTGTCACAAATCACAGCGGGACTCACTGGTAGTCAGTGAAGTATTTGCAAATGCAGTGAAAAGTGCACTTAAAATCCAAAGAGGCCAACAAGCCTCTTCTTAGTTGTAGAAAATGTGAGGTGTAGCAATTTACCCTTCATCTTAAAAGGGGTGCACCATCACACTCTAGACCTAGACCTAATGTTTTATAGAAATTAATGCACTGCCATGATTTTAATGCACTGCCATGATTTGTATCTCCCATTTTTTGGTATGTCTGCATCTTATGAAGTTATGTGTATAATTTTGCCATCCAGTTCCTAGCATAATGTTCTCTGGTTGACCATCACAATGATCCATGGAATGTCAGGGTCATCCAAATTCCCCTGAGCTATATTATGATAAGCGATCAAGGTTAGCATAGCTAAGAGGCACAAGGACAAGTACACTCTGTCCTGGGTATATAAAGACAAACTGCCTGGGCTCTTCCTTATTATGAGATTTGGCAAAGAAGTACTAACCAGATAAGTTGCTGTGTGTCAAGAGTCAGAATAATGGTAATGACGTAATGGTTATTCAAATGGCTGCTCTCTTGACTGGACAAGAGAGCAGCCATTTGAATAATCTGAACAGGGAAATCTTAATATAAAGAACTGGTTACTAGTAAAATGGTAAAATTCAATTACTGAAAAAAGTATAAAAAAATAAGCAACTCTAAGGAATACAGGCATAACAAATGTATGAAGTAGCTTACTACTTCTAGAAGAGAAGGGGTGTAGCCAAAGAAGGAAGAAGGCTCACCCACAAAGCTAAGAATCAGACTTTATGGCTGTGGTCAGCTAGGTGGTTGGGAAGTCCTCCAGAGTTTGGTGGACCAGAACTGGTCAACAGGAAGCTGTCCTCTGGATTGCCAGAGAAACTCACTGGAGAACCACTGGGGCCCCTGCATGCCTCCATCAGCCAACCACTCTGTAGTAGGAAAAAAGCAAATACACTAGAATCAGCAATAGAGGTCCCAACCTTTGTTATGCTCTGTAGCTTTCCTCAAGGGCCTACTACTGATAAAGTATAACATTGCTCCCACTAGCAACACTGTACTCACTGATAATGTTTACAGGGTCCAGATTTAATATCATAAAGCCAGGCAAAGAAAGATAGGTTTGGAGGTGAGAGATAATAAAATGATAGTTGGCACAGTATTTTTATCTACTCCACTAATTTTACTATATACAGAATAGTAGCTGTGACTATAGATTCCCCCTAGTTTAATTCATGGTAGTACTCCATGAATTGCTATGGTTCAATTGTTGTTCCCTGAGGCAAGGAAAGTGGACTCCTATAAAGATATAAACTAAAGCACAGCTCATCTCAATGATGCTAGGACAGACCAGAGCAGATCTCTTTGATTTCCCATAGCATTCCTTTAGGCCACCTCTGATTTTAGCCATTCCTGAGACAGATAATACCGCGCAAACCCAGATTCACCTCCTGGTGGAAGTGTCCCCCTTCAAGCAACAAATGTCATCTCATTCCTCTTCCTTCCTCACTCTTCCTTCCTCTCCCATAGCCTCTTGCTACCAGAGTTAATCTTTTACACTTGGGTATTGAGATTCTGTTATGTGATACTGAACCATCTCTTGCCTTGGTTTACTATCCGAAGCACAAGAGTAATGTAGAAGTCCTGGGGAGCTGACATCTCTGGAAACAATTTTCCACCTCCTGACGACATATGGGAGAAGAATGAGGCACAAACATGTCAGCTGCAAGAGAATGGGAGCAGGGGACGACACTAGAAAAGACTGTCGCCCCGAACAACTCCTCAGTCTCATATTTATTAGAAAGTGAGTTAACAACCAACAAAGAAGCCAGAGTAGATTACACATTGACCTGAGTCTTGTAGATATGTAAGAAGAAAGGCAAACTATGTCTGGTTACATAGTACATGACCTACAGTGAGCAAGCTCAAACGGAAGAATTGAATAACGGCTGATGCTCTCTGGGGAAGGGGAGATAATGGAAAAAAGAAGCAGGTGGGGTTCTGTCCTGAGCAAGCCAGGTTTCTCAGTTGCTTAGCTTCAAGGACATATATCATCCTCACCCCCAGAGGCCTATTGCCAGTACATGTTTTTCTTAAGGCTATATCTACCAAGCATGCTTGGTAACTAATATAATTTCTCATAGGTTATATTTTAAGCAGTATGTTGTTCTAAGGGACAGTTATGCAATTCTTAAACAATATAAGATGGGACTCTGATTAAATGCTCATTCTCATTATTTTCAAATGAAAGATTCTGGGAGTCATTCTGTATCAAGAGTCCAGCAAAATTTAAACTTATTTTCCTCATACAGGTTATCTCAATAACACATATTTATATTGGCCTTCCTTCATTCTTTTCTCTTTTTTTCCATTTTATCTTATTTTATTTATTTTCAGTGTCCCAAAATTCATTGTTTATGCACCATACCCAGTGCTCCATGCAATACATGCCCTTCGTAATACCCACCACCAGGCTCACCCAACCCCCTCTCCCCCCCCTCCAAAACCCTCTGTTTCTCAGAGTCCATAGTCTCTCATGGTTTGTCTCTCCCTCCAATTTTCCCCATCTCACTTCTCTCCATCTCCCAATGTCCTCCATGTTATTCCTTATTCTCCACAAGTAAGTGAAACCATGTGATACTTCATTCTTTTCTAATCTCCCCTCTTCCTCACTTCTGCTCCCTGAGATCACATCCCACAGAAACTTCCTGCATTCAACAACCGTCTTAGGCTCTTCTTTCAAAGAAAACCATATAAGATACCCTGAATACTAGAGGTTCCTACTATACCACTTACCATCATCAATACGATTCTAATTGTTGTCAAACAAGCAATGTGTTGATAGTTGAGCTAAGCTACTTCATGGTATCACTGCCCCAGCATTCATTCTGTTTGTCCAGGCAGCCTGCAGGGACCATAAACTGACACTAAAGCTTCAGGCAAGAGCACACCCTAGATAACAGCCCACAGAATTGCAAGCAAATGTAAATTCCCAATATAATCTCCCAGTAGCCCTTGTGATCAACAAACTCTTGTGCCTCCACTGCATTTCCCTGTGCAGTCTTTAGATATGAACCCCCATGGGACTTTCCAAACTCTCTTCTTTTGGTTTGAATTGACCAATCTAGACTTAGCCCAGGAGTCCCAAAACACTCCACCCACAGATCCTAATAAAGGTATGTGCCCCAGGTCTGATTGCTCTCTGCAGTCTGTCTTGACCTTTCCATGTAGCCTCTTGAAGCATACTGTGTACTTCCTCTAGGACCTGTGAGTAATAAACTTCTCCATTTCAATTTTTCTTGTTGTCTGTTGTAGAACTGTGATTTACCATCAGCACCCTATGCTCCACAATTAACAAATGTTAACAAAGTCATAACATAATACAATTCCAAAATTGCACTCTGATAGTTAGCTTTCTAGAACCATTCCTGGTATGATTCATTTAGCCTACTTTCTTTAGAGGGGAAAAACTGATATAAAGATTTAAACTTATGCTTTATTTTTGAAGGACATTACAAGAAGGAAGGGGAAAATGAAGGGGAGGAAATCAGAGTGGAAGATGAACCATGAAAGACTATGGACTCCAGGAAACAAAGTGAGGGTTTCAGAAGGGAAGGGGTGGGGGGATGGGTGAGCCTGTTGATGGCTATTAAGGAAAGGACAGATTGCATGGAGCACTGGGTTTTATACACAAGCAATAAATCATGGAACACTACATCAAAAACTAATGGTGTCTAACATCACATAATAAAATTTTTTTAAAAATAAACTTATGCTTTATTTAGAAAATGTATTCTTAGCATGAAAGTGAAAGAAATAATAGATGGAGAAAAGAAGAAGAAGTAATTCAGGATTATGTGATACTGCACTGGTCTTTGCTTCATAATGAGCCTTGGAGAAACACCATCATTCTGCATATTTATGTGTTTGATTATATGGAATTTCTTCACATAGGCTACAGGAAAAAGCACACAAGTGCCATGGCAGAGTAGGGTGAAAATTTAACTCTCTGTCTCCATGTTGTATCCTAGTTTGCATTTGTCTAGTATACTTCATGGGGAGTTAACTCCCCTTCTGTTGGATCTTGCCATCCAGGCTTTTGGCAGCTGCTTGGACAGCAAGATCCTAAATATGACATGGTAGTTCATCCAAACCTGAATGTAGTCAAAGAAACCATACCCTCAGAAAGTGACTAGTAGGCATGGCTTCATAGTAAGAGCCACTAAGAAACCACACACTCCAGGACAAGACATTCATCAGGACCTATTACAGAATCTCATGGCCCAGTGAGTATGGTAGCAGCTAATACATGGGAAAAGTCCATAGGACTGAGAGGCTGGCAAGGTGAGGAAATATGAAGAGATACCTAAGAAATGTCTAAAGCCACTGTAGACTGAAGTCAGGAAGGTTTTATATAAGGAATTAAACTCCAGGGCCTTGACTAGCAGCCAGGGCAGGGGAGGGGATGATGGTACTGGTAAAAATGTATTCACAGTGTAGGGATGGTTCAGTGGTAGGAGACTGTGAAGAGGAATTGAAGAGTACTCTTACCCAGAGCTCATCTTATCCAGCTCATCTTAGCATGATAATACCCGAGGTAAGAAATTACCCAAACACCTATAGGGTTTCAGCTACTCTAGCACACCTGTGGCAAGCAGAAAGCTGGCATGATGAGTACTTAAAGGGACCTGTCCCTGCCTTTTAGCACTCATAGATTTATGTAAATATAGTCCTCACATCTAGAGTTCAGATTCAAGAAAGGCTGAATTTGTAAACAATTTTGCATCTGAAACTTCTGCTAAATGCCTGAACATAAAGACTCAATTTAAATAATCAGCACATTTGTAGAGAGGAGTCACAAATTAGCTACACGAGATGAAACTGTAAATAGGGACTAAGCCTGGTCACACAGCTCAATCAGAGGGATCTGCTCTGGGTGAAGCAGAAAAAAAGGGAAATGATTCTTCTGGATTTCCAGGGGCAGGTAACATGGAGTCCAGTTAGCTATCAGTTCTGATCAGTGAGATGAGAGGATGGCAGAGGCTGCTCAGGGAAGCCAAAATAGAAGACTGGTCATGTTGAATAAATGTATCAAAAACAACTCATCTTATCCCCAGTAAAGTTAAAAAAAAAATGCTTTCCTGACTAATGAGCAGGGAAGCCTCCTGTCAACCTCCAGGACATGATCTTCATGTCATCTGATTAAAAATCATGGCCGCAATCATATCAAATTCCCCTCAAGGCAGAGAAATTACATGTCCATGCATGTTTTGCATGTCCACCCATAGATAAACATATATAGTCCAGGCTTACCCTAGGAATTCATCTTGCCTCTCAATTTTGCCACTTTATCCCCTTAGTCACTAACTCCTATTGATCCAACATGCAAAATGGCTGTTGGTGCATCAATTTATTTCCCTTCACTCTAATCTTATGTGAATTCAGTTGTCGCTGTTGGAAGACAGTTATCTTCACTGCAGAGACAGTTTATCATGCATGCCCATCAAAGTGCAATGCTTCAGGAGAATGTAGCACAACCATAACTGTAAGGGTTGGAAAAGACATGAAGGGAGGCTCAGGGGATGACCTGCCATTTTGCCTCCTCTAAAACCCTTTCCTAAAGCAGCCTCACCATGCAGAAACTGGCCTTTATATTCTATTCACATCTGTTCACTCTTGTGCATTCCTTTATATTGCACTCCTTTATTTCCTTGTCTGTGTTTCTGAACTAGTCTTAGAGGTGACAGCTGATTTCTCCCTCTATCTCCAGCCCCATGTTCAGTATCTTATGAGAAACTTTGTAAATATTGGCTGAATTAATGAACAAATGAGGTTTTGATTCTATCTGAATCAATAACTCTGAAGCAGCAATGAATAGTTATGAATTGATAGGTCAATTATATTTTTGAAATAAGTTAGAAAATTATTTTTTCTGTTAATATGTCAATAAAAGAATATCAGGCTATCAATATATACACAAAGGAGTTGAAAATTAATGCCCACAGAAACTTATACATGGATGCTTTTAAGAGCTTTATTCATAACTGCCAAAACTTGGAAGCAACCAATATGTCCTTCAGCAGGTGGATAAAGAAAGAAACTGTGGTACATCCAGACAATAGAATATTATTCAACACTAAAAAGGTATGAGCTTTCAAGCCATAAAAAAGACATGGAAGAAACTTTAATGCATACTACTAAGTGAAAGAAACCCTGTAACTAAGGGAAAGAATCTACAAAGTGCCTAATTCCAATCATATGGCATTGTGGAAAAGTCATTTAAAAGTAACACTTATTGAGTACTGATTACATTCAAAGGCTTTGTGAAGGTAGGCATTATCACTCTTGCTTGGAAAACTGAAACTTGGGAAGGTTAAGTAACATACCCAAGGTTATAAATTAGTATGCAACAATGCTCTGACACCAAATTTCCTGCTCTTAGCCATCCCATCTTTCTCTCTTTCAAAGCACATTTCTCTCCTGCATGGGTCTGCCCAAACACCAGACATCCTGTTAGCAGCACGGCATTACCTAAAGAGATCCTCAGAGGGATCATCCATGGAATTTCTTCCAGGCTGTTATGTGCTGGACTTGGTAAAGATCAGTGTATTTGTCTAATTTCATAATTGGCAAACACAGGATTCTCCATCATAATATACTATATCTCCATCCATACACAGACTGCTTTCTGATTCATATAGTTGTTTATTGTCTGGGTTCCCTTATAGAATATAAATGTCACAATTTTCTATCTTGTTCATTATAATATCCTCAGAGTGCAGATCCAGCATAAAGGAGTCTACCGATGAATGAATAAAATGAACAAATGAAAGGAAAAATACATGGACATGTTGTCTTACTACTTACACTATAAATGCAGCCACATATTATTATCCTCATTTTATAGTCAAGAAAAAGGAAACCCACAGAGGTTATGTAACAGGACAAGATCACAGTCCATATTCCCATATTGTTTGGGTTATTTTGAAAAGATCCAGCCCAGATACTTGGCCTTTGGGCCCCCTCCCCAGGCTCTGCCACAGAAACAGTGGAAGGAGCCACAGAAACAGTGGAAGGAGCCACAGCAAAGCAGAACTTCACTGAGGCCTTAGGATTTCAGGTCCAAAACAGAGTATGGAAACACAAGCTTCACTAGACTCACTGGGGAGAAAATCAATAAGAAAATGGAGAAGAAAACAAGAGAGAGAAACACAGGAGAGGAAAGTAAAAATCAATCTTACAAATTATGAAATGAATATCTCTACAGTCTAATCTAGGAAGTTCTGGGATTTTGGAGAGCAGAGATACAATGGCTTTGTATAAAACTGGCAGCTCAGAGACAACTTTCTGGCCTCAGGACACTTGTGGAAGCCCCAGCACCCTGCCAGGTCTGTGAGCACATCAGCATTCAATGGAGAGATTGGCTGCAGATCTGCCCTACCCCAGGCTACTGCTTCTTTCCAGCATGGTGACCCACCAGCAGCCTCCATAGATACCTTCATAGTTGCAAACAGTATCCTCTTTTCTGCATCTGAAGAATGAAACTCAGGGGACCAAGATTATGCTTTTACTTTCCTTGTATGACTCAGGAATTTTAAACCAGTTCCCTGATGATTCTAGGTTTGTCTGCATGACCAAAAGGTAGCTGAGGAAGTGCTAAGAGCAGAGTGCCAGAGGTGAAATTTACAGCCAGCACTCCTGTGCTGCCGTCCTGAGAAGAGCAGACCCATGCACGTGATCTTCCCTTGAGCGGCTCCCAAAAACTGTGCAGAGGTGTTTGGGTGTGAGGGGCATTTAAGCTTCCCCCTCAGAAGCCCCCCAGAAGGCAAAAGAAGACTTGTATCCTCCCCAAGAGACGACATAGCAACATGCTCAGGGGGATGAGTGTACACACAAAAGATACCCCCCAGTGGATGTTCTTACAAGCAGAAAGCTTCGGAGAGCACATATAGAGGGTGGCACATTGAGGTCTACCAGCTGGCAGCAACCAGGAATAAATCACCCAGAAGAGCCCCTTGACTGTGGACAGTCATGTCAAGTCCTGTTACAGAACCAACCAGCACAAGTTTAGCAAGTGCATGTAGGAAACAACCAAAACAGACTTAGTTTGAGTGAATCAAAACTGCCTGGTATAGGTAGAAGACCCTCTCTTTATGGAAATTCAAGGGCCTGGCTGTAAACATCCTCCTTCCCTATGACCACCTGAAAATTCTCTGGATCTCAGTTTCTTGGATGAGACAGATAACACTCTCACTACAGAGTTCAAAGGTTTTGTATGTATTTATGTGAAGATCAGATAAGATAGTAAATCAGAAATCATTCTGAGAAAGCATAAAGCAGCAAGTTAGACATGTCATAAGGGATATACAGACTTTGGTCTGGGGGCTTCTGGTCTGAGGATGAGGTTGGAAGAAAAATTAAACACACAGGAAAGAGTAATAAAGAACACTCCGAATGTGCAAATGAGCAAGGCTGTAGAGGTCCAGGACAGAATAGGGGTGGAAGGGAGGGGGCCGAGCCTGGAGTTGTGTTAACAACTCAAAGAACCTTGCACTGCTATGCAAGGAAGGGATTGGCAGTTCTACATTATTTCTGGAAATGGTAGGAGGGAAATAAGAGAAAAAATAACTAAAATATCTATGAGTGGGGTTTGACTTGAAATTAGAAAAAAAAAATTCCAAGAGTCAATGATAGCAGAGGTGATACTGCTGAAGGTTGACCAAGGAACTAGAAAAATCATCTTCTATAAAAGATGCAGGGGCCTCTGAGAAATGTAGGTTCAGAGTGTGGAGGACCCCAGCAATCATGTAGCTCTGAGATGTAATAAAAACAAAAGCAAATATTCACCGAGTACTTATTAGGCAGTGGGCACCATTTGTAGTCTTTGTAAGTACCATCTAATTAAATCCTATCCCGACTTTATTACTATCCCATTTTAAAGATGGGGTGTAAAGAAGTTGAGTAACTCTTTAGAATCAGGTGTGCAGACTGCTTTCCCAGTTCTCAGACTGGTGGCACCCTTGGGAAAAATGTAGCTAACATGTTGGTATCTATGGGGCCTGAGGAGAGAACAGGAAACTCAGCCAATAATTGGCATGAGACCAGGACTCCGAGAGGATACTGAAATTCCTAAGGGTATATCTGCCAATCTTTCTTCCCCGAGGCAAATGTGTTTCAGGCAAGCATCCTGTCTATTTGGGTCAGTGATAGCTCACCAATACACCTAGCAGAGTGCTTATTAACACATAACAGCACCCAGAAAATTCTATGAAAGAAGAGCAGAGACCTCATTTCTTATTTATTTATTTTATTCTAGTAAGAACATTTAACATGAGATCTACCCTCTTAACAAATTTTTAAACATGCAATATAATATTGTGAACTACAGGCTCTGTGTTGTCCAGCAGCTCTCTAGAATTTATTCATATTGAACTGTAACTTTATACCTGTTGATTAGCAACTCTCCACACTTCCTCCAACCCCTGGCAAATACCTTCTACTCTGTTTCTATGAGTTTGACTATTTTAGATACTTCATGTAAGTGGAATCATGCAGTATTTGTCTTTCTGTAACCAGCTTATTTCATTTAGCATAATAACATAAGTTCAGAATATTAGACTATCAGATTATCAGGTCCATCCATATGGTTGCAAATATCAGGCTTTTCTTCCTTTTCAGGGCTAATATTCCATTGTATGTGATACCACATTTACTCTATCCATTAATCCATTACAGACACTTAGGTTGTTTTCATATCTTGGCTACTGTGAATAATACTGCAGTGAGTATGAGAGTGAAAATATCTCTTTGACATCCAAATTTCAACTCTTTTAGATAAATACCCAGAAGGGAAATCATATGGTATTTCTATTTTTAATTTTTTGAAGAACTTCCATACTGTTTCCCATAGTAGCTGCACCATTTTACATTCCCACCAACAGTGCACAGGGTCCCAATTTCTCCATATCCTTGCCCCCATTTGCTATCTTTTGGGTTGTTTGATAATAGCCATCCTAACAGATGTGAGATGATATCTCATTGTGGTTTATTTGGCATTTCCCTGATGATCAGTAACATTTATTGTCTTTCATGTGCTTATTGGCCATTTGTATATCTTCTTCGGAGAAATATCTTTTGAAGGCTTTTTTTTTTTTTTTTCATTTTTTAATTAGGTTATTTGGCTTTTTCTCTGAGATTTGGAAAACAAGAGCCAAAGAGGATGAATGACTTACTCAGGGTCGCACAGCCTTGTAGGCATACTGTCATCCACATTATGCTGACATATGGGCTCTGTCAGTTTGCCAGACCCAATCTGCTAGCCTCTTGTGATCAAAAGGAAAAAAGTAAACTATTCTCAGTCCTTCTCTCACTCAGTGGCAGAGCTGCAGAAAGCCATTCCTCCAAAATACAATAATAAAATAAATTAAAATAAAAGTAAAGTAAGGTAAAATAAAATTAAAATGCTAGTGGGCAGAAGTATTTCAATAAAAATATGTTTACCTTGTAACAGTTACTGCCATCCAAAAGCTGGAAGCACTTTGCTAAGCAGCTGTGAGCCAGCAGCTCACAGAAATAGTAACAGAATCTTTCTCAGATATCTGTCAGTTTCCTATAAGAAACTGCTGAAGAGGTGGGGTCATTCAGAAAAAGAGATAGATGTGGACCAGGTGAATATGCTCTGTTGCACAACCATCCTTGTTAGTTCAGAGCTATCCTGGTTTTAGCACTGAAAATTCTGCATCCTGGGAAACCCTCTTCTGATTTTGGGGAATGGATACAGAAGTTTAAGGAAAATATACAAAACTCATATTTCAGTCCCCCAAATACAGGTTAGGAACAACACTTGTCTGAGTGTGACATGACAATGGCACAGATTAGCTGCCTTACAGAGCCACCATTATTCTCCTCTTGATGTTGGCAACCGTGATTTGCAGCTAACATCAATGTTGTATATATATTGTTGCATCCTTTGGAGTGATGTGACTTAACAAGTGCAACTGTGGTGTAGTGGTGAACAGCAACTCCATCTTTGACATTGCCTGTGGAATAATTGTCATGCTCTCTGTCAAGAATGTGTGTATTGGTCTACGGCCATACCACCCTGAACGCGCCCGATCTCGTCTGATCTCGGAAGCTAAGCAGGGTCGGGCCTGGTTAGTACTTGGATGGAAGAATGTGTGTATTGCATGGAGCACTGGGTGTGATGCATAAACAATGAATCTTGGAACACTGAAAAAAATAAAACTAAATTAAAAAAAAAAGAATGCACTAGTCTGATTTTTAACATGGTGAATATTGTGACCATGTTTCCTGAGAGTTCAGATCATGAATAAGAGAATAGTTGCAATATCAATGTCAGTATGACCCACATATCAATGAAAAAGAAGGCGAAAGGATTGACAGATACACAAAATGACACTTTAATGACAGATAGATACACAAAACCCAAAGCAGAGCTCCCTGCACAACATACAGAAAATGGGGACTGGGCATGATGAAGATAAGAACGTATATGTGGAAACCAAATCTCACAAGTCCAGACTCAGGTAAATACTTCTAAATCAATTAAAAGTTTTCATCTAAAAAGATACCAAAGCTCAGTTGTAAATCGTAATACCTGAATTAGCTTGGACCTCCAGCATGAATGAATATTCATTATTGTCTTTTTGTATTGTTCTCTTGAATGTTCTATGCCACTGAGCTAAGTAATATTCCTTCATTGAGAAGTTGCAACTAGAATGCTCAGTGGGAGAACAAAAATAAAATTTTGATGACAGATGTGTCAGTTTTTGCAACTAAGAACTGTTTCTGTCAGATCTTACTAGCAATCATGCTTTGTACAATGTATCAGGTGATGTGTGGAATCACATCAACAAAAAAACAGTCTCCAAATCTTAGGCACTTTGATTTGGGGGAAAAAAAAAAGAGTATCAAATCATCTTGATTTCTATGAAGATTGTAATGAAACCAGAGAAGATATTTTATATCTGCCTATTCAGCAGACTGTGCAAATGTGAATTTTGGCAAATTCAGCTCGGTCTGTAAACTTACCAAAGAAAATGAAAAGGACTTACCTGTTAACTCTCCTGCACACTTTGTACACCACACCACTGCAGTGGTGTGCAGTCTGCTTCTCTGTGAGACTGGGTCACTTTTCAGTTCCTCATTAATGGACAGAAGCACTTACAAAGACTTCTGACTTGATGGAGTTGGAGGAGTTCACTTCCTTAGTCATAGGCTTACCAGATTATTGACATTGTTTTACAAGTGTTGGCCTACCATCAATTCATATTTTCCAACTGTGAGACCAAATGACCATGTCTAGTTTGGAAATACACTTGGGATGAAAATGGAGAGAAGGGTTACAGTAAAATAAAGGTTTTTATGCTCTTTCTCTAAACTGGAGGAGGCCATAGAAAGCAAGAAAAAGAAGAGCAGATTTCATCTAAGCTGTTTGGTGTTATGTGTGGGTTTCAAAAAAATATCACAAAGTGGCAAATGGCTCACTTTTTTTTTTATTACAAGACCACTTTTTTACTCAAAATAGTGTCACCAGAAAAGAGAAGCCAAGTTAACCAGAACTTTATCAATTTCTTCACTAAAACCATAACTTGCTTTAAATCCAACTTTGACATCACAAGTTTTATTCAGTGCTATAAAATCATTTCTCCTGAGAAAGAAATATTTAACATTTGATGGCATCCAGTGTGCTTTAGAGTGTTTTAAAATGGACACCATGGATATGAATAGACTATGTGATAAATTTAAGATGTAGGCAACCTAAGTGACAAAAACAAGCATGCAGGTTCAAAGTGGATAAACGTTTTCTGAGAGTTAGAAACTAATTCCTACAAGTGTAAAGCATGCTGTTGCTGGTGAGTAAAATCCTAAGAACCCACACGTGTATGCTTTTGTTGAGGGATATTTATCTTGATGTCATCAAGATAAATACCAATTTATCTTGGTATCTATCTGGACTAACACCCCATAAAAGCAGTCCTTCAGGTCAAAATGAATTTTGTCTTTGACCGTATTCACTCTTACCATTTCTTACCATTTCATTTCACTTCATTTCATTAAAGAAAAGAAGGATGTCCTGTAGACTTTGGGAAGTTCAAAAACTGTAACAAGAGATGAAGAATGTAACCATAAAGTGAACAATCTAACAAGAAGATCTAACAATTGTAAATATGTATACACCCAACATGGGCATCCCCAAATATATAAAGCAATAAATAACAAACATAAATAAACTCATTGATAATAATACAATAATAGTAAGGAATTTTAACACCTATTTATGTCAATGGACAGATGCTCTAAGCAGAAAATCAATAAGAAAACAATGGCTTTGAATGAAACACTGGGCCAGAGGGACTTAAAAGATGTATTCAGAATGTTCCATCCTAAAGCAACAGAATATATACCTTTTCAAGTGCACAAGGAACATTATCCAGAATACATTACATATCAGGTCACAATCCAGACCTCAACAAATGCAAAAAAATTGAAATCATACCATGCATCTTTTCTGACCATAATGTGATGAAACTAGAAATCGACCACAAGAAAAAATCTAGAAAGACCATGAATATATGGAAGTTAAACAATATGCTGTTATACAATGAAATGGTCAACCATAAAATAAGAGAGGAAATTAAAAAGTACATGGAAACAAATGAAAATGAAAACATCATGGTTCAAAACCTTTGGGATATATTAAAGTTGTCCTAAAAGGGAAGTATATAGCAATACAGGCCTACCACAAGAAGCAAGAAAAATCTCAAATAAACAACCTAACCTTATACTTAAAGGATGTAGAAAAAGAACAATAAACAAAGCCTCAATTTAACCAGCAGAATGAAGGAAATAATAAAGATCACAGCAGAAAAAAATGATATAGGAACTAAAAAAAAAAAAAAATGCCAATAGAACAAATCAATGAAACCAAGAGTTGGTTCCTTGAAAGAAATTAATAAAATTAATAAACCTCTAGATGGATTTATCAAAAAATACATAAATAAAAAAGAAAGAACCCAAATAAATAAAAACACAAATGAGAAGAAAGAAAACAACCAAAGCCACAGAAACACCAACAATCATAATATTATGTAAAATTATATGTCAAAAAATTGGATGGCCTAGAAGAAATGGACAAATTCTTAGAAACATATAATCTACCAAAACTTAAGTAGGAAGAAACAGAAAACTTGAATAGATTGATAACTAGCAAGTAAATTGAATCAACAATCAAAAATCTCCCAAAGACAAAAGTTCTGGGCCAGATGGCTTTACAGGCAAATTCCACAAAACACTGAAAGCAGAATTAAATACCTATTCTTCTCAAACTATTAAAAAAAAAAAGAGGAAGAAAAGCTTTCAAATTCATTCTATGAGGCCAGAATTACCCTGATTCCAAAACCGATAGATACTCCACTAAAAAAGAGAACTACAGACTATCTCTGATGAACATGGATGCAAAAATCCTCAATAAAATACTAGCAAACTGAACACAACAATACATTAAAAATAATCATTCACTACAACCAAGTGGGATTTAACTTAAGGTTTCAAGGGTAGTTCAATATTCACAGCTCAATCAATATGATTCACCACATTCACACAGGAAAGGGTAAGAACTATATGATGCAGGAAAAGATGCAAAAAAAGCATTTGACAAAGTACATCAATTCATGATAAAAATCCCTCAACAAAGTAGGTTTAAGAGGGAACATACCTCAACAAAACAAAAGTTATCTATGAAAAATCCACAGCTATCATCATCCTCAATGGGGAAAAATTGAGAGCTTTTCCTCTATGGTCAAGAACAAGACAGGGATGTCCACTCTCACCACTGTTATTTAACATAGTATTGGAAGTCCTAGCCACAGTAATCAAACAACAAAAAGAAATAAAAGACATCAAAATAAGCAAGGGAGAAGTCAAATTTTCACCATTTGCAGACAACATAATACTATATATATAGAGGGGCGCCTGGATGGCTCAGTGGGTTAAGCCTCTGCCTTCAGCTCAGGTCATGATCTCAGGGTCCTGGGATCGAGCCCCGCATCAGGCTCTTCTCAGCAGGGAGCCTGCTTCCCCCTCTCTCTGCCTGCCTCTCTGCCTACTTGTGATCTTTCTCTCTGTCAAATAAATAAATAAAATCTTAAAAAAAAATACTATATATATAGAAAACCCAAATGACTCCACAAAAATAAAACTCCAAAATACAATTTTTAAATTAAATAAAAATTATATAAATAAATTTAATTAAATTTATTTATATAATTAAATAAAATTAAATTAAATAAAAATAAAAAAATAAATTAAATTAAAATAAAATAAATGCTAGAACTGATACATGAATTCAGTAGAGTGCAGGATACAAAATCAACATACAGAAATATTTTGCATTTCTATACATCAATAATGAGGTGGCAGAAAGAGAAATTAAGGAATCAATCCCATTTATAATTGCACCAAAAAACAAGATAACTAGGAATAAACCTAACCAAAGAGGTGAAAGACCTCTACTCTGAAAATTATAAAATATTGAGGAAAAAAAATTGAAGAAAATACAAAGAAATGGAAAGATGTTCCATACTTATAGATTGGAAGAACAAATATTGTTAAAATGTCTATACTACCCAAAGCAACCTGCACATGTAATGCAATCTCTATCAAAATACTGAATATTTTTCACAAGTAATCCTAAAATGTGTATGGAACCACAATACAGCCTGAGTAGCTGAAGCAACCTGGAAAAAGAAAAGTAAATTTGAAGGCATCCCAGTTCCAGACTTCAAGTTATATTACAAATATATTTTATTGTTTGGATATTAGTCATGCTGTTTGGGAAAAATAGACACATAGATCAATAGAACAGAATAGAAAACCCAGAAATGAACCCACAACTATATGGTCAATTAATCCTCAACAATACAGGAATGAATACCCAGTGGGAAAAAACGATCTCTTCAACAAATGGTGTTGGGAAAACTGGACGGCAACATGCAAAAAGAATGAAACTGGACTACTTTCTTACTGCATACATAAAAATAAATTCAAAATAGATTAAAGACCTAAATATGAGACCTGAAACCTTAAAATCCTATAGAACACAGGAAGTAACTAACCTCTTTAACATCAGCTGTGGCTAAAGATGGTCCAGACACTTATTTTCTAGGTATGTGTCCTGAGGCAAGAGAAACAGAAGCAAAAATAAACTATTGGAAATCATCAAAATAAAAAGCTTCCACACCACAAAGGAAACAATCAACAAAACTAAAAGCAACCTATGGAATGGAAGAAGATATTTGCAAATGACACACCTGATAAGAAAGAGTTAGTGTCCAATATCTATAAAGAACTTACAAAACTCTGCGCCCAAAAATTGTATAATCAAATAAAAAATTATCAGAAGGCATGAATAGACATTTTTCAAAAAACATGCAGATGGCCAATAGACACATGAAAAGATGTTCAACATCACTGATCATCAGGGAAATGCAAATCAAGACTACAATGAGATATCACCTCACACTTGTCAGAATGGCTAAAATCAACAACATAAAGAACGACAGATGTTGGTGAAGATGCAAAGAAAGGAGAATCCTGTTGCACTGTTGGTGGGAATGCAAACTGTTGCAGCTACTCTAGAAACAATATAGAGTTTCCTCAAAAAAATTAAAAATAGAATTACCATATGATGGCCCTTCTTTTCACTACATCTGTATCTTTGGGGTAAATACCCAGTAGTGCAATTGCAGGGTCGCCAAACTGTGGAAAGAACCAAGATGCCCTTCAACAGACGAATGGATAAGGAAGATGTGGTCCATATACACTATGGAGTATTATGCTTCCATCAGAAAGGATGAATACCCAACTTTTTTTTTTAAGATTTTATTTATTTATTTGACAGAGAGAAATCACAAGTAAGCAGAGAGGCAGGCAGAGAGAGAGGAGGAAGCAGGCTCCCCGCTGAGCAGAAAGCCCGATGTGGGGCTCGAACCCAGGACCTGGGATCATGACCTGAGCTGAAGGCAGCGGCTTAACCCACTGAGCCACCCAGGCGCCCCTGAATACCCAACTTTTGTAGCAACATGGACGGGACTGGAAGAGATTATGCTGAGTGAAATAAGTCAAGCAGAGAGAGTCAATTATCATATGGTTTTACTTGTGGAGCATAACAAATAGTATGGTGGACAAGGGGAGTTAGAGAGGAGAAGGGAGTTGGGGGAAAATGGAAGGGGAGGTGAACCATGAGAGACTATGGACTCTGAAAAACAATCTGAGGGGTTTGAAGGGGTGGGGGTGGGAGGTTGGGAGAACCAGGTGGTGGGTATTAGAGAGGGCACGGATTGCATGGAGCACTGGGTGTGGTGCAAAAATTATGCTGAAAATTATGCACTGGGTGTGGTGCGAAAATTATGCTGAAAATTTTAAAAAAAATTACCATATGATCCAGTAATTCCACTACTGGGTATTTACCCAAAGAATGAAAAAACATTAATTTAAGGTATACAGCACCCTTATATTTATAGCAGCATTATTTACAATAGTAAAGATATGAAAGCAGTCGAAATGTGTCCATTGATTGATGAATAAAGATTGATGGATAAAGAAGAGGTGATAAATGATAGATGATAGATAAATAGATAATGATAGATAGATATAGGTATAGGTATATAGATATAGATAATTTGGAATATGAATCAGCCATAAAAAAGAATGAAATCTTGCCATTTTCAGTGACATGAATGAAGCTAGAGAGTATAATGCTAAGAAACAAAACAAAGAGCAGAGTGAGGGGAAAAGAGACCAGGAAACAGTTTTAACAATGGACAGCGAACATGGTTACCAGAGGGAGGTAACCAGAGGAGGATGGTTAAAATAGGTGATGGGGATTAAGAAGTGCACTTGTCATAATAAGCACTGGGTGATTAAAATAAAACCTTTAGAAATAAGTAAATAAAGGTCCCACACTTATATATTTTAAAATACATAATAAAATAGCCTGCAACATGTAAATATTCAATAAATAGTTATGAAACTTAATAAAACAGAAAAAAATATAAGTATGCTATTATTTTGTTCAAATAATAGCATTTATTGGAGCAAAATATCAAATTGTATAGAATATATAATTTCAATTAAATGTATATTTTCCATAACTTTTATGACCAAATTCATAATGCATGTACATAATTATTACTGTTATCATTTATTCTTATCTGGTATGTCTGTGTCCCAGCTGGACTCTCTAAGATCACTCTGTTCTGCTTGAGGAATGAGTGCACTATCCTATTATCACAGCAATGTCCAGCTAGTAGCATCAGCTGGACCTGGAGTTCCTCATGTTGACTTTCCTGCATATTCAAACCCCATCTCATCTCTGGGATCAGACCCAGGCCTGGCATATGCTCTAGACCTCAGTTTTCTCACTCATCAGACAGAACAGTCTGGATTGAATAGGGCATGGCCTTTGCTCAGAGGCTAACACTAACTTTAGCTTTTTCAAGGGACTTGACTAACTTTTCCTTTACTCATGGAACAAATCCATTGAAATAAAGAATACATCCTTTTTCTGACTTCTCTGGGACCTGAAGTTCAGGAGGTCCTTCTGGTCCTGCATATAGACATAAAAAATGTGGAGATGTGGGAAGCAGCTAGGCTTCCTATATTTAAATACAATAAGTATATATTAAGTATACATAAGTACACACACTCAGGCAAAAGGCATGGGCTGGAAGGCAAACTGTCTGAATTAGAAGTACTTTAATGAAGGTCATGAACATGATTCTGCAACTTTATCTCCAATTTGAGCTCCAACTCTGTTATGACAGCTTCCCTAGACCTTGGACTATCAAGATTCTTGGTGGGGGATGGGGGGGAAGGCATTCTGCAGTTACTGAAGCTCCCAGACTACTCAGATACCCAGTTAATTTTGGTGGAGCTTCCCCACTGGTTCTCAGGGGATCTCTTGATTTTGGTTAAGGACCAATGGACACTTCAGCCTAACTATCTCCCTAGGACCATAGGACCTTGAAGGAATTCCTGCCTTTACTTTCCACAGTTGTACCCTCTGATACGTGGCTGTCCTCTGGTTGGAGTCTCCAGGGGGCACAACCTCCACCTGTATGGTCATTGTTTCACTTGTAGTCAGCTCTGGGCTGGCCCTTTGGGCCCCCAGAGTGGTCATACTCTATTCAGCTTTGTCATTGGTGCAGAGCATTGTGACAGAATGCTTTCTTCCTCAGTCTGAGGGGTCTTAACAAGATCATAATGAGTATCAAAGGGAAACCATCATTATATTGCATGCCTTCCTCACCTAGTCCCCACTCTAACTTGTGTTCTGCATGTTTGTGTCCCCACTCCAACATGTTTTCCTAGAAGTATGGGAATCAACCATCTGAGTTTGCCCAGATCTTGACTTCAGCTCCCTTAGAAGAAAGTTTCAGTCAGGGACTCCCTAGAAGGAGTACACAGCCACAGACAAGACCCCTGGGATCCTCTTTGGGAATCTACACCCATAAGCATATTACACTTCAAAGCATAGACATAGACATTAAACACAATGGCATTATCATCCTTTGTGGCAAATTAATTCACCTGATGAGATGTAGCTCCTCCCTTAATACATAAAACATAAGGTATATAGAGTATGATAAAGGAAAAGAGCCCTTAGAGCTGAGAGACAGTTGGGCTCATACACACACATAGCCCTATCAGCTGGTATTCTTACAGTGGAGGTAAATCGTCACATCCTTCTGCCTAATTCTCCATGTAGCTACACAGCAGTTGCAACCCTGAGTAAGAAGCCTGTCTTGTTGACTCTACAGTGAAGAGCTGAACATCTATCCAGCAGGAAGTGTGTATTCTCTACACCTGCACCCAGTTATTCACATATATTTATTACCCCCCTTTGTGCCAAGAATGGTGATGAATACCGGACATTCAGCAGTAAGCCAGCCTGATGTGAGGAAACTGGGGATAGAAGTCAAGAATGTCACCCTATCCTGGGAGGAGGGATTTATCAGAAACATTGAAAAGAAGTCACGTTCCTAACCTCAGAGTGCACACAACCCTAAGGAAGAGAAAAAACACACCAGTCAATGAGATTTCAAAGGGAAAGTGCAATTTTCAAATCCCTACAAACTGAGAAGCTGCAAACTGAATATAAGAATGGAACCTGCCATCTGATGTGTCAATAGACAGAGCTTCCCTCCAGGCCTAGAAGGTAGCAGAAACCCTACCTATTTGCTTTTGTTGTTTTTGATCAGCCAGCCCTCTTTCCTCTGCTATAAATCTCTGATACATCAGTAGCTACTATTTTTTTTTAAGGATTTAGGGTTCTATTTTTTTAATTATGTATTTCTTTTCAGCATAACAGTATTCATTGTTTTTGCACCACACCCAGTGCTCCATGCAATCTGTACCCTATTTTAAACTAGAGTTGTTTGGGGGCACTCATACCCCATCCCCACAAGACAATCTGGCCAGCCATTCCCTTCTCTAAATCAAATCTGGGAAAAGGAGTAAGGTTCATTTAGTTCCTGAAAACACACCACTCAAAATCCTATTGTGCCAGTCTGTCCAAGTATTCTACCTAGTGTGGCTGACAGCGGTTCTTTTATCCCTGCCACTTCCCTATGGAGCTCTCATCCAGCTGAGACTGTCTGTGGAACTGAGTTGGCTGGTACTGATAAAGCATGTGTCACAGGTTGGATTTCACAGGAAAGTGATTCTGAAATAAGACATCCCTATTTGGGAGATTTATTAGCAACAGCGTCTGTGAGGGATAAGGGAAACAAGATTGAGCACAAGAAAAACTTGAACCTCGATGCAATTACAACAGTGGCCTCAGTGGGTTCTATGGGAAGCTATAGAGCAAAAGATGAGAAGTAATGAGGAACCATTCCTCCTGCCAGAACGGTGCCTCTATTTCTTGCCTCTGACACAAGAAGTCCAAAAGCAGGTCTCTTGGCACAGTGTGATATAATGCAGGAACCAGTGTTAGTAGATTGAACACTAAGAAAGCCCTCAAACAGGGTCACTGGCTGAGATACTATAAGTGAAAAAGCCAAACCCTTACTCAGAATGGACTGCTTCCACTGAAAATGCATTTTGCCTTTTCCAAGTTGGAAGGGGTTCAATACAATCAACTTATCACTGAGTAATGGTGTAGTATTAGGGATTCTGCTGGTCTCTCCTGCTTCCAAGTATAGCAGTAGCAACAGATAAATCTGCTTGAGTAAGGCAAAGTCCTATATTCTGAGTCCTGCATAACCTCCACCACTCCCATCTCTGCTACTCCACTCAGGCACTAACAGATGACCAGGCTGGCCAATAGTAGGAGCTATCTGATGTCAAATGGAGAAATCGCTCTCTCTGCTTTTATCCTCTTGTTTTATCCTCTTCTCTAGCGGATGGTCCTTGGTGGATGCTAATGTTTACTCCATACTGTCCACTGTAAGTCCATCCACATGATTCTTCTCCACACCTCCTTGTTCTGGTCTTACAGTTTTTCCTCCTTCAGGGCCCTAAGCAACTAGTCAAGCTACTTTCCACTGACCATGAAACCATATATATTTCCTGGTCTCTCTTCCTTTCCACACAAGGTAGATGACCAAGTGCATTATTAAAACTTTTCCTAGTGTTAAGCTTTTCCATCACCACTGGTTTTCAAGGACACCCTGTGTGATCCTATAGAGTATTATGGTCCTTTTTTATCTTGCACCCACCTAAGCATCTATGAAAAATTTTGATCCATTTAGACTCCGCCATCTGGTCATACAGGACTGTCCACAGGTGTGATCTGAAGGTGAGATACAGGTACAACTTTGGAGGATGATATGGGGGTTCACCTACTTACATAGCTCCCTTTTGCTCTCTAGCCCTGCTTTCACCTGAACCTGGAGGTACCTTGATTTTACCATACTGTAATCCATATTACAGTGCATTGTTGTTGGTCCTTCCTGACCTTATGAGTTGGTAGATCTAATAAAATCCAACTCATGTTGGGTGGTCCTGGCCACATGCTCATCCATTATCCCACATTTAGATTTCATCTCTACCAGAGTACAGTAGTAAACCAAGATAAAAGCTCTTTTTCAAAAGTGCATATAATTTTTTGCTTCAGATATTATGTTCTTGATCCCTAACCCTAGGTGTCTCCATCATGATGTTCCTATTGGGGCTTGCCAGAAACCACATCAGCCTCTCTTCAGACCACACTCCATATTGAGTAGGAACAGGATTTCCACGTATAGATTTGTTGCCTGAAGAGCCTGAAGAAACCTAACAGTTGTTATGTTTGTTATGTTTCTTCTTGGTTCTGGGAAGTACTGTTGTAATAAGTTGTTCTTAATTTTAGAGATGATGCTCAGGCACATTCTAGACCTCTAGATCTTTAAACAATGCTTAGTGTTATTCAATACCCCTTCTCACCAGTGCATTTCTTATTATTTTAATTAATTAAATGTCCTCAGAGTGTTCTTCAAACACAATCAACTCTTTGGTTTTCTCCTCTTTGATTTATCCACTTTCTTTTTTTTTCTCTCTGACCTTCATTTTTATTTTTTTATTTTTTCAGCATAACAATATTCATTATTTTTGCACCACACCCAGTGCTCCATGCAATCCGTGCCCTCTACAATACCCACCACCTGGTGCCCCCAACCTCCCACCCCCCACCCCTTCAAAATTCTCAGATCGTTTTTCAGAGTCCATAGTCTCTCATGGTTCACCTCCCTTTCCAATTTCCCTCAACTCCCTTCTCCTCTCCATCTCCCCTTGTCCTCCATGCTATTTGTTATGCTCCACAAATAAGTGAAACCATATGATAATTGACTCTCTCTGCTTGACTTATTTCACTCAGCATAATCTCTTCCAGTCCCGTCAATGTTGCTACAAAACTTGGGTATTCATCCTTTGTTTTTTCTTTTTTTTTTTTTTTTACAGCTTTATAAACATATATTTTTATCCCCAGGAGTACAGGTCTGCGAATCGCCAGGTTTACACACTTCACAGCACTCACCATAGCACATACTCTCCCCAATATCCATAACCCCACCCCCCTCTCCCAACCCCCTCCCCGCATCAAACCTCAGTTTGTTTTGTGAGATTAAGAGTCACTTATGGTTTGTCTCCCTCCCAATCCCATCTTGTTTCATTTACTCTTCTCCTACCCCCTCAACCCCCCATGTTGCATCTCCTCTCCCTCATATCAGGGAGATCATAGGATAGTTGTCTTTCTCCGATTGACTTATTTCGCTAAGCATGATACCCTCTAGTTCCATCCACGTCATCGCAAATGGCAAGATTTCATTTCTTTTGATGGCTGCATAGTATTCCATTGTGTATATATACCACTTCTTCTTTATCCATTCGTCTGTTGATGGACATCTAGGTTCTTTCCATAGTTTGGCTATTGTAGACATTGCTGCTATAAACATTCGGGTGCACGTGCCCCTTCGGATCACTACGTTTGTATCTTTAGGGTAAATACCCAGCAGTGCAATTGCTGGGTCATAGGGTAGTTCTATTTTCAACATTTTGAGGAACCTCCATGCTGTTTTCCAGAGTGGTTGCACCAGCTTGCATTCCCACCAACAGTGTAGGAGGGTTCCCCTTTCTCCGCATCCTCGCCAGCATCTGTCATTTCCTGACTTGTTCATTTGAGCCATTCTGACTGGTGTGAGGTGATATCTCATGGTGGTTTTGATTTGTATTTCCCTGATGCCGAGTGATATGGAGCACTTTTTCATGTGTCTGTTGGCCATCTGGATGTCTTCTTTGCAGAAATGTCTGTTCATGTCCTCTGCCCATTTCTTGATTGCATTATTTGTTCTTTGGGTGTGGAGTTTGCTAAGTTCTTTATAGATTTTGGACACTAGCCCTTTATCTGATATGTCATTTGCAAATATCTTCTCCCATTCTGTCAGTTGTCTTTTGGTTTTGTTCACTGTTTCCTTTGCTGTGCAAAAGCTTTTGATCTTGATAAAATCCCAAAAGTTCATTTTTGCCCTTGCTTCCCTTGCCTTTGGCGATGTTCCTAGGAGGATGTTGCTGCGGCTGAGGTCGAAGAGGTTGCTGCCTGTGTTCTCCTCGAGGATTTTGATGGATTCCTTTCTCACATTGAGATCCTTCATCCATTTTGAGTCTATTTTCGTGTGTGGTGTAAGGAAATGATCCAATTTCATTTTTCTGCATGTGGCTGTCCAATTTTCCCAACACCATTTATTGAAGAGGCTGTCTTTTTTCCATTGGACATTTTTTCCTGATTTGTCGAAGATGAGTTGACCATAGAGTTGAGGGTCTATTTCTGGGCTCTCTATTCTGTTCCATTGATCTATGTGTCTGTTTTTGTGCCAGTACCATGCTGTCTTGATGATGACAGCTTTGTAATAGAGCTTGAAGTCCGGAATTATGATGCCACCAACTTTGGCTTTCTTTTTCAAAATTGCTTTGGCTATTCGAGGTCTTTTCTGGTTCCATATAAATTTTAGGATGATTTGTTCCATTTCTTTGAAAAAAATGGATGGTACTTTGATAGGAATTGCATTAAATGTGTAGATTGCTTTAGGTAGCATAGACATTTTCACAATATTTATTCTTCCAATCCAGGAGCATGGAACATTTTTCCATTTCTTTGTGTCTTCCTCAATTTCTTTCATGAGTACTTTATAGTTTTCTGAGTATAGATTCTTAGTCTCTTTGGTCAGGTTTATTCCTAGGTATCTTATAGTTTTGGGTGCAATTGTAAATGGGATGGACTCTTTAATTTCTCTTTCTTCTGTCTTCTTGTTGGTGTAGAGAAATGCAACTGATTTCTGTGCATTGATTTTATATCCTGACACTTTACTGAATTCCTGTACAAGTTCTAGCAGTTTTGGAGTGGAGTCTTTTGGGTTTTCCACATAGAGTATCATATCATCTGCAAAGAGTGATAGTTTGACTTCTTCTTTGCCGATTTGGATGCCTTTTATTTCCTTTTGTTGTCTGATTGCTGAGCCTAGGACTTCTAGTACTATGTTGAATAGCAGTGGTGATAACGGACATCCCTGCCGTGTTCCTGACCTTAGCGGAAAAGCTTTCAGTTTTTCTCCATTGAGAATGATATTTGCGGTGGGTTTTTCATAGATGGCTTTGATAATATTGAGGTATGTGCCGTCTATCCCTACACTTTGAAGAGTTTTGATCAGGAAGGGATGCTGTACTTTGTCAAATGCTTTTTCAGCATCTATGGAGAGTATCATATGGTTCTTGTTCTTTCTTTTATTAATGTGTTGTATCACATTGATTGATTTGCGGATGTTGAACCAACCTTGCAGCCCTGGAATAAATCCCACTTGGTCGTGGTGAATAATCCTTTTAATGTACTGTTGAATCCTATTGGCTAGTATTTTGGCGAGAATTTTCGCATCTGTGTTCATCAAGGATATTGGTCTGTAGTTCTCTTTTTTGTTGGGATCCTTGTCTGGTTTTGGGAGCAAGGTGATGCTGGCCTCATAAAATGAGTTTGAAAGTTTTCCTTCTATTTCTATTTTTTGGAACAGTTTCAAGAGAATAGGAATTAGTTCTTCTTTAAATGTTTGGTAGAATTCCCCCGGGAAGCCATCTGGCCCTGGGCTTTTGATTGTTTGGAGATTTTTGATGACTGTTTCAATCCCCTTACTGCTTATGGGTCTGTTCAGGCTTTCCATTTCTTCCTGGTTCAGTTGTGGTAGTTTATATGTCTCTAGGAATGCATCCATTTCTTCCAGATTGTCAAATTTGTTGGCGTAGAGTTGCTCATAGTATGTTCTTATAATTGTCTGTATTTCTTTGGTGTTCGTTGTGATCTCTCCTCTTTCATTCATGATTTTATTGATTTGGGTCCTTTCTCTTTTCTTTTTGATAAGTCTGGCCAGGGGTTTATCGATCTTATTAATTCTTTCAAAGAACCAGCTCCTAGTTTTGTTGATTTGTTCTATTGTTTTTTTGGTTTCTATTTCATTGATTTCTGCTCTGATCCATATGATTTCTCTTCTCCTGCTGGGTTTAGGGTTTCTTTCTTGTTCTTTCTCCAGCTCCTTTAGGTGTAGGGTTAGGTTGTGTACCTGAGACCTTTCTTGTTTCTTGAGAAAGGCTTGTACCGCTATATATTTTCCTCTCAGGACTGCCTTTGTTGTGTCCCACAGATTCTGAACCGTTGTGTTTTCATTATCATTTGTTTCCATAAATTTTTTCAATTCTTCTTTAATTTCCTGGTTGACCCATTCATTCTTTAGAAGGATGCTGTTTAGTCTCCATGGATTTGGGTTCTTTCCAAATTTCCTCTTGTGATTGAGTTCTAGCTTTAGAGCATTGTGGTCTGAAAATATGCAGGGAATGATCCCAATCTTTTGATACCGGTTGACACTTGATTTAGGACCAAGAATGTGATCTATTCTGGAGAATGTTCCATGTGCACTAGAGAAGAATGTGTATTCTGTTGCTTTGGGATGAAATGTTCTGAATATATCTGTGATGTCCATCTGGTCCAGTGTGTCATTTAAGGCCTTTATTTCCTTGTTGATCTTTTGCTTGGATGATCTGTCCATTTCAGTGAGGGGAGTGTTAAAGTCCCCTACTATTATTGTATTCTTGTCGATGTGTTTCTTTGATTTTGTTATTAATTGGTTTATATAGTTGGCTGCTCCCACGTTAGGGGCATAGATATTTAAAAGTGTTAGATCTTCTTGTTGGACAGATCCTTTGAGTATGATATAGTGTCCTTCCTCATCTCTTATTATAGTCTTTGGCTTAAAATCTAATTGATCTGATATAAGGATTGCCACTCCTGCTTTCTTCTGATGTCCATTAGCATGGTAAATTGTTTTCCACCCCCTCACTTTAAATCTGGAGGTGTCTTCAGGTTTAAGATGAGTTTCTTGTAGGCAACATATAGATGGGTTTTGTTTTTTTATCCATTCTGATACCCTGTGTCTTTTGATTGGGGCATTTAGCCCATTAACATTCAGGGTAAGTATTGAGAGATATGAATTTAGTGCCATTGTATTGCCTGTAAGGTGACTGTTATTGTATATTGTCTCTGTTTCTTTCTGATCTACTTCTTTTAGGGTCTCTCTTTGCTTAGAGGACCCTTTCAATATTTCCTGTAGAGGTGGTTTGGTATTCGCAAATTCTTTCAGTTTTTGTTTGTCCTGGAAGCTTTTAATCTCTCCTTCTATTTTCAATGATAGCCTAGCTGGATATAGTATTCTTGGCTGCATGTTTTTCTCATTTAGTACTCTGAATATATCATGCCAGCTCTTTCTGGCCTGCCAGGTCTCTGTGGATAAGTCTGCTGCCAATCTAATATTTTTACCATTGTACGTTACAGACTTCTTTTCCCGGGCTGCTTTCAGGATTTTCTCTTTGTCACTAAGACTTGTAAATTTTACTATTAGGTGATGGGGTGTGGACCTATTCTTATTGATTTTGAGGGGGGTTCTCTGCACCTCCTGGATTTTGATGCTTGTTCCTTTTGCCATATTATGGAAATTCTCTCCAATAATTCTCTCCAATATACCTCTGCTCCATTCTCTGTTTCCTCTTCTTCTGGAATCCCAATTATTCTAATGTTGTTTCGTCTTATGGTGTCACTTATCTCTCGAATTCTCCCCTCGTGGTCCAGTAGCTGTTTGTCCCTCTTTGCTCAGCTTCTTTATTCTCTGTCATTTGGTCTTCTATATCGCTAATTCTTTCTTCTGCCTCATTTATCCTAGCAGTGAGAGCCTCCATTTTTTATTTTACCTCATTAATAGCTTTTTTGATTTCAACTTGGTTAGATTTTAGTTCTTTTATTTCTCCAGAAAGGGCTTTTATATCTCCCGAGAGGGTTGCTTTAATATCTTCCATGCCTTTTTCAAGCCCGGCTAGAACCTTGAGAATCGTCATTCTGAACTCTATATCTGACATATTACCAATGTCTGTATTGATTAGGTCCCTAGCATTTGGTACTGCCTCTTGTTCTTTTTTTTTTTTGTGGTGAATTTTTCTGCCTTGTCATTTTGTCCAGATAAGAGTTTATGAAGGGGGACGCCTGGGTGGCTCAGTTGGTTGGACGACTTCCTTCGGCTCAGGTCATGATCCCGTAGTCCCGGGATCGAGTCCCGCATCGGGCTCCCAGCTCCATGGGGAGTCTGCTTCTCCCTCTGACCTTCTCGCTCATGCTCTCTCTCACTGTCTCTCTCTCAAATAAATAAATAAAATCTTTAAAAAAAAAAAGAGTTTATGAAGGAGCAAGTAAAATACTAAAAGGGTGGCAACAACCCCAGGAAAATATGCTTTAGCCAAATCAGAAGAGATCCCAAATTGTGAGGGGGGAGAAAGGGGATAAAAAGGGGTTCAAAAAGAAAAAAAAAAAACTATTTAAAAAAAGAAAGCCGATTAAGAAAAAATATAAAAAGAGGAAAAATATATATATATATTAGATAAACTATTTAAAAAACGTTAAAAAAGAAAACGGCAAAAGTTAAAAAAATTTAGCAGAAGAAGAGAAAAAGAAAAAAAAATTGAAAAAGAAAAAAAAATTAAATTAACTGCAAGGCTAAAAAATCATGGGGAGAAAGCCATGAGTTCCGTGCTTTGCTTTCTTCTCCTCTGGAATTCCGCCGCTCTCCTTGGTATTGAAACTGCACTCCTCGGTAGGTGAACTTGGTCCTGCCTGGGTTTCTCGTTGATCTTCTGGGGGAGGGGCCTGTTGTAGTGATTCTCAAGCGTCTTTGCCCCAGGCGGAGTTGCACCGCCCTTACCCAGGGCCGCGCTGAGTAATCCGCTCAGGTTTGCTTTCGAGAGCTTTTGTTCCCTGAGCGCTTTCCGTAGAGTTCCGGAGGGCGGGAGTGAAGATGGTGGCCTCCCGGTGTCCGGCCCAGAGGAGCCGAGAGCCCGGGGCCCCACTCCTCAGTGCGCCCTCAGAGAACAGCGCCCAATGACTCCCGTCACCCTGGCCTCCGGCCGCACTCTGAGCTGACCGAGCCTGCGACCGGTTCAAGGCAACCCCGAGCTGAGAGTCACTCCTCGGCTCTGTCTCTGTAGCCGGCTTCCCCGTTCTAATACCGGTAAGTTCTTCGACACTCAGACACCCCTGATCCTTCTGCGACCCTGCGGGACCTGAGGCCGCGCTGACCCCGCCTGGGCTTCACCCCAGTTAAGCCTCTGGAGCGATGTCCCTTAGCGGAACAGACTTTTAAAATTCCTGATTTTGTGCTCCGTTGCTCTTCCACTCGCTGGGAGCCGGCCCCTCCCCCCTGTGGTCTATCTTCCCGTCGCTTTGAATTCACTTTTCCGCCAGTCCTACCTTTCAGATAGAGGTTGATTTTCTGTTTCTAGAATTGCTGTTCTTCTTCTCTTCAATCTCCCGTTGGATTTGTAGGTGTTTGCAATCTTTAGATAAGCTATTTAGCTGATCTCCCGCTACCCGAAGTAGTCTCAGCCTGCTACTTCTCCGCCATCTTGACTCCTCCCCCTCTCTCTGATTTATCCACTTTTATTCCCACTTTTCTGAGGCTTCCCTTCTTCTTCCATATGCTTAGAAGTTCTGGCACTTCTACTTCTCTTAATGTGGACTATCATTCTGCCCAAACTTCTAGCCAATATAGCAACATAAGAGCACAATGGGGCCTATGGCCTGATATGAAATTCTGTACCAGAGGAGTTTACTCTTGTATCAATATGTTCTTCCTTACTAACTTTGTATATAATCTCCCTTGATCCAGTCCACTGATTCAGTCTCATGACTTCCAGAATCTGCCATACACATTGGGTTCAGCTACATCAGCATATAGCCCTTTTCTTTCTTTAGCCAGCCCAACACTTCCACATCATGATGGGACCCTAATTATTGGTATGACGATCAGGAGGGTGTGTTACAGTTGTTGCCTTACAAGGCAGCAGCCTTTACAATGTCTTCAAGTGCCAGCCTTCTGGAAGGAGGACTAGGTGAATTCTGAAGATCCAGAAGACCCAAAGAATCCTAAAGTTCAATATTTCAAGAACATTGACCTAAGAATTCCTACTCCCAGTTTCAGGGCTCCATGCTTTTCTAATCAGGGTGAAGTCTTACCAGGCCAAGACATCCTGAGCATGGCAAAGAAGTTGAGAATTACATTCTAACTTCTCTGGAGCTCTGTTACTCATAGAAAGTTTGGGTCTGATCTTGAGCTTTTTCTGCCCTATGTCTGCAGAAGAAAGGAGTGTCTGTATACAGTGCCAAGGAGACACTCTTGCTTCCCCATGTGTCCTTTTACCAGTGATTAATTACCACCTGCCTTTTATTGTCTTCCTCTGATGCACTGAATGATCCAACAAAGACCATCAAATTCCATCATCCATAATAATTATGATTTCCCCCAAATGTCTCTATTACCTGATACTGCTACTTCTAGTGTGTATAAATGCCCTCACAAATGTATTTTCTTCCACTATTATCCCAGCCCAGATCATCACCAGTGAGAGTTTTAACATTTCACTACGAAACAGACCCTTGCTTCCAGCCCCCAGTAGATGATGCATCTCCAAAATCCCATTTTAGAGTCTGCAGCCTAAGATCACTTCCTGTACCAACTGATGTGGGTTGAGTTCCCAGGGAAACAGACTCCAAGACTCTGAGATTTGCATACAGAAAGTTTATTGAAAGGTGCTCTTGGAACAACACCCATAAGAGATTAGAGAAGTTATTTTGGCCATTAACAGAAGTTAAACAGTGATGCAACTGCAAGAGAGAGTTCAACAGCCTATCTTACCAGGAGCTCTGGAGTTGAGACGTCCTTTGGCGTTGTCCCCACAAAAGTCAGAAAGGCCTTTGTGGGGTTTTTTGCTTTGTTTTGTTTTGTTTTGCTTTGCTTTTTTGGTATTTTTGGTTTTGTTTTGTGTTTTTTAATTTTATTAACATATAATGTATTATTGGTTTCAGAGGTGCAAGTATATGATTCATCAGTCTTACATAATAGCCAGTGCTCATTACATCACATGCTCTCCTTAATGCCAATAACCAAGTGAACCCATCCTTCCACCCTGCTCCCCTCCAGCAACCCTCAGTTTGTTTCCAATGATTAGGACTATCTTATGGCTTTTTGTAATGCTGAATTCACAAATCTCTGGATGCAGCTGTCCCCAGCGAAGGGGATCATCTTAGGTGGGCCACCTTCCTTCAGGAGAGGGTTGTTGTTGGAGAGGGTCAATGAAGTGTCAACCAGTATTTCTGCAGGTTGGAGTCAGTCTTAAAGGCAGCCAGGCAATTCAACACAGTATCCCTTCCTGGAAGTACAATGACCAGAATGCTTTGTGCCCTCCTTTCATGACAGGATTCCACAGGCAAATGAAAATACCTGAGCTTTTGAGTCAGACACATATTAGTCCCTGCCTGGAATATTCAACAACAAAAATCTCAAATAGGGCTAATCATATCCATGATTCAGAGTTGTTGGAAAGATTCAATATATACAGTAATATATACAATATATACAAAATTTATTAACAACCTGTTCTAAGAAAGGCACAAATCCACTTCTTTCCTTCATAGAGATTTTAGTACAGTGAAAGGATAGGAAATTCTTATAGACTGTGGTGATAGAAAAACACAGAGAAGGGACCCTGAGCTGGACCTGAGGGCCTATGGAAGTTTTCCCAAAGGAACACTGGGAAAATGCCTGCAGAGTGTCTGGACTCATTAGATTGTCAATAAATGAAACACTGGGCTGCTTTTCCTATAGGTCTGCCTGTCTCTAAGGTGTTAAACATGGCTCCATGTGCAGCAGACCTCCAGGCAGCAGGTGAAACACACCATGGGTGACTGGTTTTGCTTTCTCAAATACCGTATCTGCCTAAAGACACAGTCTGAGACAGATGGCATTCAGGGGCTCTGTACACAGCTCACAAATTCGTGTTTGCTGGAAGCATGTCAATGCTGCTGCCCCATGCCTCCAGGGATCTGAGTCTGAGCCCCCTCCTTTTCTGCCACAGCTGCCAGGGACAGAGAGATTGAGCATGGCTGTGGGGAGGAAGCCACAGCAGCCCTGAGGGATGCCTCACTACCCAGAAGGGAGAGATAACTGGAGCTAGATCTCTGTCAGACATAGGTAGGCTAATAATGTGTCTGCAAAGTGTTTTTGAGAGCAAAGTGTTATGAAAAGTGAGACATTCAGCCCATCCAGCCATCAGGGAAGCCAGCAACCCCTCAGGAGTTGATCCCCTACGCCAGAGCTCCTCTGAACTGAGGAAGACGTCTGAGGGACCCAATCAGATGGTTGGGAGCCTGCTATAAGCATCCATGAAAGGGAGGGTGGGAAGAAGAGGCATCCAGGAGAAGAAGAAGGGCAACCTTGCAGATGAAATCCTAAGGAGCCAGTCTGATGTTCCTTCCCAGGGCTACCACCTATCTCTAGCACACACTTCTTCTACTTGGGTCTTGGAGAGCCACTAACTCAGCTACTGAATTTGGAGAAGGACATAGAGGCACTTAGATAGGGGGCCAGGAAGTACAAACCAGTCAGCAAAAGAGACAAGTATCTTGTCCCTAGAGGCCCCTTGACAGCATGGTAAAATGGGAATATTTGTCCTTGACTCTTGTGTGGGTCCCTCTGGCCCTCAGGCTGCCCTCTTACCTCTCCCAGCTACCCTTGGATGCACTGAATTCCTACAGGACATGCAGGTCCCAGGCTTGTCAGGCGATGACTGTTATAGACATTGCCCTGCAGACATTTCAGTCCTTGTATGCTAAGTATTGCCCTATATTAAATTCAGCAACCTTCTCACATAACGTCTGTCTCTGCCACATTGGCCCTCACTCTTTCCTACATGTACCCTGTGACTTCTGTGTCCTCACTCATCTCTTGGCCTAGAAAGCTCACCTAACCCTCTTCTTTGTGTCTTCAAGTATAGTCAGTTCTTCAAAGCTCATCTCAGCACCCATGTGCTCTGGTTGGTTTCCCAATCAGCAGATTTAAAAAAAAAAAAAAAATCTTCCCTTTTCTGATAACCCAGTGTGCAATAGTTATAACACCTACTCATCCTTTCCCGTCCAAGGCCCAGGATGGGGGTGTTCATATGTACCATAACTCTGGCTAATTCACAGGTCCTTTGATAGCAGGAGCCTCACCTACATTTCTATTCTGGCTAACTGAACCTTAACAGATATTTGGAAAAAGGATGGGCTTTGGCTTCTGTTTCCCCCGAGATCTCTTAAAGATTAAAAAGAAAAAGAAATTAAACCCAAAGTGAAGATTGAAACTAACAGAAATTTTAAAGCTTGTTTTTCAGAGAAATGTTTCTCCCTAGTCACCGATCATGTCTTTTCAGACCCCACTAACAAATACACTAGCTGTCTCCACAGAAGCCAGAAGTCAATGATGTGGCCCAGCCTATGAACAAGCAAGGCCCTGAACTCCTTATGCATGGCATTGTCACACAGCCCAAGAACCTATCTGGTTTGTACAGCTCTCAGAGCATGCCCATAGCTCCTTTCCCTTATCCTAAGATAACCTCTTAACATCAGGGGCTGAATTTTGCCTCATTCTGGTATTGTGTCCACCTCTTATCCTAAGATAACCTCTTAACATCAGGGGCTGAATTTTGCCTCATTCTGGTATTGTGTCCACCCCAAAGTGAACATGGGATATATGTTATTATATATTTACTTAATATACATACTCCATCTCTCTTCATTAATAATCATGTTTCTTTGCCCTTTTTATCAATATGTATGTAATCTCAACCCCTATGATTATAAAAAACATGTTCTTACCCATTTCATGGAAGCAGAAGAGGGGAAACTTGCTCTCCTGTCTCCTTGTTTAGCTGTCTCTCAAATGAACCCTTTCCTCACTACATACCTGATGTCTCCATGATTGACTTTGCTGCACCGTTGGGCAGACAGATTTGGGTTCAGTTACAAAAGGAATATATTTCTTCATAGTTGATGTTTTTTATTAAAGATACAGATGTAGTGAAAAGAAGAGCCTTATGCACCCCAATGTTCATAGCAGCAATGTTTACAATAGCCAAACTATGGAAAGAGCTGAGAAGCCCTTCAACAGACAAATGTATAAAGAAGATGTGGTCCATATATACAATGGATATTACCCAGCCATCAGAAAGGATGAATACCCAACTTTTGCATCAACCTGGGTGGGACTGGAGGAGATTGTGCTGAATGAAATAAGTTAAGCAGAGAAAGTCAACTATCATATGGTTTCCCTTACCTGTGGAACATAAGGAATAGCATGGAAGACATTAGGAGAAGGAAGGGAAAAATGAAGCGGGGGAATGGATGGGGAGTTGAACCCTGAGACACTGTGGACTCTGGGAAACAAAGTTAGGTTTTTAGAAGGGAGGGTGGAGGGGGATGGGTGAGCCTAGTGATGGGTATTAAGGAGGGCACACGTATTGCATGGAGCACTGGCTAGTATACCTAAACAATGAATCTTGGAACACTACATCAGAAACAAATAGCATGGAGGACAAGGGGAGTTAGAGAGGAGAAGGGAGTTAGGGGAAATTGGAAGGGGAGGTGAACCATGAGAGACTATGGACTCTGAAAAACAATCTGAGGGGTTTGAAGGGGCGGGGGATGGAAGGTTGGGGGAACCAGGTGGTGGGTATTAGAGAGGGCACGGATTGCATGGAGCACTGGGTGTGGTGCAAAAACAATGAATACTGTTATGCTGAAAAAAAAATTTCCTTTGGAATAAAGAAGATGTGGTATATATATACAATGGAATACTATGTAGCCATCAAAAGAAATGAAATCTTGCCATTTGCGACGACGTGGATGGGACTAGAGGGTATTATGCTTAGTGAAATAAGTCAGTCAGAGAAAGACAACTATCATATGATCTCCCTGATATGAGGAAGTGGAGATGCAATGTGGGGGGTTGAGGGGTAGGAAAAGAATAAATGAAACAAGATGGGATTGGGAGGGAGACAAACCATAAGAGACTTTTAATCTCACAAAACAAACTGAGTGTTGCCAGGGGCAGGGGTAGGGAGAGGGTGGTGGTAATATGAACATTGGGGAGGGTATGTGCTATGGTGAGTACTGTGAAGTGTGTAAATCTTGTGATTCATAGACCTGTACCCCTGGGGCTAATAATACATTATATGTTTATAAAAAAATAAAAAATATATTAAAAAAAACTAATGATATATTATATGGTGACTAATATAACATAATAAAAAAATGATCTAAATGAAGTGAATTTTACCTGTTAGTGGAGTCTTCAAGTTGGCCAATGGAAATCACAGAATCCAGAAGGTCATGAACATACAAAAATTAACAAAAATAATTTTTTTGTGGCAATGTTCAGCACTTAGCTCCAAGACCTCAACAACTATAGAAGCATGAGCTGGTTAACTCAATGTAAAGTATGAATGTAAGGGTTGTACTTGAGACTAGGCTGACAATGGTTAACAACATAATGTAGGTTCCAGAAATGAGTCTAAGTCTGTGTTGCTAGAAAGTTCAGCAGTCACATCTAGGGCAGGTGGGCAGGGCAACCACTGATTCAATTCCAGGACAAACATTCAGGAATGGGACATATTGCTCAGAGTGCCACACAGCAAGGATAAATTTGCAAGTGGTTTGTTTGCATCACCAGTGTGCAGGATAACAGAAACTTGAGGAGGTATAGATGACGACCATGTCACATGAGGGACTGTGCCCTAAGTGGAGGAGACCAGGAGCTTAGCCTGAGGAAGACATGATTCAGAGGTGGTCCAGTTGAATGGGTATGCGTGCTATATAATCATATAGGACCCTGTGTTTGCTTTAACGCTCTACTGTCACTAGCTTGAAATTCTTAATCATGTGTGAACAGGGTCCCCCATTTTCATTTGAAACTGGGCCCTAAAAATCATGTAGGCTGCCCATCCTGATCAGAAGCCTACAAAGTGGAAGGTTGCCTTTGTTACTCTAAAGGAAGAAGCTGTGAGCATTTATCCATTTATCACCTCATCAAGGATTTATTGAGACCCTCTAAACTGAGCACTATGCCAGGTCAGATGAGAGATGAAGGACAGGTTCCTGAAACTTCCTTAAATGAAAAGATTGTGTATGCAGGTAGAAGTCAAGAACAATAAAATATTTTTTTCTTGTGTTCTTGCAGATGAAGATAACAAGATAGATTTGCTTAATAAGTTAGTAATGTTGTACACAAATATGAGAAACATCTCAGAGAGGAAGAGCAAAATCTGCTGGCAACCTTCCATACCCTCCCCACCACAGACCCACTTGGGTTTCCAGAGTGCCAAAGACCATTGTCAAACAATAAGACGAGTTGTAATATGATTATGCCCCCACTTTATAACATTTGTTTTTCCTCCTGTAAGTGAAAAAAAATCATCACTTTTCCTAGGCTAAGGGAAATTTGGAACAGGGATGGGTTTGAGGAAAGAGGCAGATTCAAAATTCCATTGCCAGGCCAAAACATGGAGAGTTTAGAAGCCATGTTCCTGTCCTCACAACAAGAAAAAAAGCCAAACAAATACAAAACACCTCCCCTTAGATGTATTAGAGAGTTGAGGTCTCAGGTGAAAAGCTGATCTAATAACTGGAGAGAGAGACAGATGCAGAGAATCACAGCTTACCAGGAGCTGAAGCCAAGGAGCAGAAGCCTGTGCTGTAGCCAGCCCTGGTAGGAACATTTAACTATAATTGATGAATTGCAGAGGCTCAGAGGCTCTAGTTCTCAAGAACTAGCTTGAGAGTTAAAATACACCTAACTAATCTTTAACACAACAATAAAAACAATTCAGTGAAGACAGGATAGCCCTTTAAGCAAATGGTGATAGAACAATTGGATGTCCACATACACAGCAATGAATCTAGACACAGACATACCAAAAAAAAAAAAAAAAAAAAACCTCAAAATGGAGCGAAGATATAAATGTAAGATGCAGACCTATAAAACTTCTAGAAGATAACATAGGAGAAAATATAGGTGACTTTGGTTTTGGTGGTGACTTATTAGATACAATACCAAAACCAAAAATCCATAAGAGGAAAAGTTAGTAAGTTGGACAGCATTAAAACTAAAAACTCTGCTCTGTGAGAGACACTACCAAGAGAGTGAGAAGACAGGTTACAGACTAGGAGACTATATTTGAAAAATACATATCTGATTAAGTACTGGTGTCCAAAATATACGAGGAACTCCTAATATTGAATGATGAAGTAACGAACATTCCATTAAAAAAAATGAGTGAAAAATCTCACTAAGTTTCACTAAAGAAAATACACAGATGGGAGCACCTGAGCACTCAGCTGGTTAAGCATCTTCCTTCAGTGCAGGTCATGATCCCAGTGTACCAGGATTGAGCCCCACATTGGGGTCTCTGTTCAGCAGAGAGTCTGCTTCTCCCTCTGCCCCTCATCCCACTAGGGCTCGCTCTCTCTCTCTCTCTCTCTCAAATGAATAAAAATATTTTAAAAAAAGAAGATATATAGATGCCAAATTAAAATATTAAAAGATGTTAAACAGCAAATGTCAATAGGGAATTTTATATTGAAACAACAATATATAGACAGCATGCCTATTAGAATGGCCAAAATCCAAAACACTGACAATACTAAATTCTGGAGAGGATGTGGAGCAACAGAAACTTTCATACATTGCTGGTGAGGATGAAAAATGGTATGGGGTGCCTAAATAGCTCAGTCACTTGGGTGGTCAGCTCTTGGTTTCAGCTCAGGTCATGATCTCAGGGTTCTGAGATCAAGCCCCACATTAGGCTCTGTGCTTTGCAGGGAATCTGCCTGAGATTCTCTCTCCCACTCCCTCTGACCCTCCCCTTGTTCTCTCTTTCTCAAATAAATAAAGAGATTTAAAAAAAAAAAATTAAAGGGGCGCCTGGGTGGCTCAGTGGGTTAAGCCTCTGCCTTCAGCTCAGGTCATGGTCCCAGGGTCCTGGGATCGAGCCCCACATCGGGCTCTCTGCTCAGTGGAGAGCCTGCTTCCTCCTCTCTCTCTGCCTGCCTCTCTGCCTGCTTGTGATCTCTGTCTGTCAAATAAATAAATAATTTTAAAAAAAAATTAAAAAGGGGCAAGATGGCAGACAAGTAGGAGACCCTGTTTCAACTGGTCCCCTAAAGTGAGCTAATTATCTACCAGAACACTCTGAACACCCATGAAATCAGCCTGAGATGTAGGATTATACACTTCTGGATCTCTATGGGGGCAGAAGACTCCAGTGAAGAGGTAAAGCATACCGGGAACGATCGGACTGTTATCGGAGGATAAGCATAAAGGAGAGGGAGCCACCAGAAGTGAAACCCACTGGAAATTAATACCCTAATATGAGAGTGCCCTATGATTGGGGACCACCATTAACTTGGCATCTGTTTAAAAGCACTCAAAAAGAGCAAAAGATCTTAAGGGACAACTGGTGGAATCAGGCAGTCACGGGCACGGGCATAAGACCATGGACCCAGGACTGCCACCACTGGTGACCACCCATGCCAGAGAGAGTGCAACGAAGCCTCCAGGCCATGGTCCCTGAGCCCCCAGATTTCCACTGCTTGCACCAGCACTGAGCTAGGTGTATTTCCCACCAGCGCATGTGAGAGAGTCTGGTATGGATGCCAGCTGGTGCTCTCTAGAACCACAGACTTTTGCACTCTGCATGCATACTGTGTGACAGGGACCTGAACCAAGCTCCCCACTCTCTCCTGAAAGAGCTTTTTGCAGGCCCTAGCCATTGGTCTCTAGGACCAGCCAAGAGTCTGAAGACTCCCAGCCTGGGCTTGAAAATCTCAGCGTGCTATCTCTGGTTGGGATCTCTCGGGCAGTCTGGACCCCAGACAGCAATCCCAGCAAAGGCAGCCACTGGAAGCAGGTTCCCTGGACCAATATCTCTTGCAATTTTGGTGGCACAAGGGTGCAAAAACAAGCAGGCCCTTTGGGCAAACCCTGAGATCATGGCTGGGGATGTGCACTGCCTGTGGGAGGTTGCACGGCTCAGCAGAGTTTGCAAAAGGGGAGTCTGTGTGTTCTGAACTGCCCAGAGGTAAGAAGACTGAGGCTTTTCTCTGAGACAGAGGTCTGGGTGCAGTTTATTTTTCTACTAAACCTCCAAAAAGCCACAAAAAGCCTCCAAAGAACAAAAACCTCCAGAGAACAAAAGCCTGAAAAACTGGTTTCCATAGAGCCTAGCCCCTTGATAGGGAGCAGGAGGACTCAACCCAAGCAAGACTGACTGAAAAACAATGTGGCAGGCCCCTCCCCCAGATAGCCAGCCAAAAGAATTGGAGGAAAACCACCACAAGGTCCCAATAAAACAGTAAAACCCCAATACCAGGGAAAAATAAGATATTAAGCTCCCAGTATAGCCCCAAAACCTATATATTGCATAGCTACAGCTTTTATTTTTAATTTGTTCTCACTATTCTTGTTCTTTTTAATTCTTTTAGCCTATTTACCATTACAATGAGAGGTTCAATACAACAAATTCCGTAATAACCTTTTAACTTGAACTTTCTTCATACATATACCTGTGTTTTTCTTTTACTTTTCTATTTTTTTAATATACATATAGATATAAGCTTCAATCCTCTTTCCTGAATCAACACTACCCCTACATATAAACCAGTTTTAATTCCCTTTATCTCTGGAAAGTTGAGTTCTTTAACAAAGATATCAAGATACACCCAGAAAGAATCAAAATAACTTTCCTCGCCCACATTGAGGATTTATAACCACCCTCCCATCTTTTTCCTCTGTCAGTGTTTCTGTGTATTTCTTTTTGTTCTGGTATTATATAAATCTTATCCTTGGGGTTCATTTTGGCTGAGTTCTTCCTTTTTATCTTGTCATTTAATTTTGTCCGTCTTTTTGTTTGTCCATTTTTGTTTGCATACCTTATAAACTTTATCTTTGGGGCCCATTTTGGCTGGGTCTTCTCTTTTTTTTTTTCTGTCTCTCTCTTTCTCTCTCTCTCTTTTTTTCTTCCTTTTTGGTGGTGACTTCCAATTGATCAGAAGCACTCCAGGGAGCACATTGTCTGGATCATGGTTGATATATTCAGCCACACATCCCCTCAACCACCTCTCACCAAAATGACTAGGAGGAGGAATGCCAAAAAGAGGAAAAATTCAAAGACTGTGCCCTCTCTATCAGAGTTATTTGATACAGACATAAACAGTATGTCAGAAAGGGAATTCAGGGTTACAATTACCCAGGCAATGGCTAGGTTGGAGAAAACCATTAATGATAATATGGAATAGATTAGGGCAGAAGTGAAAGCTGCCCAGGAAGAAGTTAGAAATGCTATCAATGAGATCCAATCTAATCTAAACTCTCTAACAGCTAGGGTAACTGAAGCAGAAGGTAGAATTAGTCATCTAGAGGACAAAATGATAGAGAAAAAGGATCAGGAGGAGGCCTGAAACAAACAGCTTAGAAGCCATGAAAACAGAATTAGGGAAATAAATGATGCCATGAAATGATCCAACATCAGAATTATTGGGATCCCTGAGGGGGAGGAGAAAGAGAGAAGACTAGAAGATAGAGTTGAACAAATTCTTCATGAAAATTTTCCCAATCTGGGGAATGGAACCAACATTCATGTCCTAGAAACAGAAGGGTTATCCACCAAGATCATAGAACCTAGAAAGACCTCAAGACACCTGATTGGGAAAGTGAGGAATCATAATTTTAGACAGAAGCACTTGAGAGAAGGTAGGGGGAAGAGATTCCTTATGTACAGAGAAAGGCCCATTAGAATAATGTCAGACCTGTCCACAGAAACCTGGCAAGCCAGAAAGGGCTGGCAAGACATATTCAGGGCACTAAATGAGAAGACCATGCAGCCAAGAATACTTTTTTCAGGAACACTGACATTCAAAATGGATGGGGAGATAAAGGTCTTCCAAGACCAGCAAGGTTTAAAAGAGTATGGGAACAATCTGGGGGTTTTGAAGGGGTGGGGGGTGGGAGGTTGGGGGAACCAGGTGGTGGGTATTGGAGAGGGCACGGATTGCATGGAGCACTGGGTGTGGTGCAAAAACAATGAATACTGTTACACTGAAAATTAAAAAAAATTAAAAGATTATGGGACCACCAAGCAGGCCCTACAAGAAATATTAAGGGGGGGGTTCTTTAAAAGAAGAAAGAACACAAGAGTGTCATAGAACAGAAATTTATGGAGATAATCTATAAAATAAAGACTTCACAGGCAACATAATGCCAATAAAAATGTATCTTTCAATAATCACTCTCAATGTGAATGGCCTAAATGCTCCCATAAAATGGCACAGGGTTGGAGATTGGATAAAATGACAGGACTCATCCATATCTTGTCTACAAGAGACCCATTTTGAACCTAAGGATACATCCAGACTGAAAGTGAAGGAGCGAAGAAGCATCTTCCATGACAATGGGCCTCAAAAGAAGGCGGTGGTAGCAATTCTCATATCATATAAATTAGATTTTCAACTAAAGACTGTAGTCAGAGATAAAGAAGGACACTACATCATTCTTAAAGGATCTATCCGCCAAGAAGACCTAACAATTGTAAATATTTAGTCCCCAATAAAGGAGCATCCAACTACATAAGACAACAGTTAATCAAGATAAAGAGTCATGGGGCACCTGGGTGGCTTAGTGGGTTAAAGCCTCTGCATTCAGCTCAGGTCATGATTCCAGGGTCCTGGGATCGAGCCCCACATCAGGCTCTCTGCTCAGCAGGGAGCCTGCTTCCTCTCTCTCTCTCTCTGCTTCTCTGCCTACTTGTGATCTCTGTCAAAATAAATAAATAAAATCTTTAAAAAAAAAGATAAAGAGTCATATTGATATGAATACATTAATAGAAGGGGATCTTAACATGCCATTCTCAATAATAGACAGATCATCCAAGCAGAAAATCAACAAAGAAACAAGAGCTTTGAAGGACACAATGGACCAGAGGAACCTCATAGATATATAAAGAACATTCCACCCTAAAACAACAGAGTATTCATTCTTCTCGAGTGCACATGGGTCTTTCTCCAGAATAGACCACATACAAGGTCACAAATCAGGGCTCAACAGATAGCAAAAGATTGAAATTATTCCCTGCATATTCTCAGACCACAATGCTTTGAAACTGGAACTTAACCACAAGAAAAAGTTTGGAAGGAATTCAAACAACTGGAAGCTAAAGACCACCTTGCTTAAGAATGTTTGGAGCAACCAGGAAATTAAAGAAGAATGTAAACAACTCATGGAAACCAATGAGAATGAAGATATTCTGGTCCAAAACCTATGGGATATGGCAAAGGTGGTCCTAAGGGGAAAAACATAGCCATCCAAGTCTCCCTCAAAAAATGAAAAATCCCAAATACACCAAGTCTCTTTACACTTTAAACAACTGGAGAATCAACAACAAATTAATCCAACCCCACACAAAAGAAGGGAAATAATTAAGATTAGAGCAGAGATCGATGAGTTAGAAACTAGAGATACAGTAGAACACATCAAAGAAAATAGAAGCTGTTTTTTTTTTTTAAAGAATCAGTAAGATCAAACACTGGCCAAACTAATCCAAAATAAAAGACAGAGTCCCAAATTAATAAAATTATGAATGAAAGGGGAGATATCATGACTAACACCAAAGAAATAGAAACAAATATCAGAAATTATTATCAACAGTTATATGCCAATAAGTTAAGCAACCTAGATGAAATGGAGGCATTCCTGGAAACCTATAAACTTCCAAGACTGAATCAGGAAGAAATTGACAACCTGAATAGACCAATATCTAGGAACAAGATTGAAGCAGTGATCAAAGCCTCCCAAAAAACAAGAGCCCAGGATCTGATGGATTCCCTGGAGAATTCTACCAAACATTCAAAGAAATAATACCTATTCTCCTGAAGCTACTTTAAAAATACAGTGCAGGAAGTAGGCACCAACTGTTGTCAGGAAGAACAGAGGACAGCGCACTGAAGGAGAGGTGAATGGCGTAATTGAAAGAACACAGAGGAGGACTCAGAGTGTCACCTCCCCTCCCAGAGTAAGGAACTTGGGCACCAGAACTGGGGCCATCGGGAGTGGTGTTCCTGGAGCCTCAGACAGTTGTCTGAGAATTGTCTACCGTGCATGAAACAGAAGCGAATGACCACGAGGTGGTATCCAGAGACAAAGCCAAAGCCAGAAGAAGGAGAGCAGTTGTCAGAGAGGGCTGCCGGCAAGGAGTCACCATGGTGACAGGCCAGGGGTGATGTCCCCTTCTTGGGGGACCCCTGGCTCAGTGTCATAGGCCGGCTCTGGAGCCAGACCTGCTGGTTTTGAGTCCTGGCCTCATGCTTTACTCTCTGAGTGATGGAGAGTTGTGACGGTTCCTTGACCTTCCTGTTTTACGACTGCTCATCTTTAAAGTGTCAGTGATTATTATGGTCCCTCCCCCATGAGGAATTGATTCTATGATGAATTGAATTAACATAGGTAAAGGACTAAGAGTGGTTCCTGTCACGTGGTAAGTGATTAAAAAAAAATGTTAGTTATGATTGGGTTAAGGCCAGATCTCTATATATAGTTTGAAGTACCAAGTAATAATTTTCAGATCCATTCTTCACCGAGCTCTTTGTCACGAAGCACTGCCTGCCTTCACCTCTTCCAGACAGACAGCCGAAGGGAAGAAAAGAGGGGAAACAAAGCAAAAAGGAAGAAGGGGCTAAAAACACCTTTGAACAACCCTTCTTCTGAGAATTTCCTTGGGGGGTCTGATTGTAAAGAAAGGTGCAGGAAGCTTGCTTGAGGAACAGGGACCATGCAGGTCGACCATCTTGTTTTTTGAAATTCATGGGCTCTGTCAATGCACTTCTGCTACCACGATCCAGGTTCCCTGAGTTCCTTACGAAGAATAAAAATTCCTTTCTGTCCTCTCCAAAAAAAAAAAAAAAAAAAAAATGAAACAGAAGGAAAACTTTTAGACTCTTTTTGTGAACCCAGCATTTCCCTGATCCCCAAACCAGGCAAAGACCCCAACAAAAAGGAGAATTTCAGACCAATATCCTGATGAATATGGATGCCAAGATTCTCAGCAAGATCCTAAGAAGATCCATTAAAAGAGGCTACATTAAAAAGATTATCCACCACGACCAAGGGGGATTTATCCCTGGGATGCAATTGTGGCTCAACATTCACAAATCAATCAATGTGATAGAACAAATCAATAAGAGAAGAGGGAAGAACCACATGGTCCTTTCAATTGATGCAGAAAAAGCATTTGATAAGATACAACATCCGTTCCTGATTAAAACTCTTCAAAGTATAGGGATAGAGGGAACATTCCTCAACTTCATAAAATCTATCTTTGAAAAACCCACAGTGAATAGGATGTTCACTCTCACCACTGTTGTTCAATATTGTACTAGAAATACTAGCAACAGCAATCAGACAACAAAAAGAAATAAAAGGTATTCAGATTGGCAATGAAGAAGTCAAACTCTCTCTCTTCACAGATGACATGATACCTTCCATGGAAAACTCAAAAGACTGTACCCCCGAACTACTAGAACTCTACAGCAATTCAGTAATGTGGCATGATACAAAATCAATGCACAGAAATCAGTTGCTTTCTTATACACTAGCAATGAAAATATAGAAAGAGAAATTAGAGAATTGATTCCATATACTATAGCACCAAGAACCATAAGATACCTGGGAATAAACCTAACCAAGGAGATAAAGGATCTGTAGTCAAGGAATTACAAAACACTCATGAAAGAAATTGAAGAAGACACAAAAAGATGGGAAAACATTCCATGCTCATGGATCAGAAAAATAAATATTGTTAAAATGTTTATACTGCCCAGAGCAATCTATACATTCAATGCCATCTCAACCAAAATTCCACTGGCATTCTTCGAAGTGCTGCAACAAACAATCCTAAAATTTGTATGGAACCAAACATACCCTGAATTGCTAAGGAAATGTTCAAAAAGAAAAACAAAGCTGGGAGCATTACATTGCCTGATTTCAAGCTTTACTACAAATCTGTGATCACCAAGACAGCATGGTACTGGCACAAAACAGACACATAGACCAGTGGAACAGAGTAGAGAGCCCAGATGTGGACTCACTACTCTATGTTCAACTAATCTTTGATAAAGCAGTAAAAAATATCCAGGGAAAAAAGACAGTCTCTTCAATAAATTGTGTTGGGAAAATTGGACAGCTATGTATAGAAGAAAGAAACTAGACCATTCTCTCACACCACACACAAAGATAAACTTGAAATGGTTAAAAGAACTCAACATTCTTTTGATAGATTAAGAATCTATCAAAATCCTAGAGGAGAACATAGGAAGTAACCTCTTCAGCATCGGCCACAGAAACTTTTTTTCAAGACATATCTGCAAAGGCAAAGGAAACAAGCAAAAATGAACTTTTGGGACTTCATCAAGATCAAAAGCTCCTGTACAACAAAGGAAACAACCCACAAAACTAAGAGACAACCACAGAATGGGAGAAGATATTCCCAAATGACACTATAGACAAAGGGCTAATATCCAAGATCTATAAAGAACTCCTCAAACTCAACACCCATAAAAACAGATAATCATATAAAAAAAAAAATGGGCAGAAGACATGAACAGACACTTCTCCAAAGAAGACATGCAAATGGCTAACAGACACATGAAAAAATCTTCACCATCACCAGCCATCAGAGAAATTCAAATCAAAACCACATTTAGATATCACCTTACACCAGTTAGAATGGCCAAAATCAACAGGACAGGAAACAACAAGTGTTAGAGAGGATGTGGAGAAAGGGGAACTCTCTTATGTTGGTGGGAATGCAAGTTGGTGCAGCCTCTTTGGAAAACAGTGTGGAGATTCCTCAAAAAATTAAAAATAGAGCTACCCTATGATCCTGCAATTGCACTACTAGGTATTTACCCCAAAGATAAAGATGCAGTGAAAAGAAGGGCAATATGTACCCCAATGTTCATAGCAGCAATGGCCACAATTGCCAAACTGTGGAAAGAGCCAAGATGCCCTTCAATTGATAAAAGGATAAAGAAGATATAGTCCATATATACAATGAGATATTATGCCTCCATCAGAAAGGATGAATACCCAACTTCTGCATAAACATGGATGGGACTGAAGGAGATTATGCTGAGTGAAATAACTCAAGCAGAGAAAGTCAATTATCATATGGTTTCACTTACTTGTGGAACATAAGGAATAACATGGAGGACATTAGGAGAAGGAAACGAAAAGTGAATTGGGGGAAATTGGATGGGAGACAAACCACTAGAGACTGTGGACTCTGAAAAACAAACTGAGGGTTTGGGAGAAGTGGGGAGGGAATGGGTGAGCCTGGTGGTGGGTATTAAAGAGGGCACATATTGTGGAGCACTGGGTGCAGTGCATAAACAATGAATCTTGGAATGCTACATCAAAAACTAATGATGTATTGTATAGTGACTAACATAACACAATAAAAATTTTAAAAAAGAAAATAGATTAACAAATTAGGAATAGAAAGAAATATTATTAATCTTATAAATCGTATCTATAATGTTGAAACGTATGAAATTGCCATTTTTGTAGATCTAACCCCCCAAACAAATATCATCTTTACAGAGAATTTTTAAAAGAAGAAAAGCATGCCTATTTTGATTGCTGCTATTCAACATTATACCAGTGTCTTAGAAAAGAAAAAGAAATAAAATACATGAATATTGGCAAGAGGGAAATAAATTGGACCTAAAAGGAAAAAGATTGTGAAAACAGGATCAGAATTCATGTAAAAAGTTTTAGAATACACAGTTTTGTGGTAAGCACACACACACACATACACACACACACACACACACACACACACACTCCCTTATCTAACATAGATCCTGCATAGTAGACACTTAATATGAGTTTGTTGGGTTGTTTTTGTAGAGTGCCCACTTGTGTTATCTCTGAGAGGGGAGCATATGGTATGTGATTCAGGCTGGCCAATGTCCAAGTTGCCAAGGATGTATCAAATTCAGGCTCCATTCCTCCATCCTCATCCTAATAGAAGGTAGAGAATTTTGTGCTGCTGATATGATGAGAGATGTCAAACAGTCAGGAACTAAATGGTACATAAGCACAGTGGCAGCCTTCACTCTGTGAAACTCCACTTGCAAGTTTGCTTGTCTGTCTTCCCTGCAGGATTATGAATTCATTTTGAGGACAAGATCTGTTCATTTTGGTATCCCCAGCACCTGGTGAAGACTTGGCTTTATAAAAGATAATTGCAAGTGTTTGTGATTATTGAATATTTGTAGCTTATTTATCTTACTTCTGAGATGGAAATATAAAATTAACTCCATTTTAGTCATTATAGCCACAGGGCCTTGGGAAATTAACTGTGACTCTTGCCTAGCTCTGGAACACACATCACTTTTAATACTGTCTAAGTATGGTGTCCACACTGAGCTGACATCTCCAACCTAAGGATGCATATACTATTCCATCATATAAATGTACTTAGTCTGTGGTAGAGTGCCAGCTTGCAAAGTCACTTACAGCTTCTAATACAGGATGATCTGATGGCCATCTCTAAATTAGAATATACCATACAACCTTGAGAAAATATTCCACAGAATAAAGGAAATTTATAAAACTCAGAAAAAAAGAAACTTTATAAAGTCCATGAAATGCAGGTCAATCTCATTTTGAGTATATTCACTAAGATTTTTTATGCATTCAAACAATTAGATTGGGACTCAACTTACATCAATGGTTGCCTCTTTGTTGAAGCCAATCAAAGCTTCAAAGAAACTATAAAAGGAAAGAAACTTCATTTGTCCCTGAGGGATCAATTAACACCTTGAAATTTTCATCTAAAATCCTTTTTTAATGGATACCTGACTAATATATGCTTAAATCCTAATGAGGACTGATAATAGAATCCTAATAGAGTTATTTGTTTTTGTTTTTTTTTAATAACAGTAACTATTTGTTACTGAGGAGTAGATAATCAGAGTGAGTAAGAATCTAACTTTAAATACATAAGTGCAGTCGTGTATCTAAAAAAAAATCTCTTTAATCATGAAGTGTTTCTACTGCTGACTTTTGTTTTGTTTATGTAAGTTTTACAGAGATATCAAGATATATTTCAATATTCATGATTTTTTTCATAAATTTTAAAATTGATAAGTAACATACCTACATAAAAGTATAACAACATATGTATGCTCAGATGAGTTTCATAGAGAGAACACATCCATGTAAACAACCAACTCCAAGAACAATAAATAGAATCCCTAATCCTGTTCCAGTAAGTACTTACAACCTCTCCAATAGTAACACTGTCCTGACTTCTACAATAAATTCATTTTGACTGACTTAGACGTGACAGATTTCTCTAAATCAGAGACTGATTTAGAGCAGTATATACACCATTGTGTCTGGCTTTTTTTTTTTTTTTTTCAGCATTTTGTTTGTAATATGTATCCCTATTGTTAGGTGTAGCATCAGTTTCTTGTATACTTTGTGTGTAGTAGTCCACCATATGAATACAGTATAATATTTTTTTTACTGTTCATGGATATTTGGGTAGTTTCTCTATTTAGGTTGTAATATTTGACACTATTAATGATAATGCTGCCACATCCAGTCTTTTATGTGGCTGAGTTTTGATGTATTGTGTGTTTCTGATGGGTAATTTCTGGATCACCATAATGTATACATACATTACACTTCAGCAGCTATTCACAGCCAATGTTCCCACTGGTTTGACAAATCCATATTCCATATCCCTCAGGAATGAAAATTCCAGTTGTTCCATGTGTTTTCTAACACTTGAAAGCAGCATGTTTTCTGTTTTAACCATTCCAGTGGGTATGCAATGTTACCTGATTGTGACATTTTAATGTAACCCAATTTATTAGGCTATTGCTCTGTGTTTCGTACCATTCCACCTCTGTTCAAAAGATACTCTATGTTGTAGAGGAGTCAAGATGGTGGAGAAGTAGCAGGCTAAGACTACTTCAGGTAGCAGGAGATCAGCTAGATAGCTTATATAAAGATAGCAAACACCTACAAATCCAATGGGAGATTGAAGAGAAAAACAGCAATTCTAGAAACAGAAAATCAACCACTTTCTGAAAGTTTATCTAATATATATATATTTTTTTAATTTTTTTATTCGTTTTCTTTTTTTAATTGTTTCTTTTTTTTTTCTGAACCTCTTTTTATCTCCTTTCTCCACCCCACAATTTGGGATTTCTTCTGATTTGGTTAAAGCATATTTTCCTGGGGTCTTCACCATGCTTTTAGTATTTTACTTGCTCCTTCATATACTCTTATCTGGACAAAATGACAAGGCAGAAAATTTCACAACAACAACAAAAAAAAACAAGAGGCAGTACCAAAGGCTAGGGACCTAATCAATACAGACATTGGTAATATGTCAGATATAGAGTTCAGAATGACGATTCTCAAGATTCTAGCCGGGCTCAAAAAAGGCATGGAAGATATTAGAGAAACCCTCTCGGGAGATATAAAAGCCCTTTCTGGAGAAATAAAAGAACTAAAATCTAACCAAGTTGAAATAAAAAAAGCTATTAAAGAGGTGCAATCAAAAATGGAGGCTCTCACTGCTAGGATAAATGAGGCAGAAGAAAGAATCAGCAACATAGAAGACCAAATGACAGAGAATAAAGAAGCTGAGCAAAAGAGGGACAAACAGCTACTGGACCACGAGGGGAGAATTCGAGAGATAAGTGACACCATAAGACGAAACGACATTAGAATAATTGGGATTCCAGAAGAAGAGGAAACAGAGAGGGGAGCAGAAGGTATATTGGAGAGAATTATTGGAGAGAATTTCCCTAATATGGCAAAAGGAACAAGCATCAAAATCCAGGAGGTGCAGAGAACCCCCCTCAAAATCAATAAGAATAGGTCCACACCCCATCACCTAATAGTAAAATTTACAAGTCTTAGTGACAAAGAGAAAATCCTGAAAGCAGCCCGGGAAAAGAAGTCTGTAACGTACAATGGTAAAAATATTAGATTGGCAGCAGACTTATCCACAGAGACCTGGCAGGCCAGAAAGAGCTGGCATGATATATTCAGAGCACTAAACGAGAAAAACATGCAGCCAAGAATACTATATCCAGCTAGGCTATCATTGAAAATAGAAGGACAGATAAAAAGCTTCCAGGACAAACAAAAACTGAAAGAATTTGCAAACACCAAACCAGCTCTACAGGAAATATTGAAAGGGGTCCTCTAAGCAAAGAGAGACCCTAAAAGTAGTAGATCAGAAAGGAACAGAGACAATATACAGTAACAGTCACCTTACAGGCAATACAATGGCACTAAATTCATCTCTCTCAATAGTTACCCTGAATGTTAATGGGCTAAATGCCCCAATCAAAAGACACAGGGTATCAGAATGGATAAAAAAAAACAAAACCCATCTATATGTTGCCTACAAGAAACTCATCTTAAACCCGAAGACACCTCCAGATTTAAAGTGAGGGGGTGGAAAACAATTTACCATGCTAATGGACATCAGAAGAAAGCAGGAGTGGCAATCCTTATATCAGATCAATTGGATTTTAAGCCAAAGACTATAATAAGAGATGAGGAAGGATGCTATATCATACTCAAAGGGTCTGTCCAACAAGAAGATCTAACAATTTTAAATATCTTGGCCCCTAACGTGGGAGCAGCCAACTATATAAACCAATTAATAACAAAATCAAAGAAACACATCGACAATACTACAATAATAGTAGGGGACTTTAACACTCCCCTCCCTGAAATGGACAGATCATCCAAGCAAAAGATCAACAAGGAAATCAAGGCCTTAAATGACACACTGGACCGGATGGACATCACAGATATATTCAGAACATTTCATCCCAAAGCAACAGAATACACATTCTTCTCTAGTGCACATGAATATTCTCCAGAATAGATCACATCCTCGGTCCTCAATCAGGTCAACTGGTATCAAAAGATTGGAATCATTCCCTGCATATTTTCAGACCACAATGCTCTGAAGCTAGAACTCAATCACAAGAGGAAATTTGGAAAGAACCCAAATACATGGAGACTAAACAGCATCCTTCTAAAGAATGAATGGGTCAACCAGGAAATTAAAGAAGAATTGACAAAATTCATGGAAACAAATGATAATGAAAACACAACAGTTCAAAATCTGTGGGACACAACAAAGGCAGTCCTGAGAGGAAAATATATAGAGGTACAAGCCTTTCTCAAGAAACAAGAAAGGTCTCAGGTACACAACCTAACCCTACACCTAAAGGAGCTGGAGAAAGAACAAGAAAGAAACCCTAAACCCAGCAGGAGAAGAGAAATCATAAAGATCAGAGCAGAAATCAATGAAATAGAAACCAAAAAAACAATAGAACAAATCAACGAAACTAGGAGCTGGTTCTTTGAAAGAATTAATAAGATTGATAAACCCCTGGCCAGACTTATCTAAAAGAAAAGAGAAAGGACACAAATAAATAAAATCAAGAATGAAAGAGGAGAGATCACAACCAACACCAAAGAAATACAATTATAAGAACATACTATGAGCAACTCTACACCAACAAATTTGACAATCTGGAAGAAATGGATGCATTCCTAGAGACATATTAACTACCACAACTGAACCAGGAAGAAATAGAAAACCTGAACAGACCTATAACCAGTTATCTTGTTCCTTACATTTCTCTTAAAAACATTATATAGGATTCAACTATCATCTTTTTCTATTCTTCATTTTTATATTAAACTGGGTTTTATAGACTTTTATAAGGGAGATCAGGAGAACATTTTTAGCTTCATGTGTACAGTTTTTGTTTTTGTTTTTTCTGCTGCTGCTGCTGCTTTAGTAAAATGGGCAAAACATTGGCTTAGTACTTTCTGTGGTCACCAAACCCCATCCCTTTCCCAGCTTTTATCTGAACCTCCCATTTCTTTGCCTCATTGTCCCTGTTTGGTCTGGCTTCTCTTCCCAGTAGGTTATATCCTCATGTGAATCTCTATCCCAGAAGGGCTCTTGAGCTGATTAGTTTCATAGTTGGTGAAGGCCAGATTGCTCAAGTCCTTAAAATGTTACAGAACATCCCCTGCATTCACTTGTGAATTAAAGCAGGCCAAAGCCATCCTAGTTCCAGCAGCTCTTCTCAAATTGCCCTACTGTTTTTACCAGTGTTCACCTATTGGCTGCTATGAATTCTGCTATTAGGTCCATCAGACACCCTCTTACTTTCCTGTTTAATACCAAACAGTATGGACACCACAGAGGACTTGGAACAGTTGAGGCTTTCTGTACCTGAACACATTTTGTGGGTCCAAGGGATGACTTATCAATTAGTTTTGTTGTATACATTGTCTTACATTTCTGGTTTTCCTGCCCTGTGTGTTTTTGTGAATGGTTTAAGGGAGACTCAAAACCCAAGCTAGAACTACTGTCACATTTGCACTGAATTCTTTCAGGAAGATCTATTTTAATTTCCTCAGAGTTTTGTAATTTGGCACATAGCTAGTGAAATGGAAAGGAAGATGTTTTATGTCTGCTATGGGCACTTCCCCATTAAAATTTCCAGCCTACCTCACCTACACAGGGCCTGGGGAAGCTAACTTGGAAAGTTAATTATTAGAGATTCTGGAGACTATGCTTTGTAAATCTAAAACTCATTCCAGGATCAGAACTAACATATTTTCTAGCACAACTTGGTTAGCTGTTAATCAAGAAAAAGGCAACATCAGAGAAACTGGGGGTGTGGAAGGATGCTTCTTTCTGTGGCATCCCAGAGGGTGTAAGGGTTAAGTTAATTAATTCAACTCCTTGAGGACTTGGATGAAAACATGTGTATTGGAGCTTTTAGGGATTAAAGAAGATAAAATGAGAAAAAATGTACAAGTAGCAGCAAAAGCACTAAAAAAGAGCTATTTCAGACATTTGAAAAGCCTCATCTATAAATATATTCTCTGTTCTGGTTGATTAGAAATACAAGAAACATAATTCCTTTGAAACCACTTTTTTCTACATTCTGAAATAATTTGAGGATACATCTCCTATCTATATGTTAGTTGACACTATGGTAATCTCTCTCCATTTAAGAAAGCATTCCTGCTGGAATTATGGAACAAGTGTATTTGCTCTCCCTAGCTTCCAATCATTTGGAAATATTTAATCAATGTTTTTGAGCCTTTGATATATGTCAAGAACAGTTGTCAAGATCAGTCAGTTTCAGGCTTAAAACAAATGGGCAGTTTGAGTTGTAATATGAGGAGTTTAATAAAAAAAAATATGTATAGGCAAGGTCAGGGAAATCAATAAGGGATGGTACAATTTCCATGGGCTTGCAGTGTTGGTTGAGGGAGAAATAGACCAGTAGGCCCAAAGGAGCACTGCCAAGACCAAGAATGACCAAGACCCTCTGGTCTTCTAGAGCTCCCCTTGGAGGTGACTGAGGCCTGAGGTTTGGAGTCTCCATGGTTGCCTTTGAATGGTTCCACCTCCCACAACACAGAGCAGAGGCAATACAGAGAGACAATGGACATTCTCCCACACCTCCAGACACATGGTGAACAAGCAGGAAAAGCTTTTTCTGTTCCCGAGGAGCTTATATTCTAGTGGAGATGGAAAACAATAAACAAACACACAATTTAAAATTCAGTAGGAAGAAGAGCCAGGTGAGGTGAGCAGAAAGAGTGGCAAGTAGGCCAGTGCTGAAGTCCTTGGAAAGGCACCTAAGCATAGACTCCTTGGGAAAGTACCTTCCAAACAGGGACCCAAATAACATATGAATTCTTGGGCAGAGAAAACAAGTGCAGAGTGGATGGAACATGCTTTGAAGTTCAAGACACATTAGGATCAAAAGGTTTTTTTTGTAAGATGGTATCTCAATGTGGTTTTGATTTGAATTTCCCTGATGGCTAATGATGCCAAAATTAACAGGACAGGAAATAACAAATATTGGAGAGGATGTGGAGAAAGGGGAACCCTCTTACACTATTGTTGGGAATGCAAGTTGGTGCAGCCTCTTTGGAAAACAGTGTGGAGATTCCTCAAAAAATTAAAAACAGAGCTACTCTATGACCCTGCAATTGCACTACTGGGTATTTACCCCAAAGATAAAGAGGCAGTGAAAAGAAGGGCCATATGTACCCCAATGTTCATAGCAGCAATGGCCACAATTGCCAAACTGTGGAAGAGCCAAGATGCCCTTCAATGGATAAAAGGATAAAGAAGATATGGTCCATATATACAATGGGATATTATGCCTCCATCAGAAAGGATGAATACCCAACTTCTGCATCACCATGGATGGGACTGAATGAGATTAGGCTGAGTGAAATAACTCAAGCAGAGAAAGTCAATTATCATATGATTTCACTTACTTGTGGAACATAAGGAATAACATGGAGGACATTAGGAGAAGGAAAGGAAAAGTGAATTGGGGGAAATCGGAGGGGGAGACAAACCATGAGGAACTGTGGGCTCTGAGAAACAAACTGAGGGTTTGGGAAGGGAGGAGGTTGGGGGGATGGGTGAGCCTTCCTCATTAAGGAAGGCACGTATTGCATGGAGCAGTGGGTGTGGTGCATAAACAATGAATCTTGGAACACTGAAAAAATAAAATAAATTTTTTTTAAAGTGTCAGGTGGTCTTTTTTTTTTTTTAAGATTTTATTTATTTATTTGACAGAGAGATCACAAGCAGGCAGAGAGGCAGGCAGAGAGAGAGGAGGAAGCAGGCTCCCCGCCAAGCAGAGAGCCCGATGCGGGGCTCAATCCCAGGACTCTGAGATCATGACCCGAGCCGAAGGCAGCGGCCCAACCCACTGAGCCACCCAGGCGCCCCTAAAATAAATTTTTTAAATGTAAAAAATAAAAGGTGTTTTGTTTTGTTTTGTTTTGTTTTCCCTATTTGACTGCTGAATGAAGTACAAGAACTTTCCCATAAATATTATCACCTCTAAGCAAGGTTTCCTGTAAACCCATAAAGAAAGCAGGTGGCACATTACAAAAACAGACATGTTCTTAAACACTAAGATATTTTCTTCTGTGTCTAAGTTATGTGGAGAACTTGCATTTCCTTTCCATCATTGCATTCAATTTTGCCCTTTTGAGGAGGGAGCTTTCAGTAAAATGGAGCCTGGGAATGATAAAACTCCTCTCTCTGCAGTGACATAAAAGATGGAGAGAAATTCAGGACTGAAACTTGTAACCTTAGAAACCACACCCATCCAATGTAGAGCCCCCACCAAACCCTAGGGTCCTAGATTGGCCAATGTCTCCTGGAGACAGCTGGGTAAAAGAAGGAGGAAGAAGAAGTAAGGGAAGAAGAATAGGAAGAGAAGGAAGAGTCATTAGCATTTATTGAGCACTGACTCTGTACTAAGATTATTCTAAGCACCTTACATTATTACCTCATTTAATCCTCAGTCTTCTGAAGCAGATAGTAGAATCATGCCTCTTTTGTAGAGGATGAAACGGAGACAGAGAGGAGTTAAATAACTTGTTCCAAGGACTTGGAACATAAGTAGAGAAGCTGGAATTAGAGCCAAGTGTCTGACTGTAGAGCCATGCTCTTCTTCACTGCCACGATTTCTTTGGTTGGAACCTGAAGAAGGAATAAATTTCCTCATATCCCACAAAACTCCCACCTGCACCAAGCAAAGGAGACTGTCCCTCTCTCCTCCATATTTTCAGGCAGACGTTGGAGGACCCACTCTTAACTATGATTTCTCCAAATTTCATTTGGGATTGTTGGAAGAAGGGAAAGAAAGGGTTAGCCATACAAAGTGTTTCCCTGTTTTGGAACTTGTACTACAAATTCCCTCTTTTCTCTATCCCAGCAATACCCTAGCATGCCCACTGAGTCATGGTGATCTTTTGCTAGGCTAGTCATTCACTAACAAAAGTCAAACTTTTGTAAGACACCAATTGCATCAGACAGAAAATAGATTCAGGCACACTCAAAGTGGTCATTTGAAGACTATCGATACCAAAGAGGAGAGAGTACAGAGAAAACACTAAAATAAATCAAGTTTCCCAAGACTAAACAAGAGTAGGGCGCCCCACCCCGACCCTACCTGCCCTACACTTGAGGAGGAAAATGAAGCAGGACTGGAACCTAGAGAGAGAAGCCATGTGGAAAGAACCACCTAACAAGAAATATGCCTTCATGAGGAGAGCAAGCAGCCAGCACCCCATGATGACACTACAGGAAGAGAGAGAGGGAATTGACATCCTTGCCTCATTCTCTTCACCCCTTCTCCTTTGTTATACATTTTCTCTATTGGTGGAGCCTAGAGCACAACAAGAAGAGGGCACACAGAATTTTGCAGGCCTGGATCTGGAGGGCAGATGGACCCAGCCAGCACATTCAGGCAAGTGTTAGTACACAGGACAATGAGCTGACTACTGGAGAATAAGTATGGCATGTCCAGATCTTTGACAGGCAAACTGCAGCCCTGCTGCTGGGAACTCTGTGCAGCCCACCTGCCCACCCTCACATGAGGAAAACAGCAATTATATTACGTTAGATTGTACAATGGCAGTCTGCTGCCCTGTGTCTCCTGTAACATTGCTTGCTATTGAGTATAGTATATCAACTCCATATTTTATTGTACCCTGCTGTGGTAGTACAGCTAACAGATAGATGTGGTAAACAAAGAGAAAAGAGGAATACAAACACTGGCATGCTGACTTCGAAATCCACTGTGAGCACAGAGAGGTTAAACATATTCCCAGAGCTGTGCCAATAGCCATTTGCAGAAGAAATACACAAAGTTAGCTTTAGGGGGATTTGGATGTTATTAAACAAACAAGCATAAATAAATGCAAGATTTCAGAGAGGAAAGCTTATTAAATTGTAGAACAGAGTGTCCTGGTGAATCTGAATTCTTCCAGGAAAATTTTTTAAAAGTGAATAAGAAATTGATTGTCTAGGACATAAGAGGCATAGGAGTTGAACCCAACAATGTTGAAAGGCACAGTTATGCTGCCTAGGTAAATGTTTGTAGGCCAGAGCAGGCTCTAAGCAGAAGGATAAATGATAAGAAGCAAGCTATGTCTAGGCATCTTCTCTGAAATACATTTCTTTTCCTCTTGCCCAACCTCCAGCATGATAGTCCCATTTGGTCACATTCACTCCATCCTTATTCCCATTTCTTGTTCCTATTCCCTCTAACCTCAAAGTGTTAAGTAATAGCAGAGCAATGACTAATGTGTTAGCTAAAAATAAGGCATAATCCTGAGACAATTACTACGAATATTTACATTTTAGGAAACTCTTTCAGAGTTTTACTTTTAGTTTCAGAATTAGCCCTCTAGTTAAATGTTTCTTATTTGGTGATGCAGGCTGAATGAAAAGAGGAGTCAAGATGTCTCTAAGAGAAAAAATGTTAGCTTGGACAACAGATTTTTGTTGCCCAACCTCCTGAGTAAGAAAAATTCTGTCTCCCATAAAGACTTATTTAATGTACAATTTCTTAGACCCCACCGACTGGGATATACTGTACCACAGGCCAGCACATTTCTGCCCTTGCATGTAGTGTCCAAAGAAACAGGAGAAGAGGGAGGTTTGGCAGCAATGACCCTGATTTTTCCTGTTTAAAGGCTACAAATGGTTGTAAATCTATATTACAAAAGTAGAAATAAAGACACAGGGGCAGGGAAAAGCTTCATATGAGAAATAGAAAGAACTGTTGCAAAGGACCTCTCTCTACAAGAATTTGATTTCATCGGGAGATGAGGAGTGGCAAGAAGAGAAATATTTTTCATGGAACAGTAACAGCACTTTAAGCAGGATAGATCAGACCCTGAGTTTGTGATATTGATCCCCAGCCTATGCTCTCTCCTGAGACTCTTAAGTGTTGGCCGTGATCTAAACCTTTAAAAGCTGATGTACTGGAAAGAGCACTCAAATGGGTGTTGGGAAACTTGAAGGTAAGTCCTGATTTTTCACTAATTAGTATGCGTCCCAGGGCAAGTCACTTAACCTTTCTATTTATAAGATGATAAGGATGGATAAAATAAATTATTTAGAATACTATTAATTGTGAAATTCTAGTCCTAAACCACCAACCATTGTAATATCTGTAACTTTCTAAAGTACAAAGATCTCTTTATTATAGAGTTCAAGTTCATAACACATGTATTAATTCAATCATTTGCTTTTTCAGCCACACATGCAATTAATATTAATGGAGCATACTACCAATAAGGGAATAAGGAAGCTCATCTTCAATATGCTTTGAGACCATATTTAAGCCTCTGTCCTTATTCACTATCTGCTGCTGCATTAATCCCTTGGGTAACTTAATCTATTGCCATTTTCGCAAGGAAAAACCAGAGACAATTTCAGTAGTAGAATTAATCATTTGACTATCAAATCATCCCCATTCTTAGTAACAACCCTACAAGACCTTAAATTTGGAGTTTCCTTTCCTGAGGTGTTCAGAAATTTCCTTTTTACCTTTCAAGGTAGCCTTTTCATTATTTTTGACAAGGACTATATTTAAAAAAAACATGATGAAATTCTGGTTTTGACAATAATGAAGCAAAAAGAAATATATTTAACCTCCTGCTATAAACAAGTGGACCAAATATATGAAACAACTGTTTTGAGACATTGAATAACAATTATTGCAGAGCTGGTGATACCTGAGAAGATAGAGATGCACGTGATGAGCCCTATGATTGTGCTACAGTTCTGTCCAGAAAGAATTTCAAGATTCAGTGAGGGAAGGGAAATCCGAACAGAACCTGCTGGCCCTACTGAGCTGAAAATACAGAGATTAGAGCCAGAGAGGTACATTCATCCAGAGTTGCATGGATAAAAGAGCTCCAGAAATCTGCATAGAGTATCCTTGAGACTTTGTTGAGTACTAGGATGTGAATATTTAGAATGAATCTCCACAGCTGGCTGAAAATGATCATGGAGTTTAAGTTGAAAGTTCCTGGTACTCTTGTAAGAAAGGGAGAAAAGTTCAATTATGTCTTAGTCAGCTTGGACTTCTAAAATAAATTACCACAGACTAGGTGGCTTAAAAAATAAATATTTATTTCTCACAGTTCTGGAAGCCTGGAAATCCAAGATCAAAGCAGCAGTGGATCTTTATCTTGTAAGTGTATACTTCTTGGTTTGCAGACAGCTATTGGCTTACTGCATCCCCACATGGCAGAGAAGAGACAGAGGAAACAACCTCTCAGGTCTATTCATATAAGGTCTCTAAACTAATTATGAGGACATTCACCCTCAAGACTTAATTATTTCCCAAAGGTCCCACCTCCAAATTTCATCATATTGTAGGTTAAGGTTTAAATGTATAACATACAGTCCACAGCAAATTACAACCAGCCATAATGAAGAGTCTTCAGTAAACATCCAACATTCAGTGGGACATTGACATGCAATGGAGATGTTGGAGGAGACAAACTTCAGCAGTAAGGCTGAACTTTCCCTAGAGTAGGTTACTATAGCCCCATCCAAAGGAGACTTAACGCTAGGCCTCCAAGGAACCAAACTGACACAAAAGTGACTTGACTGCCTGTAAAATAAAGTCTACTTATCTTTAAAAGAATGCAATAAATCCAGGTACTTACAATGTAACATGTAATACAAAAATCACCCAGTCACAAATTACTAAACATGCAAAGAAGCAGGTAAATATGACCCATGGAAGAGAAAAAAAGAAAACCACAGACAATTATCTTTTATAAAGAAACATGCAAAATCCTCAACAAAATAGTAGCAAAACATTTTATTTTTTGTATGGTGTAAAAAAAGGGGTCCAGGACTACCTGAGTGGCTCAGTTGGTTAAGCATCTGACTCTTGATTTTGGCTCAAGTCCTGATCTAGCGTTTAAGCAGGGAGTCTGCTGGGGAGCCTCTCTCTCTCTCTCCCTTTCTTTCCCTCCTCTCTCTCTCATTATTAAGTAAGCAAGTCTTTTAAAAAAAAAAAAAGTGGTCCAGTTTTATGCTTTTGTGTGTAGCTGCCCAGTTTTCCCAGAACCATTTGTTGAAGAAACTGTCTTTTCCCCATTGTATATTGCCTCCTTTGTGGTAGGTTAACTGACTATAATTGTAGGTTTATTTCTGGATTTTCTTTTCTATTTCATTGATCTGTGTGTCTAGAACAGAATACTGTTTTGTTTACTACAGCTTTGTAATATATCTTAAATCTGGGATTGTGATACTTCCAAAAATTTGTTCTTCTTTTTCAAGATTGCTTTGGCTACTCAGGGTCACTTAAGGCTCCATACAAACTTCAAGATTATTTGTTCTAGTAATGTGAAAAATATTGGTATTTAGATGGGCATTGCTTCAAATCTGTAGATTGTTTTGGGCAGTATGGACATTTTAAGAATACTGGTTCTTTCAATCCATGCATATGTAATGTATTTGCATTTGTTTATGTCATCTTCAGTTTTATAGTTTTCACAATACAGTCTTTAATGTCTTGGTTAAGTTTATTACTAGATATTTTATTACTTTGGGTACAACTGTATATGGGATAGTTTTCTTGATGTCGTTTTTGCTACTCACTATTAGCATATATAAATGCAACAGATTTCTGTATATTAAATTTTATCCCACAACTTTAGTGAATTTATATATTTCTTCTAGTAGTTTTTTGGTGGCATCTTTAGGGTTTTCTATGTAAAGTATCATGTCCTCTGAAAATAGTGAAAGTTTTACTTCTTCCTTCCAATTTCTTTTTCTTGTTTGGTTGCTATTGCTGAGACTTCCAGTACTATGTTGAATAAAAGTGGTGAGAGTGGACATCATTGCCTTGTTCTGATCTTAGGAGGAAAACTCTCAGTTTTTCACTATCGAGTATATTGTTAGCTGTGGGTTTTTCACTTTTTGCCTTTTTTAAAAAATCAGTTAGCCAAGGTATAGTACACTATTAGTTTTTGATATTATATATATATATATATATATATATATATATATATATAATTCATCAAAATAAATGAAAATAAATTTAAAATTTTTTTAAATAAAGTAAAAAGAATAAATAAATAAATTTTTAAAAATAGGCCAGATGAAGAAAGACAAATATCATATGATTTCACTCATATGTGGAATTTAAGAAACAAAGAAAGAAGAGACAAAAAGTAGACTGAAGTACAGAGAAAAAATTGGTACTTAAGCTCTTAAGTAAAGAGGGGAAGTGGGTTGGAGAAGGGTAAAATAGATAAAGAGGATTAAGAATATACTTATCTTGATACACATTGAGAAATATGTAGAATTGTTGAATTGTACACCTGGTATTAATATATCACTGTATGTCAATTATATTTTAATCAAAATAAAATAAATAAATTGAACTTTATCAAAATTTTGTCCTTCATGGGACACTATTTTTATAGTTTTTATTTAATTTCTTTTCAGTGAAACAGAATTCATTGTTTATGCACCACACCCAATGCTCCATGCAATGCATGCCCTCCATAATACCCACCACCAGGCTCCCCCAACCTCCCACCCCCCGCCCCTTCATAACCCTCAGATTGTTTTTCAGAGTCCATAGTCTCTCATGGTTCATCTCCCCCTCCAATTTCCCTCCACTCCCTTCTCCTCTCCATCTCGTCATGTCCTCCATGTTATTTGTTATGCTCTGCAAATAAGTGAAACCATATGGTAATTACCTCTCTTTACTTGACTTATTTTTTTTAAGATTTTATTTATTTATTTGACAGACAGAGATCACAAGTAGGCAGAGAGGCAGGCAGAAAGAGAGAGAGGAAGGGAAGCAGGCTCCCTGCTGAGCGGAGAGCTCAATGTGTGGCTTAATCTCAGGACCCTGGGATCATGAACTGAGCTGAAGGCAGAGGCTTTAACCCACTGAGCTACCCAGGTGCCCCTGCTTGACTTATTTCAATCAGCATAGTCTCTTCCAGTCCCGTCCATGTTGATACAAAAGTTGGGTATTCATCCTTTCTGATGGAGGCATAATACTCCATAGTGTACATGGACCACATCTTCTTTATCCATTCATCTGTTGAAGGGCATCTTGGTTCTTTCCACAGTTTGGCGATTGTGGCCATTGCTGCTGTGAACACTGGGGTACAGATGGCCCTTCTTTTCACTACATCGGTATCTTTGGGGTAAATACCCAGTAGTGCAATGGCAGGGTCATGGGGAAGCTCTATTTTTAAATTCTTAAGGAATCTCCACAGTGTTCTCCAAATTAGCTGCACCAACTTGCATTCCCAACAACAGTGTAAGACGGTTCCCCTTTCTCCACATTTCATGGGACACTATTAAGAAAGTGAAAAAACGGGGAGGAGTCAAGATGGCAGAGAAGTAGCAGGCTGAGATTACTTCGGTAGCAGGAGATCAGCTAGATAGCTTATCGAAAGATTGCAAACACCTACAAATCCAATGGGAGATTGAAGAGAAGAAGAACAGCAACTCTAGAAACAGAAAATCAACCACTTTCTGAAAGCATATTTTCCTGGGTTTGTTGCAACCCTTTAGTATTTTACTAGCTCCTTCATAGACTCTTATCTGGACAAGGCAGAAAAATTCACCACAAAAAAAAAAGACAAGAGGCAGTACCAAAGGCTAGGGACCTAATCAATACAGACATTGGTAATATGTCAGATATAGAGTTCAGAATGACGATTCTCAAGATTCTAGCCGGGCTCAAAAAAGGCATGGAAGATATTAGAGAAACCCTCTCGGGAGATATAAAAGCCCTTTCTGGAGAAATAAAAGAACTAAAATCTAACCAAGTTGAAATAAAAAAAGCTATTAAAGAGGTGCAATCAAAAATGGAGGCTCTCACTGCTAGGATAAATGAGGCAGAAGAAAGAATCAGCAACATAGAAGACCAAATGACAGAGAATAAAGAAGCTGAGCAAAAGAGGGACAAACAGCTACTGGACCACGAGGGGAGAATTCGAGAGATAAGTGACACCATAAGACGAAACGACATTAGAATAATTGGGATTCCAGAAGAAGAGGAAACAGAGAGGGGAGCAGAAGGTATATTGGAGAGAATTATTGGAGAGAATTTCCCTAATATGGCAAAAGGAACAAGCATCAAAATCCAGGAGGTGCAGAGAACCCCCCTCAAAATCAATAAGAATAGGTCCACACCCCATCACCTAATAGTAAAATTTACAAGTCTTAGTGACAAAGAGAAAATCCTGAAAGCAGCCCGGGAAAAGAAGTCTGTAACGTACAATGGTAAAAATATTAGATTGGCAGCAGACTTATCCACAGAGACCTGGCAGGCCAGAAAGAGCTGGCATGATATATTCAGAGCACTAAACGAGAAAAACATGCAGCCAAGAATACTATATCCAGCTAGGCTATCATTGAAAATAGAAGGACAGATAAAAAGCTTCCAGGACAAACAAAAACTGAAAGAATTTGCAAACACCAAACCAGCTCTACAGGAAATATTGAAAGGGGTCCTCTAAGCAAAGAGAGACCCTAAAAGTAGTAGATCAGAAAGGAACAGAGACAATATACAGTAACAGTCACCTTACAGGCAATACAATGGCACTAAATTCATCTCTCTCAATAGTTACCCTGAATGTTAATGGGCTAAATGCCCCAATCAAAAGACACAGGGTATCAGAATGGATAAAAAAAAACAAAACCCATCTATATGTTGCCTACAAGAAACTCATCTTAAACCCGAAGACACCTCCAGATTTAAAGTGAGGGGGTGGAAAACAATTTACCATGCTAATGGACATCAGAAGAAAGCAGGAGTGGCAATCCTTATATCAGATCAATTGGATTTTAAGCCAAAGACTATAATAAGAGATGAGGAAGGATGCTATATCATACTCAAAGGGTCTGTCCAACAAGAAGATCTAACAATTTTAAATATCTTGGCCCCTAACGTGGGAGCAGCCAACTATATAAACCAATTAATAACAAAATCAAAGAAACACATCGACAATACTACAATAATAGTAGGGGACTTTAACACTCCCCTCCCTGAAATGGACAGATCATCCAAGCAAAAGATCAACAAGGAAATAAAGGCCTTAAATGACACACAGATATATTCAGAACATTTCATCCCAAAGCAACAGAATACACATTCTTCTCTAGTGCACATGAATATTCTCCAGAATAGATCACATCCTCGGTCCTCAATCAGGTCAACCGGTATCAAAAGATTGGAATCATTCCCTGCATATTTTCAGACCACAATGCTCTGAAGCTAGAACTCAATCACAAGAGGAAATTTGGAAAGAACCCAAATACATGGAGACTAAACAGCATCCTTCTAAAGAATGAATGGGTCAACCAGGAAATTAAAGAAGAATTGAAAAAATTCATGGAAACAAATGATAATGAAAACACAACAGTTCAGAATCTGTGGGACACAACAAAGGCAGTCCTGAGAGGAAAATATATAGTGGTACAAGCCTTTCTCAAGAAAGAAGAAAGGTCTCAGGTACACAACCTAACCCTACACCTAAAGGAGCTGGAGAAAGAACAAGAAAGAAACCCTAAACCCAGCAGGAGAAGAGAAATCATAAAGATCAGAGCAGAAATCAATGAAATAGAAACCAAAAAAACAATAGAACAAATCAACGAAACTAGGAGCTGGTCCTTTGAAAGAATTAATAAGATTGATAAACCCCTGGCCAGACTTATCAAAAAGAAAAGAGAAAGGACCCAAATAAATAAAATCAAGAATGAAAGAGGAGAGATCACAACTAACACCAGAGAAATACAGACAATTATAAGAACATACTATGAGCAACTCTACACCAACAAATTTGACAATCTGGAAGAAATGGATGCATTCCTAGAGACATATTAACTACCACAACTGAACCAGGAAGAAATAGAAAGCCTGAACAGACCCATAACCAGTAAGGAGATTGAAACAGTCATCAAAAATCTCCAAACAGGGGCGCCTGGGTGGCTCAGTGGGTTAAGCCACTGTCTTCGGCTCAGGTCATGATCTCAGGGTCCTGGGATCGAGACCCGCATCGGGCTCTCTGCTCGGCAGGGAGCCTGTTTCCTCCTCTCTCTCTGCCTGCCTCTCTGCCTGCTTATGATCTCTGTCTGTCAAATAAATAAATAAATAAAATCTTTAAAAAAAAAAATCTCCAAACAAACAAAAGCCCAGGGCCAGATGGCTTCCCGGGGGAATTTTACCAAACATTTAAAGAATAACTAATTCCTATTCTCCTGAAACTGTTCCAAAGAATAGAAATAGAAGGAAAACTTCCAAACTCATTTTATGAGGCCAGCATCACCTTGATCCCAAAACCAGACAAGGATCCCATCAAAAAAGAGAACTACAGACCAATATCCTTGATGAACACAGATGCAAAAATTCTCACCAAAATACTAGCCGATAGGATTCAACAGTACATTAAAAGGATTATTCACCACGACCAAGTGGGATTTATTCCAGGGCTACAAGGTTGGTTCAACATCAGCAAATCAATCAATGTGATACAACACATTAATAAAACAAAGAACAAGAACCATATGATACTCTCCATAGATGCTGAAAAAGCATTTGACAAAGTACAGCATCCCTTCCTGATCAAAACTCTTCAAAGTGTAGGGATAGACGGCACATACCTCAATATTATCAAAGCCATCTATGAAAAACCCACCGCAAATATCATTCTCAATGGAGAAAAACTGAAAGCTTTTCCGCTAAGGTCAGGAACACGGCAGGGATGTCCATTATCACCACTGCTATTCAACATAGTACTAGAAGTCCTAGCGTCACCAATCAGACAAAAAAAAGGAAATTAAAGGCATCCAAATCGGCAAAGAAGAAGTCAAACTATCACTCTTCGCAGATGATATGATACTCTATGTGGAAAACCCAAAAGACTCCACTCCAAAACTGCTAGAACTTGTACAGGAATTCAGTAAAGTGTCAGGATATAAAATCAATGCACAGAAATCAGTTGCATTTCTCTACACCAACAACAAGACAGAAGAAAGAGAAATTAAGGAGTCCATCCCATTTACAATTGCATCCAAAACTATAAGATACCTAGGAATAAACCTAACCAAAGAGACTAAGAATCTATACTCAGAAAACTATAAAGTACTCATGAAAGAAATTGAGGAAGACACAAAGAAATGGAAAGATGTTCCATGCTCCTGGATTGGAAGAATAAATATTGTGAAAATGTCTATGCTACCTAAAGCAATCTACACATTTAATGCAATTCCTATCAAAGTACCACCCATTTTTTTCAAAGAAATGGAACAAATAATCCTAAAATTTATATGGAACCAGAAAAGACCTCGAATAGCCAAAGCAATATTGAAAAAGAAAGCCAAAGTTGGTGGCATCACAATTCCGGACTTCAAGCTCTATTACAAAGCTGTCATCATCAAGACAGCATGGTACTGGCACAAAAACAGACACATAGATCAATGGGACAGAATAGAGAGCCCAGAAATAGACCCTCAACTCTATGGTCAACTCATCTTCGACAAAGCAGGAAAGAATGTCCAATGGAAAAAAGACAGCCTCTTCAATAAATGGTGTTGGGAAAATTGGACAGCCACATGCAGAAAAGTGAAATTGGATCATTTCCTTACACCACACACGAAAATAGACTCAAAATGGATGAAGGATCTCAATGTGAGAAAGGAATCCATCAAAATATTTGAGGAGAACACAGGCAGCAACCTCTTCGACCTCAGCCGCAGCAACATCTTCCTAGGAACATTGCCAAAGACAAGGGAAGCAATGGCAAAAATGAACTATTGGGATTTTATCAAGATCAAAAGCTTGTGCACAGCAAAGGAAACAGTTAACAAAACCAAAAGACAACTGACAGAATGGGAGAAGATATTTGCAAATGACATATCAGATAAAGGGCTAGTGTCCAAAATCTATAAAGAACTTAGCAAACTCAACACCCAAAGAACAAATAATCCAATCAAGAAATGGGCAGAGGACATGAACAGACATTTCTGCAAAGAAGACATCCAGATGGCCAACAGACACATGAAAAAGTGCTCCATATCACTCGGCATCAGGGAAATACAAATCAAAACCACCATGAGATATCACCTCACACCAGTCAGAATGGCTCAAATGAACAAGTCAGGAAATGACAGATGCTGGCGAGGATGCGGAGAAAGGGGAACCCTCCTACACTGTTGGTGGGAATGCAAGCTGGTGCAACCACTCTGGAAAACAGCATGGAGGTTCCTCAAAATGTTGAAAATAGAACTACCCTATGACCCTGCAATTGCACTGCTGGGTATTTACCCTAAAGATACAAACGTAGTGATCCGAAGGGGCACGTGCACCCGAATGTTTATAGCAGCAATGTCTACAATAGCCAAACTATGGAAAGAACCTAGATGTCCATCAACAGATGAATGGATAAAGAAGAAGTGGTATATATACACAATGGAATACTATGCAGCCATCAAAAGAAATGAAATCTTGCCATTTGCGACGACGTGGATGGAACTAGAGGGTATCATGCTTAGTGAAATAAGTCAATCGGAGAAAGACAACTATCCTATGATCTCCCTGATATGAGGGAGAGGAGATGCAACATGGGGGGTTAAGGGGGTAGGAGAAGAGTAAATGAAACAAGATGGGATTGGGAGGGAGACAAACCATAAGTGACTCTTAATCTCACAAAACAAACTGAGGGTTGGTGGGGGAGGGGGGTTGGGAGTGTTGGGAGGGGGTGGGGTTATGGACATTGGGGAGGGTATGTGTTATGGTGAGTGCTGTGAAGTGTGTAAGCCTGGGGATTCACAGACCTGTTTCCCTGGGGATAAAAATATATTATATGTTCATAAAAAATAAAATTAAAAAATAGTAAAAACAGAAAAAGAAAGAAAGTGAAAAAACAATCCATAGAATAGGAGATTATATTTGCAATTCATAAATCTGATAAGGGACTTGTATCTACATTATAAAAGAATGTCCACAACTCAGTAACAAAAAGACAAAATGAACTTTAAAATGAGCAAACCATCTGAATAGACATTTCTCAAAAAAAAAAAAATACAAAAGGCCAATAGCACATGAAAAGATGATCATGATCATTAGTCATTAGAGAAATGCAAATCAAAACCACAATGAGATACCACTTCACTTGCTAAGATGTCTATAGTTAAAAAGACAGACAACTTGAGTGTTGACAAGAATTGGAAAATTTGGTATCATTATACATTGCTGGTGAGAATATAAAATGATGCAATGCTATGGAATAAAGTTTGACAGTTTCTCAAACTGTTAAAACATGTGGATACCATGTGATGTAAAACTTCCACTCAAAGGTGTGTATGTATGTGTGTGTGTGTGTATCCAAGAGGAAAGAAAACATACTTCCACACAAAAATGTGTATTCAGGGGCACCTGGGTGGCTGAGCAGGTGGCTCAGCCCCGCATCGGGATCTCTGCTCAGCGGGAGCCTGCTTCCTCCTCTCTCTGCCTGCCTCTCTTCCTACTTGTGATCTCTCTCTCTCTGTCAAATAAATAAAATCTTTAAAAAAAAATGTGTATTCAAATGTTTATAGTAGCAATAGCTATAATAGCCAAAAAATAGAAACAATGCCAATGTCCATCAACTGATGAATGGTAAACAAAAAGTGACATAAGCATGGTCTGAAATATTATTTAGCAATATAAATGCATGAAGTACTGGCAGATGCTACAAAAATAGATGAACCCTGGAAATATTACCCTAAGTGAAAGAAGTCAGTCAAAAAATGTTTATAGGAAATGCAAAAACCTAAGTAGCCAAAATAATCTTCAATGATAAAACAAAGATGGAAACCTTTTATTACCTGAATTCAAGAGTCCTTTTTTTTTTTAAAGATTTTATTTATTTATTTGACAGACAGATCACAAGTAGGCAGAGAGGCAGGCAGAGAGAAAGGAAGGGAAGCAGGCTCCCCGCTGAGCAGAGAGCCCGATGTGGGGCTCGATCCCAGGACCCTGGGATCATGACCTGAGCCGAAGGCAGCGGCTTTAACCCACTGAGCCACCCAGGCGCCCCAAGAGTCCTTTTAAACCTACAATGATCAAGGCAGTATTGTATTGATCAATGAAATAGAACAGAGTAAAGTATAGATATATACTAATATTACCGATTAATTTTACAAAGACCCTAAGGTATCAATGGGTAGACATTTTCATAAATTCTGCTATAAATTGGATATCTACATGCAAAAATAAGCAAATTAACCTTTATTTAATCTCACACTGTACACAAAAAGTAATTAAAAATGTGTCATAAGGGCGCCTGGTTGGCTCAGTGGGTTAAGCCGCTGCCTTTGTCTTGGGTCATGATCTCAGGGTCCTGGGATCGAGTCCCGCATTGGGCTCTCTGCTCAGCAGAAGGCCTGCTTCCTCCCCTCTCTGCCTGCCTCTCTGCCTACTTGTGATCTCTCTCTGTCAAATAAATAAATAAAATCTTAAAAAAAAAATGTGTCATAGACTGAAATGTAATATCCACACTTACAAAACTTCTAATGGAAAATAGAGGGGAGGGCGCCTGGGTGGCTCAGTTGGTTAAGCGACTGCCTTCGGCTCAGGTCATGATCCTGGAGTCCCGGGATCGAGTCCCGCATCAGGCTCCCAGCTCCATGGGGAGTCTGCTTCTCCCTCTGACCTTCTCCTCGCTCATGCTCTCTCTCACTGTCTCTCTCTCAAATAAATAAATAAAATGTTTAAAAAAAAAGAAAAGAAAATAGAGGGGAACATTTTTTTGTGATCTTTGCTTAGGCAAAGATTTCTCAAAACATGACACAAGAACGTGGAGTATAAACAGAAATTTTGATAAAGTGGACTTCATATATTTAAAACTTTTGCTTCTCCAAAGGCATTAAGAAAAGAAACAGCAACATACAGACTGGAGAAAATATTTACAAAACACATACTTGATTTCAGAAGTATAAAACATTCTCACAACTCAATAATCAGAATGTAGATAACATAATAAATATTTGGTATTTATTAATGAAAATACGTAAATGACAAAAATGCTCAACGTCATTACACATTAAGGAAATGTAAATTAAAACCATAATGAAGAACCCCTATACTTCCTCTAGAATGACCAAAATGTAAAAGACTGACAATACCAAATTTTGTCAGGAATGTGAAACAGCTAGAACTTTGGTACATTACTAGTGGGAATGAAATGTACAGGAACTGTGAAAAACTAATCAGTAGTTTGCTAAAATGTTAAATATACACTTACCATATGACCCAACAATCACAATCCTATGTATTTACTTCTACCAGAATGTTCACAGCAGCTTTAGCCTAAAACTGTGGAAAAACAGAATGAACAAAACATGTCACATATCTATATAATGGAAAATTAATCAGCAATTTTAAAAAAAGACCAATTGATGTATATAACAATAGGAATAAATCTCAGAAGCCTTATGCTAAATGAAAGAACACGGACACAGAATACTTTATACTGTGTGATCAATGTGGATGAGCTCTACAAAAGAAAAAAATGCAGCGACAGAAAGAATCAATGGCTGTCAATACCCAGGGTCAGAGGAAGGGATGGACTGATTTGGGGCATAAGAAAAATCTTCCATACTTGATTGTGGTGATAGATTTACTACTTTGCACATTTGTCAAAATTCATCAAAATATACACCTAGAATTGATAACTCTTGTTGAATGCAAATTATGGCTGGATGAAGTTGATTAACAAGGCCAACAACTGAACTGTAGAAGTGATGGGTGAGGAACTTGTGGGAGAGCAGCGTGACCATGTACTGGGATGTGTAACCTTTTGTTCCCAGGGATCTGAGTGAAGAAAAGTGGGTTCAAATAGTCACAGAAGGGAATGCAGTTAGACTTAACAAAACATACAACCATCCTCTTTTTGAAATGAAATAGGAAATCTAGAACACTGTACCTCCTGAGATGGCTCATAGGCTTCCTTATGCCTATGAGAATTTGGGTAGAATTTGGTGTAAAGTCTTTTCATTTAAAGCACCACCCGTAACCAGTGGGTGATGGGCTCTTGAATGGCTCCAGAGGCAAAATCCCTCAAGGGAAGTGTGCTGTGACTCCAGGTAATGACCACATGGCGGCAGCAGGTTCAGGCTTGGTGGGGCTAAATATTCACGCCCCTGAGGCAGATATCACCAGACTTAGACTCTAGAGTCTCTTTTATTTTAAATCAAAATTCTTTTTGCAGTCCTGGGATATATCAAAGTATGAACAAAATGGATTTGGGAAATACTAAATTATTTTAAAATACTTTAAGCCCTCTGCAGAAAAATGTGTTCTGCAAGGTAAAATTTTTGCGTCCTACGTCTGTTTTCAAAACAATGACTTCTCTATTATCAGTTCTACCTGCCTGGCACCAAGGACACCAACTTGCCATTATAGATTCCAAAACCCAAATTCTGGACCAGCGGGGCAATAGATACCTGTGTACATACCTGAACGTTATGTTGGATTTGCTTGGTTCTGTTTGGTTTTCTGGAAAAATAGAGCAACCCATTTATTCTCACTTCTCTTGCAAAGTATATTTTATCTTTCACATAAATACCTCTTTCTGGCTCATTCTGACTGGTGAAGATTTTTCTCTACCATCCTAACTTGTGGAGGTCCATTACTGCCCTTTGCAGTGGTTGAAAAATAAGAAATCCTTTCACTTGCCAAGAGAAATATGGAATGAAGAGAAGAAAATATGTTTAGAAAGCATAAAGAGAAATAGGAAGTTCTTCCTCTCCTCGGGGGTACATGTTAAAGCTTCCAGCTTCAACTCTCAATTAACAGATCCACAGTTCAATTCCGAAGTCAGATTTTTCTCTGGTCAGGTCAAGTGGGATTATTAGAAGTGCTGAGATAAATTTTAAAGAGTCTCTCAATCAGAGGAATAACTCTCCTGATGAAGCATCCAGCTCTGATGGGCCAGGAGACACTAGGGGCCGGTTGTTTTATTTGCAAAGGTGAGTGTATTTATGCAGACCCAAAAGGTACCAGGCAAAGGGTATATTTATTAAATGAGGATTCTCTGCCTATAGTTGAAGTGAGGCACCAAAGCTAAGTGTGTTTTGGGTACAGACTTCTAGGCTGCTACAAACCCACAGGATCCAGGTCCAAAATCAGAGACCATTATTTGAGAAATGTTTTTAAAAATTAAATATAAGGGCACTTGGGTGGCTCAGTTGGTTAAACATTTGTCTTCAGCTCAGGTCATGAGCCCAGGGTCCTGGGATCAAGACCCGCATCGGGCTCCCTGCTCCACAGAGAGCCTGCTTCTTTCTCCTCCTCTGCTGCTCCCCTTGCTTATGTGCTGTCTCTATCAAATAAATAAATAAAATATTTTTTAAAAAATTAAATACAGCTCTTGCTTTTTTTCTCTTCCCTTGTTGAAGAAGCACACATGCATGATGATGTCCATTGACGTGTGTGCACTAAGATGCAGACACAGCACTCTCATTGAAAGCAAGAACTCCAGCACTAACGGGCCTTCTGACAACAAGCACTGGCAGATTATGTCACCTCACTGTGACGCGGTTTCTGCCTCTGTAAAATTACAATGGAACCTGCCTCCCCGTGCTGTTGGGAAGAATAAAGGAGATAAGGCCTGAAAACTACATAGAATGCAGCCTGGCACTACATCTGTATCTTTGGGGTAAATACCCAGTAGTGCAATGGCAGGGGCATAGGGAAGCTCTATTTTTAATTTCTTGAGGAATCTCCACACTGTTTTCCAAAGTGGCTGCACCAACTTGCATTCCCACCAACAGTGGAAGAGGGTTCCCCTTTCTCCACATCCCCTCCAACACATGTTGTTTCCTATCTTGCTAATTTTGGCCATTCTAACTGGTGTAAGGTGGTATCTCAATGTGGTTTTAATTTGAATCTCCCTGATAGCTAGTGATGATGAACATTTTTTCATGTGTCTGATAGCCATTTGTATGTCTTCATTGGAGAAGTGTCTGTTCATATCTTCTGCCCATTTTTTGATATGATTATCTGTTTTGTGTGTGTTGAGTTTGAGGAGCTCTTTATAGATCCTGGATATCAATCTTTTGTCTATACTGTCATTTGCAAATATCTTCTCCCATTCCATGGGTTGCCTCTTTGTTTTCTTGACTGTTTCCTTTGCTGTGCAGAAGCTTTTGATTTTGATGAACTCCCAAAAGTTTATTTTGGCTTTTGTTTCCTTTGCCTTTGGAGCCATATCTTGAAAGAAGTTGCTGTGGCTGATATCGAAGAGATTACTGCCTATGTTCTCCTCTAGGATTCTGAAGAAATTAAAAATAGAACTTCCCTATGACCCTGCCATTGCACTACTGGGTATTTACCCCAAAGATACAGATGTAGTGAAAAGAAGGGCCATCTGTACCCCAATGTTTATAGCAGCAATGGCCACGGTTGCCAAACTGTGGAAAGAACCAAGATTCCCTTCAACAGACGAATGGATAAGGAAGATGTGGTCCATATACACTATGGAGTATTATGCCTCCATCAGAAAGGATGAATACCCAACTTTTGTATCAACATGGACGGGACTGGAAGAGATGATGCTGAGTGAAATAAGTCAAGCAGAGAGAGTCAATTATCATATGGTTTCACTTATTTGTGGAGCATAACAAATAGCATGGAGGACATGGGGAGTTAGGAGAAGGCAGTTGGAGGAAATTGGAAGGGGAGGTGAACAATGAGAGACTATGGACTCTGAAAAACAATCTGAAGGGTTTGAAGAGGTGAGGGGGTGGGAGGTTGGGGGAACCAGGGTGGGTATTAGAGAGGGCATGGACTGCATGGAGCACTGGGTGTAGTACAAAAACAATGAATACTGTTATGCTGAAAATAAATTTAAAAAATGATTTAAAAAAAAGAATGCAGCCTGGCACATGCTAAATAATTGCTAAGTCATGTTATAATCATTATGTGGAGAGAAGTACATACAAGAACACCAAGGCAATAGTGTCGTACTCCATGCAGACACCCTGTCTTTGACACCTGCACAGTAATGTCACCATGGGTGTGCACTCAGACACATGCTCAATGTGGGCACAATCTTTGATCCATCTGGACATGTGTAGATGCACGTTTCTCCAGCCCCATGTGTGTGTGCTCAGATGTATACAAGGACACACAGCTGTGTCATTCCTGGGCCAGGATCAGCACTGGTTACCTGTAACCTAACAAAACACCTATTTCTTGATTCCTAAGCTGTCCCTCCCTGAGGTACATATGGCAGGACTCCAAGAGAGCCTCTTCCCACCCCCTCTTGATGCACAGAGCACCTGCATGTTTGAGAAGCTCACACATGTCTACACCCCAACACATTCTGTCCTGGGTCACAGCCAAAACTGCCCACATCCATTCCTCATGGGATGAGAGCCTGCACAATGCACCTCCTGATTTAAGGGGAGCTCTGGCCAAGTAAAAACCTTTGAGTGTTCTCCATTCCTTCCAGTATAAAGTCCAAAATCCTCAACCCAACCTGCACCCCTTCCTGATGCCTCCACTGTCAAGTGCTTCCCTCTCCAGAACCTGTGCCCACTTCCCCAGGCTTCAAGGACTCCTTTGTGCCCCTCTTCATCCAGCAAACTCCCCTTGGTCTTCAAAATCCAGCTCAAATGGCAGAAATTCCTTCTCTCTGTTCCAGCCCAGTCCTTTGCTACCAGGGGTGACCCTGTTTGTAGTGCAGGAAGAGAACTCACCTTCTCCTACAGCCCACTCCATCCTAAACTATCCAGCCCTACAGGACTTCATATTTCAGCACTCTATTCTATGATTCACAGCCCCATTCACATCAGCCTCCCTCCTGGGCCTCAAACAGATCAAACTTTTTCTGCCTCTGGGCCTTTGCACAACTGTGCTCCTTGCTCCTCCCCTTCCCAAGCACGTGTGCACACACGTGCGTGCGCACGCACACAACACACACCCACACACACACACACACAGATACTCACATGATCCCCCGTCTACCTTCTTGTCATACCTCAAGTCTTAATTCAAGCATCCCCCTTTCAGAGACACCTTCCAGGACTCCCCTATCTAATAGGCCCCTTTCTCTCTGTCACTCTGTACAGTTACCCTTTTTATTTCCAACACAGCATTTTCCCAGCTTGTAATTCACAGGCTATTCAATTAAGGCATAACCTCGTTTATTGCACTTTGCTCTACTGAGCTTTGCAGATCCTGCATTTTTTACAAATTGAAGGTTTGTGACAACCCTGCATTGAGCATGTTGATCCGTGACATTGTTCCAACAGCATTTGCTCACTTTGTGTCTCTGTCACATTTTGGTAATTCTCATAATATCTCAAACTTTCTCATTAGTATTATATTTGTTACAGGATGTGTGATCAATGATTATAACTCACTTGGAGCTCAGATGATGGTTAGCATTTTTAAGTGATAAAGTATGTTTTAATTAAGGTATGTGCATTGTTTCTTTCTTTTTTTTTTTTTTAAGATTTTAGAATTTGAGAGAGAGAGCACAAGAGGAGAGAGGACAGCGGGAGAAGCAGACTCCCTGTCAAGCAGGGAGCCCGATATGGGACTCGATCCTGGGACTCCAGGATCATGACCTGAGCCAAAGGCAGTCACCTAACCAACTGAGCCACCCAGGAACCCTGTGCATTGTTTCTTAAACATAATGCTAGTGCACACTTAATAGACTATAGCATAGTATAAACATCACTTTTACATGCACTGGGAAACAAAAAAATTTCACTTGACTTACTTTATTGTGATACTTGCTTTATCGCAATGCTCTGGAACCAAACATGTTATCTCTGAGGTGTGCCTGTAGCCCTTTCCTGTTTCTTGTCTGCTCCTCCAGTGAGAATGCCAGCATGCTGTCTTTGCATGTGCTTAGTACATCTGCCTTCTTCAATGCTGTGTTCCAAGCACCTGGCATAGTGCCTGACACATGGGAAGCATTCCATGGACCATAGGTCTCTTTCTCTACCATGCACCAAGTCTCTGAAGGACAAGAACTGTGGTTAATACTCACAGGTTTTTTTTATCCTCTGTACTTAACTCTTCAAGGGTGATAAGAATCCCAGATATCATCTTCACAAAAGATAAAACTCTGCCCTACCAGGTAAAACTGATTAAAACAGAGCTGCTTCATTTGAAGCAGAGATACACACACACACACACACACACACACACACACACATATATGTAGGTACACATCCACATGCACACACATTCTCTGATTGATTTGAGGCTCCTCTTTAAAATCACCACAGCTCTGATAAGCTGAGTGTGAAAAACGCCACACTAGTGAATTCTCTGAAGTATGTTGCTATGGTATAAATGTTTGTGTTCCCCAAATCCATACATTAAATCCTTTTTTTTAATCTATTGGAGGGGTTTTTAAATTTTTATTGTGTTATATTAGTCACCATACAATACCTCGTAGTTTTTGATGTAGTGTTCCAAGATTCAATTTTTTTATTTTATTTTTTCAGTGTTCCAAAATGTATTGTTTATGCACCACACCCAGTACTCCATGCAATACGTGCGCTCCTTAATATCTACCACCAGGCTCACCTAACTCCCAACCCCGCCTCCTCTAAAACCCTCAGTTTGTTTCTCAGAGTCCACAGCCTCTTATGCTTTGTATCCCCCTCTGATTTCCCTCCCCTTCACTTTTCCTTTGCTTCTCCTAATGTCCTGCATATTATTCCTTATGCTCCACAAGTAAATGAAACCACATGATAATTGATTTTCTCTGCTTGACTTATTTCACTCAGCATAATCTCCTCCAGTCCCATCCATGTTGATACAAAAGTTGGGTATTCACCCTTTCTGATGGCTGAATAATATTCCATTGTATATATGGACCATAGATTCTTTATCCATTCATCTGTTGAAGGGCATCTCGGCTCTTCCCACAGTTTGGCTATTGTGGACATTGCTGCTATGAACATTGGGGTACATATGGCCCTTCTTTTCACTACATATTTATTTTGGGGGCAAATACCCAGTAGTGCAATTGCTGGGGTATAGAGTAGCTCTATTTTTAATTTTTTGAGGAATCTCCACCCTGTTTTCCAAAATGGCTGCACCAACTTACATTCCCACCTACAGTCATACATTAAATCTTAGCTCCCATTGTGGTGGTAATAGGAGGTGGAAGGTGTTTAGGTCAGAAGAGTGGAGCCTTCATCAATGGGATAAATGCTGCTATAAAAGAGGCCTCAGAGGGGTACCTGGGTGGCTCAGTCATTTAAGCTTCTGACTCTTGATTTTGGTTCAGGTCAGGATCCTGAGATCCAGCCCTGCATTGAGCCCCAAGTTGGGCTCTGCACTCAGTGGGGAATGACTTGGGATCCTCTCTTTCCCTTACCTCCAGTGAGTAAATAAATCTTTAAAGGAAAAGAAAATAGAGGCCTCAGAATGCTCTCCATCCCTCTCTTTCCTGTGAGGACATGGTGAGAAGTGTACAGTCTGCAGCTCAGAAGATGGTCTCACCAGAACCCAGTCATGCTAGCACCCTGATCTCAGAATTCCAGCCTCCAGAAGTGTGAGGAATAGATTCCTGTTGTTTACAAGCTTCCCAGTCTGTAGTATTTTTTCAATAACAGCCCAAAAGGACCAAGACATATGTGTTTCTTACTCTAAGTTTGGTATTCCCTGGGTGAAGGAGAGGACAGCGACTTGAGTGATTGCTCCCTGGAAGAGATCCAAAAGGGAGAATGTAGCCAGAGACCTTTACACTTGTTGGCTGAGTCTTCACAGACCTCTGTAGAGGCCAAGCTGATGTCACGCAGGGCATGGAAGAATGGGAAGAATGGGGAGACCCCATCAGAAGGGCACTCACAGAGCATCACTCCTCAGAGTGGACAGGGAGGTCTGCCAAGGACTCTGTCATCTGCCTCTGTTAGGGCCCCCTGAACCAGACAGATGGTGCCCTCTGATGAGTCTGAGCTTCCTCATCATTAGCAACACAGACTTGCAAAGAGGGAAAGGGCTCTAGGGTTACTTGCCGTATCATCAGTGTTCTCTAGAGAAACAGAACCAACAGAACCAATATTATAGAGATTTGTTTTTAAGGAATTGGCTCATGTGATGTTGGAAGCTGGCAATTCCAAAATACATGGGGTGAGCCAGCAGGAAAGAGTGGAATTTGCAGTTTGAGTCTAAAAGCTGTCCACTGTAGAATTCTTCTTACTTGGGGATGTTGGGCTTTTGTACTTACCCATGCCTCCCACATTATGGAGTACAATTTCCTTCACTCAAAAGCCACTGATTTAAATGCTAATCCCATGCAAAAGCACCCTCACAGAAACATCCAGAATAATGTTTGACCAAGTATCTTGGCACCATGGCTCAAACAAGTTGGCACATGAATTAACCATATCACATTCACCCAAGACCTTCATTCATCAAAACAGAAATCTGAAACATAGAGAGATGTTGGTCATTGCCCTGGGACACGGATTGGGCAAAGCCAGACCCAGAACACAGGTCTCCTGCTCCTTAGCCTGGTGCGCCCTCTATTCCCAGGCTGCCTGCCAGAGAAGTTTAGAGCTGGCCCACAGAGACACAGCTCTCCTGACTCCCAGACCTGACAAACTCCAAACCTTGTCTTCCTCAATCCTCCTGTCAATCAAGCCATTATCCTTCAACCCCAGAATTTCAGAGCCCTTCTTCAGAATTTCCTATGAAGTTAGAGTGCATCTGTGGACAGGGAGCCAACTGCTACTCCAACGTCAGTATTACTCTCCAGATGGCTCTCATGTCCATTTACCCATGTAGCACTTTTCCCTGTCCTATTTCCTGCTTTCTCTGGGTGTCTGCATGTCCTGCCTGTCCTAGGACCATCCCATATTTCACTCTACCCCTCTCTTCATCCTTGTCCCATCTCATCCAGGCCTTTTGCCTTTCCTTCCTCTACCCCATCACTGCATCTCTTCTCTTTCCATCCAAACGCTCTGCCTTCCCTTCCTCTCCTACTCACCACTGTCCCCATTTTTCCTCCCTTCCCATCCCACCCTCCTATTGCCCTCTTCCCTCACTGTCCTTCCTTCTTTCCCATCCAGACCCTCCTCCTCTCTTTCTTCTTTTCCCCATTAATATCCCTCCTCCTTTTCCAGCCAGCCCCTCCTCCCCTTCCTCTACCCCATCACTATTCCTTCTCCCTTCATCCTTCCCTTATCCCCTTCCACTACCCCATCACTATTCCTCCTCCCTTCCCATCCTAACCTTCTTTCCTTCCTCTCATCCCCATCACTGTTGCCATCCTTCCTCCCTTCCCATCCAACCCCATCTTCTCCATTTCAACCACTTTCTTCTCCTACCAACCATTACCCATCTTCTTCCCTCTACCCCTGAGCTTCTTGCTTATGCATCTGACTCCTTTGTCTCCACAGAGTTAGGAATTGGAGGCTGCGAGCTGACACCTCTGGCAAGGTATAGAGCTACAGGTGCAGGATTTGAAGGTGTACTTTGAGAGATTAGAAATCAGGAGGCCTAAATTTTAGACCCATTTGTCTTGTTCTCTTCAGCTCTCTTAATATTCATTGAGCCAGCTTCTCCTGGCCCCCAGACCTTTTTGCAGACAGAAAGTGTTGATTTCTATATATCCCTAGGGTTTGAGGTGCCAGTGTGACATCCAAGATGAGACATCCCATAGCAGGGCAGCCTAGCACAGAGGCAGTGTCCTATTAAACATGCTGTATGGAGTCAGACTACCTCATATCCCAGACTCTCTAGTTGCTAGCTGCGCAAACTTTTAGATGGGAAGCATCACTCCCCTGCCTCAGGGACCTCATCTACAAAACAGAGATGATGATCCATGGCTGCCAGGAAGATTAAATACACTGGAGCTTGTGACATAATTGCAGCAGTTCCTGGCACAGAGCAGCTTCCTCCATTCTCTGCTCTTTGGGCCCTATTGTGCCTTGGGAGGGCCGGGGGGAAGAGGCATTGTTTTATGTACCAGGATGCCATAGGAGGGATGGAAGTGTGCTGATCACTAGAAATGGAGAGCATCTTCCAAACAGATAATAAGATATTGTGACCCTCCCTTACTCAGGCTGGCTTACTTTCTTCTCCCAACTGCCAAGGGAGCTCCATTCTTTCTGTTCTTCTTGTACCAGTATAAAACCAGATGTCTGCATTATGTTCTACATGTTACATCACATTCTCTTACATTATCTTATTCAATCAACACAAAAACCCTGTGATACAAGATTTTCCCTGTGCAAGATCTATTGTGAAATCTAAAGTATGTCCTAAGAACCACAAAGTTGGCTTTGTAAAATGACAGAGCTGAAGAATGACTAGAACTCCAGAAAAGCGGAGAAACAGGTAATTTCCCTTGGTTTCCCAGGGCCTGACTACCAGCAAGAGCTATGACCCTAGGTCTGTCTCCCAGCAAGGGCTGTGACCAGGCCAGTGTTGCTGGAGAGCTAACCAAATGCCGCCCCTGGACAGAAATACTTCCTCACCAGGTGTGAGGCATGGGTTACATAAAGAAACATTCTGTTTAGCAAAGAAGGAAGGTAGAGAAAAACATCCAAGAAAGAAAGAAAAATGGATGGCAATAGAATAGAAATTCTAGAGGCTTAGAGGGAAGAATTGCATTACTTAACCAGTAAAGTCAGCAAGATACAGAGTCCTTGTTTGTGGGAAGTCGTCAACCTCACCTGGTTTTTAAGGATCTTTTAAGAAACAAAGCAGGAAAGCAAAGTGGCTCAATTGGTTAAACCTCTGCTTTCAACTGAGGTCATGATCCCAAGGTCCCGGGATGGAATTCCACAACAGGATCCTTGCTCTGCAGGGAGCCTGCCACTCCCCCTACTTGTGTGCCCTCTGTCTCTCTCACTCTCTCTTTGACAAATAAATAAATAAAATCTTAAAAAAGAAGAAGAAGAAAGGAAGGAAGGAAGGAAGAAGGAGGGAGGAAAGGGAGAAGGGAGAGAGGGAGGGAGGAAGGAAAAAGGAAGAAAGCGGGAAATGGGGAAAGAAGAGACCTCAGGCCCAGATACAGTCTTACCTTATCATTCATCCAGACCATGGGCCAAGGTGAAGGACATGTCAGTGAAGGTGAGAATCCTTTCACCTTCAACCCTGTGCCTTCTCCCCCACTCTGAGTCCACCTCAGGCCTTGAATGCCATTCAGCCTCACGTGGTGTCACCTTGTAATGATGCTGCATTAACATGCACAAAGAAGGCTAGGGGACAGGAAATATGGTGTGGATTGTCCTCTGCACTGTGACCCTGGGTTACAAGTGCTCTGCACAAAAATAATCTCAAAATGGATTACAGACTTGAAAGCATAAAATGCCTAAAAGAAAATATAGGCTGTAAACTCTTGGACATCAGTCTTAGTAATATTTTTCTAGATATGTCTCCCCAAGTGAGAGAAACAAAAGCAAAAATAAACAATTGGTACTATACCAAACTAAAAAGCTTATGTCCAGCAAAGGAAACCAACAACAAAATAATAAGGCAATCTATTGAATGGGAGAAGATATTTGCCAATGATATATCTGATACGGGGTTAGTAGCCAAAATATATAAAGAATTAACACTACTCAACACCAAGTCATCATCGTCATCATCATTCAATTAAAAAATGAGCTGAGGAGCTAAATTGACATTTTTCCAAAGAAGACATACAGATGGCCAACAAACACATGACAAGATGCTCACTATCACTCATCGTCAGGGAAATGCAAAAAAAAAATGGCAAAGACATATTACTTCACACCCTGTCAGATTGTCTAGTATCAAAAAGACAAGAAATAACAAGCATTGGTGAGGATATAGTTAAGAAGGAACACTCATGCTCTATTGGTGGAAGTATAATTTGCTGCAACATTGTGAAAAACAGTATGGAGCTTCCTCAGAAAATTAAAAATAGAAATATCACATAATCCAATAATTCTATTACTGTATATTCACTCAAAGAAAACAAAAAAGCTATTCCAGAAAGATATATGCACCCCTATATTTATTGCTACATTATTTACAATAGCCAAGATATGGAAGCAACCCAAGTGTCCATCAATAGATGAACAGATAAAGAAGAGGTGGTATGGATACGTAATGGAATATTACTCAGCCATAAAAAAGAATGTAATCTTGCCATTTGCAACAACAAAGAGTTGAATATAATACTGAGTGAAATAAGTCAGATGGAGAAAGACAAATACCATAAGATTTCACTTTATGTATACTCTACAAAACAAAACAAATAAAGAAACTATTCATAAATATAGAGAATAAATTGATGGCTGCCATGGGGGAGGTGGGTGGGCAAAATAGGTGAAGGGGGATTAAGAGGCACAAACTTCCAGTTATAAAATAAATAAGTACAGCCTAGGAAATGTGATCTGTAATATTGCAATAACTTTGTATGATGACATATGACAACTGAATTTATCATAGTAAATATTTCATAATGTCAGATCACTGTATTTTACACCTAGAGCTAATATATGTCAACTATTCTTTAATTAAAAAGATATATATAATATGGGAGAACGTGGGTGGCTCAGTTATTTAAATGTCTGACTCTTGGTTTCAGCTTAAGTCATGATCTCATGGGTTATGAAATCAAGCCCCATGTCAGGCTCCATGCTCAGCGAGGAATTTGCTTGAAGATTCCCTCCCTCTGTCCCTCTCCTTGCTCTCTCTCTCTCTCTAATAAAATAAATAAATCCTTAAAATATTGCTCTACAGGTAAGTTTTGGACTTTGTAAGGACCAAATTTCAAATAATTGAAACCAAATTTCAAATTGTTTCTCTCTCTAGTTCTTAATTATTTCAAGCAACCAAAGACACAGTTATGAATTTGACAGGAAATCTCTTAAAGTGTGTACATGCATGTGTGTGAGAGTATGCACATCTGTGCTTTCATGTATATGTGTGCCTCTGCATGTGTGTATATATAGGGAGCATGTGTATATGTATACATGAGTGTGTGTGTGCCTATGTGTGCATGAGACTGTGTGTGTGTTTGCTTGCTTAGGTAACTTTTTTTCAACTTCTAAACAGATGGTAGGAATGTATCCATGGCACCTGAGCTTTTGAGAAGGGCCGGCTTTTGCCCACCCTGACCTGGTGTTGTAGGGCATGAGTGAGCAGTCCATGGCAGAGGCAGCTCTTATCTTAGATTGAGACACAATGCACTGGACTGTGAATGAAATCTGCCATCCAAAAGAGGGTACTAATGCAGTCTGAGATGGCTGAAGGCCGGGTCAGGAACTTCGGCTCCAAACATGGCCCCAGATATAGAGTACTTACACACAAATCCGGGGTGGACAGTGTAGCATTAGTTCCTTAACAGCCTGCCTCCCATTATCATACCTTTCTTCCCCCACCACAGTTAGTGTGTTTTCAGCTGTAATAGAAAAATCTGTTAACAGAGACATAATTAAAAGGACAGTTCTTCTCTCAGATTCTAACCATAAGTCTGCATGCAGGGCAGTGCCCACCTGGATTAGTGGAGCAGCTAAACAATGACATCAAGGGGCAGCCCACCTTTCATGTTTCTACTCTGCATCTTCAGAGATGTTCATGTTTACAGAAAGGTTTCATCAGTTCCCAGCTTGATATGTGAGAGGACCATGTTCGGAAACAAAGAAAAGAGACATTTTCTTCCCTACAACCATTTTATCAAGAAAGAAAACCTTCTCCAAAGCTCTCCATCTGACTTTCCCTCAAGCTCCCTTTGAATATGATTAGGTCCTAGCCCCAAGAACTATGCACAAAAGAAACTGGAAAAATGAAATTCTGATATCTTTAGGCAGTTGTGGGGTGATGGAGAGATAATTTGAGAAAACAATAACCAGTGTGTCTCGTGTTCCCCAGCACAGCAGTCTTTGCATGTGCCATTCCCCTTTATCCTTACTGGCTTCCCACCCCCAATCTTATCTTGACTTGCAATTTCTACTCAATCTAGAACATTCTCTCACTTCTCCTGTGAACATCCTCAGCTCCCCAACAGAGTCACTTCATTAGATTCAAGTTTGTACAACGTATTTCATTAGGTTTCACATCTATTACCCAAATGTGACACTTTTTCTTTGTCCCATATGACACTAATTCTCTGACTTTATAAATTTTGTGATTACATTGAGTCTGCCCTAATCCATGATACTCTAGTTATCCTTAACATAAAGCACTTCTGCAAAGTCCTGTTGCTATGTAAGGTCACATATTTACAGATTCTGGGGGTTAGGACATGGACATCCTCAGGGCTATTTTTCTGCCCACCACGCACAAGGAGGTTTTCCTGAGAAACTTGGTATGAAGAATCTCAGGCCATGGATCTACATGCAGTACAAGCCCCAGATGAGTAGCCTAAGCAGCCCTCTTTCAGAAACACAAAGTGGGCATTTACAAGGCATTTCCACTTCCATGAATTCATGTGATATGCACAGGAATGCAGACAAGAAAATAGGAATATTCATGCCAATTTCAGAGACATAAACCTGGCACTTAAACAGAAAGAAGGATGCTGGAATGAGCATGAAGGAGCCAGGGATGGGCTCAAATCTTTAGGAACCAAGTCAGCTGCTCCTGACACCCTCCCTGCCAGCAAGCTGTCACTGCAAAATATGACAGTGTCCACATGTCCCTCCCCAGAGACTAGATGGCAAACAGCATCACAGGATGAAGGACATGGAGCACTGGGGGATGCTCTCTGTTGGGAAAGAGTAGCAATCCCCCAGAATCCCTGCTGTAACTCAGACCACCTCCCACAGGGTCTCCACAGGGTCCCCATAAGCTTGAGGGATGAGCAGGGAGACGTGAGCATCTGCTGCAGGGGGCCCTGCACCAAGGTTCCTCCCCACGTTCCAGGTGGCCTTCAGCTGGGCTGCACCCATCCCCCAGGGAGCTCCTCCTGACCCCATGCAGTCTCTACTTCAGAAAGGGTTCCATCTGCCAGGAGGGCTTGGCACCAGGTCTCTGCACGACCCACCATTTCGGTTTGAGGCACTGATGCGTATGTGTGCTGTGTTCCAGTTTAATTATTCACAATTATAAAGTCGTGGGATATGAAATACTAATTGAAAATTTGGGTGCTTACCTTCTGCAGTCTGGGGAGAATGTGTATGCCTGTTTGGGTTAACAGGAAAGGGATTGTATTTTCTAGATCATTGATTTATCATCATTAAGGCTCCAAATACAGTGCTGTGTGAGTCAGCATCAGGAATATGCTTCTCTCGTTTCATTTACCTCAGACTGAAATCGCCTCCAGCTCTCTGAATGTTAAAACAGACTGGATTCCACTTGGTGCCATCGCCACCCCTAGCTTGTCAAGGCTTGTCTCCTTCATGTTCAGAATGGATGATTTCAGTGAGACCTTCACAATTATCTCTGCACAGTACTGACTGCAAAGGGCACGCTTTGCCAGTTTGGCTCAGGGTGTTGTGGCCTGCCGTGGGGTAGGGGCAGGGACACTGACCCACTGTTTTCTCCCCTCACTCTAGGCACACCCAGACCAGCTCCCTGCAGGAGGCAGCAGCAGCCAAATTCCTGGCTGTAACCGGAATTTCCAGGAGAAGGATGGAGGGGGCAATGAGAAATACGCAAGTTCCACATGGCACAGGTTTAGGAGTGGATAGTAGATACCCAATTCCTTATTGAGCCAAATGCCCATCAGACTCAATCAAGAGTCCACATTTCCCAGACCCCTCAATGCCTGTCCTACACTCCCAGTCAGTCACACCTCAGGGCACATCTCCAGTGCAGCTGTGTATGGCCCTGCAGGAGCAGAGCTTTGCCTCCTGAATTGACCTGAGCAGGTGACAGCATGTCACAACACACAGAGACACAAGAGGAGCAAGGACACAGACCCACTGCCATATGGTCACACAAAGACACCCACAATCACGTGGGCACACAGGAATGGTCCCTTCCTGTCAATCACTCTTTCTTCATAGCAGTTGTTACTAGGCCAAAATCATGTTAATTGTCTAGATTTTTATCACTCTCCTAAGGCAGACATGTTCAGGAAATCTCTTTTGTCTTCCTTCAGGACCTTCAGATGAACTGGCCTCCCTGGCTCCTGACTGGTAGGTAGATGTGCTCAGCTCATGTGCAGAGCAGAAGTGATGGGAGTCATGGCCAAGCACCATCCTCCATGCTCCCCTCCCTTCTCTGTCATCCTTATGCAGATAAACTCAAAGGACACATTTTGAACTTAACGTGAATAATAATGAAGCTATGTATCATTATGGTACCAGGTTTGGAGCTTATCTGTAGTAATACCTAGTATTACCTGAACTCCTACATTCCTCCAGCCAGGGTGAGGCTTGGTGAGGGAAGAGACAAGTTCCTGCCTTATACCACCCTGTAGATCCAGCATCCAGCACACAGCAGGCTTTTAATAAATAGTTGTTGAATGAATGAGTGAGAGGATGAACAAACGAGATGATGAAGGAATCTGCCCTGGAGACTTTCACGGGCTGTTTCCGCCTCCCCTCCATTTTTCCAGTGTGGACGTCACTCCCTTTGTGAAGCACTCTCTGACCCCAGGTCTGGACTAGATGTGCTCTTCTGAGCATGCACCAAGGCTGGTCCTGTCCTCTCAGCTCTGGCAGCGAGCCTACCATGTTCTATCTTGGGCCAGCCGGGGGCTTCACACAGCAGGACTGCTTGGAGCTCATTGGCCGCTAGGTTCCCAGTTCCTGCCACAATGCTCCTCAAACAACAGGAGCTTGATAAACATGCATTTAGATGACTGAATGGATGAGCTAATATTTGTTAGCACTTTGAGTCTACGAAACACATTCACAGACAAGTGTCCCTCACCATCCAGAGCTCTTTGATTCCTAGGTTCAGCGACAGCTGTAGCAGCAAAAGGGACAGAGTGATCTGAATCTGCTGCATCTCAAGTTAGACATAGCACTTACTGACAGTGCAGATTTTAAAGTAGATCAACAATTATCTTCTTAGATAATTTTTCTGGTTCCTAAGTTCAGATAGAAAAGGTTATCTACACTTTAGCTGATAGGATCTTTATAATAATCCTCTCAGACATTATCATCCCCATGATAAATAACAATTTAGGTTCAGAGAGGTCAAGTGGTTTGCCAGATGATACACAGCATGGAAATAGCGAAACCAGACTTGGAACTCAGTCACAGAATTTTCTTTCCCTTTGTGCTGGCTATAGAAACCCAAGAGACTGCCTAAGAATAGCAACAGCATGGCCTGAATTTTCTGAAAAAGCCCTGATTTTAACTACTTTTCCCATTTTGCCTGTAAGTGCACCCTAGAACTTGTCAGGCTCTTACACAATTAATTACCACTTGGAGAGTGTGGTTTCTACTTGTCCAAGGGACAGTTCAAGCAGTCATGGTATGTTGTGTACCAGGTCACTTCGAATTATGCAGTGAAATCTAGCCCCTGAAACCATCCCAATACAATGCCCTGCCCCACCACTCTCCACCCCATGCCAGACACACTGCCCACCTTATCCCTTACCTTCCATTCCCTCCACCCCCCAGAGACGTTCCATTCCCTAGGAAACAAACCTCCTAAGGAAGGCTTCTCTTCCCTCTTCTCTGGCCTCCTCAGCTTCTTGGGTCCTAGCAGACAAGGAATGGGCAAAACTCAGGGACAGGAGAGTTACCAAGGTGGGAGGTCGGGGGGTCTAGGCATCCAGACCACTACTGAGTCATGTCACTAAACACTACTGGGAATGCTGGCAACATAACTGACTTTTGTGCCTGCAAAATGTAGGTCAGTACTTCAATGCAACAAGAAAGTGAAGACAAAAAGGAAGTAATTATAAAATATAGATTAAATAACCATCAGATAACAAGCCAAATAATAAGCATCAACTCATGGAGATAAAGGAAAACAATTAAGTTCATGGATTGTACTTGTTCCCAAACTTGTCAGAAGGCTCCCCCTCCTTCCTGTTTATGGCAAATTTCATACAGTTCCATTCCTAGGGGTCTGCTTTCTTTTCTCTCTACCTGGTGTTTGCAGCTGCCCCAACAGGGGACATTCTTTATCCTAGAGGCAATGAGGGCCTGTTCCCTGCTGCAGGCTTTGCAGGCTTGGAAGTGCTTTGTGGATCCTGGAAGAAGAGGGCACTTGGGGATGCTTTGAGAACACTGACAACCCCAAGCTGGCATGAAGTTGTTAGCCTTGGACAGCACTATCCATGACCTTCTCTAAAAATTCCACACCAAAAACCCCTGCTTAAATCAAATTGTCCCAATATTTTTATAGCTTCAATTCTTCTACCAGCGATTTAATTGCCCAGAAAAATGACGGCCAGAGAGAATCCTGGAAAGTTGAGTCATAGAGACATCTTTTGACTGGATATCAAGACACCTCAGTCTCGAGTTGGTTCTGTTGGTCTGTTATTAACCTACTGTGTGACCTTGAGCAAGTTAATTAACCTTTCCGGGCCTTAGTTGCCTCATCAGTAGGAAGGGTTTTGCAAAGCAATCTGTGAAGACTTTATCTTTTTGACAGTAGGAGATAGGCAATGTAGATAGGTCTTTGTCTGCTCAGTGGACAAGGCCTAACCTGGCTAACCCCAGGGGAGGAAGACTGCCCCTCTCCTCCTCAAAGGACTTAATAAGCCACATGGGGTCCAAGTGTCACAGGACCTGCCCCAGTGTTGGTCCCCATCCCTGCTTTCCTCACTGCCATCCCCCAACATAAAGCGGAAGGTTGTCTGCCCTTTGTGGTCACTTTTGTCAGCTTCCTCTTGGGGAACATGAGGCCCAGAGCACAGCAACTAAAGCTCCAACTGTCCTCCCAGAGCAAAGAAGTACATCCAGTCTCGGTACAGATGAGGAAACTGGCCCAGAGAGGGGATATGACTCACCCCAGCTTTTATAATTGTGAGCTTGGGAGCTTTGAGCACACCATTTGCCATTCAGGGACTCTGTTTTCCTAACTGAATAGGGGCTTTGTACCACTTATTCATGGTGTTTTGTGAGGAAGAATTAAGAAACATATATCACACCAAACACAATACATATTCAAAAGTGGCAGGTATTGGGGTGTCTGGAGGACACAGTCTTGATTCTTGACTCTTGATTCTCGGTTTCAGCTCGGGTCATGATCTTAGGGTCCTGAGATTGAACCCCACATCAGGGTCCCCACTCAATACAAGTCTACTTGATATTCTCTTTCCCTCTTCCACTGCCCTTCCAGCTTGCGTGCTCTCTCTCTAAAACAAATAAATCTTTTCTAAAAAATGATGGATATTTTATTTTTTAAAGATGTTACTTATTTATTTATTTTTTGAGGCAGTGGAGGGGAGAAGCAGAGGGAGAGGAATAAGCAGACTTGTCCCTAATGGGAGTCTCAGTCCCATGACCCTGAGATCGTAAACTGAGCCAAAATCAAGAGTTGGTTGCTTAACCAACTGAGCACCCCAAAGTGATGGGTATTTTAGACACCACATCCAGGCCAGGTTTCCTGCTTGCAAGACCCATATTCTTCCTATTGCAATCCATTACTTCTGAAAAAGACAGGGTTCCTCCCTCCCCTAGATACTACTAAGGGGTGAGGACCAGCTTTGGCAGGGGCTTCTGGTGATACTTGGACCTCATATGCCTTGTGAAGTCCTCCTCCTTTGAGGAGGAGAAGGGCAGCCTTCCTCCATTGATCTAACCAGATCTGGCCTTGCCCCCCTCATCTCTTGGGATAGGAGTCCATGTTTTTTAAAGGACAGTGATGTGAACTTGCATGAGGCAAAAGGAGGAACACTGGACTGGTGGCTCAAATCTGGGTTCCAGAGTCAACTCCACAGCTGGGTGACTTCACTGGGTGACTTGGCAGACACTTAACCCTTCCCTGCTTCCTGTCCTCATCTGTCAAACAAGGATAAGAATACCTGTCTCACTAACTTCACAGATGTATTGTGAGGCACCAGCAGGAGCGTAAATATGAAAAAGCTTTAAAAATATAAAAATAACAATTTGATGGAAAGATCGGTTTCTATAAGGGGATTTCTTATTGTGAGAATCGGAAAAGACTGGATGTGAAGGACTGCTGTGAATGTTAAAATGTTGGGCAAACATAGGCCCTGTTCTTATTAAGCCATGCCAGCAGACAAGGCGATGAGGAGGGGTGTACTCGAGGTCACACAGGATGCAGTTCTGACTCCCTCTAGGGCATTCTCCCTGAGTCTGCACATGATGCAGAGAAGAGAGCCATGGGCAGGCTCCCAGCTGCGTTTGTTTGCCTGCTGAAACCCCTTCTGTTACAATCCTACTTACCAAAGCAGCTTCCATTTGTCAGAAAGGGCAACTTTGCATAATAAATTACATTGGTGTAATCAAATATTTCCACAGATTAAATTAGGTTTAATTGGTTGTCCTCAAGACTGTTCCCCTCCTTCCCAGCAGAGCTGGCCATCCCACTTTTGCCCCTCCTACCCTCTGTGCCAAGAGCAACCCCTGAAATAGTCCCTAAGCCACACCCATAGAGGAGGCCTGCATCCAACTGGGTGCACTGGGGATATGGTTGGAGCATGGCATGAATACCCTAGATGATTGTTCTCTGCAATTTCATAAAGATTGTTGCAGATCAGTACCTGCAGAGTATTAACTCACTTCTTTTTAATAGCTAAGGAATATGTTATTTAATGGATATAACATGGTTTATCTACTGATGGAACAGATTTGGGGAGAATCTCACCTACTAATTCACTTGTACAAGTCATTTTATTCTTGAGTCTTGAATCATTCTTCTGTCATCTGGTGAAAGTGAAACCTGCTTTGCCTGTCTCGCAGGATAACTGTTGGGCTGAAAGCGCAGTAACCACACCCTGAGGATCCTACTGAGCCATGTAAGCACTCCACAGCATCATTTCACTTAATCTTCAAAACAACCTATGAAGCAGGAGTTATTGTCCCCAGTACAGAGGAGGAAACCAAGGCACAGAGAGATTGAATAGAATTTTCAAGTCCACACCACTAGTAAGTTATGCAACAGGGCCAGGCTCAGGAGAACAAGGTGTGTGGATGTAATTGGAAATGGGAAATCCCCATCAGAAGGTCCTCACCAATGCCATAGGGTCAAGGATCACACAGATGGGTGCTCCCATGAGAGCCCAGGCTGCCCATTGATCCACCTGCAGGTGCCCCACTCCGTCTGGATAGAGTGACTCAAGGCCTGGTGAGAGACAGTTAGGGTTAACCTGGATGTACCTGTTGCACCCTTCTGTGTGCACTCTCTTGTCTTCAGCCAGCCTCTCACTACTGTCCTTACACTGTTGCTTCACTGCTGTTGCTTTGCTTTTGGTCCATGACTACACAGCTTGATGCATTGCACAAAACAGATATTTAATAAGTGCATGTCATATCAAGGTAAATTTCCCATAAACAATTAAACAAGAAACAAAATTTAAAGAAGCCAATTTCTGGATGTGAACAGAGCAGGGGTTGATAGGAAGAGAGCCAGAGCAAAGCAGAAGGAAGAGCTTGTGAAAATGATTCCTGCCATGGGCCCTTCTATTTCAGGGCCATAAACCCTGAAGTTCTCAGAGAATCTTCTCTACCAGAAAGTGAGACACAAGCCAGGATCAGAAAAACAGGTTCTTTACCCTCCCAGACAGTGGCATCCATCTTGCAATATGTCTCTCCCTAGGATAGTGTGGGTGGCCAAGGTGGCTCAAGCCACCTGAGCTGCAGGCTTTCGACCGATAGCATAGGGTGGGCACCTCCTGGGAACCTCTGCACCAAACAGCGTGAGGGGGCTGGTACAGGCCCAGAGCAGGGCTCCACACACCACACCTCAGACCAAATCCATCCCAGTGTCTATGTTGTAAAGAATGTTATGGGAACATAGCCACCCATGCTTTTGTAGACTGCCTATGGCTGATTTTTCTACAAAAGCTGCATTTAGTAGTGGTGAGAAAGACCATATGGCCAACAAAGTCTAAAATATTTACTATCTGGCCCTTAATTTGCTAAGCCTGGCCCAGAAAGAGGTGCCGGAAATCCACTGTCTACTTTAAGCAGTTGCAGCCTTACTACCTCTTCTCTCTTATCTCAAGTCTGAGAATAAGGACAGCCCCAGGCAGGGGTGATGAAAAGTATCAAAGCACTGGTGTGACACAGTGCCATCATTTAGAGCACATGCCTTTGACTGGAGCAAGATGCTCAGCACTGTGCAGTTACCCCTTGATTTTGGAGGCCTGGGCAGCATGGGTGTCAGTGGGCAGGTGGACACTTGGACCCAGAGCACAGACTGTTTCCCAGAAGAGCCGCACTGGGGTATATGAGGAGATGGGACAGACAAATGGTGTGGGAGCATTCCGTGCAGGTGGGGCAGCCATGTCTATGCCCTCCCCACAGCCAACTTCAGTGACTAAAGCAGGAAATGGTGATGTGTTGGCTCCATCCCTATCAGCAGTTCCCAGTCACGCTCTGAGCCTGAGTCTTGGCACAGAACATCTGGCAAGGCCTGGCCTCACTGGCTGAGACCTGCTCAGCCTCCCCAAGTTCTCCATTGCCTCCCATGCAGCCCAGTACCTTGGGATGAGGAAAGTGGATAAGCATGGGCCAGAGGGAAAATTGCCCAGGATGCCTTTCAGCATGTTCCAACCATGACCTGATGAACAAGCTTTAAAAATAAATCCAGCTGGAAACTCAGCTGAAAACAGCTTCCTAAAAACTGCAGGAGAAATTGGGCACTTTATTTCAGTGACAAAATAACTGGGCTGTTGATCCAGTAGGGAAAGGGCTCATTTCAGCAATTCTAACCATGGTCTGGAGTTGCTGAGGTTTGCTCGGTGGTGGGGCCGCAGGACTTCCCCTCTGCTGCTCCCCAGGGACCCCTCAGGATGTGCCTTCCAGGAAAATGGCCAAACATGATAGATGCCTTGCTTCTCAAACCAGTCTGAGATTGAATTTGACTTTCCCAATGATCCAAGTCCAAAATACTGCTTCTGGTCCATCAGCCCCTGTCAGTCTTCCTTATAATTTTTAAGTCTGAAAGACCTAACCTCTGAATGCCATTTTGATCCAAGAAGAAAACTGTTGGAACCAGTAGATGAATTACTAATTTAGAATAAAAAAGGATGATATTGTCATTTTCCCAGACAAAGACTCCTATGGTTACCAGATTAAGGAACAGCAATATCTGTGTTTTTATAAAGATGGACAGAGCTCCCATTGGACCAGGGCTGCAACTGACAGGATACCTTCTCCACACTCTTCTTCATTTCATTCTTACAACAACCCTGATAGATACCTAACTCTATTTTCTCCATTTCACAGTTGGGAAAACTGATGCAAAACTTACATCCCTTATCCCAAACTACATCTTAGTGAATGGCAGAGCCACAGATTGAACACATTCTAGTTCAAAACCTCATATTGGCTGTGTACATCACACTAACCAGAAATAACTTCTCTTCTGAAGTAGGACAACTCTTTCCTGGGGACTCATCCAAGAGGCAGGCAGCATGGCATTGTGGATGGAACATGAACTTTAGCAATTGGAATCTGTTACCAACCTGCCATGCCCTGGAAGATTCTGGAAGGATTCCATGCGCTGAGCTGAAATATGTCCACCTCACCCTGTGCTTGTAGGTGAAGGTCTTCAGCTCACATCTTCATCCATACCTATCCAGCTCCCTCAACCCTCAATATTGTGGTGAACTCCAATGGGATCGCTTGTAGCAGGTCATCATGGGAAAACACTTCTGCAATGAGTGAAATAAGCAGGAATACTAGAAATAAAGAACAAGATAAATTACAAATATATTTTTTAGGCACCAAAATTCCAGAAAGAAAAGAACCCTGCTAGGTGAACTAAGGATCACAAGGTCTTTTCCCTAGTGGGCATGGCTTAGTGGCAGGGCCTGGCCCAGCCCTGCTGGAAGAAAGAATATCTAGCAAGCTTTTCAACAGGTGCCAAGGCTGATGCTACAAGTTGGGTATTTGAGATACCATGAACCCACACCTGGACATTTGCTGAGGTCAGTGATGGAGACTGTGGTCCTTCAGAGATAGGCCTAAGTCTTCTAAAACTCAGAGTGAAGTCTCCTGAAGAAGTCTTGCTAAACTCAGGAAATGAAGGCTGCCAGAAGGAGCAAGGCCTACCTGAAAACACTGCCATTCTCCCCCTTAAGACTCTTGTGGGTTTTGAGTCTTCTTGGGTTCCTAGGCTGGCATCAGAGGCTTTGGAACTCTGAGGGGCAGCACTGGACACCCCAGATGGACAAGAGCAAAGCAGAGGGAGGCTAAGTGTACATTTTCCTTCCCTTTTCTTTCTGCCTATTTGTTTTATATTTAGACTTTATGCTTTCTACATAGTATGAGTTTTGTCTTTTTATCTGGTCTAACAATCTCTGTTTTCTAATTGAATGGTTAGTCTGTTGACATCGAATGTATGGTCAGGCCTAAATATGCCACTTTGTCCCTTGTTTTCCATTTTTCCCTCTGGGTTTTGCTTCTCAGTTGCTCCCTTTTTGCTTTATTTTTGACCCATTGGATATTTTTCAGCCTACCAACATTAGCTTCCCCCTTCCAAGTGATTTTTTGTTTTATTAACCATAGAAACGTATTATTTGTTTCAGAGGTACAGGTCTGTGATTCATCAGTCTTACACAATTCACAGCACTCATCATAGCACATACCCTCCCCAATGTCCATAACCCAGGCACCCCATCCCTACCCCCCTACCCTCCAGCAATCCTCGGTTTGTTTCCTGAGATTAAGAGTTTCTTATGGTTTGTCTCCCTCCTGGTCCCATCCTGTTTCATTTTTTCCCTCTCTACCACCCCCCCCCATGACCCCTCTCCCTGTCTCTCAAACTCCTCATATCAGAGAGATCATATGATAATTGTCTTTCTTTGATTGACTTATTTCACTTAGCATAATACCCTTTAGTTCCATCCACTTCTCACCCTCCTTAAGCTTTCCAGACTGGAAAAGAGCTCAGAGAAAGTCCCCACACATTTTTGCCACCTCCCAATATAGGTCTCTCTGTTCCAGTCTTTTGAAAACTGGGTGTTATTTAAACTACAATCTAGCTCAAATTCAACTTACTCCATTATTGAAGAGAGAGTCTTTTCCCCTTCTGCATAATGGAGGAAAATGAAAACAACAACTTAAAAAATCAAAACATCACCACAGTCTTTAAAGTTCTTTATGTACAATATGTAGCACAGGATAAAACAAAATATCACTAGGCAAGCAAACAAGAAAGAAAAAGCCTCCTAATAAACAGAAAAAACAGGCCAATGATGCAGATATTGGAGTTAGCAGCAAAAACTTTTGAAACTCTGGATAATAAAGTTATGAATAGTGGAAAAGGTCAACAATTTGGATGAAAACAGTTATTTTGACATGTGTAATTGGAACCTATACATAAGTGAAAATGCAATATCTGAGTTTTAATCAGTTATTAGGTATTGATTATTAATATTTAACTGATAGATTTAAAATCATATTGGATATAGCCAAATACAAGATTAGTGGACTGTAAAAGAAGTCAAAGAAAAATACACAAAGAAAAAAGAATGGATAATACATCCAGAAATCAAGAGGCATGCTGGACACATTTAATAGATTTAAAATGCTTATAATTGACAAGATGATGGAGGAGTAGGGACCTAAATATCATCGGGTCCCAAGAGTTCAGCTAGATGGTTATCAAACCATTCTGAACACCTACAAACTCAATAGGAGATCAAAGAGAAGAAGAGCAGTAATTCTAGGAACAGAAAAGTGACCACTTTCTGGAAGGTAGGATGTATGGAGAAGTGAATCTGAGGTGATATATGGGAAGATGAACCATGGGGGAAGGGGCCAGCTCTCAGCAAGCAGTAGAGCAGTAGAGCACAAAATCAGAACTTTTAGAAGTTGGCTCCACTAAGGGATGTCACTCCAGAGGCTAAGCAGGGGGTGGAGCCCTCTTGGGGACTGTGTGGTCTCAGGACCTGCGAGGTCACAGAAAGACCAGGCATGTCTGAGTATGGCAGACAGAGCTCCCAAGTATTGGAGCCGGGAGGCTGGCTGCAGAATCAGAGCCAAAGAATGGGCTCTCAGCTCAGGGTTACCCTAAACTGTGACCCGAGGCACAGTGGGGCCACTGCTCTTTCAGCAGGGACACCGCAAGTGGCAGATCTGGGAAGACATCCTCCTACCTCCTCCAGAAGGAGCAGCATGGAAGCACGCTGCAGGCATGTGCTGGATTTGGAGACTCCAAATGGGGCTGTGCACCAGAGATAGAAATGCTGGGTCACAGCCTGGGTGAGCATGAAGTGAGGCCAGAGACCAGGGAGATGGGAGTGATTGACTGTTTTTCTCTGAGGTTGCACTGAGGAGTGGGGCCCTGAGCTCTCAGATTCTATGGGGCTGGAGATTGGGAGGCTACCATCTTCATCCCCATCCTCCAAAGCTGTATGGAAAGTGTTCAGGGAACAAAAGCTACAAGAGCAAAACAGAGCAGATTATTTAGCCTAGTCCCTGGGAAGGGTGGTGCAATTCTGCCTGGGGCAAAAACATTTGAGAAATAATGCAACAGGCCCCACCCCCAGAAGATCAACAAGAACATCCAGCCAAGACCAAGTTCACTGATCAATGAGAACTGCAAAACTTCAGAGCTATGGGAATACAGCACATAGAATTCATGGATTTTTTTTTTACCATGATTCCTTAGTCTTTCAAAGTTAATTTTTTTTCTTATTCTATTTTTTAAATTTTTCTTCTTTCCTCTTTTATCCTATTTTAGCTTATCTTATCTTATTTTTATCTTATCTTACCTTATTCTTTTTATCTTATCAATAACTTTTTTTAAAACCTTTTTAAATTTTCATTATTATAGCCATATTCTATACCCTCATTGTATTTGAACTTATATTTTGTATACATATAAGTTTTTCTTTCTTTAAAATTTTGGGATAGTTTCTTCTAATAGATCAAAATACACCCTAAATCTGGCATACAGCTTTGTTCTAATTTCCAGCCTGATCCATTCTTTCCTCCTTTTTTTTCTCAACCAACTTCTTATCAATTCCTTTTTTAGATTCTTTTTAAATTTTAATCTTTACAGTCATATTCTATCCCTTCATCACATTTACCCTTATGTGTGTGTGTGTGTGTGTGTGTGTGTGTGTGTGTGTGTGTGTGTGTATTTCTTTCTTTAAAATTCTGGGAAGGAGTTTCTTCTAACAGACCAAAATTTAACCAAAATCAAGTATGTGGCTCTGTTCTATTCACCTGTATGTATGTGTGTGTGTGTGTGTGTGTGTATATATATACACACATATATATATATATGTATATATATATCATCATATCCTCATTTCTTCTCCCCCCATTTTTGGGTCTCTTCCGATTTGGTTAGTATATATTTTTATTGGGTCATTGCTACCCTTTTGGTATTTTGTTCTCTCACTCATCTATTCTATTCTTTTTTTTTAAGATTTTATTTATTTATTTGACAGATCACAAGCAGGCAGAGAGGCAGGCAGAGAGAGAGGAGGAAGCAGGCTCCCTGCTGAGCAGAGAGCCCGATGTGGGGCTCGATCCCAGGACTCTGAGATCATGACCTGAGCTGAAGGCAGCAGCTTAACCCACTGAGCCACCCAGGCGCCCCTCATCTATTCTATTCTTAACTGGATAAAATAACAAGGCAGAAAAACTCACCTCAAAAAAACAAACAAACAAAAAAAAAAAAAAAAACAACCAATGTCCTAATCAATAATCAAAGTGTTAACTGGGCTCAAAAAAAAGCATGGAAGATACTAAAGAATCCCGTTCTGGAGAAATAAAAGAACTAAAATCTAACCAAGTTGAAATAAAAAAATTTACTAATGAGGTGCAATCCAAAATGGAGGCTCTTGTTGCTAAGATAAATGAGGTAGAAGAGAGAATTAGTGATATAGAAGAACAAATGATGGAGAATAAAGAAGTTGAGAAAAAGAAAGACAAATAAATACTGGACCATGAGGGGAGAATTCGAGAGATAAGCAATACCATAAGAGAAAACAATATTAGAATAATTGGAATTGTGAAAATTGTGAAAGCTGCTCAGGACAAGAGGTCTGTAACAATGGTAGAAATGTTAGATTGGCAGCAGACCTATCCACAGAGGCCTGGCAGGCCAGAAAGGACTGGCATGATATATTCAGAGCACTAAATGAGAAAAATATGCAGCCAAGAATATGACAGCAAAACTGTCATTGAAAATAAGAAGAGAGATTAAAAGCTTCCAGGACAGGGGCGCCTGGGTGGCTCAGTGGGTTAAAGCCTCTGCCTTCAGCTCAGGTCATGATCCCAGGGTGCTGGGATCGAGCCCTGAATCGGGCTCTCTGCTCAGCAGGGAGCCTGCTTCCACCTCTCTCTCTATCTGCCTGCCTCTCTGCCTACTTGTGATCTCTGCCTGTCAAATAAATAAATAAAATCTTAAAAAAAAAAAAAAAAGCTTCCAGGACAAACAAAAACTAAAATAATTTTCAAACACCAAACCAACCCTACAGGAAATATTGAAAGGGGTCCTCTAAGCAAAGAGAAAGACTAAAAGTAACATAGATCAGAAAAGTACAGAGACAATATACAGTAACAGTCACCTTACAGGCAATACAATGGCACTAAATTCATATCTTTCAATAGTTACCCTGAAAGTAAATGGGCTAAATGCCCCCACCCAAAGACACAGGGTATCCGGATGGATTAAAAAACAAGACCCATCGATATGCTGTCTACAAGAAACTCATTTTAGACCTGAAGACACCTCCAGATTTAAAGTGGGGGGGGCGGTGACTATGCAAATGGACATCAAAAGAAAGCTGTGGTGGCAATCCATATATTCAGATAAATCAGATTTTAAGCCAAAGTCTATAATAAGAGATGAGGAAGGACACTATATCATACTTAAAGGGTCTGTCCAACAAGAAAATCTAACAATTTTAAATATCTATGCTTCTAACATGGGAGCAGCCACTTATATAAACCAATTAATAACAAAATCAAAGAGACATATAGACAATAATACAGTAATAGTTGGGGACTTTAACACCCCCCCTCACTGAAATGGACAGATCATCTAAGCAAAAGATCAACAAGTAAATAAAGGCCTTAAATGACACACTGGACCAGATGGACATCACAGATATATTTAGAACATTCCATCCCAAAGAAACAGAATACACATTTTTCTCTAGTGCACATGGAATATTCTCCAGAACAGATCACATCCTGGGCCACAAATCGGTCTCAACTGATACCAAAAGATTGGGATCATTCCCTGCATATTTTCAGACCACAAACAGATCACATCCTGGGCCACAAATCAGGTCTCAACTGGTACCAAAAGATTGGGATCATTCCCTGCATATTTTCAGACCACAATGCTCTGAAGCTAGAACATAATCACAAGAGGAAATTTGGAAAGAACCCAAATGCATGGAGGCTTAGTAGCATCCTACTAAAGAATGAATGGGTCAACCAGGAAATTAAAAAAAAATTCATGGAAACAAATGAAAATGAAAACAAAACTGTTCAAAATCTTTGGGACACAGCAAAGGTGGTCCTGAGAGGAAAGTATATAGCAATACAAGCCTTTCTCAAAAAACAAGAAAGGATTCAAATACACAACCTAACCCTACACCTAAAGGAGCTGAAGAAAGAACAGCAAAGAAAGCCTAAACATAGCAGGAGAAGATAAATAATAAAGAGCAGAGCAGAAAGACTCCACTCCAAAACTGCTAGAACTTGTACAGGAATTCAGTAAAGTGTCAGGATATAAAATCAATGCACAGAAATCAGTTGCATTTCTCTACACCAACAACAAGACAGAAGAAAGAGAAATTAAGGAGTCCATCCCATTTACAATTGCATCCAAAACTATAAGATACCTAGGAATAAACCTAACCAAAGAGACTAAGAATCTATACTCAGAAAACTATAAAGTACTCATGAAAGAAATTGAGGAAGACACAAAGAAATGGAAAGATGTTCCATGCTCCTGGATTGGAAGAATAAATATTGTGAAAATGTCTATGCTACCTAAAGCAATCTACACATTTAATGCAATTCCTATCAAAGTACCATCCATTTTTTTTCAAAGAAATGGAACAAATAATCCTAAAATTTATATGGAACCAGAAAAGACCTCGAATAGCCAAAGCAATTTTGAAAAAGAAAGCCAAAGTTGGTGGCATCACAATTCCGGACTTCAAGCTCTATTACAAAGCTGTCATCATCAAGATAGCATGGTACTGGCACAAAAACAGACACATAGATCAATGGGACAGAATAGAGAGCCCAGAAATAGACCCTCAACTCTATGGTCAACTCATCTTCGACAAAGCAGGAAAGAATGTCCAATGGAAAAAAGACAGCCTCTTCAATAAATGGTGTTGGGAAAATTGGACAGCCACATGCAGAAAAATGAAATTGGATCATTTTCTTATACCACACACGAAAATAGACTCAAAATGGATGAAGGACCTCAGTGTGAGAAAGGAATCCATCAAAATCCTTGAGGAGAACACAGGCAGCAACCTCTTCAACCTCAGCCGCAGCAACATCTTCCTAGGAACATCGCCAAAGGCAAGGGAAGCAAGGGCAAAAATGAACTATTGGGATTTTATCAAGATCAAAAGCTTGTGCACAGCAAAGGAAACAGTTAACAAAACCAAAGGACAACTGACAGAATGGGAGAAGATATTTGCAAATGACATATCAGATAAAGGGCTAGTGTCCAAAATCTATAAAGAACTTAGCAAACTCAACACCCAAAGAACAAATAATCCAATCAAGAAATGGGCAGAGGACATGAACAGACATTTCTGCAAAGAAGACATCCAGATGGCCAACAGACACATGAAAAAGTGCTCCATATCACTCGGCATCAGGGAAATACAAATCAAAACCACCATGAGATATCACCTCACACCAGTCAGAATGGCTCAAATGAACAAGTCAGGAAATGACAGATGCTGGCGAGGATGCGGAGAAAGGGGAACCCTCCTACACTGTTGGTGGGAATGCAAGCTGGTGCAACCACTCTGGAAAACAGCATGGAGGTTCCTCAAAATGTTGAAAATAGAACTACCCTATGACCCTGCAATTGCACTGCTGGGTATTTACCCTAAAGATACAAACGTAGTGATCCGAAGGGGCACGTGCACCCGAATGTTTATAGCAGCAATGTCTACAATAGCCAAACTATGGAAAGAACCTAGATGTCCATCAACAGACGAATGGGTAAAGAAGAAGTGGTATATATACACAATGGAATACTATGCAGCCATCAAAAGAAATGAAATCTTGCCATTTGCGACGACGTGGATGGAACTAGAGGGTATCATGCTTAGCGAAATAAGTCAATCGGAGAAAGACAACTATCCTATAATCTCCCTGATATGAGGGAGAGGAGATGCAACATGGGGGGTTAAGGGGGTAGGAGAAGAGTAAATGAAACAAGATGGGATTGAGAGGGAGACAAACCATAAGTGACTCAATCTCACAAAAGAAACTGAGGGTTGATGGGGGGAGGTGGGTTGGGAGAGGGTGGGTGGGATTATGGACATTGGGGAGGGTATGTGCTATGGTGAGTGCTGTGAAGTGTGTAAACCTGGCGATTTGCAGACCTGTACCCCTGGGGATAAAAATATATTATATGTCTATAAAAAATAAAATTAAAAAAAAATAAATATAAAAAAGTGGAAAAAAAAAAGCAGAGGAGAAATCAAGGAAATAGAAGCCCAAAGAATAGTAGAACCAATCAATGAAACTAGGAACTGTTTCTTTGAAGTAATTAATAAGATTGATAAACCCCTGGCCATATTTATCAAAAAGAACAGAGAAAGGACCCAAATTAATACAATCATGAATAAAAGAGGAATGATCACAACCAACACCAAAGAAATACAAACGATTATAAGAACATATTATGAGCAAGTTTACACCAGCAAATTTGATGATCTGAAAGAAATTGACGCATTCCTAGAGATATATAAACTGCCAAAACCAAATCAAGAAGAAATAGAAAACCTAAACAGACCCATAACCAGTAAGGAGATTGAAGCAGTCATCAAAATTCTCCCAACAATGGAAAATAAATAAATACAAAGATGGTGGTATCTCTGCTCTCTGGCTTACCATTATTCTTGACATCTCACACTGGGTGTCCATAGGACATGCTCCCTGTCCCTGCATCTGTCAGCTTACCTGGGCTCCAATCTGAGAGCAGAAAGTGAAATAAAGTAGATAAGAAATATAGGTTCTTAATTATTATGGAGCCAAAGAAGACTCATAAACTTGTAATTTCTCCTTTCTTCTCTCCTGTACCCTCTAAGTCTGGTAGGATGCCTGAGCAGCACTGGTACTCTGAGGGACAACCTTCTATGTAAGGCCACATGCCAAGTGATTTGGTGCAGCTGTGGGGGCTGAACTCCTTGGCCAGTGAATGCTCCAGGTGAGGTTACAAAGTAAGGGCTATGTGAGCAAAGGGAAAGAGAAAAGATGTTTCTCTGTTCTTTCTCATTGGCTAGAAACTATTGGAAATTCTTTATAACAACTTATAGAAAAAGCAACTCAATTCTAGTGCCAGTAGCTGGGGTACCTGGAGTTTTCCTCAGCACAGGGAAGAGATTTAGCTCAAAGGAGCTATGTGTCTCTCTTGGTCCAATTCCTGGGGACAAAAACATTCATGCCAACAAACCAGGGATTAAAGTGCAGCTATAGGACAAGTGTGGGGTTTCTAGGCCAGCTCCTAGGTGGTCAAAGTCAAACCTCTCTGACACCTTCTTCTATTCTTTCCCCCTGTAGCACCTCTCTCCCTACCCCAGATAATTCTTGTTAGCAACATGGTATCAATTTGAACACTTGGAGGAGGGAAGAATGTGAAGGGATGGAGGATGAAGCCTTCACTTAGATGATCTAAGAATGTCCCAGAGCCAACACATCCAGCATTAGACTCATCACCTATCCCCAAATCCTACTTCTCATTCAGGGTTCATTTTCACACCATTCACCCAAACTAGAAGCCTTGCAGTCATCCCCCACCACCGCCACAGGCCCTTGTTTCAGCTGATCTCATGAGATCCACTTAAATCTGTGTTTTCTACTTCCCCATGTCCTTCATCATTGACTATCACACTGACCTTCACCCTCCCCACTCACACACACCATCTGTCACATTGGGTCCAGGAAATCTCATCATGTTGCTCCATTGCAAACTCCTGAAGGTTACACATGGTCAGCTGGGTAAGATCCTAGTGTAGCAGACAGGGTCCTCTCCTATCTCACCAGCCTTACTTCCTGCTTCCCTTCCCCCAACACTGCCATACAGAATTGCTCTCTAACACTTGAAGGAGCCATGCTATTTAGTACCCCAAAGCTTTCCTGGGCACTCTTTCTTTTCCCTGGCTTCTCCTGGTCCATCTCTTCCTTCAAGACATGGCTTAGATGCCCCATCTTCTAAAAAGCCTTTCTTTTCCTGGGTCCTTCCTTTTGCTATGTTTCCATAGGCTTTGAATCTCTCTCTCTTTCTCTCTTTCTCTCTCTCTCTTTCTCTATCACTCTCCCAACTTTTAAGCATTTATTCTGTATAAAACATGCTAAGTACCTTAAAGAGTTCATATAATTTAATACCCACAGCAACCCTGCAAAGCAAGTACCATGATCAACCCCAACTTACTAATGAAGAAAATAAGTCATAAGTTAAATAATATATCCAAAGTCTCAAATCCAGATACACTGAGATTTTACTGTAGGTCAATGGGAGTAGCTCTCTTAACACCATGCTGTCTCTGTCCATATGCTGTGAGCTTCTTAAAGATGGGGATGAGTGGCATCTCATAGAGGAGAACCTCAAACCTTAATTAAGAAGTAGGAATCCCACTCTATTTATAAAGGACTAGTCAGGAAATTTAAGCAGTGTATGAGGAGTCCTTGGTCTTCTTTTTTAAAATTCCACCTGAGATAATTCATTGAAAATATTAAAATGTATTGAGTCCTTATTATAGGGCTGGAGACAACAGACATGAGCAATTGTGTTCCCATTCTTGAGAAACTCATAGACATAACAATCTAGCTAGAGAGTAGGTAGAGTGTGCTCAATGTCCCATGCTTACCAAATAGGGGGATCTCATTGTATAGTGGGAATAAGGCCACTGTCAGGGTCAGAAACCACCCTCCTCATGACTAGTCCTTCTCCCCCTTCATAAATGGTCTTTTCTTCCCTGAAGAAGACTCAGCATCCATGAGCACAAACCCAGGGGATTTTGTGGCTATGGCAAATCAACAGTAACTGCTACTCTATGTGTAGCAGTCTGAAGCAGGAAGCCAAGTAGGGTGTGGAGGGTGTATGCTCTAGAGAAAAATTTATCCAGACCCATGGCTTCCCCACTCTGTGACCTTGGGGAAGTTAAGTGGCTTCTTGGTAACTTTGTTTCACCTTTTCCAATGGTTATTATAATAATGGACCTTGCTCATAGGGTTTTTGGAGGATTTAAGAGCTGTTATATGTAAATTAGAAAGACTAGTCTTAGATATATATCAAGTGCTATCCTAGTATTTGGCATTTCTGTCCTTGATAAGGGGTCCTGTGCAATGGGGTAGTATCACCACAGTGAAGGTGATTATAAAGAGTGTTTTCATGTTGCAATTGTTACACATTTAATGCACAGAACAGGGTCAACTTCTTCTTCACTGTTTTTGCCTTCATCTTATATTAAACTCCAGAAATCCCTGTGAGCCTCAGTCCCCATCCCTGCTCTCCAGTACAGACCAGAAACTGGCTACTCAAACCTAGAGACAGGATGAATACTGCTGAGTACAACAGTGTGTCCTGCAGATTCCTGGTGGGATAGAGAGAGGACAGGTTTCAGCTGAGACTGTTTCTTCTACTAGATACCCTCCTTGACCCAGCAGAAGGAAAAAGAGGTCTGTCCTCTGTTCTCCCCAGTAGCAACACACAGACTTACCCCCATCCCACACTTCCCATACTTTACTGCCATTCTCTGTCTGCCTCTGGCCTGTAAGGTTCTCAAATGCAGGCACTGTGTAGAGTTTGACTAGTTCTAGACTGACCATGGTACAGAAAAATAGTAGATGTTCAATAAATATTAGATAGGTGAATGAATGAATGAATGAATGATTAAGTGAATTTTCAGGATAAAATTATACAGATAAAAAGTAGAGCCCCAGGAGGAGAAAATGTTAGTAGTGAAAGTTCTTTCATCATTAGCCATTCAAAATGGCAGCACATATCTAAGTGTGGGGAGTGGCACTGTGGGGAGGGGGAGGGCATATTTGCAATTCCTGTAACAGTCACTAGACAAATGTTAAATTTAGTGTTTTATTGATTAATACTTTAATTTATTTCCAGTAGTGTTTGAAATGTGTTTACAAGCACTGACCTAAAACAAATATTAAATAAAGTAGAAGAATATTTACAAAATTATTGATCTGGTCCCTTTGGAACTAGAATTTTGAGGAGACTCTGGGAAAATCTATGGACTCAGTGACTTGGAAACATGTGAAAAATTTCCACTTGGACAGGGAGAGGTGGACCACCCAGAGATCATGTGTTGTTGACAAACTGATGCTGGTTTCTCTGTTGAGGGTCTCATCTTGAGAACACATTAACACCTTTCATGGGGGCCAAGAGCTGGACAACAACAGTGTAGGTCCAGAATATTTGTGAAGCACTCACAATGACCCTGAGGAAGGTAGGACACTAGTACCATTTGCCAGCTAAGAAAAGTGAGGTTCCCTGTCGATTTTCTGCTTAGTTGATCTGTCTATTGCTGAGAATAGAGTGTTAAGGTCTCCTACAATTAGCATATTATTATCAATATGTCTCTATTTTGGTTAACAGTTGGTTTATGTAGTTGGCTGCTCCCATGTTGGGGGCATAAATATTTACAATTGTTAAATCTTCTTGTTGGATAAACCCTCTAAGAATGATATAGTGTTCTTCAGCATCTCTAACTACTGTCCTTAGCTTAAAATCTAATTTGTCTGGTATTGTTACCCCAGCTTTCTTTTGACATCCATTGGCATGAAAGATAGTTCTCCATCCCTTCACTTTTAGTCTGGATGTATCTTTAGTTCAGAATGAGTCTCTTGTAGACAGCATATGGACAGGACCTGTCTTTTTATCCAATCTGCAACCCCATGCCATTTTATGGGAACATTTAGGCTGTGTTGGTTGAGAGTGATTATTGACAGATAAGATTTTATTGTCATCATGTTGCCTGTGAAGTCCTTGTTTCTATGGATTGTCACTGAATACCTCTATTCTGTATCACTCTTGGGGTCTTTCTCCTTTTATAGGACCCCCCTTAATATTTCTTGCAGGGCCAGCTTAGTGGTCATGTAGTCTTTTAGTCTTTGCTGATCCTGGAAACTTCTTATTTCTCCATCTATTCTGAATGACAGCCTTGCCAGATAAAGAATTCTTGGCTGCATATTCTTCACATTTAGTACCCTGAGTATGTCTTGCCAGCTCTTTATGGCTTGCCAGGTCTCTGTGGATAGGTCTGACATTATTCTGATGTTCCTCCCTCTGTACATAAGGAATCTCTTTCCCCTGACTGCCCTTGAAACTGTTTTCCTTGGTTCTAAGATTTGTGAGTTTTACTATTACATGCCTGGGGGTTGATCTTCCCTCATTGATCTTGGGGGTTGTCCTCTCTACCTCTAGGACAAGACTACTTGTTTCATTCCCCAGATTAAGGAAGTTCTTGGATATGATTTGGCCAAATATATCAAGTCCAAAAGTGGACAGAAGACATGAGCAGACACTTCTCCAAAGAAGACATACAAATGGCTAACAGACACATGAAAAAGTGTTCATGATCATTAGCCATCAGGGAAATTCAAATCAAAACCACACTGAGATAACACCTTACACCAGTAAGAATGGGAAAAATGGATAAGGCAAGAAACAACAAATCTTGGAGAGGGTGTGGCAAAAGGGGAACCCTCTTACACTGTTGGCGGGAATGCAAGTTGGTGTGGTCACTTTGGAAAACAGTGTGGAGGTTCCTCAAAAAAATTAAAAATAGAACTACCCTATGATCCAGGAATTGCACTACTAGGTATTCACAGCAAAGGTACAGATGTAGTGAAAAGAAAGGCCATATGCACTCCAATGTTCATAGCAGCAATATCCACAATAGCCAAACTGTGGAAACAGTCAAGATGCCCTTCAACAGATGAATGAATAAAGAAGATATGGTCCATATACACAATGGAATATTATTCAGCCATCAGAAAGGATGAATACCCAACTTTTGCATCAACATGGATGGGACTGGAGGACATTATGCTAAGTGAAATAAGTCAACAGAGAAAGTCAATTATCATATGGTTTCACTTACATAAGGAATAACATGGAGAACATTAGGAGAAGGGAAAAACAAAGTGGGAGAATTTAGAGTGGGAGACAAGCCATGAAAGACTATGGACTCTGGGAAACAAATGTAGGGTTTTAGATGGGAAGGGGGTGGGGGGATGAGTGAGCCCAGTGATGGGTATGAAGGAGGGCACAGACTGCATGGAGCACTGGGTGTTATACACAAACAATAAATCATGGAACACTGCATCAAAAACTAGTGATGTATTTTCTGGTGACTAACATAACACAATAAAAATTTTTAAAAAACTAATGATGTACTGTATGGTGACTAACATAACACAAAAGAAAGAAAAAGGAAGAAAGAAAGGCTCCATAGGATTTAAATTCCAGCTGCTACAAGAATAGAACCAGCTCTCTGAACTCCAAATCTGGGCCCCTTATGCTACCGCCAACCTAGAGCCCAGCTTCAGGGAGCAGTCAGGCTGCTGGGAGTATTCTACGAAGTATGTTAGTGTCCACCTGAAAAGAGAAATCTGAGCAAACCTTTTTTTCTTTTGCTCTCCTTCTTGTAACTCCACTGATGGGCCAAACCTAACAGGCTGATGCTGACAAAGGAGCCCCAGCCCAGGGGACAGAAGAGTGCAGAAGGCAGTGGACCATAGGCACCATATCCCCATAACCAGCACAGGAGGCAGAGGGGCCTGTGGCAGGGGTGGGGACAGCAATAGCTCCCCAAGGCCCAAGGTGGTCAGAGGAGACCATTCAACTCTCCAGGAGGAGGGAGAAGCCAACAGAGTCCCCAACAGGCAAGCCAAAAGGGTCTAGGTGAATAGAGGAGAGCAGAAGCTTCCAGAAAGAAGGCACGCCAATCAAAACATCTCCCTGAAGCTGGCCAGGACCTTGCAACCACCCTTGGAGCCCAAGATTACCTACCTGGGCACAGCCTAGAGCAAAATAAATCTTCTCCCCTGAGGTAAAGAGCTTTGTCAAGATTTCCATTAATTCAACAAACATTCATGAGGTACCCCCTCTGATCAAGCAGAGACTGACCTGAGAGCTGAGGTCATTGACAGCTGCCTGCCCAAGGGGAGGAGGGTGTTGCACTCCTGCACACAGTAGCCCGGTGGACTCCAGCCCCATAGGGCTAGCAGTGAAGGCAGTAAGCCTGGGGTAATTGTGCTGGCCCATCAAAAGCCCTCCCCAAGGACCCAGAGGGCATCTGTGGGGACACAGCATCTGAACATGTGCCCTGGCCTTCCTAACCTCATAGTCACTTGTGGCTCAGTCACAGCCTGGCTGGGCCCTGATGACACAGAGTCCAGAGAGGGCACAAGCCCTTCTTAGGCCTGCCCTGGGTTTGGCCTTGCCAACACTTGCAGGCTGCTGCAGTGCAGAGAAATGAAAACCTCAAATGATTTTTTTTTTTTTAAGCAAGAGGAGGAGGGGGTAAAAAATAGCAGCACACAATTAGGGAGCCGTTGAACTTCTGTGCAAACTAATGAATAAACCAGCCCTTGACAACTTCCCCCCACTGCTGCTGACAGGATAATTGTGCTAATTTCTTAATTTTAATGCCGTTGTTGCATTTGGCTTCTGCTAATGAGATGTAAATATGTGTTGCGGGTTTGTGGATTTGTTTAATTGCAGGGTAGCTAAACTGCGATTGGCCAGGGGGTTAGTCATTTATTTATTTATTTATTTATTTATATTTTTATTTTTATATGCCCCCAAATGGAAAAGAAAGGGAAGCTGGGGAGGAGTGGTGCTGGTGGTGGTGTCTGCCTCCTTCCCTCTGCCCTCTTCTTTAGGAGGTAGAAAGGAAGATCTAGTGCCTCCTGAGGGCTGCTTGTTTGGGGCATGGGAAGGGGGTCAAGAGGACAGCTGCTTGAACGTCATCTCTCCCTGAGCCACTGTGCTGTCAGTGGCCACACTGATCTAAATAAGTCCTGTCTAGTCACCTGGGAGGAGGAGGACATGGGGCTAGTCCCAGTGTGCTCAGCAGTGGCAGGCAGAATTCAGATCAGAGTCACTTGCAAAATGGCAAGGCCACCAGCAGGAATGGGACAGCAGGGGGCCCAGAGCAGGGCAGGAGCATGGCTCCTCCCCATAATGTAAAGGAGTATAGTTGAGGCATGTGATGGTAGGGAGGCAGCTAAACGTGGGTGCCCGGACCTGTAGCCTAGTTTCAGGGGCACAGAGAAGAGTGTCCTGATGGCTATAAGCCCAGCAGAGGCTCATGACAGGGACAGGTAGAGCCAGGGGAGGGTGGAAGGGCTTGAACACTGAACACAGACCAGAATCCAGAGAGGACCAAGCGTTGCAGATGCTATGGGAATGCCATGTCCAACAGTAGTGTTGCTTCAGTGACGGAACTCTGAAGACCTTCCAAGTGGGACCTCATTCTATTAGTGGGACCTTTATCACAGCCCTGGGAGGCAGGGGCTATCCTGGTCCTTGTCTGACACATGGGGAAAACCTCTCAGAGATCTGTAACTTGCTCAGAGTCACAGAACAAAGCATGGTCTGACTACAAATTTCATGCTGTCTGTTCTGATCCTCCTTCCTCCCCTCTACTCAGCCAGCCTGTCATTGATCCCTGTGCAGATCCCCACAGAGAAACAGTCCCTATTTCTAGGCAACTCACCCCTGGAATAGCAGTGGCCAGCATCTGGGTCCAGGAAGGGTCATGGATCACAGACTCCCCAAATTTGGAGGCTGTCTAGTTCACATCCTTCATCCCTCCCAGGGCAAGGATTTGCCAGGTCATTTAACAGAGCTCAGACACTTCCCTGCATCCACCATGTCCCAGAAGGGGTGAGTAGCTACCATGCCAGCATTCACATCCCTTGTGATTAGGGAAGTCCTTCATTATTTCTGACTTTAGTCCTTGATCCATGGTTTTAAACAAAATCTCTTCACCTTCCCCTCCCCAGAACAATCCTTCACATACTTAAAGAAAGACATTCAGTATCTCCTCAGGCTTCTCTTCATGGGAACAACAATCTTGGCTGTCTTCTGTCCTTCCTTCTCACCTTGGTTTCTCTGAGACCCTCTGCTCATGCCCCTTGAGTCTTGTCAGAACTGCAGAACCCTGACTGACTGGAGGTCACCTTTAGTCAGAGACAGAAGAGCAGAAATACTTCTTGGAAGCAATGCTTAGAAATTGGCAACATGCCTCTTGTAGCCATCTCCCTGCCTTATCACCACACCTGTCCCCTCTAACCCATACCTCTAGTCTACCTGCCACTTCCAGACCACTTTGCTCTCTTTTGAGGAGAGGACCTGATAAACCAACTGCTCCAGATTACAATTGTGTATTATTTCTCTCAGAAGTATCTACATTTAGACTGGAAAATTGTCTAGTCCAAAAAAATGAATATCTAACAGTTGAATTTTTTACTGTAGAATAAATTTTAGTGGAATAACAACTAATTTTACAAAAAGAATATTCAAAATATTTTGATATCAGAGAGGGGCACAAACATCCCCATCAGAGAGGTGGCTTGGTCTATAAGGCAAATGTCTCCCCTGTATTTCTTTTTTGGCACTTTATTTTTCACTTCTGTGTTTTCCTTCATTTGAGCCCCTTACTGTTTGTTTTTCTTCTCTACTTTCATGAAAGCATCCAGATGAAGTTGAAAGTCAGGTGACCCCACCTCTACTCCCAGCTCAGATGGCTAATGAAAGTCAGGAGGAAAGTACGTCATAATGTTTCTCAAAGACCAAAGGTCCCAGCCTTGGAGGTAAAGTCATCTGGTCATCCTCCTGTCTGAATTTCACACATTTTACTGCCCATTCCAGGCTAGTGCTTGCCAGCCTGTGCTTGAGTCCCTCTATGAACCCTCTGTTTCCCCAAGACATTCCTTCCATACATGAGTAGCTCTAAGGATAAAATTTCTGTCATCACCTTGGATGGAAATGGGTATTCCAGTGGCTTGGAGCAATGGGTCTCCACCCTCCTATCAGAGGAGGTCATTTTGCCCATTGAGAAGAACAGGAGTCAGGGGCTGGACTCACACTCTCCAGCAGCCATGTGCTCCCAAAACTGGTTGATTCTTGTCCCGCCTCACTGTCCTCATCTGTGCAACAGGATGGGTCATCATCATCTCAAAGTGCAGATAAAATGAAATCATGTTTGTAAAGCACTTGGCATATAGTAGGATGATCCATGCTAACTCTGAGCCTTCTCAATGAAAGGCCCTTGAATGACATAGAAGACCATCATGTCCTCCCCTTGCTCTTCTGAGTCAAACTTCATGGAAAAGGATTGCATGTCCTGTCACAGTTCCAATTCCCTCACAAGAATAACAGGAGAACCACCTTTCTTGCCCTATCTTAGAGGCCCAGCCAGTGTCAAATACAATCATAAACTTGGCAGGATTGCAAAATGCTGTATCAAACTTGGGTATTATTATTTCTTCTAGTTTGTATGTGTATCTTTTTCTTCTCTATTTCTCTTTATATCTTGCCATTTCCCCTTCTCTCTTTCTTTTCTTTCCTGAGCTACCCCATCTCTCCCTACACGTCCTTCTTCCTTCCTCTCTCCTTCCTCCATTCCCCACTACAACTCTGCTGGGCCTGTCACCGCTGCCTGCTGGAGAGGGGAGCAGTGTCTGGAGACAGGTCCAGGAGCTCCTCCACCAGCCTCTGAATTAATACATAGCTGCTCATTCCCAAGCACATTTTGTGGGGAAAAAATACATCCATGTTAGTTTAATAATGATAATAGAAAACAATATGTATGCTAATAAGAAAGCGACTTAAATACTTTGCAGAAAAGAAGATCTTCCTTAACTAGTCAGGCAGCTGTTGAAACACCTCTATGTATTTAATTATTTCCTCCATCACCCAAGGCCTGTGTCTCCCTTGGTTGGCTATCTGAACACCATAGCCCCACCAACTCAGGCTTTTATTTATTTATTTATTTATTTATTTATTTACTTACTTATTTTTAGGATTCTTTCATTTTAATTGAGTATAGTTTACATACAATGTTATATTAGTTTCAGGTGTACTATATTGTACACCTGTGATTTAACACTTCTGTACACCTATTGCTCATCATGACAAGTGCACTCCTTAATCCCCATCAACTATTTCACCCATCCCCTCATCACCTCCCCTCTGGTAACCATCAGTTTGTTCTCTATAGTTAAGAGTCTGTTTCTTGGTTTTCTCTCTCTCTCTCTCTCTTTTCTTTGTCTATCTGTCTAGCTTCTTAAATTTCACATATGAGTGAAATCATGGCATTTGTCTTTCTGTGATTAACTTATTTCATTTAGCATAATACTCTTTAGCTCCATCCAGGTCATTGCAAATAGTAAGATTTCATTATTTTTCATGACTACATAATATTCTATTGTGTATACCACATTTTCTTTTTCATTTGTTTGTTTGTTTGTTTGTTTGTTTCTTTTCAGTGTTCCAGAATTCATTGTTTATGCACCACACCCAGTGCTCCATGCAATACCTGCCCTCCATAATACCCACCACCAGGCTCACCCAACCCCCTCCTATCCTCCCCACCAAAACCCTCAGTTTGTTTCTCAGAGTCCACAGCCTCTCATCCAACCCAGGCTTTTAAAGCAAGAGAACTAGCTGGAAATCTACCCCATTCCTAAATCCTCTTGATAGGCATAAGGAGTAAGATGTAGGGGTACATTCTAGACTAAGTAGAGTGATCCATTTTTTTCTATTCTCTGACAACAATGATCTGAAACCTGAAATGCTCCCTGAAATTACAAGGAAATCTTTCCATGCTGATACCTGGTTCCTATTCCAGATCAATTATCTCCAATTTAGGCTCCCTATCTGAGCATTGTTGTTGTTGTTCGTGCTTGATAATTTAAAAGGAAAACTACCTAACCCTTAAGATGGTTCTCTGAGAAGGAGGCTGTGGTTCTAGATGCATGAGTCCATGGATGAGTTCTTCCCTTGAACTTCTGGAACCAGTTAGCACCCCAGATGACACCATATTCCCTGGGATTCCAGACATGAAGTTGCAGAGTCAGGTAGACAGCCCAAGTTAGGCTCAGCCCACAGGATAGCTCATTCTCCCTGGGGAAGAGGGTTGTATCAGGTATAGATATCTGGACCACACTGGCTCCCAGCAGCAACCCTCAGGCTGAAAACAACACAGAACCAGTGTTCAACAGCGACACCATGTGGCAGTGAGACACAGAGATCACGCCTTCATTCTAATAGCTGTGTGGAGAGAGAACTTAGTTTTATAAGCTTCAAATGCCCTAGAGAATTCTCAGACACTTCATAAAGAAAGCTTTAAAAAAAATGGTAGACTTAATTTCCTACCAACAATATTTCAAGTGTCAATATTTGATTGAAAAAAATGAATTAGTTGTATCTACGTTTGTACCTCGAGTTCTTAGAGACTTCATACAAATTATGCAATAAGAGCCAGCACATCCCAGTGTTATGTAATTTAGTATTGAACCTTGATCCTGGCCTCAAGAATATCAAATACGTTTCAGTGCAGTAAATCTCAAGGTTCTTTGACCATAGTTTGTGTCACCTGTAAAGCCAAAGTTTCTGCCCTCATCACAGCATCTTGTTTTATAGAACCCTACTTCTAGTCTAGGGGACTCTGACCAGACCACATCCTGGTCTGCCTCACCTGCCCTGAGCTAAGCTCTGTTCCTTCCCCTTCTCAGAGACCGTGTGACTCCAGAGGCCAGGCAGTAGCCTGGGGAGTACTGGTGGGAGCCAGAAGACACTAGATTCTAGCACTGGTTTTTCCACTTGCTTGTGCTTCCTTGAGATTTGTCCCTTCACTTCTCCAGCCTTTAATTTCTTCATCTGTAAAAGAAGGTGAAAGGGGATTGTCTTAGAGGCCTTGTTAGCTTGAATTATCTGTGGTTGGTAACAGGAGTGCCAGGAAGCAAGTTGGAAAAGATCACATTAAGGGTCAATTAGGAGTCTACCCTCTTATTTGCACCAAACTATCCTGAGTATTTGATTACCTTGCTTTGTTCCTAAAATTTTCATGCAAATGAGCTTTTTAAAAAAGTCTCATACATTTATTCCTTCCAAATCTCAGTCTCTGTGGTCCAGCCTCTTTGCAGACCTATGCTATTGAGAGAAAGAAAGAAAGAAAGAAAGAAGAAGAAAGAAAGAAAGAGAGAGAAAGAGAGAGAAAGAAAGAAAGAAAGAAAGAAAGAAAGAAAGAAAGAAGAAAGAAATGATAATTGCAACCTTCTGACCCAACCTTCCACCCGCACAATAACCTAAAGGCTTGTTAAACTCTGTTATGTCAGTGTCAGGGGTCAAAACCTCTGTGTGTTGAGCTTTGCTACAAACTGTGTTACCCCTCCCTGTCCCTAGATAATGGGAGCCCGAGGAGAACCAAAATGGGTGCATCCTTGTGTTCTGAGTGGGGAGGGCATGGTTCCATGTACCACACATTAGAGGTTTGCAGAAACAAAGAAGTCACAGTCTGGGGCCAGGTGGACAGATCAAAATCCAGTATCCAGTGATACAAAATTGGACATGTTAGATTTTTTTAAAAAGGGGGGGGGCTGTTCAAGTAGCAGATAAATAAGAGTTGAGGAAGAAGAGAAACAATAGATTCCAAATAAACAGTGGGATCTAAGGCCTGGATCTTCTCTTGAGCTGCAGTCAAAGTGGATGTGGAGGCTTTTTCTCTGGTCCCGGGGCATTCTTTTCTTTCCTTTTGCCGCCCCCTCCCCCACCACCACCAAACAAAGTCTCTGTCTCTGATTACAAATCCCATGCTGCCTAGACATCCTGAATCTCAGTGCTTAGATCAACACAGAAGAACTTCCCTCCCCAGGAAAGCCATGTGTTTGCCTAACCAAATACCCACAACTTCAAGCCAGTTGTCAGATACAAAACAACAACAACAACAACAAAAAAAAAAAACACACCATTCAGCCTTTGATCAAATCTGCCAGGGATTTCAGTGCATTACAATGATGCATGAGCCCTGCATATCTGTCACTGGAGCCATTAGCTGAGACCATGAAACCCTCCTTGTCATTCATTCCCTAGCCCTAGAGGGAGAATGAATATTCACTTTGGAGAGTGGAGAAGAGTCTCTGCCATGGCAGCAGGGAGAGTCATATGAGCAGGTTTTCCTGTTTGATTTTTGCTTTATTTATTTTAAGTAATAAACATTTTGGAGCAGCTTTTAGGTTTACAGACAAACTAAGCAGAAAATACAGGAAGTTCCCATCTATGCTGTCCCCCTTCTCACCAGTTTGGGTTATTGTGCTTTGATGTGGTATATTTGTTACAATTGATGAACCAGAATCGATACCTTGTTATGAACTAAAAGTCCACAGTTTACATTAGTGGTCCCTCTGTGTTGTCATGCTATGGGTTTTTAATTAATGTATAACAACAAGCATCCACAATTACAGTGTAAGGGCCTATTTAGCCAGAGCGATTTCATCTCAGTTGAACAGCCATTTTGTTGTTTATGGGGTAAAACTTAAACTGAGGGGCGCCTGGGTGGCTCAGTGGGTTAAAGCCTCTGCCTTCGGCTCAGGTCGTGATCCCAGGGTCCTGGGATCGAGCCCCACGTCGGGCTCTCTGCTCTGTGGGAAGCCTGCTTCCTCCCCCCTCTCTCTTTGCCTGCCTCTCTGCCTGCTTGTGATGTCTCTCTCTCTCTCTGTCAAATAAATAAAATCTTAAAAAAAAAAAAAAAAAAACTTAAACTGACCCTGCCCCCGCCTCCCCAGGGGACTTACTTAAAAGCAAGTCTGGGAAACTAGTAAAATATGGTCAACCAGTTCCAGGTAACAGAGCCCAAATACAAGGGCGGGTCAAGCCAGGTGGAGACATCCAATCAGGGAGGCATGCATACTGTCTCCCTAGCTACAAAGGAGTATGGGCCCCACCTTTTGGGCGACTTTTGGGCGCCAATTCTGACCAAGGCGATAGGCTAGTTCGAATATCTACTATAGGGTAAATTGTAATTCAATTGGCCACCTGTGTGTGACCTAGCATGACTGTGCAGCTTTCTCTGTGTGTTACAATCTCATTGGCCAACTGTGTGTGGCCAGGCTCAACCACACGGCCTTTGTCCTTTAAAAGTTAGACTGTAAGGCAGGGAGGGGTCACCCTCTCTGTAAGAGGTGGCCCTGAACGGTCGGTTTGATTCTCGATGCTTGGCGCGAAATAAAGCTTTGCTTGACCTTTGCTTTGTATCAGTTTCAGAATAGTTTCACTGCTACAAAAATCCCTGGGCCTCACCCATTCATCCCTCCCTTCCTCCCCCCCAAGCCTCCACAATCAATAAACTTTTTATTGTCTCCACAGTTTGCTCCTTTCCAGAATTTCATATAGTTGGAATCACATATAGTGGCTTTTTCAGATTGTCTGCTTTCACTTAGTAATATGAATTTCCATTTCTTCCACATATTTTAAAAAAAGGCTGGCAAATTCTTTTTTATTTTTTTTAAGATTTTATTTATTTATTTGACAGACAGAGATCACAAGTAGGCAGAGAGGCAGGCAGAAAGAGGGGGAAGCAGGCTCCCTGCTAAGCAGAGAGCCCGATTCGGGGCTCGATCCCAGGATCCTGAGATCATCATGTGAGCTGAAGGCAGAGGCTTAGCCCACTGAGCCACCCAGGTGCCCCCACCCCTTTTTTTAATCACTGGATAACACGCCATTATATGGATGCACAAGAACTTATTTTGCATTCTCCTATTGAAGGACAAATGAGTTGCTTCTAGGTTTGTGCAATTATGAATAAAGCTCTATAAACATTCATGTTCAGGTTTTTGCATGGACATAAGTTTTCAACTCATGGTGGTAAATATTGAGGAACATGATAACTTGATGATGTGGTTATAATGTGTTTGGTTTTGTAAGAAACTCTCAACTATCTTGAAAGTGGCTATACCATTTTTTTATTCACCAGCAATGACTGAGGGTTCCCGTTGCTCCACCACATCCTCTTCAGCATTTGGCATGGTCATCTCTGGGCTTTTAGCCAATAGGTGTGTAATGGTATCTCATTGTTTTAATTTGTAATTCCTTAATGACATATGATGATGATCATCTTTTCATATGTTTATTTATCATCTGCATATCATTATTGGTGAGATATGTGTTCTAGTCTTAAGCTTTGTTTTTTAATTAGGCTGTTTATTTTCTTATTGTTGAGTTTTTAGAGTCATTTATATTTTTGGATAGCAGTCCTTTATCAGATATGTGTTTTGCAAAGATTTTCTCCTAGTATGTAGCTTGCCTTTGCATTCTCTTAACAGTACTTCTCACAGAGCAGAAGTTTTTTTTTTAATTTTGAAAGTCCAGCTTGTCGATTTGTTCTTCTATGGATCTTGCTTTTAGTATTCTATCTTAAAAAGTCATTGCCAAACCCAAGGATGGATGGATAGATAGATGATAGATAGATAGATAGATAGATAGATAGAGATAGATAATGATAAAAGATAGATGATAGATAAATAGATGATAGATTATAGAGAGATAGGTAGATAGATGATAGATAGATAGATAGATAGACTTATCTATCTAATCTATGCAGACATTTATTATAAGTAATTGGCTCATGTGATTATGGAGGCTAACATAATAGAATCGGCAAGCTGGAGACCCAGGAGAGCCATCAGTATAGTTCTAGTTCAAGTCTGAAAGCCTGTAAAGGAGAAGAGCTGATGGTATAATTGCAGTCTGAAAACCTGCAGGCTCAAGAATCAGGAAGAGCTGATTTTCTGCTGGAGACTGAAGGCAAGAAAAAGCCAATGTCTCGGTTCCAACTCAAGATTCTCAGAGAGTATTTTCTTCCCATTTCCACACTGGAGAAGGCAGACCAGTGGACCACATGCCTTCAATCACTCTCATTCATTCGCTGATCCATTTATTCAGTAAACACTTATCTGCTGTCCACTGTGTGCCTGACCTGATAATTAGCCCTGGCTATGAAGTACATAGCCAACCAGGTCCTTGTCCTCAGGAAACTTATAGTCTAGTAGGAAGACAGGTACTAAATAAATAAGTAAACACAAACTAAACTCAGATTGCAGTGGTCATGAGAGCAGTGAGGCAGAGGACAGGAAAGTGGGAGAAATAAAGGGGGACAGGAAAGCCTCTCTGTGTCCCAGAGTCTATACCAAGGATGTCAGTAGGCAAGCTAGGCAGAAAGAACTGTGCTCAGGTCAGCAGACAAGCACATGCAACAGCCCAAGTTTGGGAGCTGAAGAGTGGTTAATCCAGTGTTGCTTCCACTGATTTTTTTTTTCATGAGACTTTGCGTTACTCAAGATAAGACACCATGTCTCTTATGTGTCTTTACTTAATACAAGTTGATGGACAGAATCAGGGCAGTCATAGATATTTGTACATTGTGTTTGGAGGCTATCAAAAAATCTTTGAGGCCCGAGTTTCTGCATCTCTGAAAAGGCCATGTTTAGGAAGAGGGAGAAATGAAGGGTCTCACAGCTGGAAAGAAAATGTAGCCTTCAGTCAGCAAGGACAAAGTCACCTGCCAATGAGGCAGATGAAACAAGGCCCAGGAGCTGGGATGACAGAAGCATATACGAGGAGGCTTTGAGGTGAAAGTAGGTCAGATTTCTGATTCCTGAGCTCAGTGTTCAGCCTCCTAAAACTTAATAAAGCTGCAGTTTCCAGAGCAAAGGGCAAACAGATGTTACCTGGATATGCTTAGCTTCCATCCTCACATGTGGTGCCGCACACACCCTGGCTGGCTGCTTCTGTGCCTGCAGGCCTGACCCTGGTGTGCTCATGGAAATCAGAGTGGCCCTGAGTGGGCAAGAGGAGGTGGAAGAGAGGAAGGAAAGGAACGTACACTTTCCAGTGGCTGAGCCTCATGTAATTAAATCCAACCTCCCTCCAGCTGGGACCAAATGAGGTGTGTGGGCTTCTGCTTCAACTCACAGCACAGTTAGTAGAGAGAGGGAGGCAGAGAAAGGACTTTTGGCACCCAAGCCCTTGTAATCAGGCTTCAGACTTATCTCCCAGCCTATTCTCCTAGATACAAAATGGGCTTGGTGTCCTTTTTCCACCTCCTTACCCACCTGAGTACTTCAGCCTCTCCACAGTGCTCCCTTCCATTCATGTATACACATAAAAGTGTGCATACACATAGACATACATAGACACACTCACAAGTCTGTGCACACACTCTCACACATGTACTCACATATACATGCACACATATGCATGTGCACACACCACATCCTCATGCACACCTGATGGCTTCTCCTTGTCATTCTGTAAGCAGCTTTTACTCATTGTGGCAGGTACCATTCAAACCTCCCCCAGCCCATATGGATGCTGCCTTCCATGACCAGCAGTTGCCATCTATTGCCTGCTTCTTGTACAATGGCCTTGGCAGTTCTGAGGTTGATGTCATTGCCCCCATTTCTCAGATGATGACATCTTCAGAGTAGCCCAATGATTCAGGCAAGAGAGTAAGACAGTAATATGGGGCAGGAGTTACCTGCTTCTTTTTTAGGAAAAACTGCACTCATAAGGGCCATCAAAGCAGTAGAGAACAATTAGGAAAGGGGCATGTTTCTTCTAGAGGAGATAGCGTCAGGATGGAGGAAAAGATTGCCTCCACTGAGCAGGTCACAAGGTCATGACAGTACCTTTCATAATCGTGATGGGTGAACCATGGGATCATGGTGTCAGAGTTCAATATAACTTCGGTACGTCTTTGGGCTGGGACTGTTTGCACCTAGGTCCCAGCTACATTATGTGCCTGCTGTGTGGCTGGAACAAACTGCTTAACATCTCTATGCTCAGAGGAGAGGATGCCCACCCATAGCTTACTCATGAGAATCAGAACTTGTGCTTGTAAAACTCTGATGCAGTGCCTGTCACAGGGAAGGCACTGGGTAAGTGTTGGCTCTCACAGTTATTATCACATGTCCCAGTCACTCAGCATTAAGGAAACGTTCTGGGCAGCTCCCCAGGCCCAGATGGTCCCAACCAGAGGGGCCTTCCCAGTCAAAATGGGCAGTCAGCTCTACATGCACCCATCTCTGAGCTGCCAGCACTCCCTAAATGCCAGGACAGCCCATCACCAGCACCAGAGCTGAAACCCATTCCTGGGACAGGCTCTCTGGTTTTTCACAATGGGCACACAAAGAATGAGCAATGAGAGCAAAGTGCATACCCAACTGGGGTTCTTCCAGCTCACTGTGAGTAGGCAGATCTTCTTAGATCTTCTTTCCAGAGTGAAGAGCTGGGCCTTGAAAAATTGACTAAATGATTTAATCGGAATTACTCAGCAAAAAGAGTCAAAGTATGGACCACAGTGTCCAGTGTCCAAGGCTGAGAAGTGGGAGGTGAAGCAGTCACACTGGCTTTGCAGCAAAGACCTCACTGGCTCTGTTGCCTTAAGCAAGTCTATGAACCTCAGTTTCCTTGTCTGTAAACTGGGGTCAATGAGACATTATGAGACTATTTTGGAGATTGAACTAGGTAATGTATATGATGTGTCTAGCACCTGGGAGGGCTTGGGCAGTGGCACCATTACTAGAGATAACATGAGGACTGACTGTTAGGGTCTCTGACAATATGAACCCCAAAAAAGAGAATCATTTTAACCCTACCTTTGCTGGGCCCCTCTTGAAGATGGCAGCTCCTTTACACTTCCTGGCTCCCTCCACCTTCCACCCACCAAACATTAATTATATATGAAGCTTCCCTCAAGCAGAAGGGTTATAATTAATTTATGTTGGGACCATAATAGATTCCAATACAAACTCTGTTTCATTGCATCCAACTATGCTCTAACTGCAAGGCATAATTTCATAACTCATGGTACAATGCTGCCTCCTGCAATACCCCTTCCCCAGCTCCCTGGAAGAGAAACCAACAACCAACAGAAGAAAGAAAGGAGACACCAGGGTCTCTATGCATGGAGAAGATGGAAAGCTCTCCATTCTCCACTCCTCCTATTGGCCACCATGCCCAGAAAGGAAGGAGCACACACCAGGCAACACAGACCTGGCATGGAATTTCAATTCCTCCTCATAACTGCTGTGTGACCTATGACATTCACTCAGCTTCTCTGAGCCTCAGATTTTTTATCTATAAAAATGGAACAATACAAAATATGCACACTTTAAGGTATTTGTGAGGATGAAATCAGAAGAACTTTTATAAAATATTCACAAAAATATCAGGTGCTTACCCTGTACTTAATAATAACAAATAACAATGGCAGCTAATATTTAAGCAACATTTACTGTGTGCCAGGCACTGTGCTATCTCATTCAATCTTCATGGCAACCTGTGAAGTGAGTCCCCATGCTGGTTCATGGGGTATTGTGGGGAGAGGCTATCCTCAAAGCACTGTCCTTCTTTAGGAAGGCTCCTGTCCAGTGGGACAGGGGCAGAAGGTGGGCCAGTGCCATCTCTGGAGAGTTCACAGATGGGTACTGCCTGACTGTTGTTACACAAGGTCTTTTCCAGAACCAAAGCATGGAGAGAAAAAGGTTGTTTGCTTCAGAGGACATTCTTATTACTCCCAGATTGCAAGGATCTGAGGAGTAAGTGACTCAAGAGTGAAGATGGCAAATATAGATTATAAATTCAGGAGGTAAAGGGAGGGGAGGGGGTGTGGCTGCCTATGAAGGGAAAGCCAGCCAGAGCAAGGATACTGGGAATACAGGACTGTATGGGCCAGGTGGAGGGGTTCATGCCAGAAACCAGTTCCCTGGAGACCCTGGCCTCTCTGACAGCCCCATGCAGGGCTCCTCCTTTCCTCCCAGGAGTCTCCCACAACTGTTAGTGAAATTCATTTTTCTTTAAGTAGTAATCCATTCTCAAACAGAACATCCATGTGCTAAACCAGTTGATTTGGATGTCACTGAACATTAATATGTACTTGAGCCATTAGTCCTGTGTGCCCTGGCCCCCAGGTCTCTCATGGGCTAGTCTGCCCTCTTCAGGGATATAATGCTTCTGAACCCACATCCTATCACTTCTCCCCCTTTTGGCTAAGATCAAGTGTGAACCCACATTCTCCTTTACCCTGATTTAGGTGTCTTCAGAGCAGCTATAAATTCCTGATAGTTTTAAACTTATTTGGGGGGCACCTGGGGGGTTCAGTGGGTTAAGCCTCTGCCTTCGGCTCAGGTCATGATCTCAGAGTCCTGGGATCGAGCCCCAAGTTGGGGTCTCTGCTCAGCAGGGAGCCTGCTTCCAGCTCTCTCTCTCTCTGCCTGTCTCTCTGCCTACTTGTGATCTCTGTCAAATAAATAAATAAAATCTTTAAAATGTATTTTATTTGTTATATGCTCATTGCCTGTGTCCCCCAGTAAAATGACAGATTTGGGGTTATGGGTTTAAAAAATATGTCTAAACTACCATATCCTTAAAACCTATAACAGTGTCTGGGACATACCAAGTTTTCAATAAATAGATGTTGAATGAAGGAATGAGCACAATAAAATGTGTCATCCTCTTCTAATTTGGTTGCAATAAAACCAGTTAGGAAAATATTACTTTGTCTACAATAAAGCCAGTTAGAAAATAGCCCAAAAAAGCATATGTGTGTGTGCGTATGCACACATGTGCACACATATATGTAGTATGTGTTGTGGAGTGTAGGGGAGTCCCAACAAAAGGTAACTAATCTTTTTGCTCAGGAAACCACATTCTGCATAAAAGAGAGGCCATGTGCTGGAAAAAGAAAGACATTTCAGAGAGACTGGGCTGGTCCAGAACTTCCCCAATATCCAACAAGATTGGCCCAGCAGTCCATAGCAGGGAGGGGGCTGCATGCTGCCACAGAGTCAGGTTTGACCCAGAACATAAGCAAGCCTAGCCTGCCGGTGAACAAAGGGCTCAGGCACTTGGGAACTGGTACCACTGCACCTGAGCTGGCCTGCTAGGAGGTTGCTGCCTACTTATGCCCCTCCTTGGGGGAGCGGAGCATGGTGTTTCTGTAATCTGTCTGCTGGGGCCGCAGAACCAGGTGTCAAAGGGAATAAGAACCCCTCAAACCTCACCTTTGGAGACCTGGAATTTACCACTGGATTTGCTGCTGACTCTGGGGCAAAATGTACTTAGATCTCTGAGCCCCAGTTTTCCATGGGTGACTTCATGACTCAGCTTGCATAGGAACATCGGTGGTAGACATCTGGTATCCCAACATATCAGTCGCACCTCCTGTCACTTCCAAAGAGTCTCATTTTAGACAATAAATTATGTTGTCATTCTAGTAATAAATCTCTTTTAGAGTTTTTATGAGGATTAAATGAGTTGACACATGTGATAGTGGCCACCACAGTGTCTGGTATGTGAATCCCAGTGAATGTTCATAAAATCAATTAAATACAAACCATGCCTGTGTCCTGCCTGACCTGAGCCCCTAGGGCCCTGTCCCACTGCTACCTCTGGCCAGATGCTGGAGCACTTCCTAGATGCCTCCTCTCTCTCTTTCTGCCCATCTCTTCTGGGATCTGATGTTTTAGCTCCTCCCATTCCCCCACATCAGCCTGTCTGCTACGGAGAACTTCATGGGCTACCTAGAACTCTGTGAAGAGAGCATTGCCCTGCCCAGAGGGGCTTGGCTTCCAGCGATGGATGCTCTCCTGTCCTTGCCACACAGGTAATGGACGAGTGAGGCCACTTAAGGAAACATTCCCTTATCTCACCCTGGCAAAGTTCCCTCTTCCTCTTCTTGAAAAATGGGCAGCTGGCCGATGTGGGAGCCATGACCACTCTTCAGAGCCGTCAGCAGGATAGATGGATGGAACTTCTGCTCGTTGCAAGAAGAAATTTTGCAGTGAGAGCCTGTCCCTTGGGCTTCGCCTACCTTCCTGTGAGGAAGCATGGACTGTAAAGAAGCTTCTACAGACCAAAAAAGAGCCATTCAGAGACAGGAGGCTGGCACGAAGTCTCAGAGTTTCAGGTCAGGAGCCCAGGTTGGCACTCCACATCTTCTCATGCTGTGAGTTTGCTGGGTAAGAAGTGAGCAGTTTGTGGGGCAGCAGGGGGACAGTGAAGCATCCAGGGATGAGAAGAGACCAATAAAAAGGGAACACAGTGTCAAGTTCCTGCTCAATTAGGTTCAGTGGCAACATGTAACCTTCCACACTGGGTAGGACCTCTATCCACAGGCCCAGTACTGGGATCTGGACCACACACCCTGCCAGATTCTGTCCTAACTGTGCCCTTTGTAACCAAGCACAGAGGGCTGCAGATTAGAAAAAAAAATCCAGGATGCTTTGTAGTGATAAGGACGTACTGATATTTTAAAAGTGTGTTGTTGGAGGAGTCAAGATGGCGGAGAAGTAGCAGGCTGAGACTACTTCAGGTAGCGGGAGATCAGCTCAATAGCTTATCTAAAGATTGCAAACACCTACAAATCCAACGGGAGATTGAAGAGAAGAAGAACAGCAATTCTAGAAACAGAAAATCAAACACTTTCTGAAAGGTAGGACTGGCAGAGAAGTGAATCCAAAGCGACTGGAAGATAGACCTCGGGGGGAGGGGCCGGCTCCCGGCGAGCGGCGGAGCAACGGAGCACAAAATCAGGACTTTTAAAAGTCTGTTCTGCTGAGGGACATCGCTTCAGAGGCTTAACCGGGGTGAAGCCCAGGCGGGATCAGCGCGGCCTCAGGTCCCGCAGGGTCACAGAAGGATCGGGGGTGTCTGATTGTCGCAGAGCTTACCGGTATTAGAACAGGGAAGCCGGCTACAGAGACAGAGCTGAGGAGTGAGCTCTAAACTCAGGGTTACCTTGAACCAGTCGCAGGCTCTGTCAGCTCGGAGCGCGGCCAGAGGCAGGGTGACGGGAGTAATTGGGTGCTGTTCTCTGAGGGCGCACTGAGGAGTGGGGCTCCGGGCCCTCGGCTCCTCCGGGCCGGAGACCAGAGGCCGCCATCTTCATTCCCATCTTCCAGAACTCTACGGAAAGCACTCAGGGAACAAAGGCTCCCGAAACCCAGCAAACCCGAGTGGATTACTCAGCCCGGCCCCGGGTAAGGGCGGTGCAAATCCGCCTGGGGCAAAGATGCTTGAGAATCACTACAACAGGCCCCTCCCCCAGAAGATCAATGAGAAACCCAGCCAGGACCAAGTTCACCTACAAAGGAGTGCAGTTTCAATACCAAGGAGAGCAGCGGAATTCCAGAGAAGAAAGCAAAGCATGGAACTCATGGCTTTATCCCCATGATTCTTTAGCCTTGCAGTTAATTTAATTTTTTTTTCTTTTTCAATTTTTTTTCTCTTCTTCTGCTAAATTTTTTTAACTTTTACCGTTTTCTTTTTTTAACGTTTTTTTAAATAGATTATCTAATATATATATTTTTTTTCCTTTTTATATTTTTTATCGGCTTTCTTTTTTTTTTTCTTTCTGAACCCCTTTTTATCCCCTTTCTCCCCCCTCACGATTTGGGATCTCTTCTGATTTGGCTAAAGCATATTTTCCTGGGGTTGTTGCCACCCTTTTAGTATTTTACTTGCTCCTTCATATACTCTTATCTGGACAAAATGACAAGGCAGAAAAATTCACAACAAAAAAAAGAACAAGAAGCAGTACCAAAGGCTAGGGACCTAATCAATACAGACATTGGTAATATGTCAGATATAGAGTTCAGAATGATGATTCTCAAGGTTCTAGCAGGGCTTGAAAAAGGCATGGAAGATATTAAAGCAACCCTCTCGGGAGATATAAAAGCCCTTTCTGGAGAAATAAAAGAACTAAAATCTAACCAAGTTGAAATCAAAAAAGCTATTAGAGGTGCAATCAAAAATGGAGGCTCTCACTGCTAGGATAAATGAGGCAGAAGAAAGAATTAGCGATATAGAAGACCAAATGACAGAGAATAAGGAAGCTGAGCAAAAGAGGGACAAACAGCTACTGGACCACGAGGGGAGAATTCGAGAGATAAGTGACACCATAAGACGAAACGACATTAGAATAATTGGGATTCCAGAAGAAGAGGAAAAGAAGAGAGGGGAGCAGAAGATATGTTGGAGAGAATTATTGGAGAGAATTTCCCCAATATGGCAAAGGGAACAAGCATCAAAATCCAGGAGGTGCAGAGAACCCCCCTCAAAATCAATAAGAATAGGTCCACACCCCGTCACCGAATAGTAAAATTTACAAGTCTTAGTGACAAAGAAAAGATCCTGAAAGCAGCCCGGGAAAAGAAGTCTGTAACGTACAATTGTAAAAATATTAGATTGGCAGCAGACTTATCCACAGAGACCTGGCAGGCCAGAAAGAGCTGGCATGATATATTCAGAGTACTAAATGAGAAAAACATGCAGCCAAGAATACTATATCCAGCTAGGCTATCATTGAAAATAGAAGGAGAGATTAAAAGCTTCCAGGACAAACGAAAACTGAAAGACTTTGCAAATACCAAACCAGCTCTACAGGAAATATTGAAAGGGGTCCTCTAAGCAAAGAGAGACACTAAAAGTAGTAGATCAGAAAGAAACAGAGACAATATAAAGTAACAGTCACCTTACAGGCAATACAATGGCACTAAATTCATATCTCTCAATAGTTACCCTGAATGTTAATGGGCTAAATGCCCCAATCAAAAGACACAGGGTATCAGAATGGATAAAAAAACAAAACCCACTATATATTGCCTACAAGAAACTCATCTTAAACCCGAAGACACCTCCAGATTTAAAGTGAGGGGGTGGAAAAGAATTTACCATGCTAATGGACATCAGAAGAAAGCAGGAGTGGCAATCCTTATATCAGATCCATTAGATTTTAAGCCAAAGACTATAATAAGAGATGAGGAAGGACACTATATCATACTCAAAGGAATTGTCCAACAAGAAGATGCAACAATTTTAAATATCTATGCCCCTAACGTGGGAGCAGCCAACTATATAAACCAATTAATAACAAAATCAAAGAAAAATATCGACAATACTACAATAATAGTAGGGGACTTTAACACTCCCCTCACTGAAATGGACAGATCATCCAAGCAAAAGATCAACAAGGAAATCAAGGCCTTAAATGACTCCCTGGACCAGATGGACATCACAGATATATTCAGAACATTTCATCCCAAAGCAACAGAATACACATTCTTCTCTAGTGCACATGGAACATTCTCCAGAATAGATCACATTCTTGGTCCTAAATCAAGTCTCAACCAGTATCAAAAGATTGGGATCATTCCCTGCATATTTTCAGACCACAATGCTCTAAAGCTAGAACTCAATCACAAGAGGAAATTTGGAAAGAACCCAAATACATGGAGACTAAACAGCATCCTTCTAAAGAATGAATGGGTCAACCAGGAAATTAAAGAAGAATTGACAAAATTCATGGAAACAAATGATAATGAAAACACAATGGTTCAGAATCTGTGGGACACAACAAAGGCAGTCCTGAGAGGAAAATATATAGCGGTACATGCCTTTCTCAAGAAACAAGAAAGGTCTCAGGTACACAACCTAAGCCTACACCTAAAGGAGCTGGAGAAAGAACAAGAAAGAAACCCTAAACCTAGCAGGAGAAGAGAAATCATATGGATCAGAGCAGAAATCAATGAAATAGAAACCAAAAAAACAATAGAACAAATCAACGAAACTAGGAGCTGGTTCTTTGAAAGAATTAATAAGATTGATAAACCCCTGGCCAGACTTATCAAAAAGAAAAGAGAAAGGACCCAAATAAATAAAATCATGAATGAAAGAGGAGAGATCACAACGAACACCAAAGAAATACAAACAATTATAAGATCATACTATGAGCAACTCTACGCCAACAAATTTGACAATCTGGAAGAAATGGATGCATTCCTAGAGACATATTAACTACCACAACTGAACCAGGAAGAAATAGAAAGCCTGAACAGACCCATAACCAGTAAGGAGATGAAACAGTCATCAAAGATCTCCAAACAAACAAAAGCCCAGGGCCAGACGGCTTCCCAGGGGAATTCTACCAAACATTTAAAGAGGAACTAATTCCTATTCTCCTGAAACTGTTCCAAAAAATAGAAATAGAAGGAAAACTTCCAAACTCATTTTATGAGGCCAGCATCACCTTGATCCCAAAACCAGACAAGGAGCCCATCAAAAAAGAGAACTACAGACCAATATCCTTGATGAACACAGATGCAAAAATTCTCGCCAAAATACTAGCCAATAGGATTCAACAGTACATTAAAAGGATTATTCACCACGACCAAGTGGGATTTATTCCAGGGCTGCAAGATTGGTTCAACATCCACAAATCAATCAAAGTGATAGAACACATTAATAAAAGAAGGAACAAGAATCATATGATACTCTACATAGATGCTGAAAAAGCATTTGACAAAGTACAGCATTCCTTCCTGATCAAAACTCTTCAAAGTGTAGGGATAGAGGGCACATACCTCAATATTATCAAAGCCATCTATGAAAAACCCACCGCAAATATCATTCTCAATGGAGAAAAACTGAAAGCTTTTCCGCTAAGGTCAGGAACACGGCAGGGATGACCGTTTTCACCACTGCTATTCAACATAGTACTAGAAGTCCTAGCCTCAGCAATCAGACAACAAAAGGAAATTAAAGGCATCCAAATGGGCAAAGAAGAAGTCAAACTATCACTCTTCACATATGATATGATACTATCTGTGGAAAACCCAAAAGACTCCACTCCAAAACTGCTAGAAGTTGTACAGGAATTCAGTAAAGTGTCAGGATATAAAATCAATGCACAGAAATCAGTTGCATTTCTCTACACCAACAACAAGACAGAAGAAAGAGAAATTAAGGAGTCCATCCCATTTATAATTGCACCCAAAACTATAAGATACCTAGGAATAAACCTAACCAAAGAGACTAAGAATCTATACACAGAAAACTATAAAGTACTCATGAAAGAAATTGAGGAAGACACAAAGAAATGGAAAGATGTTCCATGCTCCTGGATTGGAAGAATAAATATTGTGAAAATGTCTCTGCTACCTAAAGCAATCTACACATTTAATGCAATTCCTATCAAAGTACCATCCATTTTTTTCAAAGAAATGGAACAAATAATCCTAAAATTTATATGGAACCAGAAAAGACCTCGAATAGCCAAAGCAATTTTGAAAAAGAAACCCAAAGTTGGTGGCATCACAATTCCGGACTTCAAGCTCTATTACAAAGCTGTCATCATCAAGACAGCATGGTACTGGCACAAAAACAGACACATAGATCAATGGGACAGAATAGAGAGCCCAGAAATAGACCCTCAACTCTATGGTCAACTCATCTTCGACAAAGCAGGAAAGAATGTCCAATGGAAAAAAGACAGCCTCTTCAATAAATGGTGTTGGGAAAATTGGACAGCCACATGCAGAAAAATGAAATTGGATCATTTCCTTACAGCACACACGAAAATAGACTCAAAATGGATGAAGGATCTCAATGTGAGAAAGGAATCCATCAAAATCCTCGAGGAGAACACAGGCAGCAACCTCTTCGACCTCAGCCGCAGCAACATCTTCCTAGGAACATCACCAAAGGCAAGGGAAGCAAGGGCAAAAATGAACTTTTGGGATTTTATCAAGATCAAAAGCTTGTGTACAGCAAAGGAAACAGTGAACAAAACCAAAAGACAACTGACAGAATGGGAGAAGATATTTGCAAATGACATATCAGATAAAGGGCTAGTGTCCAAAATCTATAAAGAACTTAGCAAACTCAACACCCAAAGAACAAAGAATCCAATCAAGAAATGGTCAGAGGACATGAACAGACATTTCTGCAAAGAAGACATCCAGATGGCCAACAGACACATGAAAAAGTGCTCCATATCACTCGGCATCAGGGAAATACAAATCAAAACCACCATGAGATATCACCTCACACCAGTCAGAATGGCTCAAATTAACAAGTCAGGAAATGACAGATGCTGGCGAGGATGCGGAGAAAGGGGAACCCTCCTACACTGTTGGTGGGAATGCAAGCTGGTGCAACCACTCTGGAAAACAGCATGGAGGTTCCTCAAAATGTTGAAAATAGAACTACCCTATGACCCTGCAATTGCACTGCTGGGTATTTACCCTAAAGATACAAACGTAGTGATCCGAAGGGGCACGTGCACCCGAATGTTTATAGCAGCAATGTCTACAATAGCCAAACTATGGAAAGAACCTAGATGTCCATCAACAGACGAATGGATAAAGAAGATGTGGTATATATACACAATGGAATACTATGCAGCCATCAAAAGAAATGAAATCTTGCCATTTGCGACAACGTGGATGGAACTAAAGGGTATCATGCTTAGTGAAATAAGTCAATCGGAGAAAGACAACTATCATATGATCTCCCTGATATGAGGGAGAGGAGATGCAACATGGGGGGTTAAGGGGGTAGGAGAAGAATAAATGTAACAAGATGGGATTGGGAGGGAGACAAACCATAAGTGACTCTTAATCTCACAAAACAAACTGAGGGTTGATGGGGGGAGGGGGGTTGGGAGAGGGGGGGTGGGGTTATGGATATTGGGGAGGGTATGTGCTATGGTGAGTGCTGTGAAGTGTGTAAATCTGGCGATTCGCAGACCTGTACCCCTGGGGATAAAAATATATGTTTATAAAAAATAAAATTTAAAAGTGTGTTGTTACCTGAAATATACATTTAACTGGATGTGTAGTGTTTTGTGGGGCAGGCTTTCATGCACAAAGCCTTCTCTGCTCAGTGCTCAGGGTACAAGCAGGCGTTTTCAGGAAAGTCTACCTATGGAAACCAGTCCCAGATTCTGGGTCTTGAAGCCTTGAGGAGTCCCTGACAGACGGGAACAGGCAGAACCCCATGAAGCATAGGGAAGGGACCCCAAAAGCTCTGGGCTGGTTGTGTCTCTAGCTCAGAGCTAGGTATCTGCTAGAAATAGGGAGGCCCTCAGAAAAGGGGAGGGAATGTCTCTTGGGAGCAGGTACCAGAGAGCACAGTGCATGCTTACCCCAAGACCGGATCTGTCCTTTACAACTCTTTGGGAAAGAAGGGATGGCAGAGTGAAAAGAACAGAGGGTGGGACAGATGAACCTGACTGTGAGCTGAGCCATGGGACCCCTGGAAAGTCACAAAACCTCTCTCAGCATTATACCTAGGCTTCATGTCCACACACCCACAGAATATTCAGTACCTGAGAGGTGCTGAATTCAAAATTCATTTGGCGAAATTCAAAATTGCAAATGAATAAATTGACTCAGCCCATAGTATAATATTTCTTTGATTGCTGTGTTTATATTTCCTGAACCTGAACATTCATATCTTTCATCAGTTCTGTTAATCTCTCATCCATGGTCTCCCTGAGTACTACCTCTCCCCATTCCCTTCATTGTCTGCTATTAGGTGAGTATGAGACTTTCTAATTCTAACTTCCATGTCTCTTAACTTTTCTGTGATATTTGTCACCTCTCATGTCTGGTGTGGCACTGAGGCTGATGTTCTCTAACTTGTTTCCCCCTACACTCATCATTTTCTCCACTACTTTCAGTCAGATCTTCGGTTTGCCCAGCAGATTGTAATTTTAACACAATCTATATTAATTTTGGGAATTTCATTTTTCAAGCCTTCTTGTTCTTTTATCATGTCTTGTTCCGCTTTTATGGTTTTTAATGGCTTCAATCTCTAATAATTTTTATAGACTCTTATGTAGTGTTGCATTGCCTTTGGTGCTTGGGGTTCCAGGCTTCCTGTTTCTTGAGGTGTATAGCTCATAAAAGAATGCATAGAAATATGTTTGACATTTTTACTGTGAATTCGTAATCAGCAAGGACTTTTTTCTCAATGGAAATCCTACATGACCTACCTAAGTTTTTTGTTAGATTCTTCCTGGCACCATGGGACATCACAGACATGGGATCAGTTTTATGTTCATTGCTCAGCTTGGGAATCCCAGCCCACATGGGGACTGCCAATTCCAACTCTAAACCAACACATGACAAATACTCAGGGTACCAGTTATACACAGGACATTTTTCCATCTGAATCACTGGCATATCTGTTCTCTTCTGCTCCTATAGAAGACCTCCTACTCCCCCCTTCAATGACATTGTTACCCTTTGAGGATGTCTTGCCTTGTGTAGGCTCAAGTCTTGTTTTCCTATCCCTGTGTGATTAGAGCCCAGAGCCTTCCACATGTGTGCACACAGGTACATGCATGCACTCACATGCAATTACATACCTACCTGCAGAGCACATGTGCATGTACAGGGGTACAGACACACATGCACATATGTGCAAGAGAGCGTGTATACATATATACATGGAAGTACACACAAACATACGTACATATATGCACACACATCTGTATGCACAAGGACACATGTGGTCACTGCAGTGCTATCTCACATTCGTGTAGTGTTGGCTTTGAATGCCTTGCCACTGGCAGCTGGGGATTTCCATTCTTTTTGTGTCTTCATCTATATTTTTGAACCATATGTGCATATGATCACCTATTCAGCAATTCTGCAGATCTATATGGGAAAAAGCTGGCTCTGTCCTCACTTGCCATGATGTTGGCATCAGAAGCCATTCTATGTCCTGTGGGTGTGATGTGTTCAGTATCCCTTCAGCATCACTGAACAAGGCTTTGGCTCATCGTGGTCCTTCAGGTCCTTGTTTCCATCTTATGGACACTGAAAAAAAAATACTTGCGCCCAGAAGAGGTTAGAGACAGTCAGTGGAGCTGACTCAGCCCCTGGGCATCCCTAGCACTCCAGCTGTGACCTAAGACCCAGATCCTTGCATCAGGCCTCACAGATCCAGGATTCATAGCCAAAACAGAGGGACATGGTGGCCGTAGCCCAGCCCCTAACCCAGAACATTGAGGTATAAGCTCTCCTGAGCCAGGGATTCTGCCTTGGTACATTGTGGTCTTATAATAGGTGCTCCTAGAACCCCCTCAGGCTGCCCCAGACATGTGTAGCCCCTTCCTTGTGGCCACCAACCCTCCCCCTCTGGCCCTCATCTTACCATTGGCCCTGTGCATCTCTGGAATGCTACAAGACTGAGAGCACTTCACCATGAACAGAGCAGCACAGGGTCTTGGTAATCAGATGTAAAACTAGATGACATGTAAAACCCTGTTATCATTATAACTCTGAGCATCAAGAACCAAACCCCTTCTCTACCCCCAGGTGTCAGTGAGGGGCAGGCTGAGAGGAAGATCAGAGTTCCAGAGAAAGACCATCACTGAAGATCATCATCTCATTGTCCTGCTCTTTAGTCACCAGTTAGCCCCAACAGTGGCCTGGCCATGCCCAGGGGATGGTCTCCCTGGCCCTGCCACACAGATGCCAGCAGGTGCCCCTGACTTTTGGCCCCTGCCCAAAGGTGTAGGTGCCCTGAGAAGCATGAGGACAGCATAGACTTCCTATACCCAACTGGGGTTATGTTCACAGCCCTTTTGGGATTAGGCTGGGGGAGTTGAGGGGTGGGAAAAGAAGTCTGATTATCCAGGTTAGAGCAATCCCTAGAACTTCCTGGGGCTGCCTGGGCTGCATCTGTCCTGCAGCCCAGGCTCACCCCTCCACACACTCTCTTCCATGTGCACACCATCATCCTGGTCTGTCATTTGTTCCTGCCTGCCCACCTTTCTCCTGACTCCTTCTTTCCTTCAACCATATGTTCATTCACTAAGGGTTTGTTCATTCGTGTACTCATTTCTCCATCAGACTATGAAGGCCTCTCAGTGCCAGGCACTGAGTTAGCACTGAGCTGGCTCTAAGGAAACAGTGATAAGTCACAGCCCCAGCTGTGAAGGGCTGCTGTTCAGAGGGAAAGTTGGGCATACAAACAGATGATTCACACAAAACTATCATAAGTATCTGCAAGGGGACCCTGCAGCCACCAAGAATTTATGAGGCTCTGGGAGGTAAGTAGGATCTAGCAGAGGGGCAGGAGGAAGGGAGCCACAGCACCAAGGAGATGTGAATGGGCACTGCCTGTTCCCCAGAGGGCAAGGAGAGAGTGGTAAGCACAAGCCAAGGAAGATGGACCTGGTCCAACAAAGGATGGGGCCACAGAAAGACTTCAAGCAGGACCCTGCAGGATCAGCCTGGGTCTCCACTTGGTCATTCTGGTGAAGTGTCGGAGGGTGGGATGCTTTGGAGGGGAGATTGTTAGAAGCTGGGGGAATCAGTCCTGCGGGGAATAGTGAAGACCCAAACCAAGGCAGTGGCAGTGGGGACAGGAACAAGTGAGTAAACCTGAGGTTAGACCAGCAGAATCTGTAAGACTTGCTGCTTCACAGCCATGGGTGAGGGAGAGGCAGGAGGCAAGGATGGCCTATGGGTTCTGGTCCATTATCTGGGGATGAAAGGGGAGGAGAATCCCAGGGCCAGCTTCTACGCAGCAGCCCAAGCCTCACCATCAAACCTGATGGAGGAGCCTCCTACTCTTCTGCTCTCCTCTAGACACTGACTCTGAGTGCTTCCCCAAGCCCACCTCCCTGCAGCCCCGTGTGTGAGGATGAGGACAGGACAAAACAGGCTCGCTCTCTTTCTCTCTCTCTCTCTCTCTCTCTCTCTCTCTCTCTCTCTCTCTGCAGAACCTGTTCTTCTGCAGCCCTGGGAAAGGAGGAGAGATCAGGAGGCAGGGCTCATCCATTATGAATTCCCCCTGGGGATTCCAGTGCCTCCAAAGCCAATTGCATTATTTAAAACTGGCTTAAATTTGGCCCAGAATAAAGAGATGTCTCTCTTGTTGGTCATCATCCCTTTGTCTGTGGCATCTTCCCCTTATTCCTTAGAGGAGGCACAGCACTTCAAGCAGAGAATCAGGTCTCATGCACAGCCCCACACAAAAGGTATCACTTCCCCCCTGCCCAGCTACTGAATGGAGCTTGTTGTTCATCCCTATTTTAACCTCCTCGGTTCACAAAGATAGTATACTCATTTCTAATAGCATGTTGTGGAGAAATCTAAGTTACTTGGTTTATTTGGCTGAACCACTCTGAGGTAGGTGATCCTACAGGTCTCATGGAAGCTGTGAACAGAGGAATTGTCCTGTTCCCTAGAAGCAAACGACAGCTCAGGTGGCTGGATACCAGAGGCCTGAGCTTCTAGCCTGGGGGAAGAAGGAAGGAAGGGCAGAGCAGCCAGACTGGTTGTTATGGAGATTTTCTCCCCAGCAAGTGGAGTAGCTGGGACTGTCACTGGAGCTAACCTTGAAGGATTTCCATGAGAGGGAAAGGAAAAATAGGCAGAGATACAGATAGATGATGTGAAGTCTGACCTTTACCTGGGAGGCTGGGGAGGGTCAGTATGTCAGAAAAGATACCATAGCTAGAGGGGAGAAGTGGAGAGGAAGGCAGGGAGGAGAGAGGGTGGAGGAACAGACAGGCAGCATTTCCCAAGTGCCTGTTACATGCCACACACTGACATCAGGGTATATCTTCTCTTATTTGTCCTCACCAAACTCTGGTATAGAAGGTGCTGCTAGTCTCTCTTTTACAGATGAAGACACTGAGGTTTGAAGACCAGTAAACAATGAGTCTGGGGTTAGAATGAAGGTTTTTCAGAAATGACCCTAAAACTCATACTCATTCCCCTGGTGCGTGATCCTGCTGACTCACCCCAGTGGTACAGCACTCTGGGAGGTAGAGGCCACAGGACTCCAAAACAAGCCACACATGAGAGCCCCCCTTTCCTGGTTGTGCTCCTGTCCAAACACTCAATCATCTCCCACATGGTTCTCCCAGCCATGGGGGGCCTCAGTGTCTACTCCTTTCCACACTCCCTGAGACGTCCCCTATTCATCTGCCTCCACTGCTCAGACCAGGCATTGCTTTCCCTCTCATCCACCTTCTGCCTTGGTTCTCAATTCTCTTGGACTCACTACTCTTCTGCAGACCTGAATCCCTGACTTCTCTAAAGACCCTCCAACCCCACCTCTAGGAACACCATGCCATGATACACTTTTTCTTAGAGCTCTGACACTCTGACACTAAGGACACTCAAACTGAGGAGACCATGTGTTTGCATTTAAAGACCCAGAGAGACGAGCCAGCAGGGGTGGGGGTTCCACACAGCAAGGGCTGAACAATTCCAACACACGACAGCCACAGGGAAGGGCTCATTCTTGCTCAGGACTGCTCTCTTTTAGTCTGGAAAAATAGGCTATAGGCCCTATGGGTCTTCCCTTGCCTTGCTCTGCCTCCTGGTTGAAATTTTTAAAGCAATCAGTGCCCACAGAGTATCAGGACAAAGATAAAAAAGTAACTAATACTATTTTTCTAGGAAAAAGATAGGCTACACTGACTCCCCAAAGACTGGAAATCAGGAGGTGCTAGAGCAGCCCCAGAGGCAGATTAAGACAAAACTCCTTTTAGATGCATTGTTGCTATCAAAATTTTGTTTCATACATGGAGCTGCACTTCTGATCTGGACACAGGACTTGAAATTTAGAAACTCAAGTTTCAAGGAACAAAAACTTAAGTGGCAGAGTAGCCATAAATTCTGGAAGCATAGGTGATTACAGGTAAGAAATGGTTTTCTTATATTGCATTACAACACATGATCAAATCAATGACATTACATGTGTTTTGTATTATCTTTCATTAGCAATGTAGAGTGCAGTGTGCAGCTCAAAATTACAGTGGGCACAGTACATTAATGCAACATCTCTACCAATACTTGCAGGTCTGAGGCATTACTTCCTTGGATTGTTTTCTCTGATTTTCAAAAGTAAACCTCTGCCTTTAGCGAACCCCAAAAGAAATAACCAAAGAGCTTTAGATCTGATAGGCATCCACCCTTTTCCATCCAGATAACTCATCCAGTCCAGTCTGGGAAATTACTATCCACCCTCCCCTTACCTCTGTCATGAGCAGCACTCCATCCTGTTGGAAACATCTGGGGAGACCTCTCCTTAGTTTGCCAAGTGCAAGAAGTGATAGTAATTGATCACTTACATAGCCAAATAAAGCAAACAGATATCCACGTTTCCAGAGTTTATGGCCACCATATGTCTTAGCTCAGACTGCTATAACAAAATACTATAGACTGGGTGACTTGAAGAGCAAACATGTAGTTCCTATGGTTTTGAAGCATAGAAGTCCGAGAACAGGGTGCCCAGCATGGTCAGATTCCAGTTAGAGCCCTCTTTCTGGTTTGCAAATTGTTATCTTCTCACTGTGTCCTCATAGTGAGTGCCTGCCTTCATGGCAGGCAGAAAGTCAGCAAGCTCCCTGGTCTTTTCGTATAAGAGCACTAATCCCATCAGGTGGACCCCACCCTCATGAACTCATCTAAACCTAATTATGCCATCTCCAAATGGTGGGGTTGGAGCTTCAACATGTGATTTTGGAGGGATAACAATATTATGCAGGGATAATATTCTATCCCTGCAACCCTAATATTTATATTCTTCTCACATTAAAAAAAACAACAACAACGTACATTCCATCCCAACATCCTTCGAAGTCTTTTTTTTTTTAATTTTTTATTTTTTTCAGCATAACAGTATTCATTATTTTTGCACCACACCCAGTGCTCCATGCAATCTGTGCCCTCTACAATACCCACCACCTGGTGCCCCCAACCTCCCACCCCCCACCCCTTCAAAATTCTCAGATCGTTTTTCAGAGTCCATAGTCTCTCATGGTTCACCTCCCCTTCCAATTTCCCTCAACTCCCTTCTCCTCTCCATCTCCCCTTGTCCTCCATGCTATTTGTTATGCTCCACAAATAAGTGAAACCATATGATAATTGACTCTCTCTGCTTGACTTATTTCACTCAGCATAATCTCTTCCAGTACCCCCATGTTGCTACAAAACTTGGGTATTCATCCTTTCTTTCTTTCTTTCTTTTTTTTTTTTTTTTACAGCTTTATAAACATATATTTTTATCCCCAGGGGTACAGGTCTGCGAATTGCCAGGTTTACACACTTCACAACACTCACCATAGCACATACCCTCCCCAATATCCATAACCCCACCCCTTCTCCCAACCCCCCTCCCCCCATCAACCCTCAGTTTGTTTTGTGAGATTAAGAGTCACTTATGGTTTGTCTCCCTCCCAATCCCATCTTGTTTCATTTACTCTTCTCCTACCCCCTCAACCCCCCATGTTGCATCTCCTCTACCTCATATCAGGGAGATCATAGGATAGTTGTCTTTCTCCGATTGACTTATTTCGCTAAGCATGATACCCTCTAGTTCCATCCACGTTGTTGCAAATGGCAAGATTTCATTTCTTTTGATGGCTGCATAGTATTCCATTGTGTATATATACCACATCTTCTTTATCCATTCGTCTGTTGATGGACATCTAGGTTCTTTCCATAGTTTGGCTATTGTAGACATTGCTGCTATAAACATTCGGGTGCACGTGCCCCTTCGGATCACTACGTTTGTATCTTTAGGGTAAATACCCAGCAGTGCAATTGCAGGGTCATAGGGTAGTTCTATTTTCAACATTTTGAGGAACCTCCATGCTGTTTTCCAGAGTGGTTGCACCAGCTTGCATTCCCACCAACAGTGTAGGAGGGTTCCCCTTTCTCCGCATCCTCGCCAGCATCTGTCATTTCCTGACTTGTTAATTTGAGCCATTCTGACTGGTGTGAGGTGATATCTCATGGTGGTTTTGATTTGTATTTCCCTGATGCCGAGTGATATGGAGCACTTTTTCATGTGTCTGTTGGCCATCTGGATGTCTTCTTTGCAGAAATGTCTGTTCATGTCCTCTGACCATTTCTTGATTGGATTCTTTGTTCTTTGGGTGTTGAGTTTGCTAAGTTCTTTATAGATTTTGGACACTAGCCCTTTATCTGATATGTCATTTGCAAATATCTTCTCCCATTCTGTCAGTTGTCCTTTGGTTTTGTTCACTGTTTCCTTTGCTGTGCACAAGCTTTTGATCTTGATAAAATCCCAAAAGTTCATTTTTGCCCTTGCTTCCCTTGCCTTTGGTGATGTTCCTAGGAAGATGTTGCTACGGCTGAGGTCGAAGAGGTTGTTGCCTGTGTTCTCCTCAAGGATTTTGATGGATTCCTTTCTCACATTGAGATCCTTCATCCATTTTGAGTCTATTTTCTTGTGTGGTGTAAGGAAATGATCCAATTTCATTTTTCTGCATGTGGCTGTCCAATTTTCCCAACACCATTTATTGAAGAGGCTGTCTTTGTTCCATTGGACATTCTTTCCTGCTTTGTCGAAGATGAGTTGACCATAGAGTTGAGGGTCCATTTCTGGGCTCTCTATTCTGTCCCATTGATCTATGTGTCTGTTTTTGTGCCAGTACCATGCTGTCTTGATGATGACAGCTTTGTAATAGAGCTTGAAGTCCGGAATTGTGATGCCACCAACTTTGGGTTTCTTTTTCAATATTGCTTTGGATATTCGAGGTCTTTTCTGGTTACATATAAATTTTAGGATTATTTGTTCCATTTCTTTGAAAAAAATGGATGGTACTTTGATAGGAATTGCATTAAATGTGTAGATTGCTTTAGGTAGCAGAGACATTTTCACAATATTTATTCTTCCAATCCAGGAGCATGGAACATTTTTCCATTTCTTTGTGTCTTCCTCAATTTCTTTCATGAGTACTTTATAGTTTTCTGTGTATAGATTCTTAGTCTCTTTGGTTAGGTTTATTCCTAGGTATCTTATAGTTTTGGGTGCAATTGTAAATGGGATGGACTCCTTAATTTCTCTTTCTTCTGTCTTGTTGTTGGTGTAGAGAAGTGCAACTGATTTCTGTGCATTGATTTTATATCCTGACACTTTACTGAATTCCTGTACAAGTTCTAGCAGTTTTGGAGTGGAGTCTTTTGGGTTTTCCACATAGAGTATCATATCATCTGCAAAGAGTGATAGTTTGACTTCATCTTTGCCGATTTGGATGCCTTTAATTTCCTTTTGTTGTCTGATTGCTGAGGCTAGGACTTCTAGTACTATGTTGAATAGCAGTGGTGATAACGGACATCCCTGCCGTGTTCCTGACCTTAGCGGAAAAGCTTTCAGTTTTTCTCCATTGAGAATGATATTTGCGATGGGTTTTTCATAGATGGCTTTGATAATATTGAGGTATGTGCCGTCTATCCCTACACTTTGAAGAGTTTTGATCAGGAAGGGATGCTGTACTTTGTCAAATGCTTTTTCAGCATCTATGGAGAGTATCATATGGTTCTTGTTCTTTCTTTTATTAATGTGTTGTATCACTTTGATTGATTTGTGGATGTTGAACCAATCTTGCAGCCCTGGAATAAATCCCACTTGGTCGTGGTGAATAATCCTTTTAATGTACTGTTGAATCCTATTGGCTAGTATTTTGGTGAGAATTTTTGCATCTGTGTTCATCAAGGATATTGGTCTGTAGTTCTCTTTTTTGTTGGGATCCTTGTCTGGTTTTGGGATCAAGGTGATGTTGGCCTCATAAAATGAGTTTGGAAGTTTTCCTTCTATTTCTATTTTTTGGAACAGTTTAAGGAGAATAGGAATTAGTTCCTCTTTAAATGTTTGGTAGAATTCCCCCGGGAAGCCATCTGGCCCTGGGCTTTTGTTTGTTTGGAGATTTTTGATGACTGTTTCAATCTCCTTACTGATTATGGGTCTGTTCAGGCTTTCTATTTCTTCCTGGTTCAGTTGTGGTAGTTTATATGTCTCTAGGAATGCATCCATTTCTTCCAGATTGTCAAATTTGTTGGCGTAGAGTTGCTCATAGTATGTTCTTATAATTGTCTGTATTTCTTTGGTGTTCGTTGTGATCTCTCCTCTTTCTTTCATGATTTTATTTATTTGGGTCCTTTCTCTTTTCTTTTTGATAAGTCTAGCCAGGGGTTTATCAATCTTATTAATTCTTTCAAAGAACCAGCTCCTAGTTTCGTTGATTTGTTCTATTGTTTTTTTGGTTTCTATTTCATTGATTTCTGCTCTGATCCATATGATTTCTCTTCTCCTGCTGGGTTTAGGGTTTCTTTCTTGTTCTTTCTCCAGCTCCTTTAGGTGTAGGGTTAAGTTGTGTACCTGAGACCTTTCTTGTTTCTTGAGAAAGGCTTGTACCGCTATATATTTTCCTCTCAGGACTGCCTTTGTTGTGTCCCACAGATTCTGAACCGTTGTGTTTTCATTATCATTTGTTTCCATGAATTTTTTCAATTCTTCTTTAATTTCCTGGTTGACCCATTCATTCTTTAGAAGCATGCTGTTTAGTCTCCATGTATTTGGGTTCTTTCCAAATTTCCTCTTGTGATTGAGTTCTAGCTTTAGAGCATTGTGGTCTGAAAATATGCAGGGAATGATCCCAATCTTTTGATACCGGTTGAGACTTGATTTAGGACCAAGAATGTGATCTATTCTGGAGAATGTTCCCTGTGCACTAGAGAAGAATGCGTATTCTGTTGCTTTGGGATGAAATGTTCTGAATATATCTGTGATGTCCATCTGGTCCAGTGTGTCATTTAAGGCCTTGATTTCCTTGTTGATCTTTTGCTTGGATGATCTGTCCATTTCAGTGAGGGGAGTGTTAAAATCCCCTACTATTATTGTATTCTTGTCGATGTGTTTCTTTGATTTTGTTATTAATTGGTTTATATAGTTGGCTGCTCCCACGTTAGGGGCATAGATATTTAAAATTGTTAGATCTTCTTGTTGGACAGTTCCTTTGAGTATGATATAGTGTCCTTCCTCATCTCTTATTATAGTCTTTGGCTTAAAATCTAATTGATCTGATATAAGGATTGCCACTCCTGCTTTCTTCTGATGTCCATTAGCATGGTAAATTCTTTTCCACCCCCTCACTTTCAACCTGGAGGTGTCTTCGGGTTTAAGATGAGTTTCTTGTAGGCAACATATAGATGGGTTTTGTTTTTTTATCCATTCTGATACCCTGTGTCTTTTGATTGGGGCATTTAGCCCATTAACATTCAGGGTAAGTATTGAGAGATATGAATTTAGTGCCATTGTATTGTCTGTAAGGTGACTGTTACTTTATATTGTCTCTGTTTCTTTCTGATCTACTACTTTTAGGGTCTCTCTTTGCTTAGAGGACCCCTTTCAATATTTCCTGTAGAGCTGGTTTGGTATTTGCAAATTCTTTCAGCTTTTGTTTGTCCTGGAAGCTTTTAATCTCTCCTTCTATTTTCAATGATAGCCTAGCTGGATATAGTATTCTTGGCTGCATGTTTTTCTCATTTAGTACTCTGAATATATCATGCCAGCTCTTTCTGGCCTGCCAGGTCTCTGTGGATAAGTCTGCTGCCAATCTAATATTTTTACCATTGTACGTTACAGACTTCTTTTCCCAGGCTGCTTTCAGGATCTTTTCTTTGTCACTAAGACTTGTCAATTTTACTATTCGGTGATGGGGTGTGGACCTATTCTTATTGATTTTGAGGGGGGTTCTCTGCACCTCCTGGATTTTGATGCTTGTTCCCTTTGCCATATTGGGGAAATTCTCTCCAATAATTCTCTCCAACATATCTTCTGCTCCCCTCTCTGTTTCCTCTTCTTCTGGAATCCCAATTATTCTAATGTCGTTTCGTCTTATGGTGTCACTTATCTCTCGAATTCTCCCCTCGTGGTCCAGTAGCTGTTTGTCCCTCTTTTGCTCAGCTTCTTTATTCTCTGTCATTTGGTCTTCTATATCGCTAATTCTTTCTTCTGCCTCATTTATCCTAGCAGTGAGAGCCTCCATTTTTGTTTGCACCTCATTAATAGCTTTTTTGATTTCAACTTGGTTAGATTTTAGTTCTTTTATTTCTCCAGAAAGGGCTCTTATATCTCCCGAGAGGGTTGCTTTAATATCTTCCATGCCTTTTTCAAGCCCGGCTAGAACCTTGAGAATCGTCATTCTGAACTCTAGATCTGACATATTACCAATGTCTGTATTGATTAGGTCCCTAGCCTTTGGTACTGCCTCTTGTTCTTTTTTTTGTTGTGAATTTTTCCGCCTTGTATTTTGTCCAGATAAGAGTTTATGAAGGAGCAAGTAAAATACTAAAAGGGTGGCAACAACCCCAGGAAAATATGCTTTAGCCAAATCAGAAGAGATCCCGAATTGTGAGGGGGGAGAAAGGGGATAAAAAGGGGTTCAGAAAGAAAGAAAAAAAAAAAAAGAAGAAACTATTAAAAAAAAAGAAAGCCGGTAAAGAAAAAATATAAAAAGAGGAAAAATATATATATATATTAGATAAACTATTTAAAAAACGTTAAAAAAAGAAAACGGTAAAAGTTAAAAAAAAATTAGCAGAAGAAGAGAAAAAGAAAAAAAAATTGAAAAAGAAAAAAAAATTAAATTAACTGCAAGGCTAAAAAATCATGGAGAGAAAGCCATGAGTTCCGTGCTTTGCTTCTTCTCCTCTGGAATTCCGCCGCTCTCCTTGGTAGGTGAACTTGGTCCTGGCTGGGTTTCCCATTGATCTTCTGGGGGAGGGGCCTGTTGTCGTGATTCTCAAGCGTCTTTGCCCGAGGCGGAGTTGCACCGCCCTTACCCGGGGCTGCGCTGAGTCATCCGCTCGTGTTTGCTTTCGGGAGCTTTTGTTCCCTGAGCGCTTTCCGTAGAGTCCGGAGGACGGGAATAAAGATGGCGGCCTCCCGGTCTCTGGCCCGGAGGAGCCAAGAGCCCGGGGCCCCACTCCTCAGTGCGCCCTCAGAGAACAGCGCCCAATGACTCCCGCCACCCTGGCCTCCGGCCACGCTCCGAGCTGACCAAGCCTGCGACCGGTTCAAGGCAACCCCGAGCTGAGAGTCACTCCTCGGCTCTGTCTCTGTAGCCGGCTTCCCTGTTCTAATACCGGTAAGCTCTGCGACACTCAGACACCCCCGATCCTTCTGCGACCCTGCGGGACCTGAGGCCGCGCTGACCCCGCCTGGGCTTCACCCCAGTTAAGCCTCTGGAGCGATGTCCCTCAGCGGAACACACTTTTAAAAGTCCTGATTTTGCTCCGTTTGTCCGCCGGGAGCCGGCCCCTCCCCCCGCGGTCTATCTTCCCGTCGCTTTGGATTCACTTCTCCGCCAGTCCTACCTTGCAGAAAGTGGTTGATTTTCTGTTTCTGGAATTGCTGTTCTTCTTCTCTTCAATCTCCCGTTGGATTTGTAGGTGTTTGCAATCTTTAGATAAGCTATTTAGCTGATCTCCCGCTACCCGAAGTAGTCTCAGCCTGCTACTTCTCCGCCATCTTGACTCCTCTCCCATCCTTCGAAGTCTTAACTCATTCCAGCATCAAGTTCAAAGTCCAAAGTCTTATCTAAGTATCTAAATCAGATACAAGTTAGACTCAAGTATGATTCATCCCTGTCAAAATTCCTCTCCAGCTGTGAAACTATGAGTATTTTACTCAACAAATAAAAAAACATCCAAACTCAAAAATGGGCAAAGGACTTGAGTAGACATTTCTCCAAAGAAGATAAACAAATGACCATCAAGTACACGAAAAGATACTGAACATCACTAGTCATTAGGGAAATGCAAACCAAAACCTTAGTGAGATACCACTTCCCATTCATTAGGATAAATGTTATCGAAAAATAGGATCTAATATATGTTGGTGAGAATGTGGAGAAATTGGAATCCCTGTGCACTGCTAGTGGAAGTGTAAAATGATGCAACTGATATGGAAAATAATATCATGATTCCTCAAAAATTAAACAGTGGAATATCATTTGATCCAGCAATTCCACTTGTAGGTGTATACTCAAAACAGTTGTAAGTAGGGACTTGAACAGAAATTTGTACACCCATGTTCATAGCAGCATTGTTCACAATAGCCAAGAGATCAACGCAACCCAAATTGTCACTCACTGGATGACTGGATAAACAAAATGTGGTATATGCATACAATGGGATATTATTCAGCCTTAAAAAAGGAAGAAAATTCTGACACATGCTACAACATAATGCTAAGTGAAATAAGCCAGTTAAAAAGGGACAAAGATGTATGATTCCACTTATATGAGGTACCTAGAATAGTCAGATTCATAGACACAAAATATAGAAAGGTGGTTGCCAGGGGCCACAGGGAGGAAGGAATGGGAGTTAGAGTTTGATTGCTACAGGGTTTCAGTTTGAGATGATGAAAAAGTTCTGGTGGTGATATTTTCACACAGTGTGAATGTACTCCATGGCACTGACTTTTACACTTAAAATGGTAACAGTGGTAAATTTTATGTAATGTATATTTTGCCACAATAAAGAGAAATTTAAAAGATGCATTATACTTGAATGCCTTTGAACTATATCAATGCAAATATTTTTCCATCTTCCAAAAAACTGGCTATATATTACCCTTCCTACTCTGTTAATCATAATTCTTCTACACAAGCCCTCATTTGTGTATTCTTTTTGCAAAATGTATCTCTTTCCATACATTCATGCTGTTTTTTATACATGTCCAAGTCAGTGCTTAAAAAAAAAAAAAAAGAAAAGATGAATCCAACCTAGATTGGATTTTTAGAACACAATGTCTGAGGTAGAGTGACAGCTACACCACACCATCCCCTGAGCTTGTGAGACACAAGCAGACCCCTTGCCCTTTGTCAGCTGCTTCTCACTGTGATGCTAGGGAAAGGAAATCTAAGCTTGGTATGATTCCCAGGGGGGAGGAATCCAGTGGTCTTGAAGCATGTGAAGACTTGCTATGAAAAAGAGAGATTTGATTATTCATACGTTTTTCCAAAGGACCAACTGGCACTTCTGAGTTGGACTTGTAAGAACTCCTGTTTAAGTTTGTGGAAACAAACAAACTTCTTTGTATGTGATGAGCCCTCTGCCTCCAGATTAGTCCAAAGTGATGGTAAACTTCAAAGAGGGATGTTAATGAAGGGCTCTTGCTTAGGGAGGGAGTTTGGGATAGAAGTCTTCTCAGTCCCTTTGGAAACACAGATCCGGGACATGATTTACTGAGCACCTTCTATGCTATCTCACATCTCCTGGTAAGCTCACATATTTTTCAGACACCTGAAGTTAAACACCATTGATCTTATTTTGGGGGCCCATTCTATAGCTACTGATACAGAGCCATTCGGTTTTTGCAGGTCACTGATCCCTACCAACCACCATCCTAGCAATCAAAAGCACATCTTGAGCCTAGCACTGTATTAGATGCTCTGGTGCAAACAGCATAAAAGGTATGACCCCCAGCCCCAGTGGAAAAGACCTGCAACTGAAGAACTTCTTAGGAAAAAATATGGCACATGGTTGGTGCTCAAGAACTACATATTAACAGGATTATTATATATAAACAAGATCCAAATTTTATAGGATTCTCAAGGAAAGCAAAGGAATCCAATCTGAACTACTTTAGTCAGGATAGGTTTCAATGCAGAAATGAGATCTGAGCTAGGTCTGGAAAAATAGGAAGGAACTGGGTCAGAAATTAGATATGTGAGAGAACAGTTTTAACCACTAATTATTATGCGTTGGACATTGAGTTAAGTCCTTCACGCAGTACCTCATTTAGTCCCCATACAGCCCTAAGAAATAGGGCCATTTTATAGTTAAGAAGCTAAGGGGTTTTTTTTATTTTTATTTTTTTTAATTTCTTTTCAGTGTTCCAGAATTCATTGTTTATGCACGACTCAGTGCTCCATGAAATACGTGCCCTCTAGAATACCCACCACCAGGTTCACCCAACCTCCACCCTCCTCCCTTTCAAAACCCTCAGTTAGTTCCTCAGAGTCCACAGTTTCTCATGGTTCATCTCCCCCTCCAATTTTGCCCAACTCTCTTCTCCTCTCCATCTCCCCATGTCCTCCATGTTATTCCTTATGCTCCATGAATAATCAAAACCATGTGATAACTGACTTTCTCTGCTTGACTTATTTCACTCAGCATAATCTCTTCCAGTCCCATCCATGTTGATGCAAAAGTTGGGTATTCATCCTTTCTGATGGAGGCATAATACTCCATAGTATATATGGACTACATCTTTATCCATTCATCTGTTGAAGGGCATCTTGTCTCTTTCCACAGTTTGGCGACTATGGCCAATGCTGCTATGAACATTGGGGCACAGATGGCCCTTCTTTTTGCTACATCTGTATCTTTGGGATGAATACCCAGTAGTACAATTGCAGGATCATAGGGAAGCTCTATTTTTTATTTCTTAAGGAATCTCCACACGGTTTTCCAAAGTGGCTGCACCAACTTGCATTCTCACCAACAGTGTAAGAGGGTTCCCCTTTCTCCACATCCCCTCCAACACATGTTGTTTCCTGTCTTGCTAATTTTGGCCATTCTAAGTGGTATAAGGTGGTATCTCAATGTGGTTTTGATTTGAATCTTCCTTATGGCTAGTGATGATGAACATTTTTTCATGTGTCTGTTAGCCATTTGTATGTCTTCATTGGAGAATTGTCTGTTCATGTCTTCTGCCCATTTTTTGACATGATTATCTGTTTTGTTTGTGTTGAGTTTGAGGACTTCTTTATAGATCCTGGATATCAGCCCTTTGTCTGTATTATAATTTGCGAACATCTCCCATTCTGTGGGTTGCCTCTTTGTTTTTTTGACTGTTCCTTTGCTGTGCAGAAGCTTTTGATCTCGATGAAGTCCCAAAGTTCATTTTCGCTTTTGTTTCGTTTGCCTTTGGAGACATATCTTGAAAGAAGTTGCTGTGGCCAATGTCGAAGAGGTTACTGCCTATGTTATCCTCTAGGATTCTGATGGATTCCTGCCTCATGTTGAGGTCTTTTATTCATTTCGATTTTATCTTTGTGTATGCTATAAGAGAATGGTCGAGTTTCATTCTTCTACACATAGCTGTCCAATTTTCCCAGCACCATTTATTGAAGAGACTGTCTTTTTCCCACTGTATATTTTTTCCTGCTTTGTCGATGATTAGTTGACCATAGAGTTGAGGGTCCATATATGGGCTTTCTACTCTGTTCCACTGGTCTATGTGTCTGTTTTTGTGCCAGTACCATGCTGTCTTGGTGATCACAGCTTTGTAGTAAAGCTTGAAATCAGGCAACATGATGTCCCCAGTTTTTTTTTTTCTTTTTCAACATTTCCTTAGCAATTCTGGGTCTCTTCTGATTCCATACAAATTTTAGGATTGTTTGCTCCAGCTTTTTGAAAAATGCCTGTGGAATTTTGATCAGAATGGCATTGAAATTATAGATTGAAGAAGCTAAGGTTTAAGGAAGTATGTGACTTGCCAACAGCCACACAGCTAGTAAGTAGGCAAGCTCAGGTTGGAGCCCACATTGAATTCCAAAGCCCATGCTAGTAACCACTATACAGTTGGCCTTTCCTGGGCTAGAGACAAGTAGACTGAAGGTGTCTTGGGAGAAGAATAGGGAACAGTGACCAGAAGGGAGAGTGATCCCCATTTGGGGGAACTTAGGAGCCAGACTGAGGGGAGATAGAGTCAGCAGGAATCACTATGGGCAGGTTCCTAAGGAGGCACTTGGTCAGGCAACACAAGAATTCTCCCTTCTGCTGAGCTGGACTCTACTGAGGTCCTAGCAAGCAAGGAGTGTCCCTATAGCCCAGAGGCAGAACATCCCAAAATAGACAGTTGCAGACAGGTTGCTTCTCTCCCTTGAACAATAAACAAGAGAACCCCTTGTCAGCCCTCCCAGAGGAGAAATGGCTCCTGGGAGAAATCCCACAGATTCTGGCAATGGTTGCATTTCTTCAGTCTGACAACTTCAGGAAGCAAAGAGTCTTTATCTGTCAGACCCAGAAAACAATCTACCATTTTTCCCCAACTTCATCCATCACCATCCCCATCTGCTGTTAGGGAGGTGGGGGAGGGAGGGAAAAGAGGGCTCTCCCTCCAACCCCCATTTGCCAACAAACACTGGCTTTTCTATTTCCCTCCATTGTGCTCCTATCAAATAAAGCTATGGTCACTAATCAGGCTGGAAGGACTGAGACAGTAGCACCCAGGCCCTTCCAAAGTCTTCAGAGATCAAACTCTTTCCTAAGTGGCCTTCTGAACAAAGCTTCTGTTGCCCAGTACCAAGTGGGAGTGGCCCACCCTTGCCCAACACCTTCACTACAACCCATTACCAAGTACATCTCTCCTCTTTTTGCAAAGACAGTAGCTGTCCTGCCCTTGCCTGCTGATGTGCAGGGGATTGGATTCCTCTGATGGATTTCTCTGAAAGAAGAAACAGAATTGTTTCTCAACTTCAGTTGCAAGCATTTCCAACCAGGCTCAGCCCCCACTAGCATCAGGGAGCAGATGGGGCAAGAATGGGGAGCAATGAGGTATTACAGGGTCCACTCATGCCATGGTCCTAGAAAGGTGGGTTGGCTGTCCTACTTGGCTGAGTATGTTGCAGGGCAAGGAATTGGGGGGTTGGGGGCAGTGAAAATCTCTATACCCATTACCCCACTGCTAATTCTACATGAAGAACTCAGGGAAGCTCTCAACAGGTAGACAGCTCCTAAGTCTTATCTTGGGGCAGGGGGAGTTCATTATGTTTAGATTTCTAAAACTCTAGGCTCCAAGACTGCAGTCAATCTGATTACCAGGTGGTAGAAACCCTGCTGGGCAGGATGGACATCCTGGCCCTGAGAATGTTCCTCCCTGGGGGACCTATGGTGTCCATCTCTGGCAGCCAGAGCTGGTGTGCATACGAGTCATGATGTATGTGAGAGACCCCTAGGACAGAACACTGTGGTGACTCACAGGTGGAGGGGCAGGGGAGAGAAGCTCTAGCTACTGGGTAGCACCAGGAACATGAACCAGGGCTGGAGGCACACACCACACATGCACACACAGATGTGCATGCCCACTCCACTAGCACCTGTAACCAGGATCATCAGCAGGTATGCATGAAGTTGTGCACACAATGGACTCCCCAGTAGGAAGCCTCCCATTTCTCCTCCTCACTTACAAACTCTGCCATAGTGACAGCTTTTACAATGCCCTTTCCCATCAACCCAGATTCTTTCATCACTGTCTGTGCTCCTTAGAGTGATGCCTATTTCCCTCACTCTAGCTTTCTTTTTATATATCAGTAAATGTCATATGCCCCCCCCAAAAAAGGGCATAAATCTCTTGGCTCTGATCTGGATGTGAGTAGCAGTGCATACGCTGAGTGATTATGTGTGTGTACACATGCAGCTGCATATGTGTGAGTTTTAATGCATGTGTGTCAGTGTGTGAGTATGCCTGTGAATTATGTACTCATATATAAGTGTGTCTGTGTGCATATATGTACACCAGTTTCATGTCATCACTTTGTGCTTCTTCCTGGTATTAACCTAAACATCACCTACTTATGGAGACTGAAAACTGAATCCTACATTGTATAGAAGACTTAGTCCAATCTCTTTGTCTCACAGATAAGGAAACTGAGTCTCAGAAAGTGGAAACTGGCCCAGGTCCCACATCCAGCGAGTACAGGGGCTGCCTGTACTCCATGCTGCCAAACACTGCTTCTCACAGCCCTGTCAACCTACCCCTGCTTCTCCCCACACAGGGGAGGGGGGGGAACTATCTCCTGGTTCCTATCCTCAGCATGGGCTCTGTAGTGACAGCAAAGTAGAAGTGGACATGTGTGCCCAATATTGTTGATGAGAATAGGAACAAGTCAGCATCTTAGACAGATGGGAAAGAAGCCAAACAGGTACCCTCATGGGAAAATTAACTCCACAGTAAAGGAAATGGAAAAACTAAAATAAGCAGGATGGGAGAGGTCTGCAGGGATGCTTGGCATGAAGGCAAGGACCAGAGGGGTGGGCCATTGCTGGCTTCTTAGCCTTTGTACCATTAATATGCTGCTTGGAAAATAAGGTTTCATCTGCTTGTGGACAGGACAGATGGCTCTTTCTAAAATATGTATGTCCTTCTACAGGTGAGAAAATTTCTAATATGGTTGTAGATAGACTGATAGAGATAAATAGATAATTAGATGATAGAGAATAGATAGATAGATAGATCATTGAAAGCTAGATTTTGGAGAATAGGTATATTAACTGAGGAAAATTAACTAGATAAAAAGTTATAAAAATCAATGGAAAAATAGGAAATAAATGAAAAATTTTAAATGGGCAGGAAAACGAGTATGAAGAATAGGTTTTAATAACTAGGTGAGCATGAATCACTGATGTGGTTACTTGGCAGCAGACAGCAGGCCCAGATAATCACGGGTGGGTGGGCAATGAGAGCTCGCATATCTGTGTGAGCCAGGCCCTATACTAGCAGTTTACAAACCTCATCCCATCTATCCTCACAAGCCTGTGAGGAGATATTCTCCATATCCCATCTCCCAACTGAGGAAACTGAGGCACAGAGAGGACAAGTGACTTGCTCCAAATCACACAGCCTATGAAAAGAAGAGACAGGCTCTGGCCCCAGGTCTGTCTGAATGAAAGCCCATGTTCTTAACCATCTTACTATGCCCCTCTTCCTGGGGTGGAAATGGATGAGGACTAATGATGGAAAGTTCTACAGACCCCCGGAAACACAACCACATCCCCCTGGCCTGATTCTGCCACCCTTGTTCTCATCTCAGTCCTCCTAATTAAAACTAGAGCTGGACAAAACCTCCAAGCCCAGTACCCCCACAGGTGAGAGAGACTGGTGCCATCTAAACCCCAAGTTCTGTAAGGCCAAAGAAGTCACAGGTCCTAAAAGGCTCACAAAGGCAGCCTTTTCCCAGAATGGCTCTTCTTCAAAATCCCACTTTCCCTTCACTCTCCAATTGTATCCTGACTCTGGAGAGAATTTCCTCCTGCCCTCAGCAGAACTAGCTGTGTTGGCTGTGACAGATTCTAACAACAAGCAATGCCAGAGAGATAGGCAGCAGGATGCGGACATCAAATGACTTCTTGAGAAGTGCCCTTGGGCTGTCTCTCAGCTTGCCTCCTCTCAAACCAGGACCCTAAAGAAGTCCCAAGAAGCAGGGATGGGAGGAAGTCAGGTTTGGAGCAGCAGAGTCTACTCTGTTTGGGGCAGCATCTGTCAGAAGAAACCGTGGGACCTGCTCCCCATGCCTGGAAACACCAGCCATTTCTCCCAGCCTCTTAGGATGTTTATGTGTTTATGTGCCTTAAACCATAGCTGAGATTATAGATCCCAAAAATCATGGAAGAGAAGTGCCAAGGGAATCCTAAAGCCCAGCACTAGGAGTCAGGCTTCTGGCTGAGAAACTGAGGCCCGAAAGGGTAAAGTGACTAACTCACAGGAGCGGTGGTGCACCGTTGGGTCCCAAGCTGCCCCTCCATGCGGCCACGCACTGCTCCTCATTCAGCCCAGGGCTATTTTTTCAAAGGCTCATAACTAACTTTAATATGAGTTTGAAAAACTCATAATGAGCAAGGTAAATCTTCTTCAAATCCAACACATATTTGCGTTTTTTCCCTCTGTCTGGACTATTTGCTCTCTCTGATGGGGTGCAGACTGCTGCTGTTACAGACAGCCACATCACATCCCTGCCAAGACTTCCCTGGGAAGCCCTGTCAAAGGGCAACGGAGACTATGAACACTCAGAATTCAAGGCCTTGAGCAGGAGACCAAGCTGCCAGCATGAACACTGTGGTGGCAGCTAAGGATGTAATAACAAATTTGGGTTCCAAATCTCCAGGATGTTCAGTTCTCAGTATTGTCCTTCAGGCTTAGAAGTCAGCACCGCTCTAGACAACAAATGAGCACACAGCAATTACCCAGTGGGGTGCTGGGAAAATAACCAGATGAAGCACCACACCACTCACAGGTGAGGGGCAGACACAGGCCCTGGGGAACAGAGTAGAACCTGAGGAGGCAGGAGATAGTGTGGTGTTCTGTCATTTAACTCTCACAACAGTCCTTTGAAGTGGGTACCACCATCCTTGCTTCACAGATAAGAAAACTGAAGCTTAAGAAAAAGAAAAATAACTTGGATACACAGATGGTAGTGGTGATGCTGGCTTTGAACTGGGCTGCCTGATTCCAAAATGCTCCTTCCCAGTTGCTCTTTGTGGTACCTGGGGGAGGGCCACACAGTGCCCTGGTTAGGACTGGCTGGATTTGAATCTTGCTCTGCCATTTGGGACCTAATGCCCTTGGGGCATTTGATTAATCTCTCTTCAGTTTCCCCATCTCTATTATGGGAATAATAAGAAGAATTCCTTCCCCTGTAGGCTATTGTAATTACTCTACATTTGGAAGCACACTTGTCTCTATACAGGTGTTGTCCCTGCTAACATTCTCTCTGCCTCTCTTCTCCTAGGCATGCATAGCAATGTCACCAAACTGGGACCCTCAGTATGCTTATCCATCAACTTCAAGAGCTTCCACTGCCCCCAGGGAACTAGGTGTACAATAAATTAGCTTGTCTTCTGAAAGGGAGGACATGAGCCTTCTAAGAAGAGGGGCTGTTCAGGGTAGGAGTCATGCATGGTAACAGGCAGGGAGTCCCCCAGAATTAATTGCTTACCACATGTCATCTCTGGTGACAAAAATTGTAATTACTGTCTTCCTAGGAAGAAAAACTTCCAATCCTCTCCCAGCTCTGTTCCCACAGAGGGCCTGGTTCAAGCAGTTTTGGGAGGCAGTACCTGCCATTTCCAAAGGGTAAAATGACCCACCAGAGGAAAAGAGGACCCTCAGGTTTAAATGATAGACTGGCTTTATCTGGACTTTTAAATCAGTGAGGGGACTGGCCATACACTAATGTCTTCCCAGTGAGCTCTCCGATTCAGATGGAAGCTAAGAGACAGATGATATTTATTTTCGAGGACACATGCTGGAGGTAACCTTGCATGCTCTCTGTTCTTACCTGGCCTCTGACTTTTGCCTCAAGATTCATCATAGCAGACTTGGGAAAAGACCAGAATAACAATTGGGTCCCCACTAGATTTCCTGAAGGCGAGGACAGTCCCCAGACAGGCCTAGACATCGGCCTTGTTTTAATTGTTTGTCTTTGAACTGAGCTTCTATTTGTGTTCAAAGAACACAAAGTCATGATGCTCTTACCTTTCTCTGAACACCAAGTTCTCACTGCCTGGTCATGATCACAATCACTCATTCAGTCCTAACCTTAGAAGTGCAGATATTAACCACAATATCTTGGCTTTTCCTATTGCCTCTGCAAAGGCAGTGGGGACTCATAGAAAGAAGAGAGACACAGTTGGGGGCCAGTAGCTTGAGGAACCTAGACCTAGGTTCCTCAAGCTAGGTCTTCCTAGACTGGGCCACTTCCCATAAGTTGGGGACATGGTAAAGGAGGATGAAATGTAAGTGAGACCGTTAGAACAGAGAGTGTGTGGGCTTCAGTGATTCAAATTCACTATAGGAGAAAAGGGGAAACAGGGGGCTCCCCAGCTGTGGTCAGGCACTTCCCCATGGCTCCTGGGCTGGAACCCACATGCTGAGTCAGAGACCTGAATCTTGCTGCAGAGTGTCTGCTGACGCTGGAAGTGCTCCGTGATAATTACCCTCCAAGTGTCAGGTTATTTCTGTCTCTTGCAGGAGGACAGATCAGGAGGGGGCAGAGTCCAGAAATAGCAAAAGCTATTAGCATGCGGGCTTCTCAGGGCATAATTACCATGTGCCAATTAGGACCTGGCCAGGTAAACCTCAGCCTAATTTCTGGGTACATAGGAGGCAGGGTCATTGGCACACTCTTACCAGGCCCTCACCTGGTATACAGGTAGGACCAGTTTTTTGGCATCTTCTGTCTGCAAGGCTCTTTGTGGACTCAGGGTTCAGGGTGGGCTAAGGAGTTCTCACCTGGCACATACTCTGTGACTTGCAACATGGGTTTGAAGGTCTGGGAGACCCTGGGGGCCTTGTCAGATACTCACCAATCAGCCCAGCTATTCTGTATCAAAAATGGCCTGGGTGTGAGTTCTATGACCTTGGACAAGTCCCTTAACCTCAACGAGTCTCCATTTTCTTTGCTTTGAAATCAACAGCCTATCCATCGTATTAGTCAGGATGGGCTAGGTAATGCTGCCATTACAAATGACTCCAAATTCTCAGAAGCTTACTGAAAACAAATATGTGTTTCTTGCTCATATCAGAGCCACTGTGAGTCTAAGCAGCTCCCAGGGCAGCTGCTCCCCACCCTCATTCAGTGGCTCAGCAATCCATGCTCCATCAGGTGAGAGCAGTCCTGCCTTTGTCACATATGCTCCGCAGGGGCCAGGAGAGACAGAGACCAGAGCAAAGCGGCAGGCCAGAGAGACATGTCTCACTTCCGCTGACTTCTTACTGGTCAGAGCTAGCCATGAGGTCCTGCCCATCTGCAAGGAGGCTGGGAAGGTGGTCTCCTACAGCTCAGGAAGGGAAAGGGAACCAGACATAGGTGAATCCCAGATGTTCATCATAGCTGGAATTTCATCATCACTAAGAATTTGTAAAAAGTCTAGAGAGAATGGTCCATAAGTCACCAGACGGTGATATTCTCCCTGCTACTGTTTTCACCATTGTATCAAGTTCCTATTTGCAGTTCCTATTAGAGTTGGGGCTAAAATGCCTTTGAGATGGGGAATTCAGTCATCAGCATTTAAGGAGGTTCATGCTGGGCAGAGACAGGGGAGAGATAAGGCAATCTCTGTCCCCAAGTGCTAACCTAACTCTAACTGAGCAGAAAATGCAAAGAAAATTTAAATGTTTGTGTCATGCAATATATGCCCCCATGTGATTCAGGGACATGGAGCAATCAGGGCCAGGATAGGAACCAGGTAGTGCTTCCTGGAGGCATGTCCCCCCACAGAGCAACCAGGATTTCCCAGGATCTGAGCCTTCCTTCCTGGAGCCTCACTCACTGGTCCAGTGATGAGCCCTCACTCCTACCGAGCTGCTGCCCTCACTTCTGAGCCTTAAAGTTAGCAGGGTGCCAGCCTGCTCAGCAATCTGGAGCCTTCCTCCATGGACCCAGCAGAAGAAGCATAGAATCCCTTGCCTGGGCTGGGAGTTGGGACCACTTGTTCCTTGTTCCCTTTGCCCTGAAGCAGGGAGTGAAGAGTGCTGAGCCCCAGCCCCAGCCCCTGGACAGCTATGTGGATTCTAGATGCCTCCTGACACACCTGAGCTCAGGTTCTCATACAGAAAGGTGGGGTATCACTGAGATGATAGAGGTGCCCACAGTGCCTGGCACCTACACGTAGGAGCTTTCTCACTGCTGTTCTCTCATTCTGGTCCAGGATGAACCCTCAGTCCCCAGGCCCTCTTCCCAGACATGTAGGTGGCCAGTCACCCTGTCATACTTTCCTCACTGAAAACCCAACATCATCTCCCTGGAGATTTGTGCTGAGTTGGTGGTCACTGTGTCATTGAGCCCTCTAGCCTCTGCACCCCTCTCCAGGGATGTGGAATTCTGTGCACTGCATCTATGTCTCTGACCAGCTCCAAACTCTCCTTCTGCATTCCCTGTGGTTCAAGCTTGTCAGCCAACTCCCTATTTCAACTAATGACAAAATGGCAATATTATTTTCACAAACAAGGAGCAGAAAGGCACCATGCTGTGAGGGCTCAACCCTGGAGCTGGAAGAAGAAAGTCTGTGTCCTTGCGCTCAGGTCCTGGCTCTGCTGCTTTGGTGAGGCCTAAATGTGAATTCCCTGTCTATAAAAATGGGATGGCTTGCCATTCTACCAACCTCCCAGGGTGGCTGTGGGGGGGACAGGGTAGTGCAAAAGACAATCTGCTCTGCATTCCCTTGTCCTTAAGCCTCAAAGACAGGTGAGGATAGAAGCTCAAAGAGCTTGTCCAAGGTCCTGAAGTTAAGTAGAAGTGAGATACAAATCAGGACCTACCTGCCCCCACCCAGGTAAGTGCAACGTGGCGTCAGCAGGGGCCCGGAGGTCCTTCTCCTCCCCCACTCACCGGCCAGTCTTGGGCAGGCCCTGTCCACTTGTCCACCCATCAGCTCACTGAGGTTCACCTGCACCAGACAAAGCCTTATCACATCAGCCCCACATCCAGGGCCTGTGCGTGGCCACTGTAGACACTGTGAATAATGGAGTGTCATGTTTGTCTAATGGATTTATCACTACTTACAAATGCAGCTTCATCAACAAAAGCAGGTGAAAATCGATGTTGAGGCAGCTAAGTGAGCTGCACCTTCCCTCACAGCTTGGCATATATTAATAGTCTTTTGTCCACTTGGTGTTTTGCACCCAATGTGAAGCTAAAAGCAGGCATGTAAATGCCTTCGGCTCTTCCTGCAGTCCTCAGGCTCCTGTGCAGGGCAGGGGTCTAGAGCTCACTCCCCCACATCAGGGCAGCAAACCACCTAGAGGGCTTTCTTCTCTCTAGAAGAAGTAGGAGCAGTCCTTCTGAGTGCTGTACTCCAGTCTCACGGAGCCAAGCCAGACCACTGTCCCAAAGCCTAGGGGCTGGGAGGTGGTACGTATACCTGCCACTGATCCTGAGCAAGGATGGGCATTTCCTTCTGTGTGATGTATGAGGCTCTTTTTTGTTTGTTGGTTTACTTTGCTTTGGGTTTTTCAGAGTAGGGATTGGCTGTCAAATTGGAAGAAACCTTAAAGGTGGATTTCAGAGAGCCGTGAGATGTTTCAGGACACATCTGTATGAGAATATGGAAACAAAATGGAGCAGGAAAGCTGTAATGCCTTAAAAGTTGTTCTAAATTTTCATTTTTTTTATGGTATGTTCTCTACACCCCCCTGACTTACCACTGTGTTCAGTGTCTACTGAAGTCAGTGGGGAAGGACCATCCCATTGGAAAGAACTGCAGATGACAAGTGCTAAAAATGTTTCCAATTAATTTTATTTATATATTAATTATCTTAGCTTAGGACCACTGACTGGGTGGTTTAAACAATAGACCTTCATTTCTCAGTGTTCTGGAGGTTGCAGGTCTGAGATCAGGCTGCCTGTCAGGGGTCAGTGAGGTTTGCAGACAGCCTTCTCCTTGCTGTGTCCTCACATGGCAGAGATGGAGTTCATCCCTTGTGTCTTCTTTTATACAGCGTTAATTCCACCCTGGGGCCCCACCCTTATAACCAATCAAATACCATCATCCTGGGGGTTGGACTGCAGTATGTGAATGTAGGGGACACAAACGTTCAGTCCACAGCGTTAATCAAATTCTGGGGGGAAATGGAGTGAAAAGATAAGCATGGAGTAGGGATTCATTATCTGTATTCTATTTAAAAGAAGCCACCATTGGCCAAGCACGTCATATGTGTCACTTCTAATCCTTACAATGACTCTCAGAATAGGTCTTATTTACCCAAAACACCAAAACTCAAGCTTTCATACATTGGAGATGAGATGGTAGTGTTGTCCCATTTTACAATTCTGAACACTTTCATGAGCATTTCTTGGTATAGGCCAAAAGTTCTCAAACTTGGTTGCCTGGTGGCTCAGTGGGTTAAGCTTCTGCCTTTGGCTCAGGTCATGGTCTCAGAGTCCTGGGATCGAGCCCCACATGGGGGGGTCTCTGCTCAGCAGGGAGCCTACCTCCCCCTCTTTCTCTGCCTGCCTGTCTGACTACTTGTGATCTATCTATCTCTCTCTCTCTCTCTCTGTCAAATAAAAAAAAAATCTAAAAAAAGTTCTCAAACTTCAGTGGTGCACCAGAATGTTCTGGAAGGCTTGCGGGCCCCACCCCAAGAGTCTCGTCTTCAGTAGGTCTAGAAAAGGGGCAAGAGAATATGCATTTCTCACAGGCACCCAGATGGTGCTGATACTGCTGCTCAGTGAAGCTGCCAGGCACAGGTTTGGGGAGGTCACAGGACACTGACAAACCCCATCACTCCAGGAACCGCTCTGGCATGTGGACAGAGAATTTCTGGGGAGAAGACTTCATGGCCTGGGCACTCCCAAAGCACAGAAGCCTCGTGTGTATTCTCCACTTGGACCCTAGCTCTCCCTTCAGCCGTTCCTTCCTTGTTCTTAATTAACGCTTGATTCCTTCCAGATGGTGAGGAGCTCTTAGCATGATGAAAACTGTCTCACTCTCCCTTCTTTTTTGCATTCCTCTGGTAGAGGCAGAATAAAAATTCTTATTTAAATAGGTTTGAGAGACTCACTGTTAATTTGCGTAGAGGGCAGATGCATATTTGTGGAAATGTCTTGTATTTCTGGGATCGTGTTCCCAAAAGCATGTGCACATTTATGGATGGATATACATTTAACTTGTGCCTGAGAGAAAAGGAGGGATAGGAGACACAGTTCCCATGTTATAGATGGGGAATTGAAGGCCCAAGAGGTTTTTCCCAAGTTCTATAGCTACACTAGTAGCTACACTGCTACCATAGCTACACTGTTCTGTAGCTACACTGTTACTAATAACTATTAATCATTGAGTGCTTCCTATGTGCACTGAACCTTCACACAGCCCTTGAAGTTACTCTTCATGGCTAACATTGATCAAACACCTCCAATAGACCTGGTGCTGTCCTAAGCCCTTTTTTTTAAATTTTATTATTTTTTTTAAACATATAATATATTTTTATCCCCAGGGGTACAGGTCTGTGAATCGCCAGGTTTACACATTTCACTGTCCTAAGCCCTTTATTTGTATTATCTCATTTATCCTCACACTTCTCAGTGAGGTCCTACCATTGTCCCTATGTTTAAGAACAGGAACCAAACCACAGAGAACAAGGTATTTGCCCAAAGTCACACCACCAGTAAATGGTGGGGTCTTGATTGGATCCTTATCCCTTGTGCCCTGTCCAGCCTTCTAAGACAGAAGCTCTTATCCTGCATATCACTGATAGCCCAGAGGGATTAATAGAGGCCATTTGGGAAGTCACCGTAGCAGGTGCAAACCCAAGCTGTCTGACTTCAGAGGCAAGTCAGGTCAGAAACCCAGGTCTCTAGACTCCTAAGCCAGGTTTCTGTTCACTAGTGAATACCAAGCAGGATGCCTGCCTCAAATGCCAAAGCCAGCATTGGAGTTGACACTACCTAAGGTTCCCAGCATCCCCCTTAGAGATGCAAAGCACTGTCCATCTTACATCTAATTCTACTACCCTTCTTGCCTTCCACCTCAGAGAACAGGGGACATTTCTAAGAGTACACAACAGTTCAGAAGCAAGAATGGAATGAAAGACTCAAAACCTGCTAATACTGTTAGTTCTAACGCCTTTAGTTTTACACTAGTTAGAGCACCACAGCAAGCATGTCTCACCAGGTTCCTGCTCTGGGGCCAGTGGGTTCCGGCCCTGGGCCCAGTGAGTCCCTGAGGCTCACGCACTCTCAAGATGGTGTGCTTCCCACAGCCTCGGTCATGAAACTGTTTCCATTGCCTTTGGGTTGCTATGGCATTCATTCCAATATGAATATTCATCCAGCCCTGCAACATCTTTTCTGGTCTACAGAGAGGGGGTGGGCATTGAAGGTGGGAATGAGGAGAGGGTAGACAGGGTCCTGGCTGTCAGCTCAGAGGAGAAGAGGTGGCTTGTGTGGGAAGATGATGAGGATTTCTGGCAGCATCTTACTATCTTGGATCTCCCTCCCTGCTGAGCATCTCCATGCACTTGGCCAATATGCTCCCCTTCTTCCCAACACCCATATGCAGAGAGGCAGCCTGTACCTCATGCTGAAAGGGAAGAGCAGAGAAGAGCTTTCTTTGTCCTTCCTCATGTCCTTGAGTCCCTGCTCACTCCCACTGCCTGTGAGGCACTGGGTTCCTTGGAAGATGGAAGTAGGCAGGTTGCAGACAGCAGATCCGGGGGCCAATCTCTTTCCAGCCGCCAGAGGGTTGTGATGCCAGAAGGGATGGGGGAGGTGCCATATGCTTGGCACGGGCTTCTGGCTTGCCTCGTTGTCAACGACTGCTTTCCTGAAAATGCTCGTTTCTCAGAGAACCTGCAGAATGAGATTCATGTCTGTTCATCAGTCAGAGGGCAAAGTGAGCCAAAAATCTTCCCGTGTAGGCCCTAAAATACCGAAGTCTTCTCAGCCATCTGTCCCCACTGCCAGCTATTCCCAAGAGAAAAAGCAGATTGGGGGGTGGGGCTGGTGTGACTCCACCTGTTGGGGTGAGAGAAAGCTCCGGTACAGAGATGGGGTCAGGATAGACAGAGTGTGAGCCCTGCTGTCAGTCGAGAGAGGAAATTGGAGTCAACCCTGAGAACTGAGTGTTTCTTGCTTTGGAAGTTCCTCCACTAGATGCTTTGGTGGGGGCGGGGGTGGTAGTGGTTTTTTGTTTTTTGGTTTTTGGGGGGTTTTTTTGTTTTTTTTTTTGTTTGTTTGTTTGTTTTTGTTTTTGTTTTTGTTTTTCTGTGAGACTCCAGAGTACAGAACAAGAGCAAACTACTGGTAGATTCAGGAAGACAGATATTGACTCACTGAAAGGAGGCACATTCTCAAATTGAAATTAGAATCTGCTTCCCCTGGAAACTGAGGAATCTGTCACTCAAGTGTTCAGGCACCAACTAGGTATGACGAGCCAGGGGCAGAAGGTGTGAAGGGATGTCTGCATCAGGGCTAGCTTGCTCTGAACCACCAGGAGGGTCCCTTTCACTCTGAGACTGAGCTCCACACACTCCAGGTCTTGGGGTTTCTTACCTCACTTCTGGCTGGTCATCCAGGAAGCATTTATGGAGAACCATCAAGTGATATCCCAGCAGGGAGTATATAAGAAAGCAGAGAGAGGTGACAAGCCCATAAAGAGATGATTAGCAGGTGGTAGCAAAACACCTGAGCATGTGTGCTGTGCAACATACAAGCCACTTAAAAAAAAAAAAAAAAGATATAAGCCACACAACACTGGGACAATGCTGGGGCATCTGCAGCATCCTCATACCAGCCAGGGGCAACAGGTCTAGTGAGTGGTGAGGGGCTCAGAGGTGAGGGCAGGAAAAGGCCAGCACAGGTTACAGGCCAGTGGGCTGAGGGACACTCGCATCACTAGCCTCCAGCTTGGGGATACTCCAGGTAAGAACCCAGATGTAAAATGCAGAAGTATCTCCAGTCAAGGGTAATTTTTGAGCCTTGAGAGGTCTATAGCTTGGGTGGCCTCCATTATGGGGAGTTAAGACAATGACAGAAGGGCCCTCCAGTGCCTCTCCCAGCCTCACAGGCCTTTGGGGCTTACTGTTTGCTGCCTTGGATGATAATTATATGTGCAAAGTTCTGACCTCTCAAACCAGACTGTGAGTTCCTCAAAAGCCAAATCCATCTTTTACCCATTCCCTCACACTCACCCTGACCAAAATAGGCACATGCACACACACACAACTTCACACATGTTAATGTACTAACAAGTAAACAATAAATCAATACTTTCCTTAGAAACTATTTTTCAGAGTGAGAGAGTAGGAGGTCTAAGCCCTTGAAATCTGGCCAGTGGCCCAGCTTGATGAAGTGAGACCCCAAATCTGAATTATGGAAAGCATGGATTTAAGACCATATATATTTCTAAGAATAGGATAACTAACTGAAGGAAGCTGAGGTTTTATTCAGTAGAAGATAGGAAAGTGTCTGATACAGGACTCAACACCTACAGAGTGATGGGTAAGTGCTGGCTGAATGAAAATTATCCTCATAGGTCTTCACTCCCAACAACACACACCACAGACAAACCCCACATACACACTACACATTCCACACATACCACACACACCACACACATACAACCCACATACCACACACACCACCCCACCACATACGCACCACGCATATCCCATACACATAACACACATATATACCCCCAAACACCCCATGCACATACTCCACACATACACCACACATACACATGCATTACCACACACACACACCACACCACACACACACACACACATCTTGCCAGTGAGTTCTCCCATCTCTCACCTTCTTTGGCCAGCTGCTTCTCACCCTGGAGTGACAGATGTGTCTGTTTCTGGCTCCTAGGTAGGCCTGGCAGGTCTCATTTTTCCCATTCCCTATCCCTTCACCCTCCAGGACCTACTTCCAATGAAAGGTTCTTTGTTTGCTGGTTGTCAAGCTCTACTGCCTCCCCACAAACAATTTATTCAGCCTCACTCTTCTTTGGAGGAGAACTTCCCCCAGAACACAGGGCACCAGAATGGGCCTCTAACATCTCAGTAACAGCCGACTGGGACTAAGACCATGGTTTCAGTATCAAGCTTTTCCCAGACTGAACTCCTCAGGTTCTAGAGCCTTCTGGACTCATCTGTTCATGGCTCTGTTTCTCTGCGCAACTTTTCACTTCGGTGGGGGAGGAGGGACAGCCTGGTTCTCAGATTCCCAAGGAAAGAGCAATTGCAAACACCTCTGCAATCTTCTCCCCACCCCTGGTCAGAAGCATCCACCTTCTGCACTGGCCTGGGCCCTCGGATTTTCAGATAGGTGTGAAATCGCTTATAAGCCTGAGGGCGGGAGCTAATTTATGCTTTACTGTGCACAGATCAGGTGCTCAGTCCCTATTTGCAGAAGGGAAGCAGGAAGGAGGGAAGGAAGGCAGAGAGGGAGGGAAAGAGGAAAATGGGCTGAGGGGAGGGAGCACTTGCTTGTGCATAGCAAGGCCTGAGTTCATTTCTGGCTTGTCACCTGATAACTGCTTCCAGTTCTCTGGGCTTTTATTTCCTTATCTGGAAAATAAAGATGGAATCCCTTGTCTCTCAGCACAAATGTGGGATCAAATAAATAATCAATCAGTACAAATGCGGTGGGCATAATGCTGAGTGATACTCAGCATGAAAGAGAGCTTCTGGTAAAGGGGTTCATGTGGTTCCACCCAGCTCAGCTCTCCACAGTGAAGATGAGGACTCCTATCTGCACAAACCCTTGCCAGCAGTGGGTCTCCTGACCTCTGCTCCTCAACTACCCACTAATGGAAAGTAGGATGGCAGGGAAGACTTAGTCTGCATTTCTCTTAAATTCAGTAAAGATGAAATTCTATTCACATTGAAGAGATATTTGTATTTTCCTTCCTGCAAATTGCTTCTTCACAGGGTCAGCCCATTTTTCTTTTGAGTTTTTGGTCTTATTTTGTAGGAGCTCTTTATAGTTAAGAGAAATTGGCCTTAGTCTGAAGTCAGAGTTGCAAACATTTCCTCCGGTTTATTGTTGTTTGACTTTACTTATGGTAGGTTATGCCATATAAATTTTTTTAAATTTTTCTATGTAGTCCAGCTTACCAAAGTTTTATTTCAGGATTTCTTGGTGTGTGTGTTTTTTTCTTGTCATAGTTAGAAAGGCCTTTCCCACTCTGAGACTATAAATAATTCTCCCATATTTTCATTTTCCCAGTTACTATACAGATCATTTTTTCCACCTTTACATTTTTGACCCATTTGGAATATACTCTAATTTAAGATGCTTACTAATATCCCACTTTTGGACTCAACAGTAATTTTCTCAGGGTCTACTTTACTGTTCAAGACTGTTGAATGGCCCACCTTCTTTCCCGCAAATTTAAGAATATCTGAGTAAGCCTCTTCAGATTACTCTAGATTTTCTTATGTATCTGGTTTTATTTTTGGACTCTACCTTCTGTTTCATTGATCAGATGAATTATTCATGCACCAGTACCACATGGTTTTATTTATTATAGTTTTAAAATATACCTATAGCACTCATCTCCACTGATGCACATCTGCTTTGGAATTTTCTGAACTACTTTTGCTTTTTTTCTTTTTCTATGTGAATCTTAACATCAGCTTATCTAATTCTAAAACAAATTATTTTGCTATTCATTTGGGAATAAAATTTATAGATTAATTAGGGAAAATTTATGTTCATTTTGAGGCTTACAATCTGTATCATTTAGGAAATATATTCAACTGCTAACTGACTTAAAGGTATTGGCTTACACATCCAGGTTCAAGAAGAAACAATCTGGAGGCGGCAGACGGAGCTAATCTGCCAGCTCCATAGAGCTATCTGAATCTAAATTACTTCTGTCTTCCTTCTCTAGCTTTCTTGATGCTGGCTTCCACCCTCAAGGTCAGCCTCACGAGAGACTGCTAGGTGGCAGCTGGGACTGCAGACAGGAAGGAGGATGGTGAAGGTGAAGTGGGCACTTACCAACTATGCCTCCTCCCCTTTTAAGGAGTTTTCTTGGACATCCACTGAACAAGCATCACTAGCACATCTACAGTGTAGTTTTTCCAGAGAGCTGGAAAGTGCAATCTTTTCAGCTTATATACACACTGCCATCCCAAATAAAATTAGATTCTTATCAATAAGAATAGAGAAGAAAACTGGAAAAGTAGCCCACAGACTCTGCCACCTTGTCCTTGAACATGAAGGGCCTGTCCTCTTGTTCAAGTCCATCGTCTCCCCACTGACCCTCACTTGGGTCTCACCACATCACAACATTAAAACTTCTCTTATCAAGATCAACAACCGCATCTTTCCAAATCCAATGATCAATTTTCAGTGTTCATTTTCTGCAGATGTTCAACAACACTCAGCCAGCATATCACACCCTCTTTTGAAAATACTTCTGTGGTTTAGCCATGGACCACACCCCTTAATTTCCTTCTCCTTAGCCAGCTGCCCCTCCTGCTCTCCTCTGCCCAGACCTCTTCTCTTTCCTGTGCATACTGGCTCCCTATGGGGTATATGTAGTCCCATGACTGTGCATAAGTGCAGGACGTCTCTCAATGCAAACCGTAGACCTGCAGACCTATTAGAATGGCTGAAATCGCTCAGGCCGGCTCTGCCAAGTGCTGGAGAGGATGCAGAGCCGCTGGATCTCTGATACACTCTGCTGAGAACACAAAGTGGTGGGACACTGTGGAAGCAGCTTTTCAGTTTCTCATAAAGTGAAACACAGACTTGCCTTCTGGCCCAGAAATCCCACTCTGGCTATCTACTCAACAGAAATGAAGACATGTGTACACATAAAAATTGTGTGTGACTATTTATTTCAGCTTTTATTTGTAATGGCCAAACATGTGGGGAAAACTTTACAAGTGTACATCTATAGGTGAATGGAAAAACAAATTGAGGTATATCCTTATAGTGAAACACTATTCAGCAATAAAAAGGAATGAGCTATTGATGTGCGTGACATGGCTTGATATCCAATGCATGTGCTGAATGCAAAAAGCTACACACAGAAGACAACATACCACATAATTTCATCTATCTGATTCCACCTCCACTTCTGGAAAAGGTAAAACTATAGGGACACAGACATTAATTTCCAGGGGTTAGCGTGAGGAAATGTGTATAAAGGGACATGAGAGAACGTGCCAGATTGATGAAAATATTCTATATCTTGACTGGTTAATCTTCTCTATCATGATTGATGGTGGTGGTTACATGACTGCCTACATCTGGCAAAATTAGTATACCTGTACACCTAAAAGGGTGAATTTTACTGCATAAAGTACACATTAATAACCCTGAACATATGTATCCAGCCCATCTGCTCTCCTGAACTCCACACTTAGTGTTTCCTCTTAGGAAAAAGCAAAAGAACTACATGTAGAGTCTTCGTCATTTCATTAAATGGTACTTTTTTTTTAAGATCTTTTTTATTTATTTGACAGACAGAGATCACAAGTAGGCAGAGAGACAGGCAGAGAGAGAGAGAGGAGGAAGCAGGCTCCATGCTGAGCAGAGAGCCTGATGTGGGGCTCGATCCCAGGACCCTGGGATCATGTCCTGAGCCAAAGACAGAGGCTTTAACCCACTGAGCCACCCAGGTGCCCCCATTAAATGGTACTTTTACTCATGGAGTTACTTTCTGGGAAAACAAACCTTGGCAACCTCTTTGACTACTGGTTTTCTCATGCCTTATACTAACTTGCAGTCTGTGGCTCCACCATGTCCTGACCTGACCATTTCTCACAACGGGGCTTGAGGCTGCACCATTAAGTCTTCACTGCATCTGTGTCTGCTTTTGGACTCCTACAGTCCCTTCTTCAGAGAGTGTCCTGGTTTGTTTCATTTTGTCTTTTTCAAAACATAAGTAAGGTCACTTTTATCAGGTGCTCAAAATCACCCAGTGAACTTCCTACACACTCAGAAGAAATTCCAAGTCCTCCTCCAGCCTTTTCTGAGCCAGCCTTCCTCCCTCTGTGACTTCAGCTCAAACATCAAAGCCAGGAGCTTCCATACTCCTCTCAGATACCCCAACCAGATCCTCCTTAGGTCCATGCACCTGCTCCTCTTTCTTCCTTCTGGGCAAATATGTGGCCCATGTGCTACGTGTTCACTTTATCTAGCTTTCAACACAAATGTCATCTCTAAGAGGCTATCTCAGCAGCCACTCTTGATTCCTACTTTGCTTTAGTTTTTCCGCCTAAATCTTATCACTTACTAAGATTATATCCTTTGACTCACCTGTCGTTGTGTCTCTTCCCCACCAATATGTGAGCTCATCTATGGCACGTATTACTGAATGCATGAAAGACTGAGTAGGCCTCAATAAGCTTTACTGTCTCTGCCAACTGTAGGGTGCGGTGCCTCTGAATAAAATCCACAGGATTTTATTGCCATCCTTCCTAAGGATAGCTCATCAAGGAGTCCTTCCTCTCCCTTACCCATTTCCTCCTCTCACAGTTATGGCCTCATTAGCCATTGAAAGAGATGCCCTGGCTCCTTCCCCAGCCCTTGATCATGACACCCTCACCTCCCACCCCAACACCACTCAGCAGCACACTGATGTGCACATAGTCCAATGCTGAGCTGCAGAGACGAGGTTCTCCAGCTGTCAAAGACTGCTCAGTGTGTGAACACCTCCCCAAGCTCAGTCCAGGCTCCGCAAACCTGGCCTTCCAGATTCATCCTTGAGCTCAGTTTCCAAGGATATTTGGAGAAAAATGACACAGGCTTACGAGAATGCTGCCTTGCAGAAAACAAAGCTGTCTTCTATGTTCAAATCTGCCTCCACTGAGGGAGGCCAATAGATTCTGTTTGAAGCCAATGGATGGGAGCCGGATTCCATGATGTCCAGGGGGCCAGATCCCAGGACCCAGGCATAGCTGCTCCCACTCCAAGGAGGGAAGCCTGTGGGGCCCACAGAGGTAACTGTTCAGTTTTCTGAGACTGCCAGGTCCCAGAGTCACAGCTCATTCCCTCAAAGGCAGGGAGGCTAAGGCCTCTGTGGGAGTCACTGGGAAGGCATGTGCATATGCCCTATCTTCACTGTTCATTTATTTATTCATTTATTAATTCATTCAAAGGATATTTCTTTACTACCTATGGTAGTCAGGTTCAGGCCAAGTGAGGGAAAGAGAATAACCAAGCATCAAGCACCAAAAAGTATAGCCACCCCATGCATCCCCAGCCAGTGTTTCGTCCCAGGACACAAGAGCCATCAGGCCATGCAGCCTGACCCTTCTTGTGTCTGGCTACAATCCCACTGCAGGGTGGGCCCTTTTCCTCTGCCCTCCAGAAGGTCCAAAGCAGCTGACCATTTCCCCTTCCTTTGCACTGCTTGATCCCAGAATGAACACTCCTTGCTCTCTCACACAATAACAGGGATGTCAGGAGTGAGCTATGTTGAAAGTGAGGATGGTACTGTTGGGTGAGGAGGATACCAGCGGTCACATGAACAGCCAGGGCCGGGCTTCCCATCTCTTCCCCACACTGGTGCCCCTCTGCTGCCCACCCAGCTGCTTCCCTGACACTGTGCTGGCCATCAGAACGCTGGCATGCAACTTCCTGGACTCCCATTAATGTGGGGCTGGACAATAAATTGAGAAGAAGATCCCTCCTGCTTTGGCCCTCAGCTGTCCCTTGCCTTCTGTGTCTCTCTCCATCCATATGCTTGTTGGTGCCCTGGGGTGAGGGGCCAGCAGGTGTCCAACCTCACACATTCATTTAATGCACTGAATAAAACATTACTCACAGATTAACTGAGCAGTTTTAAGTGAACAACCATTTTCATCTGTTTTAAATTTTCATGGGTACTTTTCTGAAGAACAAGTACATTGTTAATAATTGAAGGGAATGAGACCTTGTTAATCTCTCTGTATTTTAATAAGGTCCTACTGTGCCCCAGCCATTTATATTTAAAACAGCTTCATTTTTCCCTAAAGTTGTTTCCTTTGAGGAGAGTCTTGGGGGGTGCAGCAGGGGAGGGGGTTGTTTTTCAGTCTGAAAAGAATGCTTGGAGCTGGTCTTAGGGTTTCAGGATAAACTCAGGGAGACCATAGGGTCAGCATTCAGAGCAGGTCATAAGGGGGCCCCAAGCACACCACCACCAACTAGAACCAGAGGACAAGATGGGCCATGGGGTTGGGCCAGAGTGGTTGGGTGGTCCAACTGGCAGAAACAGAGAACCAGCATGGGATTTAAAAAAAAAAAAACAGAACTGGGGGAAAAGGGGAAGGAACACCTTACCAGTTAGATGGAAGCAAGGACCAAGGGACTGAACCTGCCTTTCACACCTGGTTACCTGGAATGAGCCCCACTGTGCTCCGCAGACACTGCCCTCCAGCCACACACACACACAAGCAGATACAAAACAAGAGCTACCAGGTCCCTGCACATATTATGTGTCAGACACTATTCTTTGGGTCCTGTGCATGTGTTGTCCATTTAATCTTCATGACAATCCTCTAAGGTAGGTACTATTATTACCCCCATTTTACAGATATGAAAAAAATGAGGCCACAGACAGGAAAAGCAATTTGTATAGGGTTATACATTTAATTAGCAACACAGCCAAGTTTGGAATGCAGGTGTGCTTGGGTTTAAAATACTCTCTTAACCATCGCACAATGCTGAAAAGATGACCTGCTGAAAATCTGCCCAGCTTCAAATCTATGATTTTGTTCTAGGGTCTGGCTTTCTCGTCAGGCAGTGATCTCCCTATCTGTCCTATGGTGCCTCTGCCACCCACCCCACACAGCTCCCTCCCTCCATCCCCTACTGGAGTAAGTCTGCCCCAGAGCCTGGCCCACTCCCATTAGACACTGGGTTTGGGAGTGGGAAGGCAGATGGCTGAGAGGCATGGGAAGAGGAATTGGCCTGGATTGAAAGCCGCTGAAGTGAGTGATTTCATGCAACAAGCTGTTAAGACACGCTGCGCAGGGAGCTTAAAACAGCTCTACATTAAAGCCTTACTCTACTGGAAAACTCAGCTTTTCATATTTATTGGCAGGAAGGCAACAGCCCTACTGGCTAGATGAGGTTAGCTGAAGGCTTCCTGGTCTGCGGGGGGAATAAGAGACAAAGGTAAGCAATTCACTTGGAAGTCACACAATGCACAGCTTCTCCCCCGAGGTAGGCTGTGGGCTCATGCTCCAGGGCAGAACAGGAATGTTAGGCTAAAGTTAGGGACATTGTTCTGTCCAGCATGCATTGTCATTTGTGGAAAGGTGAATCCATGGGTGGTACATTTCCAGGGCCCCAGAAAATTGTCCTCTCAATCTGAAAGAATGTCTATCCCATCATCTATCCCACTGAGGATATGTTTCTGCACAAATGCATTGGAACCAAAGGAAACTGCCATTGCTACATTCTTTTCCAGCCCCCAGCTGGCACACACCAAGATCCTCTCTGCACTGTTTTCCATCTGCTTGGAAAAGCAAAATGACCTAACAACTAGAGAATAAATGCATCTCACAAATACCTTTGACGTAAAAGCCAGCACAGCCCACATGAAATCCAGAGAAACACAACTCATCAGCGCAGGCAGGAACTAGATGTGTGAATCTGGGTGAACAGCTTTGGTTCCCCACGCTTTGCTTATGGGTACATATTAGTATGTTAAAAGAATACTGGGCTCCTTCTGGGCCTGGAATTGCATTCCCACGCCCATTACAGTAGCCTCATGTTCCCGGGCTCCATGGAAGAATGAGGAAAGCACAAATCCATCCTGGGACGCAGGCAACACTCGTAGTGCAGCCTGGCATACACTTGGCACTCAGTAAATCACTCCTGTTATTCCTGTTGCTATCTTCCTTTTTTACCTAACACTCAAAACTTTATTAGCTCATCCTCATTTTACAGAGACTCCAGAAGATTCAGTGTCTTGTCCTTGACCAGGGTCTTCTACTGGGGCCACCTGTGCCTTTTCTCCACTGCACTCTACATCCCTACTTAGGAAGAAGCACAATCAATGTCCATGTCTGGCTCTTCCTACTGTGTATTGTCTTGTTGAGAGAAACTTCTGCCATCCTTCCTGTTATGAGCTAAATTATGTTCCCCGAAATGCATATGTTGAAGTCCCAATCTCCAGGGCCTCAGAATGTGACTATATTTGGAGATGAGGTCTTCAAGAATTAAAAAGGTAAATGAGGTCATTAGGGTGGAGTGCTATAATCCCATATTACTGATGTCATAAAGAGGGGATTGGACACAACACACACAGAGAAAGGGCCATAAGAGTAGATCATCAAGATGGTCTATAGGCCAAGGAGAGAGGCCTCAGGAGAAACCAACCCTGCCAACACCTTGATCTCAGACTTCCAGCCTCTAGAACAGTGAGAGAGTACATTTCTGTGGGTTAAGCCCCCTTGCTGTGGTACTTTTCTCCAATACCTGGAACTGATGAGCACCCCTCTAGTCTGCCATAAGAACAGAAGAGTGAAGTTCCTGCCCCATGCAGGCCCCTGCCCAGCTCCAGGTCTGGTCCCCACCACACCCACTGTCAGGTCCTTATTTCTTCTCCTTGTGCTGCTTCCCCTCTCTTCCCCACCAAAACCAATTTTCTTAATTTTTCATTTAAGTCCTCTCAGAGACCTCCTGACTGCTTTAATTGGTCTGGGAGTCTCTTGACCCAACCTTCGATATGGCCATGTCCATCCACATGTGCATACATGTGTGCATGTGGAGGGGTGGGGGTGTCTCGCTGTATATTTAGGTATCTCCCTGAACCCTGTCCATCGTGTTTACTCCCTAAGAGCAGGGATCATATCTAGACTCATGGAACGCCAAGGCTGAATGGGACTTTAGGCACTCTCTAGTCTGTGATCTTGATTTTACAAATGAGAAACCCATGTCCAGAGGAGGATAGGAATAACCTGGTGAGGGACAAATTGAGGGTGACTCCCAGGCCCCATGCTATCCCACCAGGCCACACACCTTATCTTTGGCTCTTTAGGGTGACCTGGGAGCCCCGTGGATATCTCTGTCCCTTGAGACCTGTCGATAATTTCTGGGACATCCTCAGACACTATTCTTGTCCTACTTCCTCAGGTGTGCATGTCTGACTTTTCCTTTCTGTAGCCCTCTCATGAAGACAAGGTGCCCACCAGTGCTGGCATCACAGACGTAGGTTTACAAGCTATTGTGAGTTCTCTGCCAGGCGTACAGACGTCTCTTCACGAGTGCACATTCACAATACATGAGAACTCATGCCTGACATTTATACTCTTACACAGAATTTTGTGTTGCTCAGTTCACATCTGTCTCCCTTACTAGACTGAAAGGGCCATAGGAGCAAAAGAGGCATCTGATCTATCCCCTGGTGATCTATCCCCAGCAGTGCCTGGTACATAGTAGGTCTTCAATAAGCACTTGCTGAATGAATAGATATGTGTGCGAGCAGATACATGGGCACACACACAGTCATGCATGCTGTCACACACCCGCAAATACCCTTACTGTGCAGGAAGGAACACAGCAGAGGTGGCCACGGACTCTCCTATGCTCACAGGGCTCACTGGTCAGGGAATGAGGTGAGGCACCTGTGGAGCCCCTGGGAAGCCAGGTTACTCAGAGAGCAGGTCCCCATGGGCCTGCTATTTTTCTGTATCTGCTGCCTCGGGTGAGCTATGGAGATAATCTGTGGGGCACTGAGAGCCAGCTGAGGAGCGACAACTGGGTCCCAGATGGCAGTCAAAGGACAGCAATAACAGAATCGGATCTGGCTGTGGGCCTGGCCTCAGCTGGCCAGTGCCAGGCCCCAGGGGCTGTGGAGATCTCCAGAGGTCCCCAAGCCTCCCAGTGAGGGAGACCTGAACACAACTGCCCTTGGATTGGAGTCCATGGTAGCTTTAAACAGCCAGGGCACAGAGCCTAACCCAGGAAGCAGAGACAGTGCAAAGGCTCACAGGTGCTTTTCCCCTTCTCTACCACTGGCAGGCACCCAGCTGCTGGAGGATGAGCTGGGAGGCAGCACTAGCCAAGGGCCCAAGCTTCCTCTTGGCCAGAGACCCAGTATGAGTGGTCTTTAGTCAGCGCCCTAGCATAGCAGCCAGTCCAGCACTGGCTTCAGCCAGGACACAGCTTCATCAGAGTTCTCGTCCGGGTGCACAGAGGGTGTGGTTCAGGTCTGTGGCACAGATCTGTGAGTGCTGAGGCAACTCTGGCCATTGTATCTTCCCTGGGAGCTGACACTGACAGCCCTCATTTCCCCTAGGACTACGACCCCCTCCCCAAATAACCTAGCTCTCTCCCAGCTAACTGCAGAGGATGGAATAAGCCCACATTTGCCAAACACAGCAAAAATGAGGTAAAGTGTAGAGCACTGGCAGGGGTAAGCTCTCTGCCATCAGAAATATGGAGAGCAAAAGCAGACACCACTCAGCCCCCAGTTCATTTCAGTTAATTCACACACACACACACACGCCCACTTGGTGTCAGGCCCATGCAAAAGGCTGGGAGTTGCAATGCGTCTGTCATCCTGCCTCTGAACTCAAGGACCTTACAGATTTGTCCCCTGAAACCTATTCTCCACACATGAACCAAAGCAACTTTTTTTAAAAAAGATTTTATTTATTTATTTGACAGACAGAGATCACAAGTAGGCAGAGAGGCAGGCGGGGGTTGGGGGAGCAGGCTCCCCACTGAGCAGAGAGACTGATGCAGGGCTTGAACCCCAGGACCCTGGGATCGTCACCTGAGCAGAAGGCAGAGGCTTTAACCCACTGAGCCACCCAGGCATCCCCCAAAGCAACTTTTTAAAACTGAAAGTATGGGACTCGTAGCTTCCCAATACAATCCAAACTCCCTCTCCTGGTGGAAGGCCCTAAAAGTTTGGCACCTGCTCACAATTGTCCCATTGCCCATCACACCACACAACGGCCGCACAGTCTTCCATCTGCTCCTTGTCCAAGCTCACTTTCACCAGGGCCTCTGCACCAGCTGCCCTTTCCCTAACATTCCCAGGCTAACATTTTTTCCCTAATATTAATTTCCCTAACATTCCTTGGCTCAGAGCTCAGCTTACATGGCCCACTCCAAACCCTTCCCAGGATGCCTTTGTGAGGTAGCCAAGCACCGGAGACCACTTGGCTGGTCTTTCATTCTTTTATCTGTCTACTTAGCTTGAGCCACCACAACAAACCGGGTGACTTAAACAGCAAATATTATTTCCCACAGTTCTGGAGTCTGGAAGGCCAAGATCGCAGTGCTGTCAGGGTCATTTCTCAGTGAGGGTTCTCCTCCTGGTTCACAGCTGGCCATCTTTCTGTAAAGTCCTCACATGACCTTTCCTCACTGTGTGTGTGGAGAATGAAAGATTGCTGTTGTCTTTTCCTCTTTAGATAAAGAGACACCAGTCCTATTAGATCAGGGCCCCACCCTTATGACCTCATTGGACTTTAATTACCTTCCTAAAAGTCCTATCTCCAAATGTAGTCACATGGAGGGTTAGGGTTTTGAGGATTACAGATTTTGTAATCTGTTTTGAGGGTTACAGATTTGAGGAGACACAATTCATTCTATAACATATACTCAGTAAGTATTTATTTATATTTATAAATATATATTTATTTATATAAATATAAATCTTTATATTTATAAATATATAAATAATATTTATATATTATTATATATAGCATATGCTATCTGGTGCTCATGGTTCTAGGCACCAAGACATATAGTACACAAAATAGACAAAGATCTTACCCCTGCTAGAGATCACATTCTGATCAGGGAGAGGCAGTCAACTAAATACTGAATTTTGGAAAGTGGTGAGTGCTCCAGAGAGCACCATTGGAGGAAAGAAGAAGAAAGAAAATTCTTCAGCCAAAGGAGCTATGGGTGGCATGTAACAGGGACAGCTCACATATCTCCCTGTCCTCACTCCATCTTGGCAGGATTGTTCCTTCTCACCCAGGTGCCATTAGGGGTGGCTCTGTAACATACACTGCCCAGTGAAAAGGCCAGAGTCAGCTACAGTGTCCCAGAGGGTGACCTGGTCAGCCTGGTTTCCAGGACAAGATTTCATGGAGCAGAGACTCTATCTAGCTGGCCTGAAAGGGACACGTTGTATAAGGGAGAAATAACCTCATTACCTTTAAGTAAATGGGGGTGTTTGGTACTGCAGCATATATTAGCCCATCCTGACTGGTATAGACCTAACGCAAGTGAAGGATCCTTCATGCAGAAACAAGAGAAGAGTTTTCCAGGCAGATGGGCCAAGTGCAAAGGCCCTGGGCAGAAGCATGCTCAGCATATTCAAGGAAAATTAAAAGGCCATATGGCTGGAAAGGAGTGGGTAAGGGGCAGAGGGCAAGAGACAAGCTCTGAGGCTGTGGGGGCCCTGAGGGCTACTGCAGGATCTTAACTCCCAGTGACAGGGAAGCCACTGGAGTGTTTTGAGCAGAGACATGGCATCTGATGTATTTTGAAAAGATCCCTCTGATTGCAGGAGAGATGGTGAAGGACAAAGGTAGCAGCCAGGAAATGTTTAGGAAACATCTAGGAGAGAAGCTGCAGAGGTTGAGACTGGGCTTACAGCAGCGGATGGGTAAAACTTGGGTACTGGAAGTATTTTAAAGGTGACACTGACAGGATTCTTTGATGTGGCTTGAGAGGGAAAGGAATCAAGGCTAGCTTCTGTGGTTTTGGCAAACGCAACGGGAAGTATGGAGTGACCATTTCATAGAGGGGGAAGACTGTGGAGGAGCAGACCTGCAGCTAAAAATCAGGAGCTCAGTTTTGGAAGAACCTTTTGAGAGGAACAGGATGGGCTCAGGACCTTCAGTGCATGAGGTGGATTCCAGCCCTGGCCAGGAAGCCAGAGAGGACAGGGGTGGAGGGATCCACAAGGACGAGGAGCTGCAACAGATCCAGGGAGGATGGAGGCAAGGAATACACAGCTGACACAGCACCTCAACACTTCCGGTGCAAATTCGCACCAGCCACCCAACACACCCTGCAAAGAGTGACCAAAACCACATGGAATTCTTTTTGGAAATAGGACCGGAAGGAGAAAAGAGAGGGAGAGAGAGAGCAAGAGATCAGTCTTTGGACGGTGTGATGCTTAAGAGTAAGGCCTATAGCTCAGATTACCTGGATACAAACACCCAGTTTTGGCTCTTCCTCTCACCATGTGACTTGGACAACTTTGTCTCTCTGCCATCCAATTTTCTTCTTCTAAAAAATGGGTTAATAATAGGTCCCTCAAAGGGGTTTTGCAAAGATCAACAATGTCGTGTATAAATGAGAACCCATATAAAGCCTCTCTTTAGTGATCAGGAAATGTCAGCAGATGTTCCCATGTCATTTGTAGCTAGCAGGACTTGGGTTTGAATCCACACTCTGCCATTTGTTAGCTGGTGAGTTTGGGGCAAGTTACTGAGTTTCTCTGTATCTCAGCTTTCCCCTCTGAAAAAGAAGCAATAAAAAATATATTAGCAGGTAAGTTCTCTGAAAAACAGAGATTGTGTTCTCCTACAACAAGTAGGAGCCCTTGATGCATAATCACTGAAAGAATGAATGATAGAATCACCTTCATCTTACCTGCCAATTGCTAAAATTAATTACTAACCTAAAATTCCTCCATGCAGTGGGTACTCAGCAAGTGCTATCTAAGAGTATTTCTATTCCAAAGGCCACCTATGGGTGCAAGACTTCACTGTGGCTGGCCCCATGACTATTATCTGTGCTCCCTCATCAGCCTGCTGCAACCTTACACCACCAGACCAGCTTTTCAAAGCACCCACCAGTCTCCTGTTCAGAATCCCTCAGTGGACCCTCAAGACTGCAGACTCCCAGGTAAGACTCTGACCATAACCTCCTCCTGTATGAAGACTTCAGTCAAATTGAACCTGCTTAGGGCACTGCTTCTTCTAGAAATATGCCACACACACATGCATGCGCACACCCACACACACACACGCGCGCGCACATGGATAAGCAAACCTCACCCCCTGCTGGTGGAAATCCTGCCCATCCTTCAAGATCTTATCCAGGTGTCTCATCCTCATCTTTAACCACCCTCTTCAGAATGTTTCTATTCTGTATTTCATTCTCTTATTTATCATTAATTGGGTGCTGTGAGTAGGAACAGAACCAATTTCAGTTGTGAATAAATAGTGGGTTGAATTCATCAACTTGATTTAACTCCCATGCCCATCTGGACAATTTTCTTCTTAATTCAGGCTGAATCGATTTGTCACTCCCTCAGTGTCCTGGTCTGTGGTTTCAGCAACCAACTCACTTCTCTTTAGGGATGCCCATTGTGTGCTAACTGGTCTGTGGGTGCCTTCCTTGGGACAACACATCTGCATATTAGCAGGAACTTGAAGGACTTTTACCCATGTACATTAGAAAGATCTTCAGGCCAGAGAGGGAGACTTTCTGGGAATAAGAGCTTCCAGGGTCCCTTGAATCCTGCCTTGTATGGGCACCACTGCTTACCTGAGAGCTGGCCCTTTGGGGAAGGATGCTTTAGACATTTGCCCACAAAGAAGCAAACTCCAGACCAGCCCCATAGATGTTCCACCAGCTAGACAACCCAGAGTCCCCAAGGCCAGAGCACTGGCATATGTCCTGTTGGCCAGATAGCCTCAGGACCAAGCTTTTTCCAGCACTTTATTTCTCCATTTTGTTTTGAGGCTTTGGCGCAGGGACTTGACTGGGGAGAGGTGGCAGGATCACAAATGGGTGGTGCATTCCAGGTGGCACTTACCTGGGCACAGGAATTCTGTACAACAGAATCAGCCTGGTACTCCTGTTTGAATGCAGATTCCTGGGCCCTACTCAGACCTCTTTACCTACTCATGGAATGGGGTCCAAGAGTCAGCTGGTGCCTGGTTCTTGCCTGATTCACAAAGCATTTTATACCAAGAAAGCCAGGGTCCCAGGAACCTGCTACTGTGTTATGTGTTAAACTTTGAACATTTGCCTTCCTGGAGTATTTTTAGATTCTGCACTTTGCCATATCTGCAGAATCTTAATTTTTCTGCTATAACTTCAGTTTTAAGGTCCTCCATATATACCAGGCAAGTACAAAATATAACACCCTGTGCAAGTGCATGGGTGAGAAGCAGTCTGATCTGGGGAAACTGGCCGGAAATAACTACCCCCAGACCCAAAGTCTTTGACCGTTGTCAGCACACACCCTTTCCAGACAGAAACATTCTGTGGCCTTTCCAAACATGGCTTGCTCTTCTCTGAAAATTCCAAGCCCCAGGAATTTAAAGGAGAAACCAACATCCACAGAAATAACCTCATGAGGATTAATTCTTCATTCATATTATGTCCTGACCATAGTTATGTAAAATGGGCATCATTATCCTTATTTCACAGATGAGAAGATTAAGGCTTAAACAATTAATTAGTATGTCCAAGGTCTCATCATAAGAAACTATTAGAACAAGATTTAAACTGTCTGCTTCCCAGCATATCATGCTACCCTTTCCCCACCCCTCCACAGGAGAATCCCACGACCACGGCTGTCCACCCAAGCAGCACCCTCTGGGAAGGCTTTAGCAAACATTCCTCCCTTTCCTGGCAAAACATTCTCTCCAAGGCTCCATCACAGCCCTTTCCTCCTGAAATGAACTTATTTATGTGTCGGCCTCTGCCACCAGAAGGAGCTCTTGGATATCAGGTCCTGTATCCCAAACGTCGCTTTCTTTCCCCAAACTGAGAAGAGCAGCTGAGCCCTGAAAAGTGCTCAAACACAGCAGAATGGACCCTCCAGACCTGCCCTCTTGGAGCTAAGAATGGACAAAGTCTCCATCAGCTCCTGCTTCCTTTCCTCAGCTCTGACGCTGGCTTCACCACCCTCTGCCAAGGAAAGAGCTCAATCTGCCTTCAAAACCCACACTCATAAGAGCCAGGATGCGTGAGGCTTGGTGGTTCAGCTCAAGCTGTCTCTGTTGGTGCATGTTCTTTCAGGTTTCTCTTTTAAAAACATCAATAAATAGCTTGTGGTGGCTTTAACTGAGATTCAGTTACTAGAATAAAATTTGTCCTCATTATGGAGTTGAGCTGTTCTCTACATTTACTGTAAAAAGTAAGGGGGGCCATGAAAGCACAGTATTTGAAAATCCAGGAACTGAATTCAGAGCTGATTCCAGAATTACAAAATGTGTCTGAATGACCAGCAAAGCCCCAAACTCAAGCGTAGAAGAAAAGAGGAGACTTAAGTTTGTGCCAGTGTCTCCCCCAGTGACTAGTATTGGCAGAAAGGGAGGAGAGCAGAAGGGAGTTTGACAACATCACAAGACAGTCCAGGTGGCACCTGACATTTTTGGTGACTGTCAACATCAGGAGAGCACACAGCCTTCATTAATCCTAGGAAAGGGCAACTGGAATGGCTGGCAGCCTCCTCTCACTTCTCATCTTCCTGTGTCTTGACACTCACCAGTGTTTCATTGCTATTAACAGCTCTGCAAATTGCACTGTCAGCAAAATGCCCAGAAAGTTAATAAACAGTTCCACAAGCCAATCCTCCTAGTAGAGGACTCACCTCTCTGTCTCCTAATGAAAGGTGCAATTCTCTGGCATTTCTACCAGCTTCTGGATGTGAGAGGCAAATTCATCTTGATACCCAGTCAAGGGATCAGGTCCTGGGCAATCTCTCAGGACTAGCTGGGAGCTCATTAAATTTGGAGCCAGTAGACCTGTGTTCTATCCCATGTTCTCAATGCCTACTAGCTATATGACCTCGCAAAACTCACTTAACCCCTCTAGGTCTCGATTTCCTCATCTGTAAAAGGGGAATGATAATAGTATTCACTGCACAGGTTGTTCAAATGTGATGATGTAAGTAATTAGTAAAGCGATGGCACAAAATAATGTTTAAAAGCAATAGAGCTATTGTCATTGCTCTCACATGTTCATTATTGTATTGACTCAGCACATATCATAGGGTTTTGTGAGGTTCCAATTAGTGCTCTGAAAACACTGAAAATATGGATATAAAGCTATTGTTATTATTATTATTGTCACTATTATTATTGAGCTATCTTTTTCATTCCCTATCTTTCTCAAATATTCTCTTCCATCTGTCCTCTCTGCCTTCTGTTCCCATCTTTGCTGTGACTCCTCCCCTTGGTTCTATTCCCAAATCCTGGAAGCTGCCAATGCCCGCTGGATGCCCCTGGCACTTTCCATAGCAATGTTCTTCTGGCTGCAGGGAAGGGGACACCAGAGGTTGGAACATTTTGACAAAGTGACCCTTAAACCGGTTGTGTCCTGATCAGTGCTGGATCCAGATGGGATCAAACAACCAGTGTGACCATGTGGTCCACTTTGGGGCACGAGGCCACCTGGAGGCTAGGGGAGCAAGCAGGACTATGTCATCAGCTCACACCTCCCCCAAACCAAGGCAAAAGGGCAGGGATTCGCCAGACCGGGGGCAGAAAGAAATTTGGCTGATTCTCAAAATAAATAACTGAATAAACACCCACAGGCTCTCTGAAAAGTCACTGACTTTGTTCAGCCTATGATTTGGACATAGTTCCCATTGTCAAATGCATCTCTGGGGGGACTAAGTCAGTGTAGGATTGATTTTTAGAGTCTGACTGCCCACTGATAGAGGGTGTGATGAAATGAAAGATAAAAATTGTCAGCCTTTGCAATAAGAAATGCTGTTGCTGCTGCAGTTACTATCTGGCCAGAGGAAGAGGACAGGAGGATAATGTCTGGCGACCATACGAGGACACCCACCTCCAGTAGGCTCCCGTTTGTCCAGCTAGCATTTGAAAGGCCCCCTTAGGCAAGTGGCTAGAGCAGGTTTATTGGTTAATGTAATGGCCAGGAGCAATAGCTCTGGAGTGACCTGAGCTCATCTCTGGCACTTTCTGTCTATGTGGCCCTGGGCAAGCATCTTGGCCACTCTGAACCAAGTCAGTTTACTCACTGACAAAATGAATATAATAGTAACACTTATTTTATAAGATTGTTGAGTTAAGAAATAGATGCATGATCTATTTGTACCTATGGGTACAAAATATCCCAACTAACAAGCCCACCCCAAGTAAGGCAATTTATTAGCCCACAAAACAGTTAAACGGAGAAAAATTCCACAGCTTTTACATGAATGACTCAGCAATCTCATCAAGAATCTCAGTTCTTTGTTTATAGCAGCAATGTCTACAATAGCCAAACTATGGAAAGAACCTAGATGTCCATCAACAGATGAATGGATAAAGAAGATGTGGTATATATACACAATGGAATACTATGCAGCCATCAAAAGAAATGAAATCTTGCCATTTGCGACGACGTGGATGGAACTAGAGGGTATCATGCTTAGTGAAATAAGTCAATCGGAGAAAGACAACTATCCTATGATCTCCCTGATATGAGGGAGAGAAGATGCAACATGGGGGGTTAAGGGGGTAGGAGAAGAGTAAATGAAACAAGATGGGATTGGGAGGGAGACAAACCATAAGTGACTCTTAATCTCACAAAACAAACTGAGGGTTGATGGGGGGAGGGGGGTTGGGAGAAGGGGGGTTGGGGTTATGGACATTGGGGAGGGTATATGCTATGGTGAGTGCTGTGAAATGTGTAAACCTGGTGATTCACAGACCTGTACCCCTGGGGATAAAAATATATGTTTAAAAAAATAAATAAATAAAATTAAATTTAAAAAAAAAAATCTCGGTTCTTTCTAACTTTTCACTTTGCACCTCATTGTGTTGGCTCCATCTTCATTCGAGGGCCCCCCACCCATGGTCACAGCTGCCACTGTCCTGCCATCACAACTGGAACAGGACGCACCCAGAGGAACAAGAGACATGCTCTGCCTTGTGTCTCTTTTCAAGGAATCTTTCTCAGGTGCTTCTCAACCTCCCCTTTTATCTCATTAGCCAAGATAGTGTCTCATGCTCTTACCCTTTTGTAAGCCAAAGACTTACTAGGCAAATGGGACCCTGACTGACTTGCCCCATGCGTAAGCTCAGCTACCCTGAAGCATAGGCCTACATAGTCCCAAAACAGAAAGAATGGGTAATGGGATTGAGTAGAGAACTAGCCATGGGCTGCAGCAGGTGAGACACTGCATTTCATGAGGACACATTCAATGTTAACTGTTTAACATTAATGTCTGGGTTGTCACTTCATAATATGAACTGTGAGGCCTCCAATGGTTGAGACGCCTTGGTTCAAGCACCCCAGCAGCCAGCATGCTCTTCTAATGGAAAACAGTTGCCATATAAAAGCACATTTCCTTACAACCAAGCAAAAATGTGAAAAGATACTATTTCAGATGTATGTTATTTATTTCCAAAACTAAATTGAGACCGTTAACTTAATTAAATACAATTAAAGAAAGCTACACTAATACCAGACATACAGTTTAAAGAATTATTTAAAAGAGCATAAACATATAAGTACATTTAGATAAAAATCATACCAATTTTCAACTTTTGCCCTTGTGGTAAATCAACCAATGTCTATTTACAAGAATGCAAGAGCCCTCCTTTATAATTTGTCTTGGATCTTTATTGGCCTACATTTCCTTTGGCTTGTCCATGCTGCAGTGCCTGTCTCCTAACTCAGCCAGATTTTCATCAACTTCCTCGGGGCTGGTTTCCTTTTACCCTAATTAAAGAGGCAGGATTGCCAGTTTCTCCATCTCTTCTTCTGTGGCTTAGGATTTGCTTGGTCATAAACACTGGAATGACAACTCTCCTCACAGGTGAGGGCTGTCTTCTCTAATTTCCATTCTGCCAGCCTCATCAAATCTTTTTGAAATGAGGTAAGTATATGTAACCGAAAATATATACATTCTGGTGTTTATTATCCCTCAGTTCCACTCAGCCCCCTCTAGAGTCAAGGTAGGGTTTTCCATTTTTTAATTTTTTCCCCCAGATACACAGATGAAACGCAGAAGATCACAGCCTATAATTGCAATGTGTGTGCTATCCTTTCCTGATGTGGTACCCAGTCAACAGTGGGCAATGATGAAGGATGGGAAGTGGGGCAGGAGCACCAGGACTTGGCTGTGAACACCACCATTAGGTCTGCTGTAGGTGTGGCCCAGCACCTCTCCCAACCTGGCACAGACTTCAGATATGGGGCATCCATCAGGTGAGCCCACAGTGACCTGTGTGACCTGCAGTGACTCCCCCCACAACCACACTGCAGGGGACTCAGCAACCCTGGGTCAGATATCCACAAAACCCATTTGGACAGAAGTGGCAGAGAATGACAGGACTTCCTCTCCTGGCACAGGTGCCCCCACCCCCACCAAGAGTAGGAGCAGCCGCTTCTGAAATCAAGTTTTGTTAAACCAGGAGGCTAGATTTTATGAGCCTGCTTAATTTAGTTTTTAATTGCATGCAGGTTCAAATTATATCAACTGGTTTTCATAACGGATCCCTTCTCTTTCAGAAAGGAGAAAATAGTCCAGCTCTCCAGGGCAGCATGGAGGGAGGGGTGATAACTTGTATTCAGCCAGAGATGGAAATGTCATAAAATCAGAGATTTAGGGGTCATTTGGTCTAGGCCACCAGTACTTTCAACCTGTACTCATTTTAATGTATTCTATATAGATGAACCTTCCTTCTCTACCTGGGGTCTTTGGGGAGCCCCCTTCCCAATAAAATGCACCAGTGGAAATCAATTCTTGATACTATGGAATTTCTCACAGAATGCAACCCAAATCTGTCTCACTATGAAAGATGATTATTCTTGCATTTCAGCAGGAAGGAGTTGGTCCCAACTGTTACTTGATACTAAAGACTTGACAGTGTAGGATGAACTACTATGTGAAATCCCCAGCAATAAATAACAAAAGGAAACAATTCCAATAGCCACCCCCTGCTATAAAAGGCCTTTGTCTTATCTAAAGAGTATCTTTCTAAAAGCTCTATCTCCCACCCCATTGCTTCCCTCAATTTCTAGGTGGGAGGGGAATAAGGAGATCATTGTGGGGAAGGGAAACTCCACCACAGAAATTTTGCTGCTGGAGATATTAAACAAAATCTCATTCTAGCACAAAACCCTCCTCTCAGACCAGCTTAAGGGTGAAAGAAAGCAACTGTCCAGGTATAGATGCCTGCCCATTTAAAGGGGCTAAGAAAAAAGAAAACAAACCAAGTCTAAACAATTAAGTGAAAAATTAAATAGTTAAGCTTTGAGTAAAGATACTGCTGGGATGGGAGCTTAGGCAATAAGAATGTTGGAACAGGTAGGCTCCAAGGAGCTTCCCCATAGAGGGGAAGGAGAGAGCAGGAGGCCAGCCCCATGTCCCTGGATGCTGAAGAAGGAATACAGTAGTGCAGGTGCCCTTATGTCTACCTGAAGAGTAGACATTCTCTTGGAGGCAGCTGACACCCCAATAGCAGGGCAAACACACCCTTTGTTCAACTTTCAACTTTCAAGTCATGGACCATGAAGTTTACACCAAACGAAAAGTGATCCAGCAGATGAGGAAGGCAGCCTAGGGAGGATGGATTCAGCAGGGAAGAGGAAAAGGGAGGCTTAGCACATTTTCAGTGGCTCCTAATGGCTCAGACTCCTAAATCTTGGACTCATTGACATTTGTGGGGGTAATTTCTCCTAAGTGCAGAAGGGGCCAGGGACCTCTTGGGAGCATTTGCTTCATTAGGGACTGTTCCCCCCTTTTCTGTGTGAAACGCCTTCTTCTTTTCTCCTCTTTGTATCCCTCTCTTCCCCATATTCAGCTCTCCTCACAGTTTAAATTCCAAGCCCACAACTTGGAGTGGTGCCTGAGAAACACATGGGCTTGCACACTGGCTTGTCTTCAGAGTCTCCTTCCATACTGATTTCTTTTTCTCCCTTCCCCCCTTATCCTTTCCAATATTCTCCTCCATCTTTCCTCCTCCCCATCCTTCCTCCTCACCACTCCCTCCCCCACCTCTCTGCAAAGATTATAAATCTTTTTGTTCATGTTATCCCTTCTGCTTGAAATTCCCCCCAAAATGCCACTAAATTATATCCAATTGTGATTAAAGCCCACTGAAAATCCCAGCCCCTCTCAGGTTCTTACAGCTCACTTTCCTCCCTGTCCTCTGAACCGCGCCCCCCGCCCCCGCCACTACTGATTTTCTTTTTTTGGTAGCAAAGTGTTAGATGTTCCAGTGTGTGTGCCTAATATCTTTCCTTGTGTGTAAGCTCCTTAAGGACAAGGTCAGTGTCCTCTGGTCTCCCTCCTTGGCATCTGGCACATTGTGGAACGTAATGTGAGAACCGAATCATCTGAAATGGAATTGTCCCCCATGACTTCAGGTTTCTCTGCTGGACAGTTCCCTACTCCTCTTGCCAATTTCATCATTGGGCAGAATCTCTTACAAATGCACAGTCATTGTACATCTTTACTCTGAAAGGAGATATATACAATCAGAACACTGAAATAAAAGTCTCCCTGGGTCCCTGGAATCACAGAGGATCAATTTAACTTACTTTTCCACTAGGCTTTCAACTTTTTCACTGAACTGGTTCTTCACTATCTATAGTCTCTCCCAACCAAAGAAGATCAAAGATCAAATATGATAAAATAATGAAGAGAGGATGTCTTTTCTCTAAAGGCTACCAGAAACCATAATGTTAGAACTGATAAAATCTATAAATATTCAGAATCCACTATTTATAGGTGAGGAAGCTGAGGCCCAAAGTAGCTAAAAGATGACATAGAAGTTGGTTAGTTGGTACTGATGTCAGCACACACCAGTCTCTGCCCTCAGGATGCTCTCTCTTGCTGCATCCTGCTATGGTGATGCATTGCTACCTGTGGGCTTCCTTGCCTCAGCTTTGTCCTGTCCTCCACACCTTCCATCCCAGCTCATGGTCACCTAGTAAAAAGAAGGTATCTTCATCCTCAGTAAGTATATTACTGCGAGTGAACAGCTCCTAGCAGCCCCTTCTCAGTAAGCTGAGTTCTAATAAGAATAAGGGCAAATACTTAACCACAGGAATAAATCAGTATGTGATTCCAGCCCTTGGCAGCTGTCCTGCAGGGAAGAATTTCATTGGGATCCACTTAATCACAGCACAGAGTTAATGGTACTGAAGTGCCCACTGCTTCCTTCTCCAGTGAACTGAGATGGAGATTGCTGCCTATAATTCCCTGAGCACTAAGGCACTGAGAGACTTCAAGCTCATGGGGAATAACATCTCTTTGGCAAGGAAGCCCTCTGCAATCATGGGAATGCATTAAGCTCCTTCCATGGGCAGCTGAGGGGCTGCAGACCGTACTTATCTCAGCAAGGAACCGCCAGCAGGGTGGAGGAACCTACAGCCTCGCCTCCTCACCCAGCTTCGGGTCACCATTTGGATAATCACTCCATGGCACCATTCCAGCTGCTGTTCTGCTCCCTGGAAATGTCTGTGCAAACCCCCACTTAGGCACTGGGGGGAAGAATTCCACCTCAGCAGGAGGAATATCTCATCAGGGAGTCCAGAGAACAGCAAGATCTAGTTCCAAAGCTGAATCCACAAAGAAGATGAAGCTCCCAGATCCCAAGCTCAGACTTGTGATTCTCTTTCCTCTCTGCCTCTCGAGTTCTGGAGTCTTCTGTGCACTTAAATTCTACCAACAGCCACTCACCAGGGCTGAACAAAGTACCAGCAAACTTCAAACAGGTCAAGAGGGGTATTGCCCTGTTGGTGTAGTGGATGAAAGGGGAAAGAAGAGAACAATAGCAGTGACCTCAACTTGTAGATGACCTGAGAAGTAGCCATCGTCTTAAAGGGATCCAGCTGTGGAGATAGGGCCCGGAGAGAAGGAGCAGAGCACTCCTCATGCTCTGGGCAAATCTCCCAAGGTTATAAATCTCCCAAGTTCAAAGTGGGACTCTATTCACACTCAGGCCAATATACTCAGTAAGGAGGGGAGGAGAACTGAGCAGGAAGTACACTGAACCTACAGGTATGTAACTATGCTCAAATCCCCATACCTTTACTTATTAACAACATGATTCAAGACAAGATGCTTAACCTCTCTGAACCTCAGTTGCCATATCTGTAAAACAAGAACAAACCACACAGAGTTTGTTATAACCATTAAAATAATATAGCCTACTTCAACCAGCTCAGCCTAGCCCCTGGCTGCAAGTAGGCATTCAACAAGCACTAGTCTCCTCCTTCCTTTCAGCTGAGGATGCTTCTGTCCTGTGGCTATTTCCCAGGTTGCAAGCACAGGCTCCACACTTCTGCAGGTCACAGTAAACTGGTCCCTGAGAAGAACCTTCTGATTGACTTCCTTGACCTAACAGAACCAAGCTGATGGTAGGTTGTTGGCACTTCAATATCCTCACACCCAGAGATTCCTCCCTCTCTGAGGCTGAGGAGGGGGCTCCCAGCAAGGACCCAAGTCACAATTTCTCCCTGATTCTCCTAAGATTACACTCGGGCAGTCATGGGAGGGACTCAAAAGCCAGAGAACATGGGGCCTGGACAATCCAGCCCCATATGTCCTCAAACTTAACACCAAACAGAGTTAGGCAGAGATCTGAGTGGGCCTTTCTAGGGATTCCAGGTCCCTCACAATAGGGATGGAACGTCCTTCCCTGGCAGTCAGGGCCTGCTACAGTGCAGCCCTAGCCTTCAACATCTCCTCCTCCTCCACATCTGCCCCCAGCTGCCCCCCTCTGAGCCTGATAAAACAGACCACACATCCCACACCTTCCCCTATCTGTCTCTCTGCCCAGGCTGTGCCCTTAGCTGGAGTGCCTTCTCAAGTTCACTACCCACTGAGATTTTTAATTCACAACTTCCTGGATCTTCTCTGATTCCCAAATGAGCAGTGACAGCACCTTCCAGAACATGCTAATACTGCTGTCTACACAGCAAGTGTAACAGTCATTGTCTTTACTTCTCTACTCATCCAAAAATGTTTTCTGAGTCTTTACTGTGTGCCTCTTATGATTTTTGTGCCTGTTATGATTTTATTTTTTTATTTTAATTATTTATTTGAGAGAGGGAAAGAGTGAGAGAGGGAATGGGAGGGGGGCAGAGAGAGAAGCTGGCTCCATGCTGAGCAGGGAACCTGAGGAGGACCCTGAAATCACCATCAGAATCAAAGGCAGATGCTTAACCAACTGAGCCACCCAGGCGCCTCTGTGCCTGTCATGGTTTTAGTTGTGTACATATCTTTGCAGTGCCCAATGGCATCTGGCATTCTTGTTCATCTCTACACTCTCATCACTCGGCACAGACCCCATCACACAGCAGGTGTTTAGTAAGTAGGTAGAATGCACTTTACTCCAGTCAGTTCCTACTGCCATCCTGGGACATTCATATATTTGTTAGCAGGTTTTTCTTCTTTTTTTTTTTTCATTCTTAGCAAGGTTCAGGCTACCAGTCCTGCCCTCACACCCAACTTGTGAAAACCACACTCTACAACCTTTGCAGAGAGAACTTAGGGCATTAGCAGAATGAAACACTCTCACAAAATGATGTTTTCATCAGAACACCCTCCACAAAAAGACACTGGAGCCTTTTTTCATCAACCTGGGAAGTGATTAGACCTTGGTAATGGCATAAAAATGTCCTTAATGTCTAAGATCAGACCCAACATTGATTGCACTGCTCAATGGAGTCTTTGTACCCCAAAAAGCAAAAGCCTCAATGTGTTCAAGCAATAGAACACGTCTTATACAGTCAAGGAAAAACCACAAAGGCAAGGGTCCCACCTACCCCATCTTGCCCGGGGTGACCCCTTCTGTGTGCAGGTTCCTCATTTCTCAGATAAGGGATGAGCCTGTGGCTTCCAGGTCTTTCCTCCCAATTATTCCAAACCATTTATCTTTTATTATGTCTGCCTGATATTGTAAAGAATTGTTTACTGGATTATCTTTATTGCTTTGTCTCCCTTTTTTTTTTTTAAACAACTCAATGGATGTTATAAGTGCTCATTAGGGTTGCCATTAGGTATGGAATAAGCACACCAAGTTGCTACAGTTCAAGCCAGAATTAAAGTCTTTGGCATTTCAGTTAACCTTTGCAGCCTTAACACAGATCTAAGTTCGATTTTTATTAGACTTTGTGAAATATTGACAAGAGATTCCAGAATTCTCATGGCTATAAATGTCTTGACAAGGTCTAGAAATCCCAAGTGAAGGTCCACCAAGGAGGCTTCATCCCTTAACCCAGCATGCTTGGCTGTGGGGTAGGAGGGTAGAGGAGGCAGGGGGAAAATGGGGGGACAAGGTTCTGAAGTATGGAGCCTGACTTCCTAACTATGTTCCCCCCAGGTAAGGACCTGTTACAGAGAAAGCAAAAGAACCTTTCCTTGGCTTGTGAAATTGTCACTTTGACTTTTCCTTATGAGCCTTTGAGGGAGGCCATTGCTTGTGACTCAAAGGTCCTGGTTCCTCTGCAGTTTAGTGGAGCAGAGGAACTACCTTCCTTACTTCTTTCTTCTCTCCTTTCCCCAAGCTTCTGCTTTTTAGGCAATTCTCCAAGCAGAGTGAGCTCAGAGCCACAGAATATCAGAGCTGGGAGAATGTCAAAGGAACATGGTTTTTTCTTGATGTGTAGGACATGTTCTAGCACTTGAACAAATTGAGGCATTCCCCTGGGGGCGGGGGGTGGCAAAAACTCCTAAACTAACTGGTGTAATCAACATTGGGTCTGATCCTTAGACAGCAAAGAAGTTTTTGTGCCATTACCAAGGTCCAATCACCTCACTGCTAATTTTAGATATGGGAAACCCAAGCCCCAGAAAAGCAAAGTGATTCACCCAAGGTCACATACACCAGCTGCATGGGAAGCCAGAGCCAGAGCTTGAATCTGGGCTATGTGGTAGATCTTTAGGCAGTGCACAAATTGCTACCAAGTGCAGCCAGGCTTAACAGTGGTCTTGACTTCCCAGGGCTCCAAAGCCACTGACCTGGAAGAAGCCACCATCTGCAAAGTGTCAGACAAGTACAGCCAGACCCAGCACCCCTTGGTCACTAGACTTGTTCCCGTTCCCTCAGCTCTCCTCCATGAGCGAGTTGATTCAACCTCCAAGCCAAAGGTTGGAGAAAATGATGATCCCATTGATCCCTGATCCAACAGAAATGCACTGGGTACCAACTCCATAGACAGCACAATGCCAAGTCCAGAGGCACAAAGTCAAGAGACCCAGACCTCACAGGAGACAGACACACCCAGCCACGTGCAGCGTCGGGGTGGGTGCAGACGTTCTGTAGAGACCTGCACACGGAGCTTTGTGTCTGGGGTGAAGGGGGAAGAAATGGGCTGGAAAGGTTCCCTTTCCAGAGTGGGATGCCAGAGCCAAGTCTTCAAGGATGGCTAGGAGTTGACCAGAAGAAGCCGAGAGGACATCCTAAGCAGAAGAAAGGCATGAAGGTCAGAAGCAGTATGATTGGGAAAGTCCCTCTTGGCAGCAAACGGTTCCCTAGGGGTCGTGGGTGGCAGGAGGCCATGGAGCCTGGCTACAAGGGTCTCACAAACCTCCCTGCAGAATAAGAACTAGGGTTAGGGGATGGGGGACTATTGAAGGCTTTTAAGCAAAGAAGTGACCAAGTTCAGTCTGCATTTTAGCTTAATTACTTTGGCAATAGAAGGGTAAATTGTTGATTGACTGGGTATGTGGGCCAAGACATCAGGATGCACTGGGGCAGTGAATGCCAAAGGAAAAAAGAATCAGACTTCTGGCTTCCAGCCCGATGTCCATAGGCTTTGGCCCCATGAAATGTGGGTGACTTTGGGTAACTGTATGCCAGAGGAGGGAGAAGCAAACTTCTCCCTCAATAGGATTGTCCAGACGGAGCCGGTACAGGGACTCACTCGCTCAGGGTGCTGTCCCAGAGCTCCCACAGTGCTATTTCACAAACACTTCCTCTGGGCCATCAACAGGGATGTGCCTGAATGGATAAACAGCATCAACTCTGCTCCCACCCCCCTCAACCCTTTCAGTGGGGGCCTATACTCACTCTCCTACACAGCAGGCCACCTGGGTTGGCAAACAGGACACTCACAGGTATGGGTCCAGGAGCCCTCAGGGTGCCTCCCAGTTAGATAAAGGATGCCCTAGGAGAGACTGAACTCAGGCTTTCTCACACAGCTTAACAAATCTACTCCCCCTGCAAACTAAATCTGTTTACAAAAGTAAGAGATTCTAAAGCTAAAGCTCCACATGGGTATATTAGCTGACAACAACAGACAGCCCCAATAAAAAACTAAGGAGGGAGGAAAGCAGGTTTGTCCTCTAAGGAGTATGACTCCTTACTGATTTACTTCTTTCTCTGTATACATATCTGTGGAGAAAGGTCAGAAAGGCCACAGGCATCAATGGCAACAGTGGTTATCTCTCAGTAATAAGATTCAGTGAATTTTATTTATACCTTTTGGTATTTTATTTTATAATCACTAGGAAAAAGAACTAATTTATATAGAAAATGGCACAATGTTCTCCCTAAATATTGTAGGTTGGTTTTAATTCCCATACAGAGGAAATGCTTTCCCAGGTCTAGGCATGAGGTTCCTTGTTATAATAATGGCTCCTACACCATCCCCCCTGAGGACAGATTCCAAATAGATAGGAGATGCCCAGGGAGATGGGGGTTTTCCTCCCACTTAGCTGCCACCCACAACTTACATGACTCCCCCTTTCCATCCTTCCCACAACCAGAATTCCAACCTTCCAACCCTGCTAATGACATCCTCACAGTGTCCCCCTGTATGGCATGTTTAAGTGCGTTAGGGCTCAGGCAGAGAAGATGTCTGTGCTCAGACACCCATGCACTGTCTGTTCTGTAGACTACAGAGGCAGCTCTGGTCAGCCATAGTGCTTCTCTGTTGTGGGGAGTGGGGGAGAGGAGGGAGTGCCCATGTTCCTTGTGCCAGCTTCCACAAGAGAAGCCTCCTAGTCCCAGGGACAGAGAGACTGTTGATTCCTTCCTGACTTTCTGGCTCATATCAAAATGGTGCTTTACATAGGAACCTCCTAACATAGCAGACTAGCTGCCTGCTCAGCATCACAGTGGGGAGAAAGGGCAGAGGCTGAAGAAAGGATTTGGGCAGGGAAGGAAATAATAAGGAGAAAATTATAAAAGATGATGGGAAAGGGGATGAAAGTTGCTGCCTATGTTCTACAACATTTCTAGTTGTGGTGCCTGAAATTTTCCCCATTAACATTATTCCTTTGAGATTGGACATTGAAAGTTCTGCTTAAAATACAAATCAGTTTCCCAGAAGGGAAAACACATTAACGATAATGCCAAATATTTATAACACTTTATACCATATCTCACTTCATTCTTAAAACAGCTCCATGAAGAAGTAGAATGATTATGCCCCTTTTACAGATAGAAGAACTAAAGCTCAGTCAAGTTTGCTTTGGCAACACAGTCCAGAGCCACATTATATTGGGAGTCAGGGAGCCCTGGTCTTCCATGCTGCCTCTACTACTTAATCTTAGGATGAGCCTAAGCACTACACCAGTTAAATCCTTAGGTTTTTAAACCACAAAGTTAGGGCTCTATTAAGAGCTAGATGTAATTTCTCCCTGATAGAGAGTTTGCTATCAGACAAGGGGTGCTACCTGTAATAGAACCTGAAGCTAGAATGTACCATGAGCTCTGTGAAGGGAATCGGGCACACATGGAGGGTGAAGACACTCTCTGGTAAGCTGGCAAACCTTATAAATAGTGAGAAAATGTCTGGTCAAGGCTGCCTGCTGCTCCACAGGAACTTAGACCACATGCCTTCTGAAGTTAGAGCAAGGGCAAGTGGGAAAAATAAAATGGATGCTGGTGTGATTTGACTCACTCTTGTCACTTTCAACAAAGTCCTGCAAGAAAGAGGTGGACTTCTGCTAGAGTTAGCTGCTGTATGAGCAGAATGGAAAGGGAATGCTGCATTGTGTGTCCACGCCCTGTATAAGTTGAGTAAGAGTTTTCATGAAGCTAAAAAATACTGAAATGCTGCTCTACCACAAAGGGAAATGGTTAAGGGGGGCTGTGAAGTAGGAATTCTATTGGAAGATAAAACTATGACCCCAAGCTTTTATCAAGCCCTTTTAGTAAGAGTTCTCTGCAGAAGATGGGGGTCTATGACCCACAAACCCAGATTAAGTGTGTTATCATGGTCACCATTAATTTACAAGCTTAGAGAATGGACCTACAAAGACCAGGGAGTAAAATACATGACTATTCCAGCTTAAAAAATGGTATCTAGACACTAAGAAATGTAGCTATGGCTATTTTCACATTACAATGCTCAGAAGCAAATAGACCAAAAACCAATCTGGGTTCTGAGAGAACATTTCTAAAGCAACCTCAAGCCCAGTCTACAACAACTTGAAACGGCAAAAGCCCTAAAACAGTTCCCTTCCCTGATCCTGTACCCCATACCATAGGGTGTTAAAACCGTGCATCCCTAGGAAGGACCAGCTCTCCCATGCCCAATTCCAAGGAGGCAGGAGGATGATCGAGAGAGAGGACCCTCTCTGAAGCAGAGCCACACACCACACTACCCAAGCCACTCCCACAAGCTGGAGAAGAACAGCCACATCTGCTGGCCAAGGAAGCCATTCAGTCCACTGGCCAAAGCAAGCCCTACCATCCCTGTCCAGCAGAATCTAACCATCCCTGTGGACCAGTCATCTCAGCAAATCTTCCCCCCTTTCCTGAATGGAAGGCTGGTTTTCGTTTAATTGTGGCTGTTTTATGTTTCTCCACAATGATGTATTAGGTAGCCTAGGAACAAGTAGCCTGACATTTGTTTATGATCACCAGTCTATAAGAAGCCACATCTGGAACTGATGGAGAGGACTTCCCATAGCACCACATTGAAAGGCTCAGGACCTTTAAGCTGGATGTAGTAACTGGACAAGATTTAGGGGTGGGAATGACTTAGGAATAGAGGCATGCATTCTCTGTGTGAGAAGAGCTATGCCACAGAAGTTGGGGAGCCAAAGTGGCAAATGGAGCATGTATTTCTAGCATTTCCAATAATCTTCTACTCCTCAGCTAGACAATCTCCCTATTTTATTCCGGGCAGCACTGTGCCAGCCAAAAACCTACATGTCCCTTGCAGGTAGTTATGGCCATGTGACTGGAGTCTAACCAATGAGCTGCAAACAGAAGATTCTGTGTCTTCTCTGTAGGGAAATGCCTTTTTTGCTTTCTTCTCTTTTCTTCATCATTCCTAACTAGAATATAAAGATGATGAGTGGCACTCCAGAGGAGTTTCAGTCCATGAAGAGAACTAAAAACTGGAAAGTGATGTGATAAGAATGCAGAACATCAGTGAAGTTTCCACATCATCTACCATGTTTGCTCATCTCCAGATTTCTACTGTGGGAATAGGGTGGGGGAAACATTCAGTTGTGTTTAAGCTACTGGTTTTGTATATATTCTTCTTTTCCTAAAAGGTGAACATGATTTTTGAGTCAAGTTCACCACTAATTCTGAACCTTAGTTTCAGCATCTGTAAAATGTGGATAAAAAAAACCTACATTTGAGATTGTGTGTGTGTGAGAGAGAGAGAGAGAACTTAAATGAAATAATGTATTTTGAAAGCCCAACCCAGGGGTTCCTGGGTGGCTCAGTGGGTTAAGCCGCTGCCTTCGGCTCAGGTCATGATCTCAGGGTCCTGGGATCGAGCCTCGCATCGGGCTCTCTGCCTATTTATGATCTCTGTCTGTCAAATAAATAAATAAAATCTTAAAAAAAAAAAAAGAAAGCCCAACCCAAAACCTGTCATATAGTAGTTGCTCAGCAAATAGAAACCATTATTGCATTTACTATCATTATTATTATACAGTCATTAGTGATTAGCCTGACCAAGGATCCAAACACAGGTTTGGACAACCAAACCCTTGGGTTCACATTTTCTAACTGTATTAATTCTTAACATTTTAACTTTAGCTATAATGAGACTTAATTCCCCAGTACAGAGGACAGGAATATTTTGATTGAGATCAATGCAGCAGGAAGGTTTACTGCAAACAGCAGAATGAGCTTGGAGCTGAGTGGGCAAACTTATTCTGTAAAGACCCAGACAGCAAATATATCGTGTGGGCTCACCATCTATGCCACAGCTGCTCAGTGTGGCAGTTATAGCGAGGAGCAGTCACAAGCAGCATGTAAATGAATGACCATGTCTGTATTTCAATAAAATTTTATTTACGAAAAATGGTCTGGATTTGGCCAGTGGACTACAAATGGCCAACCTCTGGTCTACAGAGCGCACTATAATAAGAGACACAAAGCAGACCCAGAGGAATCCCTACCTCCATAACCATATGTCCTGCTACACACTTCAACAGCACATCTTTTTGAAAACCTTCCTGACCTTACCCTGGGTGAGGAGATTTGGCTGGTGATTCCCGAGCATGAACCCATCAGACTGGCTGTCTCCCCCATCATAGTTAACGTCAGTTATGAACTCTGTGTAAGGGTTAAAAGAATATGACATGGGGTGCCTGGGTGGCTCAGCAGGTTAAAGCCTCTGCCTTCAGCTCAGGTCATGATCCCAGGGTCCTGGGATCAAGCCCCGCATCGGACTCCCTGCTCAGCGGGGAGCCTGCTTCCTCCTTGCTCTCTGCCTGCCTCTCTGCCTACTTGTGATCTCTGTCTGTCAAATAAATAAATAAAATCTTTTTTAAAAAAAGAAAGAATATGACATCATAGGGTGATCATAATGCTCAGGATCCAAGCAGGGAAGGGTCCTGGGGAGCTAAATTTTAAGCTGGAGGACTAATAAATGGGGGAGATTGTGGGTTTAAGGAAGCAAAAGCAGGCATCTGGTGTCTGAGGACCGGGATGGGGTGTGGGTCTGCCCTGAGCCCCAGAGAGAAGCATCAGTCAGTCCCAGCTCTGTGGGAACCCTGCCAAAAGGAGGTGTCTTCAGCAGGCTGTTAACCTTGGTGATGAAAAGCACAACTTTACGAGCACCAGAAATTGGCTAAACTCATTAATTTTATTCATAATAGAAAATTAATGCTTGGGATGAGGAAGCCAGCAGTAAAGACCTCTAGTTTCAAATATAAAGGGGGAAAGCATGTAGTCATTTCCTGATGTTGAGGGTTATTTTCGCCTTTATTACATTTCAGCAGAAGTAAATTTTAACTGTCTTCTTTTTGTGAGGGAGTATTTTGTTCTCCAGTACAGGAATCTCACTTTTATCTAGAAGAGGATAGAGAGAAAAACTAAATAGCCCTCTTTTTGTCTTGCCCCTCAACCTCCATTCTTCCACCCCGGATGCACCATTAGAAAGCACAAATGTAATTGTGCCTTGGTCTTGCCGGCAGTGATCAGCAAGCTGTGCCCAAGGCTTCTGCCACATTTGTGCAGCCCAAGGGGGTCAGCATTTTCTCATCTTGCCCTAACCCACCAGACAGCATTTGGTTCTGGAAGCTGAGCCTTAGAGAGTGAAGTAAGGGGAAGGAAAATAGAAATGGAAAATAGAAGGGAGGGAGGAAGGAAAGAAGGAAAGAGGGAAGGAATAAGGAAGAAAGGAAGGGGGAGGCAGGGAGGGATGAGGAATGGAATGTGTTAATAAGTAGCATTTATTGAGAGCCCAGCATGCGTGAAGCACATTAAAAGCTTTACCTGTTTAATCTCATTTAAGTTTTACAACAATCCTTTGAGATTAGAATGAAGAAACTGAGTCTCAAGAAGGTAGTAAAGTTGGAAAGCACCTGACTCCAGTCCACCTTCTCTGTGGCCCTCGGCCCCACCCTCCCCAAATCCTTCTGTGGACAGCATTCCTGCAACTGGGAACTACCTGGGAATAAGAGTTCCCTGCACAACAAAGACACAGCAGTTAGTACAAACTGTATAATGAAGGAAAAGCAAGTGTTCCCCAAAAAGGATCAAGTACAGATTCATAGAAGGAGCTCCTAATCTTCTCCACAAATGTAACATGATCGCTCTGAGGGATCAGCAAGCCCAAGGGGCCTCAAAGCCACAGGCCACCTGTGGCCAAGCCCAACTCCCACCCCCACCCCCACAACTACCACCTCCCCAGCCTGCACTTTAGATTGAAGCATTTGGTTAAGAAACTGCTTTGTGCTCTTCACAGTCACACAGACTCAGAAGACAACTGCTTGACTCCCTGAAAACGCCCCAGGGAGCCTCTTAAGTGTGTGGAGTGGTGACTAATGTTTGCCTTTGGGTAAGAAAAGCATGACTGGAGAGGAATTACTTCAGAAAAATTGACCCTCCGGGCACCTGGGTGGCTCAGTAGGTTAAGCATCTGCCTTTGGCTCAAGTCATGATCTCAGGGTCCTGGGATCGAGCCCTCCGTTGGGCTCCCTGCTCAGCGAGGAGTCTGCTTCTCCCTCTTCCTCTGCCCCTCTCCTCGCTCATGTATTCTCTCACACTCTCTCTCATAAATAAAATCTTTAAAAGAGAGAGAGAGAGAAACAAAGAGAAAAGAAAGGCCGACCCTCCTCTTATCTTCTGGAACAGACACGTTATGAATTTTGGCCTGGTACGGATCCCACTGGTGCAGTGTGGATTGGGTTAATGATAGCAAAAGCATGGCTTAAATCTATACCCTGACCTCACTGTCTGTTACTTCAGGCAAGACCTTTAACCCTTTGAGTCTCAGGCTCCATAGCCATAGATGTAACAATAATATCACACAGTTGTTAAAAGGATTAAAGAGGAAATGAATGTGAGAAAATTGATACTGATAAGCCCCAAGCACATGTGAGCAAAGACAGTGCACAGAGAATGAAGTCCTACTATTGCGGGGCATGCATTCTTCCACTATAAGCTCCTTATTTCACCCATCACCAATACATCATTGATATAAGGCTCCTTCTCTCCAAATCCAGGAAATCGGGGTCTATGAAAATGTTATTTCAGGACATAAGCATATACAGTGTCTTCTACTACAACTTTTCTCACCATCCATCCCAACCTCCCCTTCTGCCCAAGCATGTCCAGCAGAACTGACAGCAAGATTGGGAAACAGAAGAACCCCACAGGGCACTTCTGATCTCTACCATTGACCCCTATCAGGAGCTGCTAGGATTATACCCCAGACAGGTGAAAAAGCTTTGAACCAGCCTTGTTCAATTTGATGTTTAGATGCTTTCCTTCTTGTTCCCTTAGAACATTTCTCTTTCATAAGTAAACTGGTACAGTTTTCAAATCCAGAAGAAATGATCTCTGACTCCACTGGTAAACTCCCGGGAGCTTAAGAAATCAGTTGACAATTTCCTGTTGTCAAGTTGTTCTAACAGCATGAATGCTTCCAACTAGAATCTCCCTGGTGTGAACTGGCCTGAAAGCTTTTACGCCATCCTTTTGCAAGGATGCTGAGAAGCTTTTCTGTGAGAGAGAGCTACTACTCATTCACAACCTTGCTCCAGGCATAAACTCATTGTTATATGAAAGGGCAAGGCAGCCTAACACTTGCAGCAAAAGATCTTTGAGAAAAGGTTTGAAACGCATTGTTCCCAATGTCACATCACAGACAGAGTTGATTCCCACCTTGCTGTTGGGGCCACCAATGAATGCTCTTGCTAATGTTCCACACTGAAAATCTTCTCAATCTAGATCTCTTGAGCCAACTCTTAGAAGAATCATTAAGATCATGGATATACCAGTCTCTGGATTTCATTCTGATAGAGTTTAAACACCATTCACCTTCCAAACAGCTCCTCTGCTCATAGAATAAGTTTTCTGTGGTATTAAATCTATTAGCAAAGTGAGGATGTAAGTCTTCGAATGGCTTGAGCCTACTATTAATAATTCTGAATAATCTAGGAATTTTGAGTGCCTATATTACTTTGCATTGATTGACACTTGTCTGAAAGTGTACCCAGATTTGTTATAATCAGGCATGGTAAGGCTACCAAATCAGGAAATTGTTGCCACTGAAAAGACAGTTTGTTACTTACAGTTCCTAAGAGAAAAGCATATGCCATACCACACAGGGCCACACAGGGAAGCACTAGAATCTGTCAGGAGTCAGAAGGAGCAAGAGGAAAACAACATGAACAAAGCCTTTATTGTGGTTGTTGGGGGAAGTCATGGGTGAAGCAGGGTGCGCAGCTAAGCAGGCTGGGGATTGGATAGTTTGAGGATTTGGGCAAGCTCTAGGTTATAGAGGTGGTCACTGCTAGTCCAGTACCTGGCCCTGGGGTGATTTAGGGCAGGGGATAGTATCTCAGACTGCAAGAGCCTGAATAAATAGCAGGCAGGTAGGAGTATGGGCTCTGGATTTGTTGGTTTGACTATCAAAGACATGCACTCAGGCAAGTTTGCTATCTCTAGGAATTAGTTATTAGTTAGGGCCATCCCTCCCCTTACTAGTCACAAGGCTCCAAGATGTCAAAGCATCATAAAATACAGGGAGAAAAAAAAAATAAAACAACCAACAACATGATTAACATAACCCTTAGCAATGAATTGCTGTTATTAGGTTATATTTGCTTTTGGATTATAAAACATTTTATAAGCAGTATTTTTTTTAGATTTATTTATTTATTTATTTGACAGAGAGAGAAATCACATGTAGAGAGAGAGGCAGGCAGAGAAAGACGGGGAAGCAGGCTCCCTTCTGAGCAGAGAGCCCAAGGCAGGGCTCAATCCCAGGACCCTGAGACCATGACCTGAGCTGAAGGCAGAGGCTTAACCCACTGAGCCACCCAAGCACCCAAAATATTTTATAAGCAATATTATTGGCATTATTATTGCTGTGCACAGTCTTTCTACCTATAAGTTTCTTTGGGGCTCATTACTAACATAATGCTTTATGTGGTCAAGGGGAAACCTGTAGGTATTCTCTCCACAAACCTCACAAGGTGGCTCTGCATCTCACCAACCCCGGGGTTCTCATGTTCCAAGACTGAGGTAAAAGCATGCAGTTCTGCTATGAAAGCAGCCCGCCCTCAGTGAGCTATTGGTTCTGTTTGGAAAAACTACATCTCCATATTACCTGATGCTGCTGGTAAGAAACATACTTTCAACAAACCCATAGTACATTTAGTGTCTTGGGTAAAAGGAAGGAGAAAGAGAGCTTTGGGTACCATGGACCAGGAAAAAAAAAGCCAGTCCTCTTCTCTTCTCTTTGGGCCCTTTATTTACTTTGCTCGAGAGTTGGAGGTGGGGGGTGGGGGAGATCCTCCTCAGTGTCTGAATCCTGGGACTCTGGCTGACCAGAGGCATATCTTTGGTATACCCCCAAAGCAGTGTGTTTGACTCTAGAGATAACATTTTAACTCACAAAGCACAACACACTTATTAAATTTTTATTATTTCACAAAATAACACTCAACTTTGTGTGTTTGTTTTTGTTTCATTTTTAAATATTGTCTGTAACCTACATGCTGATTTTAGAATGTGTATGGATTTTAACCTGCAATTTGAAAAACTTTTTCTAAAAGAAGCAAAATGCCTTCCAGAAATCTCAATCAGAAGTTGTAGCCAATATCTTACTGATAGTTCTTTCAATTAAATGTACTTAGTGGTTTTTTATTATTTTATTTATTTATTTGACAGAGATCACAAGTAGGCAGAGAGGCAGGCAGAGAGAGAGGGGGAAGCAGGCTCCCCGCAGAGCAGAGAGCCCAATGTGGGGCTCGATCCCAGGACCCTGAGATCATGACCTGAGCCAAAGGCAGAGGCTTAACCCACTGAGCCACCCAGGCACCCCTGTATTTAGTGTTTTAATTAAAAATCCAAATAATATGAATTTTGCCCCCAAAACAGGAGAGAAAAAGATCTTCCACACCTGGAGACTCCCACCACTTACTCTTCAGGGACATTCCTTCCAGATCACCCCTGTGCATACACACGCACACATGCGCATCTAACTTTCTACAAGTGGTCTACTATACACATTATTCTGTGCTCTTATTTCATGCAAAATGTCATTCAGGCATTTTCAGTTTGATCATGATTTCTGAGAGTGACAATGTTTTGTTATAAGTTGCCATTATTTGTTCTACTAACTTAGTATTGGTGGGCATTCTGGTTATTTCCAATGTTTTGTGATAATAGATAATACTTTTATGAATATCCTTGAGTACATATCCTTCTGCACTGTGGTAATTCTCTACTTACAGTAAATCTGAAAGTTGATTTGTTTCATAAGGTAAACACATAAATTTGATGCATATCACCAAATTACCCCCAAAATATCACAATAACCCCTACTAACCAGACTGTCCAAATGCTCACAAAATCTCTAACACTGGGTGTTGTCCAACTCTAAATTTTTTCTAATATGATAAAAGAAAAATATCTAATTATTGCTGCTATTTGCATTTATCTAATTTTTAGTGGAGGTGAAAACGTTGGCATAGGTTTATTATGCTTATGTATCTCTTTTGTGTCTGTGTGCATGCAAATTACCTGTTCAAACCCTTCATCCATTCTTCAGTTGGGTTGTTCTTGTTCTTGCTGATTTGGAAAAGGCAGTGATGCTCCATGGCTAAGAGTATTGGCTCTATACTGCATAATGTGTAGAGCTGTCAACTCACTATGCTGTGTACCTGAAACTAATATAACATTGTATGTCATTATATGTCAATAATAAAAATGTAAAAAGAAAAAGAAGATTGGGGCAATATCTCTGCTTCAGCATTTTCATTGTATTTATGAAATTTTTCTGTAATTTTAGCTGTTCTATATTTTTGACTTATTGACTTAGTGTCTTAGTTCATTCAGGCTTTTCTAAAAAAAAAAAAAAATCAGGTCCAAAGCCAGACTTCCTCAGTTCAACCTCACTCCACCTTTCTCAAACTATCTAACCTTGGCACCTGGGTAGTTGCCCTCTCCATATCTCCATTTATCTGCAACCTGGCATAGTATTAATATCCTCTTCCCAAAGCTGTTGTGAAGATTATATGAGTTAGAGAGTCTAACATAGATCGGACAGTGCCTAGCACGTAATAAGCATTCCATAATGTTATGTGAAGAGTAGGGTAAATTCAAAATATTTTGACAATCGCATAGCATGGGCATCATCAACAAATTAGGGCAAAAATCAGCTGTTGCATTGGAGCAGGATCCTAGAAGCATTAATCTCCAAATTCCTGGATGTTGGAAGTGGGGCTGTCCGAAAGGAGCCAGAGACAGGGCATATGTCCATCAGAGCTTCAGGGAAGCAGTTCTTTACCGGCTGGTGCGGAAGATGGGCAGTACCACGCATGGCGCTGTTCAGCTGCCCAGCCCCTGTCGGCAGGGCTCCAGCAGCAGCCTGCCACCTGTGAGGCAGGAGTCGGCTGGTTTTTCATTTGTCACTCAGCTTCCTTGGTGGTTTGCTAAAGCTCTAAAATTTTAGGTGACCAGAATTATGAATCATTCCCTTCATGTTTTGAAAGACCTTATCTGCCCAAAGATTATACATTCACTTGTGTTTTCTTCTAGTATTTCCCGAGTCTCTTAATACATTAAATCTTTGAGAGTGAATTTACATTTTCTGTCAATGTTCACCTTTCTAAACAGACTCATTCTTATTGCCAGAAATCATACGCTATGGATCGCAATTTAAAATATACATATATATGTGTATACATAATATAATGTATATTACTTAATATATACAGTATTATAACATGTAAGTGTATATGGCATTATGAATATATAATATAACATTAATTAACCAACAATACAGAATAAAATGTCTTGAGTGCTCTAGTTGCTGGAGCATGTGCCCACCACCCTGGGGCCCATCAATGAGATCAGCCCACAAGTCACTCTTACAGCTCCCTGCACCCTTCCCCGCACAGTTCCTAATTACACACTTGGGTGCTTATTTGATTAATGGTTATGTCTCCCACACACTTGGGTAAATTCCATGAGATCAAGATGGAATCTGAGCTCACCATTCTTACCCAGATCTGAAACAGGGAGTCTGAGTAGAGTCAGAGCACAACCAATATTTGTTGCTCAACTGAATGAAAAAGGATGAGAGGAGAAAGGGAAAGGTGTGTGTGGGGGGGGAGACAGCCTGAGCCAGGGGGTAAGCGAGGGGGTAGGGGGAAGGAGGGGAAAGGGTGGGACAGAGAGAGAAAAGGAAGGAGAGGGAGAGAGAGAAAAAGGATGAAAGAGCAGCTAGCCCTGTTGATACATAACACCACAGTCTTTGCAGTCTCAGCTTCCCCATATCCAGCCCATGGCTCCACACTGTTTTTCCCAGAAACAGGTGCTCGGCACTGGTGGTTGAATTAAATTGGATACAGATGAATCAGAGGGGATTGTTTGTCTCCCTGGTCCCAAAGCACAGAAGCACTCTATGAGGACCTCACATGCGATCTCAAAATCTAGTTGTTTCTCTCATCAGACTAGAAACTCTTAGAAGACAAGGGTCATTATTATGCACTGTTATATCTCCACCCTCTTTAGCTCACTTGGAGCTCAGAAGACGTTCAGCGAATGACAAGGGAACCCTGGGGGCTCCCCACCCCAAGCCTCAGGCAGCAGGGCATCCAGAAACCCCAGCTTAGGGCCCCAGCTGTAGGGAGATGGCTCCCCCACAAGGTTTTGGCATCTGCAGCCCAGCTCCAGTCCCATCACCCATTCCTCAATCCACACTAGCTATAGTTATTGGATGTGTAAATTACCATCAATGGAGTGACAAAGACTCAATTAAAGCAGCAGATCTGAAGTCAAAGTTGTCACCTCTGAGAATTCAGATCTGACAGAGATGATAATAGCAGCTCTCTGCATGGGTGAGTGCTCCAAAGCTAAGCTCTTGCAGGAGTCCCTTCCCTCAGCAGACTGATGTCATCTTCCTCCCTGTTCACACACCTGTGCAGGGGTCAGACCTGCTGGACTTTGCCTGCTTCGTGTCCTGGACCAGGCTGTGAGGGCCCAGAGCAAGAGAAAGGCTTTTGTTTAAGCTTCCATGCTCCAGGCCCTCTGCGAATGTGTGCTCTAAGGGGAGATGGGGAGAACACTTGGCTGAGCTGTCACATCCAGAGCAGCACAGCCTCCTGAATAAGGAGGCCCTGGGACAATCCCTGCTCATCTCTGCTGCACACTTTGTTGCTTGTCAGCACTGGTCTGGGTACTAAAAACAAAAGAGTAAACAACTCATGAGCCCATTAGCCAGCCAGCGACCCCTCCCTGGTGTTGACCCCAGGGTGACTGGCTTGCAGTCCCCCACTTCTCCCTGCTTCCATTCCCCACTCATAATATGGGACACTTTTCAAGAAGAAGGCAATGAAAGAACCAAGGATTGGGGGTTTCAGTACTCACCCCACTACCGTCTAACCCCTTCAGGGCTTCAGGCAATGCTCCCCTTGCACCTTAGCCCCTCCTTTTGATTCCTCGTTTCTCCCATTCCAGCCAGAGAGGGTCATGACCCCCACTATCTGCTCAAATGTCTTCCAAGGATCCCCATTGCTCTTAAAGTACAATTTTCCTAGGCTGGCGTTTCAAAACCTTCAGCCTCTCTCAGTTCCCAAAAGGAATTTTAGCCTCATTGCCCATCCAGCCCTCTCTGTCCCCTATGTACCAACCATAGCAAACCACTTGCTGTTCCCAGGGAATAATACTCAAAATTCCTGTCAGATTGAGTTGCCCCTTTCACGTGGGATCCCACAGCAATTTTTACCTCAGTGCTTCTTATGTTATTTTTACATTTCACTTTTTCATATTTTATATTTTTATATTGCCATATTGTATTTTGCCCATTGGATTATGTGCTCTCAGAGGGCATTCCTTACACAATGCAGCTCAGAGATATGTACGTATTATATATTCAGCAAACGATTCTTGAGTGGATGAATAAATACATAAATAAATGAATGAATAAACCTACCTTGCCCACTTCTGTGAAAAGGGGACTACAATGAATGTCACAGTGTTAATGTGAGAAGCAATTGTGATATACTGAATAAGAGTGCTTTGCAGTTTGGAAATAATTATTCAAAGTGGATGATTCCTGAAGCTGTCATTACAGTGTACCTCCCTCTCTGTGTTCTCTGGCAGCAAGGATGGTGTGAAGGCACAGTTATGGAGGCCTTAGGGGTAAAGAAGCCATGGGAAACCCAGGTGTTCCGTCTCACTGACGCAGTGGTTTGGTTTTGGTGTTCCAAGCCTTAATAATTGTTATTCCCTGAGATCACTGTCTCTTACTGGATCTTACCACTCACTGAGACCTCCTCCATGTACAGGGATGCCTGGAAAATAGGCTAGAAAGCAGAAGAAGAGACACAATGAGGCACAGGCTCCACCCATGACTCTGCTTGGGGAGAGAAGAGGCTTATAGGACATGACTCCGGTGTCACAGCCCACAGGGAAGCTTGCTTTTCCCCCACAAACCCCCACAGAAGGGCTCTCCATCCCCAGCCTTCCTACCTGCTGGCATTGTCTTTTAAAGCCCCTCTAGCTTATATAAATGGCTACTGAAAAAGGAGAGACCATATAAGTAAATGGAGAAGACAGGACAAGTAGAGCTTGAACTCATCAAAGTTGTAAAGAAAATTCCTGACATGAGGTGAAACAGTTACGCTGGAGGCTGGAACTAATGGAGACCAGGCTATGAAAACCAGACCTTGCAGTGCCTCTCTTCACCATAAAGACAACAGAAGTCTTTCCTTAGGTGGGGAATGTTCCTCCTTTGCTTCTGGGCTGGGGACACCTGCTCTTCCCAGAAACCTCTGGGAACATAGCAGAATAGGAGCTAGAGTACAGGGGGAAGTCACCACCCCAGCCCTGGGGGTCCCCTTGTCTATAGGGGGTTGTGGACGTGAGAGGAAACATCACACTCACAGAGATAATTAAATAACCATTCTGGGATCTACTAGACACTGCCAAGCTTTAGGAAAAGGAGGAAAGGTTATTTTGGCTTCATTTACCATGACCCACCCCTCTCAGGTTACACTGATAAACATTTATGAAATCAAATGTGTCTTACACATTTATCTTACACATCTTAAGATGCAGAAAAACTTGCCAGAGAGCAAGTAGAGAAGTAAGTCTGAACAAAGGTGTTTTTACATGTGTTTGTAAGAAGAATACAAAGAATACAAAGTAGCCATCCAACAGAAGTTTCAATTGGCTATGTCTTTTGGTAGTATCACATAAGTAGAGTTTTCTCTTTTATGTGAATTCATAATTTTCACCAATAATATCTTCAGAAAGACAACCCCATGGCAGAACATTGGAAGGAAAAGTAATCACGCATCCTGGACATAGCCATTCATTTACCTGTGGTGTAATGACAGGCACCTGAAGCTCCCCAGCCTCGAGCCTAGACTGCAGGGCCCTCAAAGCTGGGAGCGGATGGGACCACAGAACAAGTCTTGAGGGACTGTCACTCAGGAACAGAACAGCATCTGTCAAAAGTATTAAACTCATTTTTGAGACAGGCTGTTTTATTTCCAGCAATACATAAGACAACATGGGGGGTGGGGAGAAAGAAAAAGAAAAACTGAGTTCAATCAAATAGCAAAAGCAGAGGAAATAATGGTATTTTTCAATATTCTTGAAATTACATTGGCAGTCTTAAAGTGCTCTAGGGGTCTGCATCAAGCATGCCCCGAGGAACACAGTGGCCATCGCAAGTCTCTGCAGAACTGTCAACATAGCTCCTGTGGTGAAGAACATTTCCCTTTCAAATGTAATGAAGGAAGACACAAGCATTAATCCCAGTCCTTCCTGAAGGACACATACAGTGGCTTAGAGGACTACATACCATTTCACTGGTCAAAAAATAATTGGGCAGACAAGTAATGTGGCACTTCCATGTTTTCCTACAATGCAAGCAGATGGCATGTTTTTAACCTTCGGGAATTTCCTTAGAACCAAGAGAATACAGTATAGTATTTGAGGATTGACTCTGGACCAGGCGCTGTGTGAGGCACCAGGACCAGCCATGGTTCTTAACCTCAAGAGACTGCCAGGTCTATGAAGGGACAGGTGCGCTAGCATGTCATCCGAGAGCTGTGTAGCAGGGGCTGGAATGGAGATACTTAGAGGGCCCTTCAGGAGCACCCAGCTGGGTCTCCTCTGTTGTATCCATGGAAGTTCATGTCTAAGCCAAGCTTGGACTCAAGGAGTTGGCCAAGACAAGGGGATGAGAAGATTACAGGGAAAGGAAACTGGAGATGCAAACATCCAAGGAAGAGAGAGTGCAGTGCTTTAGGGGAAGTTTCATTTGTCTGGAAGCCTGGGCAGTGAGGTAGAGGGGAATGATATTGGAGCAGTGAGTAGATCGTGAAGGCCCAGAAGGTTGCATGGGACCTTATCTTGCAGGCAGTGGGAAGTCCTTGAAGGATTAGAGCAGAGGGATAATGGGCATAGATTCACAAACTTAACAAGAGCTCAAGGGTCTGTGAGGAGTCTGCTGCTACAGACAGATGAGAAATGATGGTGGAACCAGAGTGGTGATACCAGGGCTGAAGAAAAGAGCTTAGGCTTGAGGGAAGTAAAATCTGTCCTCAAACTGGAGCTTGATGTGGTACAGTAGGGACAGCAGTGATATGTGCCCTTGGGGAGCAGGTATCAAGCAGGGCCGTGCACCAAGATAAGGAGGAACACCTTTGGACAGATAGGTTTGGGGGGATAGTTTGAGTTCCAACTTGCTATTTGTCTGACCTGTGGTTTGACCTCTGTGCACTGAGTCGGCATATACTGAACAGCACCTGTGAGCAGGGGCCTGTGCTGGTCACATGGAGAGAAGATACAGCCCCTCTTGGAGTCCTCAGGCTTGCAGAAAACACAGCCCAGGGATTTGACGTTCACCTTCCAAGCTGATCTCAGCTGGCCATCTCTGCTATGTATCCCAACTACCCTAGGCCATTCCCTGGACCTTCATGCTAGCTTGCTCTATGAGCTTCCGTGTCTTATTAGTAGGTCCTGAGATTAGGCAATGCGAAAGAAAAGAGGTTTCTGCAGCTTTGTGATTAATATGTTCAGAAATTTCCCCCAAACCCTCCCTTCAGTCTGGGATATAGGTAACAGTTCTAGAATGGGGACCTCCAGGTTCCTTAGTACCAGGCAACCAGACTCTCTTCCCCTGCTCTGTTCATCCCAACAGTTTAAGAGCTCACACCATGTACACACATGCACACACACACACACCACAGCAAGTACACAGCTTCTCCTCTGAAACTGATGGCTACTTCAACAGATATGTTTCCTGTTTACTCAGCACCCTTTTTCCTTGTTCCCTGTATTGGAATCTTCAAGATCCCAGATTTGTAAGGACCTTACGTAACCTAAAGCAACCTCTCACCCACAGGTAGAAAACAGGACCTGATAACAAGCCCACCCCCACCTCTGCCCCCACCTCTGCCCCCACCCTCTTTGTCTCTCAGGGGCCAGTGCATTTTTCTGACCTATAGACCATATCCATGGTTCTTTCTCCTCCCAGGACCAAAAGGATGGAAAGGTGTTCCTGGGAGCTCTCCACTGATTATGTTGAATCAGCCTTACAACCTGTTAACAGGGCCCCTTCCCAATTCCACTGCAGGCACAGTGCTGGCCTGAAAGCTACCCTGCAGATGGGCTCTCAAGCCTTTGGATGAACTGCTACAGGGAAAGCAGATGACTCATGCTGCTTGGCTGCCATAGCAGCGACCGCAAGCTCACAGGGGCTAGCCCCGCCAATTTGGCTGGACTAAATCCCTGGTTCCCCCTTGGCTGCTCCTTTGGCCTCTTCCCATGCCTTGCCTTCTTCATCTCTCCTAGTTCAGACCCCCAAACACCTCTGCTGACATGAGTCCTCCTGCCTTTCTCCCTCTGGCTTAGGTAAGACCTGTGGTGCTTAGGAGAGCTCTGCAGACAGGGCAGCTGCACCTCCAGTAGGAGTTGTCTTCACAGGAGCAGCTATCAAAAGTAAAGTGCATTGCCCCCTAAAGGGAATGGGTGGGTGAAACTTTCCCAAAACAGTTCTTTTCCAGGCCTTCATTAAGGGGATATGGCAAAGGACTCCTCTCTAAGATGCAGTTTGAGCTTCTTCATCAGTAGATGGGAGGATGGAAGAGGCTTCCAAAGTGTAGAACAGGAGCAGTCTCTGCAGAGAGAGGCAAAGACGGGAAGGCACAGGTGGCAGTGTGCACAGGCACCCTACATGGCCAAATCGGAGCTCATTCCTCAGCAGAAGCCTGAGTTTTCAGAACACAGTTCCTCCCAACAGGGTCTGAGCTGCAGGAGTACTTCTGTATCAAGATGTCTTTAACACAACACAATTTGGAAATGGCCTGGAATGAAATTAAATGGCAGTTTGGTTACACTTTAATCACCACAGGCAGATCTAGATGCTGCTGTGATTACAACAAAGGAATCTATATTTATTGTCTTGTGGGGATTTGCATCAGAGATACAGTGATCTTTCTGCAAGGCACCCAATTTATTCATAAAGCCATAGCAAGGCGTTGCAACTGTAAATCATTCAAGTGTGTCTTCCTCCTGCCTCCAGAGCCAGGAGCTAGGGAGCGGAGCCCTGTCCACTCAGCAGGCTTCTCTGGGTCAGGCCCTAGTCTAGAGGATTTGGAAAGAGCTGTGAATCCAGCCCCCAGCAGGGCAGTGTGGGGTGGGGCAGAATCACTTTAGAGCCAGCTTGCCATGAGCACAGAGGGACTGAGTGGTCTGTCACCCCTAAATACAGAAGAGGAAAAAGTAAGCTCCTGAGTGAGAGCCCACAATGCTGACAGGAAAGACAAAGGCCCTTATAGGCTTTTCCAGGGCTTGGGTAAAGGGAACCTTCCAAGGTTCTTTAATTTTCCTCGCCTGTGCCCACGGGTAACTCGTGATTGAAAACGCCTGTCATTGAACAGACATTCATAAAACGCCTACAGCACGCTTGGCTATGGACCAGAAAAGGGTGGGAGGGTGGGGAATGCAGTTACAAAGGTGGTAAATGCCACCCAGCAGAGGACAGCAGGAAAGCTATTCCATGCGGGAGCTCAGAGATCTGGGAGCTGGGGCATGGGCCAACTGAACCAACCAGTGCCACCACGGGCTCCAGGCCTGGAGCAAGATACTCCAGAAGTAGCTGGAGTATCCCCACTTTCAGCACAGCCTGACAGCTTGGGGTGGCATTGCAGGTGGCTAATAAGGGGGTACTGAACTACCAGGGAGCTTAAACCCCAATTAGAAGGTATCTACAGCTCCCCAGTGGTGCCAGAGCCCACTCAGACCCACTTGTGAGAGCCAGTCATGCTCATCTCTTCCAACTCCAACATGAGTGACCACACTGGAAGCTCAAAATCATCCAGGGCAAGAGTATTTACTCCACTAAACCAGCACACACGACGTACCTGGCTCCCCGCAGCCCCAGCTAGGTGATAAACACTCATCAGCACAGTACCACACCCCCAAGTCTTAGTGGCTGGAATAAAGTGAACTCTGGTTGTCTCTAACGTAGTCTTAAACTGGTTCTGACCCTTCATGTCCTTAGGTCAGTGAAGTGCTCTGTTAAGTCAGATGTGATCTAAAAACAAGGCCACCCACCCACCCAAGGCATGAAGAGAAGATGCCATCTTCCCCAAGGATGCAACTTCCTGCCCATGTTGGGGGAACTCACAAAAGTGAACTCTCTCTCTCTCTCTTCTCTCTCTCTCTCTCTCTTTCTCTTTCTCTCTCATACACAGACCACATATTTATTGAGCACTTTAACTGATTACAATATTCCTTTTTTTTTTTAGAATTTAAGAAATAAAGACTTTTTTGTGCCTCCTATTGTATAGATGAGGAAACTGAATCTCAGAGAGCCCTGATCTAGAACAGATCTAGTTCCATAGCTAAATGTAGGATCATCCAACACTGTGGTGATGGGTTCTAACCTCAGGAGCTCCCTGGGAACCACTGCAGGGGCCTCAGCATACCCCCAAACAAGCATATGGCAGAACACTGTTTTGGGGGCCACTGTTGAATAACACTGAGTCTCCCAGAGCTGGGTCCTCATGGTCCTGGCCCCACAAGAGCACTCCTCTTGGTCTCTGGTGTGGGACAGGCCACCCATAAGGCAACAACAGAATGAGAGTCAAACTTCACCAGGTAGAGCCAGGTGCACTTCTCAATGGGTAGCTGCCTTTTCGGTGGGGCCAGAGACTTGTGGGGGCAGCCAGACTGGAAGACTTTGGCTGCTCTAATGATGACTCCAGCATCCTCCCTTAGCCAGCTGAGAAGTTGGTGAGTATCTAAGCCCAAAAAGCAGCAACAGCCCTGACCTGGGTAGGGGAGCAGAAGAAAGCACACTATGCTGGGAGTTAGGAGGCCATGTGTACATCCCCAGGAAGCTTCTGGATGTAGAAAGGATTGAACTGAATATCCCTGAGTTCCCTTCTAACTCACATTTTGTTGCTCAGATTCCTCCTACTTCCTGTACCCCTCTCATCAGACTCAGGAGACAAGGCCCAGGGGAAGAATCCATTGCTGCTCTAGGCACTGGCAGCTTTCCTCCTCTCCCTCCTTGGACCTCTGCCCATGGACAGGTACAGGTCCCACCTCCTCAATGTAATTAAGCCATCTGAAACCATTTGGCAAAATTATTGGCTAAAGAGTGTTAAACAGGCATCAGAAGCTGAACACTTAAGACATCCAGGGTGACAGGAGACAACAGGCTGTCTGATCTGTTGTTTAGCAATAGATCGTAATTCTAAACACGATGTTCGTTATTCCACTGTGTGGATTCTAATTAACTGTCAGAAATACATTGTTGAGGGGATGATGGATTATGCTGGGGAAACTATTAATACAGCTCATTCACTTCTGCCCATGTGCAGCCTGAGCCCAGAGCAACTGACTCTGGAGAGCTACAACAAGATGGCCACTCCATGCCTGACGGTGAGAAGGACATCAGCACCACCACACTTGGAAAGGCAGAAGTCACTGCTTCCAGGACTTTAAGGTCCTGCAGATATGAGGGTAGCATCACATGATGGCCCACTGAGCTATAAAGGATGCCCAAAGCCTAAAGCACAGGGCACAGTTAATGAAATGGAAATTATTTGGGATGGATATAGGGGTCTGAACATGGTAGTGAGAAGGTGTGGGGTTTACAATGAGAATCACTAAGTAGAGTCAACCTGGCACTCAACAAGCTGTGCAAAAATAGTCTGCAGTAAAAAAAAGTTCTGTCTACATATAACTCCAAGACTACCTTCCTCCTCCTGTTTCACATTAGTCATACTGTTCAACTCTATCCAATACATGTTAGAAGATCGGGTTCTGCAGAGAAAGAGAACCAATAGGGAAGAAAGAGGGATTTCTTTAAAGGAATTGGTTCATGTGATTTTAGGGGCCAGCCAATCCAAAATCAATAGGACAGGCCAGCAGGTTGGAAATTCAGGTAAGAGTTGATGCTATGGTCTGAGTCTATAGATAGAGCAAAATTACTTCTTCCTCAGGAAAACTCAGTTTGGGGGACTTAAACCTACGAATGATTAGATTATATCCTCCCTGCTCCCAAATTTTGGAAAATAATCTGTTTCACTCTCTTACTGTCAACTGATTGTAAATGTTAAGTAAATCTACAAAATATTTCCACAGCAACATCTAGACTAACATTAAACTAAACAACTGGACACCATAGCCTAACCAAGTTGACACCAAATAATTATGCATCACAAAGAAACATTGTCAATCAACATAGCTCATCCAAAGAAGAGGAAACAGAACTACATGACCACATCATAGGAGAATTACTTCCTTATGGCTGACCTAAATACTACATTTCACTGAATGTAACACATTAACAATTGTATTTTCTTTTTATTTTATGTACTATTTCTTAAGAAAGAAGGGACTGACAACTAAATCTGGATACAATGCATTCTTATGACATAATTTTTGTTTCAGATTTGTTCAAAGAGCTGGTTAGGCTTATTTTGGCTATTTCTTTTATTATATGTTACTCTTTTACATATGTAGAAAGAAAAATAGCAGATAAACTGAGTAAAATATTCTTAAACCTCCTTTCCATTCAGAATTTAACTCTCTTGAATCACTTTTGATTCAGAGCTGGTGATGTTCAGGTTTTTCCCCATGATACCATCTGTGCCATCACAAGCTTGGCTGGTGCAACATTTTTAAAGGAAACTATATGAAAACTAAAAAAAGATTTGGGAGCTCTTACAGGTTTTGCAACTATGTAGACTAACCAACTTTGACTCTTGCTTTGGGAAGGTTGCTAACACAGGCCTGATTCACCACGCCCAACAGTTTGGTCCTTGCGGATTAGAAAAGTCCATCTATACTGTCCCCTGGGTGGTTTTCTAGGCCACTGAAACCAGTCTGCAAGTTTGGAGGCTGAGGCTTTGGACCTTTGTACATGCGCAGGCAATGAGCCCAGTGTCATAAGTCACCTAGCTGAAGACACTGTGAGAAGTTGTGATGCATTCCTACAGCAGAGGTGCTGAAAGCCGGGGGCAAATGTGCCTTTCATATCAATGACACATTCACATTAAGTAATTGCAGGGCTCTTGCGATGTGGCTGTCACTGGCCCATGAGCCCACACCTTGCTCCATGTGGTCCACACAGCAACGATGTCAAGATGGCACTGCCACCCCCCATCTTACAGGTGACATAACCAAGAATCAGAGAAATTAAGCAACTTGCCCCAGTTTACAGTGCGTCAGTGAAGAAAGTGGGCAGTAGCCCAGGTCTGTCTGACAAGAACAGTGTTTGCTCTCAGCATGCCTCTCAGAGGAGATGGTAGTGGTCTGCCAGCACTCAGAGGGCTCTTCTGTGTAGGGAGTTTTGAAGATCCCACTAAATTGCTGGGGGAAACAGAGCTCAAGAACAGTGGAACCTTACAAGGGAAGGGCTGGATCTGAGGGCATGGACGCCCCCAGCACTACACTGGTATTTCCGCCTGTAGGATCTGGGCCAGGCCTGCACATTATTACCCAGAGTTGTTACAGGGTTAAGTGAGATGCAAGGGAAAGAGTGCCATGTGACACAGTGCTCCGCTCTGGACAAGTTAACGTCCCATTCACAGAGTTCTGGGGATTACATCTCTGATTCACCCTCCCTGAGCCCTTGGGCGAGGAGATTAGCCCCCACCTCAAACAAGAGAATACTTCAGGTCAGTAGTAGAGAAAGGAAATCAGGGTTCAAATAACCAAAGGATAATTAATGTTTTATTTCCCTGGGTAAACACTATGAAATCCTCATTGATCTTAAATATGTTAACTGGACAAATGTATCTTTCGAAAAATGGAAATTTGCTCTCTGATGATGCAGAGTTTATCTTTCTCTCACCTGATGGGTATCACAAGATCATCTCTCTGCAATATGAATGACCCCAAGGGAATGCGTAGCAGGGTCTCAGATTAAATGTCTATTATGAACAAAAGCCTGTAATGACCATATGTGTGTAATGGTCCCCAGCATCAGGCTGGTGAGCATGTCCCTTCCCCTTCTTCAAATGCAGTTCTCACAAAGACAAAGTCTTACTTTAAAATCCTGAGTATGGTTTGCCCCTGGCCATTTACTCAAAATCGGGTAAAGTCTGCAGCCCCAATATCTATGTAAAATAATTTCTAGAGGGCTTGTTTACTCAGGACCTAAGGAAGACAGCAAAAGCATTTACTGAGAATGCTCTAGCCCACACTGTATAATGAGAAATAGGTAAGAGTTGATTCTATAGGGTTGCATACAGAAGCTATAAACACTGTGGTTTGGGTATCAGTCTCCAGCTCTCCCTCAATGTAAAATACTTTTTATATTTATCAGAATCTCTCATATGGTCCTTTGTTTGGCAGGAGAGTCTAATCCAGCGTGGACCTCTTCTGGGAATGCTGTGCTGGGATGGCCCCTCCTTTCTTCTTTCTTCACCAATGCACAGACCATATCAGCTGATAAAGTGCCACAGCTTTACCAGCTGATATCAATCAAGGGCTTGGCCCACCTCCCTTTCCTCTGCCAATGTCACAGCTTTTGTCTTTCCATACTGGGCACCCTAAATTTGTGCCTGTGGTCTTATCCCTTCTGGGTTTCTGCTGGTCCTGAGCAAGAACCACCCCACCCACCACCACCATCACCAACACCTCTCTCCCTCCTGCCTATTCCTAAATGATCCAAAGTGAGACACAGAAGACCTGGATTTGATGGCTGGAAAGGGAATCTTGGGCAGGTCTCTTTAGTTTCTCAGAGCTTCAAGTCCCTCATCTGTAAAGTCAGAATAATTAGATGAGCGATTTGCCTTATCCCCATGATGGCTTGGAGAACATCCTGTGTGTGTGTGTATGTGTGTGTGTGTGTGTGTGTGTGTGTGTGTGTGCGCGCGCGCACACACGTATGCTTTAAAAGAGCGAGCACGAGCACTGGGGAAGAGCAGAGGGAAAGGGAGAGAAAGAATCTTAAGCAGACTCCACACTCAGTGCAGAGCCCAATGCGTGGCTCGATCTCATGACCCTAAGAACATGACCTAAGCTGAAATCAAGTAAGATGCTTAACCAACTGAGCCACCCAGGTGCCCCAAGAATATAATCTATATTAACAATCGTTTATAAAGACATGAGTTACTATCACCAGGGTTATTCTCATTATGTAGACGTGGATTACCACCAATATCACCATTATCATTGAAAAATGTGGATTACCATCAATACTGTCATTTTTTTCCTATGGAAGTCACATCTGATGGCTGAGATAAGGCCTTCTGGGTTCTTGACCTAAGGACTCATTCAACAGAATTTATTAGGTTCCCAGGTAATTTGGACAAAGCTAGGCAGAGCACAAGCAGAGAGCTTCTACCTTTGAGGAGATAAGGGTTTGACCCTGAGGATATACAGGAGCTAAACTCTTTGTGATGGGATTAAGCATCATAGAATTCAGTTGTGCTGGAAAAAGTTGAACCTCAGAATCACAGAGCTCCAGTCTCCACTTTCCATCAAGAGATCTAGAACAATCCAGCATGACAACTATGCTGGTCCAAATCCTGGCATGGAAGTGATGGCTAGCTCAGCAATGCATCCTTGGAAAAGCTCTCCTCCTTGCCTGTTTCATTTGCCCCAGCCTCTCACCCTGGTTCCTTGGTATCACTATCCAAACAAAGAGTCTGTATCCAAGACCTTTTCTCAGGCCCTGATTTCCGGGAAAACCTGGACAAGACAAGGACTATAGTGTCATGAATTTGGACTCCAACTGCAGAGAAGAGAAGGCTCATGTCATTGGAATAGGTGAGTTGTCAGAGAAAAAGGAGCAGAAGATGCAGGCTCTACACAAACTTTTGGGAGAAATCCTATTTATAGGGCAAAAGAGGAAGGGACTGGCTGGTCCTGACAATGTAGAGAATAGACCTTCCAAGAGAGATGCTGAAGCCTTTGGATGTTTGACAGCCTTTGAGATGCTTCTCTGCCTAGAAGGTTTGAGGGACAGCCCAGGCAGTCTGGCTTTCCTGGATATTTGCATTTCATCCAAATAACTGATCTAGAAAACAGGGTCTGGTCACTAACCTGTTCCCTACTGTTTCTTTAAAAAACACAAAGCACATTTCTGCTACTGAGGATGTTCCCTACCCATAATGCAAAGAGATAAAAACCAAAGGGGAAAATCCAAAGATTTAAAGGTAGCTAAATAGAAGCCCTTGAATCTAACTAAATACATAGAAGACTTGGTTCCCTGGCTTTTCCACTCAGGCTTAATCCCACTTTTCCTACTACTTTTCATTCTCCAGACAGGCTTCTCCAATAGTGATAAAAAGGAACCCCCGGCGGGGTAGAAGGGAGCAGGAGAATGTGGTGTCATAGACACACGAGACAGAAAGAGGAGCTGCCATAATAAAAAGCGATTATCATTGTCTGATCACGCAGGAGGCTGAGGGAGGGGAGGGCTGAGGAAATGCCACTGATCCAGCTTTTCAGTCTTTGGTGACCTTTAAGAAAACAGGGCCCAGAGGGTGTGAAGGTGAAGACCAAGAGGGATGGGAGGGCCAGAGGGAGCACCAGAATCAGATAAACCAGGCAGTGAGTGAGAGGGAACAACAACCAGGTGTAAGGGTATGTGGCAGAGGTTTTACAGAGAAGAGGGGCTAAAGAGTGTACTAGAGACAAAGCCAGGAAGAGAGAGAGATGTGGAAGATCTGGGGGACAGAGGGCCTACATGGAGAAAGTCAGCTGAGTCCCTGCTTACCTCCTGCCAGGTCCAGCAGTCTCCAGGTGGAAGAGAACTCTCTTCTTCTTCATCCACACTATATACCCCCATCACCTAACAGTGTGTCCAGCATAAGCTGGGCAATGACCAAATATCTGCAAAAAATTAGGAGGCCAGAAAGAGACAGAGATGAGGAATGGAGAATTTGAAATACAAAAGAAGGGAAATGGAAATTTCCACTGAATATTTCAACTTTCTCAGTATAATCAGAGAAAAATGTCATCTGCTCGAAATGAGACAGATGGAGGAAGCGCTAGAGGGTTAAGTAACGTGGAAAAGATGTAGAACAGCCTCTGGAAGCAATATGCTAAGGAGAGCTTTCCAGCCAGGGGAGACTAAGGCAGGGCCATGTGCCATAAGTCTGTGAGCACCAGCCCTGAGGACAGAAGGCCAGGTTGGCCCTTGCAGCCCCAAGTAGTGCAGAGGAGATTCTCAGAAGAGTGGCTCCAATACTCACAGGACATGGGGCACACACTACACATTGATATGCTCAGAGTATGTCTGAGGAGGGGCTGGGTCACATGCACATCTGCTCCAGCAACTCGTGCTACTGGTCAATAAAATGGCCCATAGAAGTATCTGTTCTCCTGTCACCCATGGGTTCCAGCTGCAGCCAAGGTGCAGCCAGTTGTGGTGGGGGCATGAGAGCCTCAGCAGGGGCCTGTGACAGGTGCATATGTAGTCAAAGGGCCTGTATGTATATGTCCACGTACCATTGCGGCTAATACGCCCTTCAACAGTAGATGAACTGGATGTTCTAACAGTGCACGCACATTCATTATTTTGGAATACTTGATATGAAAAAGATAAGAAATCTATTTAAAATATTACAAGAAATTCCAACATTACTTTTGTCAGTGAAAGAAAAGGAAGAACTGTTTGAACCTTTAAGCATAATTTCAAATGTTGTAAATTTTTGAGTGGTCGTAAAAAAATGGTTTTAAAACTTTTATCGCCTACTTGTATGAACAGTTTCCAGTCAATGGTACCTATCAAGAATTGGAAAAAATTATCACCAAGTCTGAGACATCAGTTGCATTTCAGCTATTTTATGCATCAAAACAGATACATAAAAAAAGTTATGTTCATGGAAACCAGTTCAACTTTCTCATTTAAAAATTTTCATGGATATCTAGAATTCTTATACAAATTTACTATTTAATTTATTTCTTAGAATTGTATGTTTTACCCATTTTATTTTATTTTATTTCTTTTCATGTTCCAAAATTCATTGTTTATGCACCACACACAGTGCTCCATGCAATACGTGCCCTCCATAATACCCACCACCAGGCTCACTCAATCCCCCAACCCCCTCCCCTCCAAAACCCTCAGTTTTGTTCTCAGAGTTCACAGTCTCTCATTTTTTGTCTCCCCTTCTGATTTCCCCCATCTCACTTCTCCTCTCCATCTCCCAATGTCCTCCGCGTTATTCCTTATGCTCCACAAGGAAGTGAAATTATATGATACTTGCCTCTCTCTCTGCCTGACTTATTTCATTCAGCATAATCTCTTCCAGTCCCGTCCATGTTGCTACAAAAGTTGGGTATTCACTTTTGTAGTAACATGGACGGGACTGGAAGAGATTATGCTGAGTGAAATAAGTCAAGCAGAGAGAGTCAATTATCATATGGTTTCACTTATTTGTGGAGCATAACAAATAGCATGGAGGACAAGAGGAGATGGAGAGGAGAAGGGAGTTGAGGGAAATTGGAAGGGGAGGTGAACCATGAGAGACTATGGACTCTGAAAAACAATCTGAGGGGTTTGAAGCGGTGGGGTCTCTACTCTGGGCTCTCTACTCTGTTCCACTGGTCTATGTGTCTGTTTTTGTGCCAGTACCATGCTGTCTTGGTGATCACAGCTTTGTAGTAAAGTAAATCAGGCATCGTGATGCACCCCCCCCAGTTTTGTTTTTCTTTTTCAACATATTCATTGCATTCTTTTCATATTAAAGTTTATGAGAAATTAAAAATATACAGTTCTGTTGAAAAAGAATTTTACATTTTTAATTTCTCATCAACTTTAATATAAAAGGATTGTAATGAATATTTTCACCACATATATAGATACCACCAAATGCCTCTGTTGCTCCAGCGCACCATTCAAATATTATTTTCTGCGTATACCATGACATGAAAAAGAAGCAAGGTCAGGAAGCATTGTGAAAAAAATCAAGGAGAAATGAATAAAAGATGATATATATGCAGTGGGCCACTCGAGCCACAATTCAACCATCTTCCCAGCAAAGCCAATTTCTGAAGAGCAAACCCCCAGGAGGGAATCACATGGAGGACCCAGAAGGAAGTTCAAGGAGCAGTTGCAGGCAGCATTGCAGGGTTGTTCATCCTACTGGGGAGCCTGGATTTGGGGTTCAAATCCAATCCAGGTGAACATCTGCAGGGCCAAGTCTTTCTAGGGATGTCCCAGAAGCATCCCTCCTTGAGACATTACCATGCATCACACAGACATGAAGCTTTTCCATTTTTAAAGTGTTCCTTCTCATCCTGGATTTCAATCATCTGAAATGTCACTGTATTCCCTGTTCCAACTGTGACTACAATGTGCCACATAGACCTTGTAAATTATCCACTCACGGACACCAAGTCTAAGCCTGGAAAATCAGTGTGAGGTTTTGCTGCACCATGCAGTGGGAAATGCTGGACACAGACTTGAGTTCAGGTCTGTTTGGGCCACTGATCAGCTTAGGGACCTCTGGCCACCTGCATTTCTTTCCTGTCCTCATATTCCTCATTTGTGAAAATGTTTTACTTGATGATCTTTAAGGTTCTTTCCAGCCTTGATATTGTCCATTTCTGAGGTAACCAATATCCAAAAGATTTAAATATTGATTCATACCACCAGGTTAGAAACGCCACGATGCAACTCCCTTGATGGGAGCTATATTCCTGCACTATTCCCAGCTAGATCCCTGGTGCTGAGAATCGATCTGGGCATACAGTAGGGACATAGTAAGTACTGGATAGATGGGTGGATGGATGGATGGATGGATGGATGGATGGATATGCTTTCTAGGGATATGTTCATGTCAGAGTCCTGTTAAGATACTGTAAAGTTCATTCATTTGAAAAAAAAAATCAGTAGGGCATAGGGAGTCAGCCCATTGTGGACTAAAGTAACTTGATAGTGGCATATTTAACATCAGAACCACATTGGGAAAAAATGTACCAAAAGTGGGAGGAAGACATATCCATCAGAATTCCCAGACCAATTTTAGAAGGTTTCTAGAAAGAAGGAAGATTTAAAACCCGGTTAGGAAGATAAAACTCTGCTGGATAGTGGAAAAGAGCATATGGCCTGCTTTGAAGAAGTCATTAAAGGCTGAGTTGAAGTTCAGGCCTCGCTGATGGGTGGAGGAGGCAATAAGGAGAACCAGTACTTCAAGTTGAACAGTCCAGTCTGAATTTAAACAGTGGCCACAACTTTCTAGCCCTTGGCCCTCCTCTGAGTCCTCATAAGAATGGTAATGCCTCCTTCCACCCTCCCTAGCAGAAAATGCTTCCATCCTCTAAAGTCAGCACAGAATGTCCCGTTAGAAGTTCCCCCATCCTGTGTTTTGCCTACAGCAGCGAATATCTGCCCAACTCTTAGGGCTCCTGTATTGTCACCAGGGCTGGTCTGGGAAATGCAAAGACCTCAAATGACTGGCCTAAACAAGGTCCTTATGAAGGTGTTCTTCTTGGGGTGGCATCACCCACTACTCCCCAGGTACTTCCACTTTCACGGAGGGGAGAGGTGATTCCCTCCAGATGTTCCAATCATGTCTGCTTTGCTTACCTGTCTTCTCCTGCTGGACTCCTGACCCTGGGTCACTCACCAGAACACAATGTCCTTTATCCTTTGCTGTTCACCTGGCAACCTCACCCTCTCCATAACCCACTTCTAAGTCATGAGGAGCCCAGGCTTCCCAACCTCCAACTCTGTTCTGTCTGATGGCATCACACACCTGAATCATTCAGAGGATTGCCTACAAGTTATGGAATGCCATTCCTGACCTCTGTATTTGCTTCCTGTTGCTGTGGGACCAAATCATCATAAAATTAGTGGCTTAAAGCCACATATATTTCTTACCTTATAATAAATATTCAGGAGGTCAGGAGTCCAAAGCAGGTCAGGGAAGCTGTTTTCTGTGTTTAGAGGTACCCTCATTTCTTAACTGGTGGCTCCATCCTCCATTTTCAGATCTCTCTGTGACTCTGACCCTACTTCTGTCATTTTATCTCCTCTATCTCTGACTGTCCTGCGTCCTCTTACAAGGATCCTTATGATCACACTGGGCCCATCCAGATAATCTGAGATTATCTCCCTATCTCAAGATCCTTAGTTTGGTCAACTGCACACATCCTAAGGGCCCAGGAATTAGAATGTGGACATCATTGGGGGCCACTGTTGCCTACCATTATGTGGCTCTGGAGGCTCAAAATTGCCCAGTGGCCTCCTATCTTAAAGAAACTAATGCCCTGACAAGGCCTGCACAATCAAGTTCCCAGTTACCTCTTTGATGTCAATATCTACTATTCTCCCCTGCTCACTTGGTTCCAACCACATGAGCCTCCCCAGGATTCCTTAAGTATGCCAGGTCACCTCAGGACCTGGCTCATCTGAGGACCTTTGTGTGGAAAGCCCTTCTCTCACACATGCACATGGTAATACCCTCTCCTTCAAGTATTTGGCTCCATATCACCTCAGTGACAACTTCTCTCACCACCCGTTTTAACATTGTCACTCCCTCCCTCCTCAGTTCTGCCGTGGCATTTGCTCTATCCCTGTGCATTGTCCTTCTTCACCCTTATCACCTTCCAGGATGCTATGTATTTCCCTTTCTCACTTGTTTACAGTCCATCTTCCCTCATTAATGAGCACCATGAGGGAGCTTTTTTCTCTCTTGGTCTAACCATAACCCCAGAGGCATCCAATTGTCCCCAAAACTCAGTGGACACTCAATAAACATCTGTGGAGTCTCATTATTCATTCAAAATAATCTCTTAAAGGCAACCCATGGAATGGGAGAAGATATTTGCAAATGACAGTACAAACAAAAGGTTGATATCCAGGATCTATAAAGAACTCCTCAAACTCAACACACACAAAACAGATAATCATATCAAAAAATGGGCAGAAGATGGGGCGCCTGGGTGGCTCAGTGGTAAAGCCGCTGCCTTCGGCTCAGGTCATGATCTCAGGGTCCTGGGATCGAGCCCCGCATCGGGCTCTCTGCTCTGCGGGGAGCCTGCTTCCTCCCCTCTCTCTGCCTGCCTCTCTGCCTGCTTGTGATCTCTCTCTCTCTGTCAAATAAATAAATAAAATCTTTAAAAAAAAAATGGGCAGAAGATATGAACAGACACTTCTCCAATGAAGACATACAAATGGCTATCAGACACATGAAAAAATGTTCATCATCACTAGCCATCAGGGAGATTCAAATCAAAACCACATTGAGATACCACCTTACACCAGTTAGAATGGCCAAAATTAGCAAGACAGGAAACAACATGTGTTGGAGAGGATGTGGAGAAAGGGGAACCCTCTTAAACTGTTGGTGGGAATGCAAGTTGGTGCAGCCACTTTGGAAAACAGTGTGGAGATTCCTCAAGAAATTAAAAATAGAGCTTCCCTATGACCCTGCAATTGCACTACTGGGTATTTACCCCAAAGATACAGATGTAGTGAAAAGAAGGGCTATCTGTACCCCAATTGTTTATAGCAGCAATGGCCACAGTCACCAAACTGTGGAAAGAACCAAGATGCTCTTCAATGGACGAATGGATAAGGAAGATGTGGTCCATATACACTATGGAGTATTATGCCTCCATCAGAAAGGATGAATACCCAACTTTTGTAGCAACATGGACGGGACTGGAAGAGATTATGCTGAGTGAAATAAGTCAAGCAGAGAGAGTCAATTATTATATGGTTTCACTTATTTGTGGAGCATAACAAATAGCATGGAGGACAAGAGGAGATGGAGAGGAGAAGGGAGTTGAGGGAAATTGGAAGGGGAGGTGAAACATGAGAGACTATGGACTCTGAAAAACAATCTGATGGTTTTGAAGGGGCGGGGGTGGGAGGTTGGGGGAACCAGGTGGTGGGTATTAGAGAGGGCATGGATTGCATGGAGCACTGGGTGTGGTGCAAAAACAATGAATACTGTTACGCTGAAAGGAAATTAAAAAAAAATAATAATCTCTTAAGCACCTACTGTCAGGGCCACTGGATCACACAACTCCAGGAGGCATCGTCCACATCATGACCCATGGACCAGTCCATCTGGTGGGAGAAACCCCTGGGCTTTGTGTTCCAGGCAGGAAACAGACATGAAGGAAGGCCTCTGCCCTCACAGAATAGGACGTCTAGTGGGGGAGGTTGATACAAAATAAATAACAGCAACGTAATGGGGCAGACACTAATTCAGGCAAGCATAAAATATCACGAGATTATTCCTCACCTCATCATCTCGTGTATGTGCTAACATCACAAGACACCATGCATGTCCTCAGCCCTAACAGCCACCTGCAGTAAATAGCTGGCCTCCTTCACAAGGCCCAGAAAGAAGATATGTGATGACTCAGAAGGTTTTTCCAACAGGAGTACCATAAAGCAACCCAATATTGCTGCTGCTGCCTGTCACAGAACTGGGTCAGCCCATCAGAGGCCATCAGTCACAAAGGCCACCCATCAGCGAGAAGCTGGATCCCCACACCTCCTGCCCCAGCTCACTAGGAGCCATGGAAGACAGCCAGAGCCTGGGACTGGTGGTGGCTCCCAGCCCCTGTGCTTGTGTAATTGAGTAGACCCAAATATATGAGAAGGACATTTGTCATTTTTTATGAGGGCACCTCTCCTTTTGGCTTCAAAACCCACATTCCTCTTTCTTATCTCCTCTCGGAGATGCAATACACAGCTAAAATGAAAGCAATTAATTGAGGCCTTTTCCTAATACTAAAGCTTTTTTGTAGTACCAACTTAATTATTTAATAGCATAGAAAGCAAGTTGTACAGTGCACAACAGAGGGTGCGGTGCACACATGTGAGAGGCCCCATTGGGTGGGGGCCTCTCAATGACCCCTCAAAGGTAAGGACATTCCAGATTGGGCTGCCATTGCCTTTGGAAGCCCAGAGGCTAAGTCCAAACCTGGAGCATTCCCCTGTACAGCCAAGGAAGCCTGTCATCTGAATCAACTGCTCACATTTCTCCCACTAAATGGACTACTCGGGGATCCTTCTTCTTCCTTATCCCAGGAAGGCGAGGGACAGAAGAGCCTGCTAGACTCTGCTCTTTATGATCCTACCAAAAGAAAGATTGCTTTGGAGGATATTAGTGAGAAAAAAAGGCAGAGCCAATATTAAGCTTGTGACCAATGCCCCCCATGGACCAGTACGTTTTTGGTCCCATAGTCCCCACTGGCCACCAGGTAGCAAGCACAAGACTTCAGGAATGAATTAGCCCTAGTTAGACAGAATTCCTGGAGTACTTAGGATCATTTAGGATCACACACTTAGGTTGAGGCAGACTTTAAATAGAATCTATGTACTGAAGATTACACAGACAAAGTAGTTGGGATAACAAGTCCTGCTCACTTGGATACATATACAACTCTGGGAGGCACATAGGAAGTGGCAAGTAGACAGTTGGAAGAGTAAGTCCTTGGGACCCAGAAAATGCAGAGGCCACGGTGAAGCAGTCAGAGAATGGCTTCCTGAGGGGAATGGACATGAAGTTGGGCTTGCTATATAATCAGAACTTGTCAAGGCACTCCAGTGGGTGGAAGAGAGGCATGCCATGTGCACAAGCAAGGCACAAATGTGCCATGCCAGGAGGACAACCCACAGACCCCTCTGCCTAGGACAGCAGACTTATGCCAGCAAAGTGCAGGAGGCAAGTTGACAAGGCAAACCAGAGGTTCAGTTGGTTAGCATTCTAACCCAAATCATCTCCAACATCGGTATGCCCACAATACCACCATGCCACTAACCACTTACCAGTCTGGAACATTCACTGTATCCAAGCACTATCTAAGCACTTTTCAGGTCCTAAGGCACTCAATCAAACCAACCTCATGTACTAGATATCATTTCATACCCATTTACAAACAAGAAAACTGAGGCCCAGAGTGGGCAAGTAACCGAGCCAAAGTCATACAGCCAATAAGTGTGGGAGCTAGGTATTGAACTCAGGAAGTCTGGCCCCAGAATCCACCAAGTTGTTTCTATTCCAAGTGCCTTTATTTATTCAGAAGCAGCATCTTTTTAATCATTACTCTATGTTGTAGCAGTATCAACTTTAACAGAAAACAATTATCCATTGTCCAACTCCACAAGTCAAAACTGTCCTGTTTCTTGTTTTCTTCTCTTCCCTTTCACTAAGTGACATATTTGCTCCCGTACTGGCTCTCCCCTCCGCCCACTCTTAGCACCTCCTTAGGACCTCTAGGTCTCCCCCTTCCAGCAACCGAAAGATTAATACCTGACATATTTTTAACTGCTGTGATATATTGCATCTTGCAGACAAGTGCTGATGGTGTCCAGAGGGAGTGATTACTTACCCCTCTTGAGTACAATAAGCAGGCTCCAGGTGGTACCCAGGAGGAAATGGGCCTGGATATAAGTCAGAGCCAGCAGCGGCCATGTGAGATCAGACCCAGGAGAGAACATCTTCCACAGTGGCAGCTCGTGCCCTACATCTCCAGGTGCCTGCTCTCTCCTGCCATAGGAGGGACTATCGTGGACACTGTAAATGTGGGACCTTCGGGGCTGGTGACAATTTTGATGGGCTGCACTAAAAAAAAAAAAATCTGTAAAGATGGTTAAGATTTAACATGACTGACTGCCTAAATGCTTCTTTTTATGTGTCTATAAAAATGATATCATCAAAGGAGAGCCTTGGGAAGATTAATCTGCCTGCAGTCTGCAGGGAGCCCAGGCAGAGATTATTGCCCGGGGCTGGGAGGTGTGGCCAGAGGGCCTGAGTCAGGGCTGTGGATCTGGCAGGAAGGAGGTGGGCAGGAAGCAAAAAGGAAGAGTCAACAGGTCACAGATACTGGATGGACAAGGGTGAGGGGCAGTGGGGTTCACTGATGACTTGGGTTTGAGAAGTGACCAGGAAAGGGATTTTATTTTGATTGTGATGAGCTGGAGGTACAGGCTAGCCTGGAACTTGGGAAAGAAGGAAGAGACTGTGTCTCCCTTAAGTTTGAAGGGAGAGTTTGAAGGGGGAGTTTGAAGGGGGAGTTCACGCCTCATTCCCACAGGCATACTCTGTGCCTGAAGCTTTGTGCTCTGGAAAGGAGTTTTTGAAATCGCAGGGAAGGGGATGACCCCTGTGGGAATATGCATGGAAAAAAGAAGGGTAAGGAGGAGAAGTCCTCCAGGCTCCCCACCCCAGCAGGTAGGGAGCCAAAGGGAGAACTATTAGGGGAGTAACAAGTGAACCAAGAATCGCTGTGTGCTACAAGTTCCAGCTGGCACAGAATGCCCAAAAAGGACAAAACCAGCCCAGTCCACCACCACTGGGGGATGGTCCACCACCAGCTCTGCAGAGGTGATCCTTCCAGGTGATGTACTGATAGAAATAATCCTTTTAACGATGGTCCATTCTCTGCACAAGAGTGAGAAGATCAACGGTGGGCCCATCGGCCACCCAGGAACCAGAGCAGGGCTGGTGCTTGTCCTCTCTCTGGGCAGCTCTATCACCTGTTCTCAGACCCTAGGTCTTCTTTCTTTTTGTGGATTGTGATGGGGTCTGCCTACAAGGTCTATTTCTTTCACTCTGTTTCTTTCTCATTCTTTCCTTAAATTCATCTTTAGGGCAGACGAATCCACATCATCCCCCCTCCCCACTTAGAAAGAGAAACAAGAGTAATCCCTGTGGCAAACCACAGAGCTGGGAGGGGTGCTGGGAGCCATGGAAGGGCCACTCTGCCCAAAACCAACTGGAGGTGAAGCCGGTGGGTGGTCACTCATTTCCGCATTGTGGGGGCTAAATATTTCCTCAATGTGCCTAACAAGCTGGATCTTGAGGTTCACCCAGGTTTATGAGGACTTGGGGGACAGAAAGGCCACCACCGTTAGGAACTATCCACAAAACTGTGCATCTTTTAGTTCTTGGGTCATGAATATGAGTTGTCTAATCTGATGATTAGAGTATAGAGGCCAGAAGCACACAGTCTCATCAGGAATTTTTCCTAAAGCTTCCAATATGCCCCTTCCACCCACAATCCCCAAAATAGGACACTCCAGCAGAGAGCAGACCTCCAAATCACTGACCATTGTAAAGGAACTCTGGTTCTCACTAATGTGGCTTTGGTGCTTCAGCCAAGAGCAGCAAAAGCCTCAGGGAAATTGCAGAGATTAGATGAAGGCTTTCTTATCTCTCGGTGGTTTAAGAAGCTAGTGTTACCCAGAGCACCGGCTCTCACGTCATCAAAACTAAATTTCTGGGACCGAAGAATCTGGGCCTCCCAACCCAAAAGCATCTGGGAAGTCCCCTGACCCTGAGGTGTGACTTTGGAGACACTGCTCCTTATCCAGGATCACAGCCCAGAACCCATCTAGTCCCAATCAGCAAAGGTACAGCTCTATAGTCTGTGTCTGCCCAGAATCACAGAGCTAGTTCAGAATGTAGGAGATAGAAATGTCATGCCACTCCAAATGCCACAGTGGCTTCCCCAGAACCAGTGGGGTGACAAGACCCACTAGCTGGGCAACAGGGGTGAGAACACCCAGACAGTGACCTCAGTGCTATACGAGGACACTCTGCACCACTCTGAGAAGAATTAAGGAATTAAAGAATTAATTAAAGAATTAAGAATTAAAGAATCAAGGGACAGAGACTGCAAGGGGTTTCATCCAAATTACCTGACTAGACTCTCCAACTACTTTCATTTCATGGGTAATGAAACGAGCTCAGAGAGGTTTAAGTGAATGGCCCAGGAAATAAGGGGCAAGCCCATGTTCTGACTCAGATCTGTGTGACCTTGTGGGGAGGGGATGGCTCCAGGAATAAAGAGAAGGGTCCCCCAGCCAATGGGTTCTAGAAAAGTTAGCACTGCCTCAGAAGTATGATACAACCTGAAGACTTCTGTCCACCTCAGGGTGGTCTTTCTAGCCAGGTCTCTGGAAAGGATGAGGCAGCATCAGCCCCCTTACCAATAAACCTGGCTCAGGAATCAGCCTGGCATGCCCAAAAAAGAATGGGGGTCTGTGTTCCATCTGACTTCCCAGAATTTTACCTAAACCCAAAAGGACATTATGCCATCCATTTCTTTCTCCACAGGGGTAGATTTGAAAGGAGAAGGAACTGCGTGGGTTGAGAAACCAAATTTCTAATCCCAACCCACCTGGCTTTGCTTCCTTAAGGAGTCTGAAGCACTGCCATCTGTCTCTCTTCTGCATGTTCCCATGCGTCTACTGTTGCCGGCTCTCTCCTCATCCTTGTGCCCTATCTCCTTCTCTGAGTGGCCTGGATCTACCTCCAGGTCCTCTACAACTCAGTCACCCAGCAAAGATTTCTGCCAGAACAACATGACCCAAACCCATGGCATCAGGGCTCCTCCTATGAGCCAGGGCTGGCTGGGGTCTGAACAGTAGCCTGGGGGCTGGGACTACTCCAGAAGCACATGTGCCTATGACCTGGCAACCAGCCAAGGCCCCTCACACCAAGGATGGAGGGGAAAGTCTGAGAGACTCTCTCCCTGCAGGATCTGCTCTCTCACAGAGGCAGGCTCTCCAATGGCTATGATGCCTCAGCAACTTTAAAAAATGATCTATGTGGGGGCGCCTGGGTGGCTCAGTGGGTTAAAGCCTCTGCCTTCGGCTCAGGTCATGATCTCAGAGTCCTGGGATCGAGCCCCGCATCGGGCTTTCTGCTCGGCAGGGAGCCTGCTTCCTCCTCTCTCTCTCTCTGCCTGCCTCTCTGCCTGCTTGTGATCTCTGTCTGTCAAATATATAAATAAAAATCTTAAAAAAAAAAAAAAAAAATCTATGTGCATGCTCCCTTCTGAGAGCTGCTAAGACCAAAAGAACAGGTCTAGTCAAGGGGGGGGCGTGGACAAGAGACAGAAACTGTCATGATAAATACAGGCAGTTGGACAGCATGACTCTGCTGAGCTAGAGTTTGGGGGATTTTGTTTTATTTTTCTTTTCTCTTTGCTAAGAAGCTTCATGAGACTACTGTGGAGCACAGACACCTCCTCTCACTAAGATATTCCTCAGGAAAAGGGAGGGAAGAGCTAAGGACTCTGAAAAGGGTCTGAATTAGCCACCTAGGCTGATAGCAGGCCCAGAGCTTGGACCCCTGTCTTAAGGGGCAAGTCAGAGTAGTAAGTGGGGATTTCCAGCCCCCTAGGATTGTTCAGGCATTTTGATCCCAATTCTAGTCCTGTCCACAGCTGAATGTGTCATACAGGCAGGCAGGCAAAGGGGAAGTAGACCCAGACATCTGCTCCTGCCACCTGAGGCCCTCACGGGGCATGATGGACCTGGGTGGAAGTCATATTTCCTGTAAGAGCAGGTCGCCTGGGGACAGCAGCTGGACCCTAGTCAGAAGACCCTCCTCCAGATGCAGACAAGGGTTGGATTTAAATCTGGCTGTCCTCTTTGCAGATCACAAGGGTCTTCCTCTATAAACAGGAACAGCTCCAGAAAGAAGTCTTCCTTCATGAGAGGGAAAGGGATCAAGCATCTACCTCATTCTGACAGACTTCTATCAGGGATGATAATATTGATGTTAATACTAAATTATTAATACATATATTGCAATTAATAAACATTTCATATTCATTAAGCACCTGTTATATGCACAGTACTTCCTGTGCATAAAACAATAGCAGACCACAGCCAACCCTTTAACACACTGAAACATCCTCAAAAAGCACTCACTCATTTCCATTCATTCATTCACTCACTGACTCAGCATTTAATTGCATCACCCGTGAGGCCCCAGCACACAGCTGGGCACCTCAGGAAATGCCAGGATAAGTCAGATACACTTTCTAGACTTACCAGGAATACACTCTGGTGGATAAAAAGGAATTTTGACTCATAAAAAAAGCAGAGAGGAAGCCCAGGACTTTTGAGCTGGGCCTGGGAGCCATTTAGTAGGAGTTCTGTGGATGGGTAAGAGAATGGTCACCTTCTAAGTAAAGAGAACAACATTACACATTGTAGAGGGGAGTTGCAAACACAGTAACTAATAATGGGCAATAAAGGGCAGAATGTGATAAATGTCAAATGAGTATTTCTGACAGTAAATGCCAGACGAGTTAGAGAAAAATGCCCATTTGAATTGGGGTGGTAAGGAAAGACAATAAAGGGAGTGAAGTTTTTAACAGGATCTTGCAAAACAAGCAGGCTTTGCTCGAGCAGCTAGAGAAAAGTGAGCACATTTCAGTCAGAGGGTAAGGTTAATGGCTAATAAGGGCCAGGACATCTGGAATCCATGATCACCAAGGCAGGAGTTTGCTCATGGATGTAGCAGTGGTGAAATGTGAAATCCAAGGGAGTGGCTTGAGGAGAGGAGCATTTTCCCCATTCAGAAGTAGAAGATCCTAGAGATACAGTGCTGTGTTGCCTGGCAATTTCGGATAGGCATGGAGAAGGCAGGCCAACCACCAGGTTCTGCTCAACCAGCTCCTGGAGGTGTGCCCCTTGCCCCTCAGCCACTGAGAAAGCAAGCACCCTTCTTCCAACATCACTCATACCATGTGGAGCATTTGCTGCTCTTTATCCAGAAAGAGGTTTTTCTATCAAAAGCAAAATGGAAACATCAAGGTCTCCTGAACACAGTTTATCTTGAAAATACAATTTTCCACTTTGTCTCTGTGGGTAAGGACTCCCTTCTTCTTCCCTTATTGCTCTGGGCACTGTCTTCACAAGATACACCATTTCTCTTGAAGCCCTGGGAGCCCAGATGGCCGCCTCTTGTTGTTGGTGCTACGGCAGCTGGCTGCCCGGTGGCCAAGCCTGAGGACTCACCAGCAGTTACTGGGGGAACCTGGGAGGCAAAAGCAGAGTTTAAAACTCTGCAGCCTGACTTCCAAAGAGAGGAATAAGGCAGGAAATGAAGACCATGTATAATCCCTCCAGCCACAGCTAACAGTTTAACAAATTTCCTCCTAGCATTTACAGATTTTATGTTGCCAATGTTATGTTATACGTACCGTTGTATATTCATTTTCTTAAGCACTTCCCAATATCTCTTTGTAACACAATCGTCTGCAGATCTCTTGACTGGCTCATTCTTGGAATCCCAGCTTAAATGGCATTTCTTCCCAGAAGACTTCTCCGACCACTCTCACCTCAGGTAAATGGTCTCTCTTGTGGGCTACCTCAGTCCTGACTTCTTTTGCCAGAGACCTTACCAACAGTATAAGAATTTCCTTGTTATGTGAGGGCCATGAAGACAAGAAATATGACTGTTTTAATAATTCATGCCTCGCACAGTTCCTGATACATATTAGGCATTTAATAAATATTTGTTGGATGGATGGATGGATGTCATTCTTTATATTAATGGTCACATAATATTTTATTGTAAGGATATACTATAATTATACCATACTTGTTAAACAGTTCTGCTTTTCTTTTTTCTTGTGGTTTTATTGAGACATAATTGACATATAAATTGTACTAGTTTTAAGATTACCACCTAGTGATTTGGTGTATGGGTATATTGTGAAGTGATTGCCACAGTAAGTTTAGTCAATATCCATCACCTCACATGTTACAATGTTTTTCCTTGTGATGATGAACAGTGTCAATTGTCTCATTTTGCTTCTTGCCTCCCCCACTAAATGGTTAAGTTCACAAAGCACAAGAGTTATGTCCATTCTATTCACCAACATGTCTCCAACATCAAATATAGGATTTAGAATATTACCAGTCTTGAAATTTATTGAATAAATTATTTTAAAAAGAAATGAACATTTGGGTTGCAATTGTACTAAACAACAGTGGGATAAATATCCTTGTGGATGAATCCCAAACACAAAGGAGAAGTGTTTACTTAAATTGCTTGGACATATATAAAGGCATTTAATATGTGTGTCCACATTATTTTAGGTAAAGGCAGCACCCGCTATGCTCCTATCAGCAGCCAGCATAAGAGATGATATGTCCTCAACTCATTGCAGGAAATCCAAACTCTACCTTTAAAGTCTCTGTAAATGTAGTTGGTGAAACAGTATCTCATTTATGTCAGTTTGCATTTATTTCACTTCAAGGAAGAGTTAACATTTTTTAAAGGTTTCTCAGGCATTGTTATTGTGACCCGCCCATGTATGATTTTTGCCCATCTTCCTACAGAGGTCTTAGTATTTTTCATACTAATATAGGCATGAGTTCTTCAGATCATTTATTCTTTGTTTTTGATAGCTTTAACTTTTCCCATTATATTTGCCTTTTCATTGCCAAATATTTTTGATGCATGGAGTTTTTAAAATGTAATCAAATCCATTGTTATTTATCTCATCACTTTTATGCCTAGAATACCCTTTTTCATTTAAAGGCAAGCGTGGACTTAAATTTTCTTCTAATTTCAATATGGTTTGATTTTTTTTTCCTATTAACATAGATCTCTTTTGATATACAGTATAAAGTGAAATTCTTAGCTGCTTAGTTTTCCCAAAGAAAAAAACATTTTTTCCAACAGTGTTCAATCACTCACCCCTTCCCATACTGAGATGCCATACCACCTATATTATATAAAGGCCTTTACCTGGGTTATCCTGTGCTGTAAATCTCTCTCTTCCTCCGTAACTACTACACAGTCTCAGTGATGACTTACAATATGTCCTAATGCATGGTAAAACAAATCCCTCATTCAACTTCTCTGTCATAATTCTTAGCTATTTGCACCTGTGTATTTTTTCAAATGAACTTAAAATTTATTTTTGTCAAGTCTTCTCCACCCCATGAAAAAAACTGGAGTTTGAGGAAAAATTAAACCTATGAGTTAATATGAGAAAAGTTGATATATTTATGATATCCAGTCTTCCCATTTTCCTTTCTTACTCAGGTTCTTCCTGCATATGCTCTGCTCTATTTAGGTGGGGCATGAGGGCAGGCAGTGGGTTGTGCTACGACTCTAGGGAGCACCCAGACTTCTTGACAGGGTTCCCTCCCCTGGAGGCAGAGAGTACAGGGCAGAGCTATGCCCATCCTGGTGTGTCACTATGAGCTCCATATACCAATTATTCAGCTAATTTACAGCCCAAATGAACATTTTGATCTGAAATAATTTGGTAATTTGGGCCAAAATGAAGATGAGAAATAGGATGCAGAAAGTAGCAACATCATGGCATAATTACAAAAAAAAAAATTTTTTTTAAAGCACTCATAAACATCAATCCTATTCTTAGCTCTTCTGCCTACCAGCTGCATAACCAGAGACATCACTTCCCCTCTCTGGGCCTTGGTTTTTACATCTGTGAAGTGAATAGGTTGGATTAGATAATGTTGAAATTCTTTTTCTTCTCTGAATTTCTACCAGCCAACTTGCAAACTATTGTGGCTACATTTCTTACTGATTAGAAAAATTTGGAAGATCCCATTCATTGGTTCCTAACTCCAGTTATACAAAACACAGTTTAACTTCAGCATTATTATCTGTGACCTTTACAGTCAAACTTAAGACACCTATAAGACATTGGACTGGATTCCTTGGATGTTTGCCCCCATGCTGAGTCAGGGCACGGGGACACGAGTCAGAGGATCGTGACTGGAAAACAGTGATCTGGCCAATCTCCTTTCCTCCATAACCAATGAAATGGGAACAGCATGGGGGCCACAGCCAAAGTGACAGAGCTTGGGAGGTTCTGAGAGGAGCAGGCACAGGGGAGAGCTTATTACTACAGGACAGTAGTATGCAGAAAGTACTGAGTGCCATGGACACTGTAGTGGGCTCAAGGTCTTCAGGGTAAGTCTTCATACTCCTACAAAGGCTACAGTCAGATCCCCAGTGACTTCTAGGGGAAGGACCCATTCCCCAGGTCCTCGCTGCTGCAGAGGTGAGTTCTAATTCTGAAACATCCATCAACCCAAACAGACAAGGCTTTGCAGAGGCCCTCCAAGTAAAAACCTGGCTAAAATAAGTAAATAGATAAAATAGCCAACTCCTCTACAAAGCTCTATTGCATAGACCTAAGTGAGCTCCCAGTGCCTGCACCCACAGTATGCGTAGTGCCTGAATCACACCAAGGGGCAATTGATAAGGACCACAGTCCTGTTCCAGGGCCAGAAGTATCTGGGGACACCTTTTGAAGAAGCATGATATGGTAAAGTTGATGTGAAGCTTAATCCCAGCAACCACTCAGCAGCTGTGCAGCATTGGGTATATTGTTTAACTTCTTTGAGCCTCTGTCTCTTCGCCTATAAAATGGGTTTAGTCATTCAATGAGTTGGTACTGGCAAAGTGCCTACACAGGAGAGGTAATCAATAAATGTAACTTTCTTCCTTTGCTCTTTCTCAAACCAGAAGCAAAAATAAATTAGAAAGAAATGTGGTCAAAAACATTTCACATACCAGCTCCCCACATCTTAACCATGTAAATTGGACCCTCTGCTCAACCTTCCCTTCCTCACCAGTGAAATGAGAACAATGATGCACACAGAAGACGGAAGATCAGTAGACAGATGTGAATGTTCCTTACCAAAAAAGTGCCTTGAGAAGGTAAGGGAAGACTCTGGTTTTTAGAGAATGGAGAAGGGCACCTCTCTGATGACCCCACGGGCATGCAGTTGATGTGTGGCTGCATGTGGGGTCACTTCATGGTAATTAGTGCCCAATTCCCATCATTAGACAGATCCAGCAGGCAGCCTGCATCTCTGAGAGGAGGCTTCTGCCTGCTGAAGCTAATGATGATGTTGCCATTTTAACCTTCCCCAGGGGTGTTCTCCTTTGCCGGGCAGCCAGAAGATGAGCTATTTTCTGGCTTGGCTTTGCTCTCACAGCTGGACAGCCACCTCTGGGCTGGAACCACAGGACTCTCCTACAGTAGTTTTCCTTCACTGCAATGTTATTGTCCAAGAAAATAGGATCAGAAGATTCAGATACACTCCCCGACTCTCTGAGAAAAATTAATGTAGATGGCATGTCCCTCAGGTCACTGGGCATCTGCAGCTCCCTGTGTGTGGAATGCCTTCTCCCAGTTCCTCTCCCCTAGGACTCCCCATTCCCCTTCAAGTCTCAGTTTGAAGGGTCCAGAACCTACCACATATATTCTGTTTATCTATTCTCATACTGTTTATCTGTTCTCATTCCGAGGAGTGTAAGCTTCTCCAGGGCAGACTGCACCTTATTCATGTTTGTGTCTCCACTGCATGGCTCATAATAGTCACTCAGCAAAAGACAAATTTAAACAGACCTGAACTCCACCAAAAGTCTATGCACCAAGGACCTAGAGCTGCCTAACAGTTAACTTCAAAGGGCAGGGGCAGTGGGCAGGAGGGAAGTTATGGACACTAAGGAGGAGAGGGACTGCCAGGAAATTGGATGCTTTCACGATGACCCAGAAATACCATCCCACAGTGGGAGCAGAGGGCCTGCTTTTCCCAAGACATCCCTAAATTTTGAGTTCTACCTATAATGACTATATTTTCTAAACCAAAATCTAGAAAATTAAGATAAAAATTAAATAGCATATGGTGACCCATTTAAGGAATCCAATTACTGAAGTGAATATAATCAATTGAAGTCAACAGTTACAAAACCCAGTACCCAAAACTACCAGAAAAATCCTCTTAGGGGAGGGGATGAATTAATTCATTATGCTTTGGGTTGGGCTGTGACAAACCCATCCTAAGCAAAACTAATAAACTACTTAGCAGGTTAATGCACTGACAGCTGATTTTGGCTCCCAGGCAACCCTGAAGCAGAAGTCATGAAGGGCTATAGATTCACCTTCCTAATGCCCAAGGAGAAGAAATTTAACTGCAGAGAGAAGAAATACCCTCAGATCCCATCTCAGTTGGCCAGACATATTAATTTGACTAACTGAAGGACCCAGAAACCTGGGAACTATTCGAAGCTCTTAGTCTGTGGTCCTGGGCAAATCACCTGAAGCCTCAGTTTCCAAGTCTAGAAAATGGGTGGATGGGATCAGTCAATGGTTTCTAACATCTTCTGGAGCTCCTCTGAGGTACTTGGAACACTGTGGAGGTTCTCCAAGCCCTGCACCCACCCCACCCCATCTCACCCCCAGCTCACGTGGCTTCCCTGAAACAGAAACAGCAACTCTTTTACCTTTTTTTTTCTTTTTTTCAATTCTGGTATTCTTTTTTTTTTAACAATCTGAACTTTTAATTCTATAAGATTGAGAAATCACAGATGATTTATGATGAGAAAGAAGGTTTTTGGAAATTATTTTTAACAGCTAATGTTTTGGGGATATACATATTATTATTATTTATTATTATTATGTTCAGTTATTATTTTATTATTTTTAATTACTGTTTTCTTTATTTTTCTTTATTTTTTTATTTTTTGTTATTATTATGTTCAGTTAGCCAGCATATAGTACCCATAAGTTTTTGTTGTAGTGTTCAACAATTCATTAGTTACATATAACACCCAGTGCTCATCCACAACACGTGCCCTCCTAAATACCCTTAACCTAGTTACCTCATCCCCCCGTGGCCCCTCCCTTCTGTAACCCTCAGTTTGTTGCCCTGTGTCCAGAGTCTCATGGTTTGTCCCCCTCTCTGATTTGTTCCCAGTTTTCCCTCCATTCCCCTGTGGTCCTCCACGCTTTTCCTTATGTTCCACATGTGAGTGAAAATATATGATAATTGTGTTTCTCTGCTTGACTTATTTCACTCAGCATAATCCACCAACCCAGTTCCATCCATGTCAATGAAATAGTGGGTATTCATCCTTTCTGATGGCTGAGTAATATTCCATTGTATATATGGACCACATGTTCTTTATCCATTCATCTGTTGAAGGGCATTTTTTACCCATTTTAAATACTGGAGCATTTCATACAATTTTGTTTGGAAAAATCAAGTATGTACACCATTGGACTGGAATATCTCTAAGAATCTTTCTGGCTCTTGTTCCTCTGGTATCCTCAGTGGACCTGGAGAACAGAGCAGAGCCTGGCTAAAGTCAGTATCCTGGGCAGCCCCATGAGGAGACATCCTTGCAGAAGGAGGTGGAATAAAAGGACCAGGATGTGAGTTAATGCTTTCCCCACAGAGCCAAATAGCTTCAACCAGAAAGACTTGGGGCCTATCGCCCACCTGCTATAGTTATGTGCCCTTGAGCAAGTGCTTTAGCTTCCCTGACATTTGGTTTCCTCATCTGTTAACTAACAAGAAAATGCTTCCCTGAAAGGTCAGTCTGATACATGGAAGCACATGGGAGAGACTTCCTGGGGGCAGATCTCCTTCCTCTCCTACTGGAAGGAAAGAACACTGGCTTGCTGCCTCTAAGAAATAGCATTCCTTTGTTCAGAACTCTGTTTTTGGTGTTTTTCTTTATAGAGGCTTAATTGGGAAGAAAAAATATATAATCTTCTTGCGTTATTATTAAAAGCATCAGTTAATCCTTCTGTGAAGAGCTGCAATTTACTTGGGAGGGGCTGAGAAACTGAGTCCTCCAGAACAGAGCCATCATTGGTTTATAAACCCTCCAGGCTCCTGGCTTCTAGCTGAGCACTCCATTGTCCCTACTAATATGCCAGGTGCAGGGGAGGGCAGGGAGTAGTATGACCCCACCCTGATAGACATTCAGAAAAGGGAAGGTGAGCTGGGTCCTCCCCTCACTTGGAGGGTGTGAGGTCCCTCAGCTAAAGATACTTCACGCCCAAAAAGCAGGCTTGGATAGGGGTGTATTAGTACCTGTGAGCCCTGTGCATTGTATGCTCAACAGCAGTTCAACCCTCAGCCTCCTAGAAGCATCCCTGTCTGTTCCCTGCTCAGCAACTGCTTTCCTCTAGAGCTGTTCCTCTAGAGCTGGTACCCCTACTATTTACCCAAACCCTTGGACAGACTAGAAACCTCAGTCCATACAGGAGGTGTCTTTCTGTAGCCACCAGACCTTTCTGTATCAGTGTCTGATAGCCTGACCTTCTCCTGGGTTCCTCTGTGCCAAGCTCCCCTACCTGCCAGGCTCTTAGCCTACCTCAGCTTTGCATAGCATTTGTGAACCACCAGGCTGGTTTCTCTGCTGCAAAAACCTGCCTTATTGGCTGCCCTGCACTGCCCCATCTCTCGACCTCACCATCCCCAGATGTACTTGCTGCCAAGAAAAAGCCTCAGGTCCTGGAGACCTTGGCTCTAGGATCTTCTCAGTTCCTTTTGAATATTGTCAAGCCCATCATCATGCCTCATTTACCTGAGGATCAAGGTTCTTTATCACTGTGATGCTAAACTGACTATGTCAGACTAATTCGCTGCAGAATTACTAAGAAGTAATCAGTTTAGACATAGCCATACATGCAATCAAAGACATTTAGAATTAAGAAGATTCTTAGACCCAGCTCATCTAGACCAACCACCCAATTCAGGGTTAAAAAGACTGAAGGAGGGAAATAAGTGCTAGCAGTCACACAGCAAGCCAATCACTTATAGAGGTAATAACAATTCCCCTGGACCCTGAAGCGTGATGGAGATGGGTTAGGTATCTCCTGCTTGGAGACAGGAGCAGGACTAAATGGCAGTTGTGGAAACCAGGGCTCAACAGCAGGAAAATGGAAATGACATTTGGCTAATGGTGTGCTTCTCTGGCCCCTTCAAGGTCAGTGTTGATAGAACTTGAGTCCTAAGAGATAAAAGGAAGGTTCTGAAAAACATTTGGTCCATGCCAGTGCCTCCAGTCATCTCAGTGTGCTCACAGGCTCTCTTGCAAGCAATTTGTTTCCATTCTCTTTCCCTTGTACTCAACTCAGCTAACATGGGCCAAAGAAATGTACCCAATGAACTCATAAACAAAGGTAAATGAAATCTGGGTTCCTGCATTCCTGAATGCTCATGGACTGTGGGCATCAGGACAAGTGCAAGAGAGAGAATACACTCCTCTGGGTGATCCCGACTTTCCACTTGGTCCTTGATCCAGAGCTGCACTCCCAGGGAGGTAAGATGAGGAAAAACATCAAGCTTGACCAAAGGAATAGCTTATACCTCTGGTCTTTTGTGTGTGTGTGAGGGGCCCCAGACCCCCAGGGCCTGATGGCTGTGTCAGTCTAAGTGGGTTGTAAGACAGGGAAGGAATTTGAAGCCCCACATGGAGAAGGATCTGGCTCAGTCTGCAGCTTGCACTCAAAAGCTAAATGACACGTAATTCAGTTAAAGGAGAAGGAAGCAAACCTCATCACAACAGTTGAAAACATGAAAACAACAAATAAACAGCTGCTTTGAGCCTGCTACAAGGAGGCCAATTTGATCTTTGCAGAAAGAAAAGTGCCATCTTGCATGTGCTTGCGCGCGCGCGCCTGTGTGTATGTGTATGTGTAGGGAGGGGCAGCTCTCTTCAAGAAGCTGCAGCTGTGAGCAGTTCAGAGCACAGCATTAACCAAGTTCCTGGAACAATTTGCTAGATTAGAACTATAGCATTCATAGCACACAGAGTAGGGTCCTGGGTTGCAATACTAATGTACTCGCTGTACGCCCCCACCACACACGCACACACATTCTCCCTGCCCTGACTGGGCTAGAAGAGGAGGTATTTGGAGTCTGAGAGCCAGCGGTCCTGGTCCTGAAAATGCACTCCCACACTCCTACCCCCCCGCCCCCACCCCTGGTGAACTGAGACAAACTCTTCCCACTCAATGTGTATGAGGCAAATAGCCTGTCACAGAACCAGGAAGCACCAAGTGAAAAGGCAGATTCCTGGGCCCCCTCCCAAATTAGTAAATCAGAATCTCCTAGGGTCCTATGAGTCTGTTTGCAGAGGAACCTCAGTGTTTCTTTGGTACACAAAGGTTGAAGGTGTACTGAGTGACATATTGTCCAGGAGCATCAGTTAACTATTGGTATAATAATTCTACATAGTGAAAAGAGACCCACAAAGCCTCAGTGGCTTAAAACAAGTCATTTGTCCTCACAGATGAGCAGGCCAACAGGGGCAACTCAGCTTCGAGTTATAGGTCTGCAAGTGGGGGGGTTCCACATGTAGTTATTCCAGGGCCAGGCCAAGGGGGCAGAAACTCATCTCACAGCCATGGTAAAGGTAAAGAAGAAGAGGAAGAGGAAGAGAAAGGAGATGGAGAGAGAGAGGGAGGGGGAGGGGCAGGAAAAGGGGAGGGAGAGGAGGAGACACTAGTTTTTAGACCACTTTCTTCAGCCTGCATCTAGGATTTGGCTTCTTATGCATTTCCATGGATTCGTGAATATCACAGAAGGAATGTAGCCTAAAGCCACTCCATTTTCCCCTCATCCCTTCACAGGAATGAGGAATGATGAGACCCACTGAATCCCTCCCAAAGCTCCTCTCAGGGTGGATGTTAAGGATGCCAGTGTGCTTAGAGATACTCATCTCCCTACAACTGAGAGAGATGTGGTGAAGATGAAGACACATGTTTTGCCTTTCTCCAGTAGATGCCTAGGTGGGAGATTTTTGTCAGTCTCACCTAGAACTCATTGAGCTGTTTCAATCTTCAGACTCAAGTTCTTTGACAAAACAAGACAATTTTTCTGTATTATTTCTTAATTTATTGCTTCTCCATCTGTTTGGATTTCTTCTTCTGGCACTCTTGCTATTTACATGTGAAGTGTCCAGAATTTGTCCTTGAGATTTTTTCTTCTTTCTTTTCTCCTCACAATTTCCAGCTCTTTATATTTTGCTTCATATTTGAGGCTTTTCTTCCCTTTGATCTTCTAAACCACTAATCTACCTCTCAGGAGTTGCTGCCTTCTTCTTTAATTTAGCTACTAAATTTTTCAACTAGGAAAACATGAGTTTTAGTCACAGCAAGTTTCCATTACGTTAGTTTTAATCTCACTTGTTACCCTGGTTTTGTAGTTATTTTTTTTTAATTTTATTTATTTGACAGAGAGAAATCACAAGTAAGCAGAGAGGCAGGCAGAGAGAGAGGAGGAAGCAGGCTCCCTGCTGAGCAGAAAGCCCGATGCGGGGCTCGAACCCAGGACCTGGGATCATGACCTGAGCCGAAGGCAGCGGCTTAACCCACTGAGCCACCCAGGTGCCCCTGGTTTTGTAGTTATTAAGGTTAGATTTCCCCTGTGTTCTCTAGTACAGCCACCTGCTCTGGGCATTCTGATTGTTCTCTCTCGTGCTGAAGGGCCCCCTTCAGTGTGCTTCAGTTTTCCATTGCTACCCCCACATTTACCTTGTGGGTTTTGCTAAGCCACTGAGGTTTCTTGGGTAGTGACAAACTAGGATTCCTGTGAGTTCGAGGTAAGCTATCAGTCTTCCATCAAGGTTCTGAAGGAAGGCTGTCTCCTTCAATCCCTGTGGCAGATGGAGTAATACTTGCAGCTTCAGGGGTGGGGAGGGACTCTGAGCATCCCTAGAACTTCCAGCAGCTTCTCTGGATCCAAGGAGAATAGCTGTATCTAACTGACTACTCAAAATCTTCCCTGAAGTATCTAATATTTATCTCAAACTTAATGACCAAAACAGAACTCTGGATTTTTCCTAAGAAATCTGATTCCCTGCCCTCTTGTTCTTTGATTCATGAGCTTTAATCTCTCCACTTCCCTCATCATGCATCTCCAAAACCTATCAAGTCTTCTTGGTTACCCTAGGTCTAATTACCACATCATCCTATCAAGATATTGTTTCATATGTCTACAGTAGTCAGATTTTCTTTTTAGGATGTACAGTCCTAGATTTTTACTTCCTGCTTCTAGTTATTTATTCCAGTACCCATGTATTTAAAAATATATATATGTATTTAACACCAACTATATGCCAGGCCTGGATTAGGTGCTTGGAAAGTGAATAGCGAACCAATCAAGGTTCTTGCCTCCAACATGCTTTTTGTGTATAGGTGGGTGAAATGCATATGTAAACAGGAAATATGTACAGAGGGCTAAATCCTATGTAGAGATAAAGGACAAGTGCTATGGGAATGAGAAGAAAGGATACCCATTTTCTGATATTATGTTAAGGGATCCAATCCTTTATTTCTTCCCTTTACCTTTAACATTTCTTCCTATTCAATAGGAATCCCTAAGAGCCTTGCATTCTTTCTGTCTCCAATCTCCATGATGTATTTCCCCCACCACTTTTGACTGTTACCTTCTTCCTCTCATATATCTCTTCTATTGCAGCCTCTTTTCCCTGGTGGGAGCTAATGATACCAACTATCCTTACCCTCATGAAGCATCACTGAGAAGACCACCTCTTCTGTGCTTTTGCCTTTCACAGCAGCTCAGGGAACACATTTTATCACCTTCTCTTATCTGCTACTCTTATTTCTACTATCTGAAGGTAGCTCAGCTTAAGAGAAAAGATCTTGGTTCAGAAAAACTTAAATCTAAAACTTGAAAAGGATAAAAGACCTCAACATGAGGCATTAATCTATCAAAATCCTAGAGGAGAACATAGGCAGTAATCTCTTCAACATTGGCCATAGCAACTTCTTTCAAGATATGTCTCCAAAGGCAAACGAAACAAAAGCGAAAATTAACTTTGGGGACTCCATCAAGATCAAAAGCTTCTGCACAGCAAAGGAAACAATCAATAAAACAAAGAGACAATCCACGGAATGGGAGAAGATATTCACAAATGACAGTACAGACAAAGGGCTGATATTCAAGATCTATAAAGAACTCCTCAAACTCAGCACACACAAAACAGATAATCATGTTAAAAAATGGGCAGAAGACATGAACAGGCACTTCTCCAAAGAAGAAGACATACAAATGGTTAATAGACACATGAAAAAATGTTCCTCATCATTAGAGATCAGGGAGATTCAAATCAAAACCACATTGAGATACCACCTTACACCAGTTAGAATGGCCAAAATTAACAAGACAAGAAACAACAAGTGTTGGAAAGGATGTGGAGAAAGAGGAACCCTCTTACACTGTTGGTGGGAATGCAAGTTGGTGCAGCCACTTTGGAAAACAGTGTAGAGATTCCTTAAGAAATTAAAAATAGAGCTACCCTATGACCCTGCAATTGCACTACTGGGTATTTACCCCAAAGATACAGATGTAGTGAAAGGAAGGGCCATCTGTACCCCAATGTTCATAGCAGCAATGGCCACAATCGCCAAGAGCAATGGATAGAGCCAAGATGCCCTTCAATAGATGAATGGATAAAGAAGATATGGTTCATAAATACAATGGAATATTACACCTCCATCAGAAAGGACAAATACCCAACTTTTGTGTCAACATGGACCGGTCTGCAGGAGATTATGCTGAGTGAAATAAGTCAAGCAGAGAAAGTTAATTATCCTATAGTTTCACTTACTTGTGGAGCATAAGGAATAACATGGAGGATATTAGGAGAAAGAAAGGAAAAGTGAATTGGGACAAATCAGAGGGGAGATGAATCATGAGAGACTGTGGACTCTGAGAAACACACTGAGGGTTTTGGAAGGGAGGGGGGTGAGGGGATGGATGAGCCTGGTGGTGGGTATTAAGGAGGGCAGGTTTTGCATGGAGCAGTGGGTGTGGTGCATAAGCAACGAATCTTGGAACACTGGAAAAATAAAATTAAATTAAAAAAAAACTTAAATCTAGCTATTTCTGGCTCTGCCAGCATTATGATTTTATCCAAGTTTCTGGACCTCAGTGTCCTTATTTGTAAAATAAAAAATTAGTCAAGAACTCTTTTGGATGAGAAAGTGTCTTCTAAACTTGACATTCTATGAGTTTATAAAATGTGTTTACTACGAATTTAATGGAATGTAGGACTTTTATATTGGTTAAAAGAAATCAAAATATGGATATTATCACAGCCTTCAAACTTTTATCCTTTCTTGTACCTATGACAGAGACTTCACCATTCAAAGTGAGCTTAGTGGACCCATGGCATAAGTATCAGTATCTGAATCAGAATCTGTATTTTAATCAGATTCCAATCAGAATCAGGAAATTCCTACATACTTTAAAGTCTGAGAAGCACTGCTCTAAAGGACACGGCCAAAGAGCTTTTTAAAAGGCAGATTTCTGTTTCAATAGGAAGAACTTTCTAATTTGGAGACAGACTGAAGATGGAATGGAATGTCTTAAAGGATAATGGGGTCTCTAGCATTGGGTTAACACAGAAACAGGAAAGACACCTCTCTGGGGTGTTGTACAGGGGAATGGAGTATCCTATGGTAGTTTAGATTGGATGGCCTGTGATTTCTTCTAACTCCGAGGTATAAGGTTTTTAAGTGTAACCTCTGCGCATTGCCTTTGTTCTATCCGGGAGTAGAGCCAGAATACAAGCTCTCTACTCTACTTAGCTGGTTTTGAGATACCATTACTAAATACAGATGTAGTGTAGAAGACAGCAGAATGGGGCAGAGGAAAGTGACAGAGGCCCATCTTGATTGTACATTATTTCCTTCCCTCCCAGAGACCCTTTCTTGGAAAGCTACTGGGCCTAAAAACCCTTTTATTGCCTAAAATACATAAGACCCTTTTTCTCCCTTCCTGGTCAAGAGTTTGGGATCCTAATTTAGAACCTAATTCTCGTTCAAATTAGCCCATCTCATAGATAGAATTAGAAACTGGGTGATGATTTGGAAAATACAATCAATTTAGTCCACTTGTTCTTGCATGACAGCTCCATCCAATAATGAAGAATTTGATCCTCAGGCTCTAGGGCTGACAGTGAACCATTATCCGTGGGAGTAAGGCTAGTTTGACAGAACACAGGAGCCAAATGGGTTAAGGGCTGCCTTCTTCCCCTAACAGAGGCTTCCAACCAGGGCCAAGAAGGGAGGTTAGTGATCAGATTCTACCTAAGGAAAAAAACCTGAGCACAGCAGATCCTAAGACAGGGCCAGGTAAAGAAGACAAGGCACCCATCTGTGCCTCAGTATCCTTATACCTAATTGGTGGGTAATGAGACCTACTCTACCCACTCATGGAATTATACTTAGGAACAAACAATATAATTTATATGAAACCTCATTTACTCATTCATTTGTTTTTAATAAAGATTTATGACATCTGATATTCATTAGACATCCAGCAGGTACTGAACACTGCTAGTTAAAAGAGCTGATTTAATGAATAAGTCACAGTCTGAACTTTCATGGAACTCATGTGAAATTATACAGTTACCTAATAAATAGTAGGGATGCTGGTGATAAAAATGATGATGACAATGATGAATAGGTATTCATCCCAGAAGATACTGCTAGCCAGTGCCTGATTGTAATGTACAGTGAAAGATTGTTTCTTCCATTGCTCATCTTGGCTATGAGCTAAGAGAGATTAAAATGCTTTTATAAAAAGCAAACAATATACATATTTTATGAAATACATTTCTTTGCCTGTTTAATTGTGGGATCTTCAAGAGAGGTAGAAAGATTCACCATTCACCACTGAGATGACTGGATTGGGTTTTAGCTTTCAGTCTCAGGGGGGCCCCTGACTAACATCCTGGTTCTGCAGGCCTGCTGAGAGTCTGAGCATGCAGGAGGATTGCTGCCATGCATGGCCTCAGTGTGCCTAGTTGTAAAACTATAATGTACACTTTCTCATTGTTTAAGTTTTCTTAAGCCTGATTTATTACAAATGAATCTACTGAAACTCACAAAAATGATAGTAGTTTACCAGAGAACAAGGAACAAGTTCATTAGAAATGGCCTATCCCAGCATCTCTGGTGGTCTTCCTAATTTCTTTCACTGCCAAGACACTCTCATCCTTCCCCTTAATCCTTAATAAAGACACTCCAGTGTCCTCCTTCCTCCCCAAATTTAGGAGTCTTAAAGGTGGTTTCAAATTGGAAATATGCTGAGCCTCCTTGTATAGCAACTGTGGAGTTCTACTAGGTGGTCTGTGGGTGACCATAGCTAGGCTAGGCCTAGGAGAGGACTCTGCAATTGCCCTCACTACATCAATAGGCTACTGTCACTTAACAAGGTGGGTTTCCAAACAAACTGATAACCCACAGTTTGGGACCTCTTTTCTCAACCTCAGAGTTAAGTCTTGGGAAGCCTGCTTTCAAATTCTGCCAGTTGGGCCAGCAGTGTGTTGAAAGGAGTGTATTTTGATTTTGGACACCCTTTGTGCCAGAACTTCATTATAACTTCACCACACCAAAAACGTGGCATCAGTTACATAGAATTTGTCTTTATCCACTATGCTGTATCTCCTTAGTTGTCCCTTTTCCTTATTAGACTGCAAGCTCACTGAAGGTAAGTAATATGTACTGCCCAAGACAAGCACCTAGCAGGCCCTCAGTAAATGTTAGTTAAATGGGTGAACAAAGGAGTGGATTTTTTTTTTTTTAAGGAAGAGCTAAAAGAAAAGAACACATAGAAACTGATTTTTAAAGACATATAATCCCAGAAGTCAAAAGGATTTTAGATATCACCTACTTAGCAGAAATGGCCTTCCCTATATCCTACCACCCACTCAAGGCAAAATCACTAATGGGTCATAGCACACTGTCCTGCTTACCACAGATGTAGTTTCAGAACACTTCACATAACACTTCACACATCTACAACCAAATTCAATGAAATTGACATGCAAAATAAAATTGATTTGCTATCCCTGATCTAGGTCAGCCCCCTCATTTGCAACATGGGCCCTCTTAACCTTTTCCAGTCAGTCCCCAAATATGTTGTTTCTACTCTATGCCTTATCTAGCAGTCATTTTAAAGAAGATTCTGTCTTTTTCAAAGAAACATAGCTACAGGGCCTGGAAACTGGGTTTTATGTGGATGTCAGCCTGGCTCCCACAATGTGATGCCGTCCTGCCAAGCACAAGTTGGGCTTCCAGAGTCCTAATATTGCTTATGTCCAGATGCGAGAACATATGCCACTCATGAGTGGCGCTGGCCTCGGTGCTGAAACATAGATCTGTGTATATGAGACAGTAAAACCTACGTTATTGAGGATTTAGGGTGTTTGCTTTGCTGAATGAGGGATTAGAGACCAGAAAGCCCAAAATGACCATCCATTTGCAGAAAATCAGAGCTTGAGAATTAGAACTATTAGACGTGTGCTGTAACCCAGAGTGTCCTATTAGAACTCTCCCTAACTCCTTAGCCCCATATCCATCAATAGGCTATGTGAGGACAGATCACCAGTTCCCCTACAGAGACACTGAATGCATGCAGCCAGGAAGTAGTCATCAGGTGAAAGGCAGTTTTCCCAGTTATATGCCTGGGAGCAGGCATCTGTGGGTGGGATACCTGGTGAGCAGCCACAGTGGCCTGAGGGCTAATCATCAGAGCAGGAGGTTCAAGACTGGCATCTTGGGGATCTCACTGAACAGCCTTCTGCTGAGTAATGTTCAGGCTTTCAAGTGGCCTTGCCTCCACCGTTTCTTACCAAAATCTGAGGAAAAGCTTGACACTCAACATTCAGCACCCTTTCAACTCATATGTCCATACCTTCTCTTTGCTGCTCAGAAATCCCAACAGAATTTTTGCTTGTTTGACAAAACCAGAAGGGATGTATTCCTCAGTCCCTCAGCTTCCCATGATCAATGAGGCTGTCAGAGAGTGTTTAGTGTGAGTTCCCTCTTTTCCCATCTTCCATAACACATAGATCAGGCCACATGCAGTTTGGGCAATGAGAATCAGTGCCCACTGATTCTGAGTATCCCCTCCTCACATGGCTCCATGAAAGAAAAGAAGAGAGAGGAGGGTAGAGAAATTAAAAAGAAGAAAATAAAGGGAAAAAAAGAAAGGAAAGGAAAGAAAGGAAAGGGAAAGAAAAGGAAGGGAAGGGAAGGGAAAGGAAATTCACAGGCCTAAGGAATCTGGAGAGGGAGGAGAGAGGTGTATGTCTGATACACTGATCACAAAAAAAAAAGATTTCTCAAACCTTTTAATCCCAAACATTTTTTTTTTCATATTATGCCTGATCAAAACTCATTACTTGAAGTCTGAATTTCACCTACAACTGTTACGGTTTCCTTTCCTTCCTCTCTTATCCAAAAGAAGTCATGATACCAAGCATCGTGGACAATAAGAAAAATTTTGGAGGTCATTGCCCAGTGCTTCTCCTCTCTGTCCCTCCTACATTTTGTCCTGGTCAGCAGCCTTGCCCAGGTCTCAGCCTGCCCTCCAGACAACCCATTCCTCTTCTTTCTTTCAGAAGAATCCAGTGGTAGGGCACATGGGGAAAAGCAGAATAATCAAAACACAGAAACCCCAGGTTTGAGAGGACTGCCAGAATGAAACAGGAGCCAAATCTTTATTTCTCTATTTTTCAGCACCTACTAGAGGTCCTGGGACAGAGCAGCCTCCCAGAAACTGAGATGAATGAATGAATGAATGAATGAAATCAAAGCATCCATAAGGATAGACTCTAAGTCCTTCTTTATGTTTTTCAAATTCCAAAAGAAGGTGAGAGCAGCTCAGGAGGAGGAAGTCACTTCTGCAAAAGCTCTGCTAACACTGAAGGTCTAAGATGTCAGCCCATCAACCTGGCTGTGGAGGGGAGTCTAGGCAGGAAATTAAGCAACTACATCCATCATATTTATTGAACAACTCCTCTCTAAAAGACACTTGTAAAGGAGGTCAGTCATGCACACAAATTCTCAAACTCTGAAAGGGAATGTTCTTCTCACTTTACATTGCTCTCTGCTTACTCTCCACACTCCAGCCTCACTTGCCTTGTTTTTGTTTCTCAAGCATACGGAGTCTTTTCCTGCCTCCTGACTTTGCCTGTTGCTGTTCTCTAGGACTGAGCCCCAGGTCTCCAGCCTTGCATGCAATTGGCCCTACCACCCTGCAAGTTATAGCTCAAATTTGACCTTTTGACAGAGGCTTTCCGTGATCCTCCAATGTAAAAAGCCCCTCCCAAGATTCTCCCTAGCTCTTTGTCATGTGAATTCCTTCTTATATCTTATTCAACATCTGTGTTTATTTAGTGTATTTGCCTGTCTATTATACCCCTACCATATAAGCTCCTGAAGTATATGGGGATGATGAACAGTATGAGTTCTAGAATTAGACTGCTTGTACCAAATGTCAACTTTGTCACTCACTGAACATGTGACCTTGATTAAATTACCTAAATACTATGCCCTGGATTCCTGACCTATAAAATGCAATTTATAATAGAACCTTATCGTTAACAGTGCCTCATAAACAAATGTCATGAAATTTGTTAATGCACACGAAGAATTCAAACATTGCCTCGTACAAATAAGGAGCCCAGTGAAAGTTAACTTTTCTCATTGCTGTTATTTACTGCAACATCCATTATCTCTATCGTGGTGCCTAGCACAGAGTGTGGCATAAGAGGAGCTTAGAATAGACTCAGAATATCTGTTGAACAAATGAAAGCATGCATGCATGAATAAGAACCTCCACAGAAGCCTAGAGAAGATGTGATGGCACTGAGAGAAAGGCAGCTTACTTCCTGAGGAGGCTCAGGCAGGAGAAGCTGCAGGATGAGGACAGCAGGACCAAAGCAGATTCTTGGAGGAACTGAGGGAGCCCTTAGGTCTCACTGTGACTGACCCAGGCCCAGACATAAGAAGTTCTAGAGGGACTTGGGAGGAATGGATTCTGGGGAATAGTTAGGGTGTAGTGGGAGAGATCACTTTATGTTGGTGAAGATGTAGAGAAAAAGGAACCCTCATGCACTGTTGGTGGGAATGCAAACTAATGCAGCCACTGTGGAAAACAGTGTGAAGTTTCCCCCAAAAGTTAAAAATAGAACTACCCTATCGTCCAGTAATTGTACTATTAGATATTTACCCAAAGAATATAAAAACACTAATTCTAAAGGAAATATGCACCCTTAATTTATTGCAGCATTATTTACAATAGCCAAATTATGGAAGCAGCCCAAGTGTCCATTGATAGGTAAGTGGATAAGGATGTGGTGTATATATTTAATGGAATATTACTCAGTTGTTAAAAAAAAAAAAAAGAATGAAATCTTCCCATTTGCAACAACATGGATGAATCTAGAGAATTATAATAACAAGTAAAAAAAAAAAAAGTCAATCAGGGGCCCCTGGGTGGTTCAGTGGGTCAAAGCCTCTGCCTTCGGCTCAGGTCATGATCCCGGGACCCTGGGATCAAGCCCCGCATCGGGCTCTCTGCTCGGCAGGGAGCCTGCTTCCTCTTCTCTCTCTGCCTGCCTCTCTGCCTACTTGTGATCTCTGTCTGTCAAATAAATAAATAAAAAATCTTTAAAAAAAAAGTCAGAAAGAGACAAACACCAAATGATTTCACTAATATGTGGAATTTAAGAAAACCAACAAAGAAAAAAGAGATAAATGAAGAAACAGACTCTTAACTATACAGAACATGGTTACCAGAGGGGCGGTGGAGCAGGTATGGATGAAGTAAGAGAAGGGGACTAAATGTACACTTATCCAGGGGCTCCTGGGTACCTCAGATGGTTAAGCATCTGCCTTTGGCTCAGGTCATGATCACCAAGTCCTGGAATCGAGCCCCACATCCTGGGATGGGCTCCTGGCTCTTCAGGGAGTCTGCCTCTCCCCACTGCTCATTCTCTCTCTCTGTCCCTCTCTCTCTCTCTCTCTGTCTCAGATGAATAGATAAAATCTTTGGGGGAAAAAAAAGAGTACACTTATCCTGATGAGCACTGAGTAATGAACAGAATTGGTGAATACTGTATTGTATACCTGAAACTAATATAAAACTGTATTCTAACTATACTGGAATTTAAAAAACAGATCCCGGGGTGCCTGGGTGGCTCAGTGGGTTAGGCCGCTGCCTTCGGCTCAGGTCATGGTCTCAGGGTCCTGGGATCGAGTCCCGCGTCGGGCTCTCTGCTCAGCAGGAAGCCTGCTTCCCTCTCTCTCTCTGCCTGCCTCTCTGTCTACTTGTGATCTCTCTCAAATAAATAAATAAAATCTTTAAAAAAAATAAAAAATAAATAAATAAAAAATAAAAAACAGATCCCTTTAGGCGTCTAAAGCCATACAACTGAACCTTCCCCATAGATGCAGGGTTTTGAGAAGGCCAGGGTCAGCCTCCTCACTGTAGCTCAGGAAGAATGATGTCTGTGCTGGAAAGGAAGGGAGGGAGAAGGGGGAGTGGGAGGGCTGAGAGTCCTGGAGACCAAAGGACCATTTCCAATTTGTTATGGGGAAATGAGAATGTTCAAAATCCAAAGCTGACCAGAGGCCTCCTGATAAAGGAGAAGAGCTTAAAGTTTTCCTCTCCTTTCTCTCTATGGGTCATGAGCTCAACCACCCAAAACAACACATGCACACACATCCAGTGAAAGTCATTGCAGAAACAAGTCATGTGTGCCTGTCAGAGGTTCCCGGACCCTGGGGAATTCACCCCAACTGCTCTATCCTCTCAACTCCCCCACTCTGGTGAGGGAGGGGCTGCAATAACAGGTGAGCACATGCAGCATGTGGTAGGTGGGAAGAGTCTTCCTGGACCAGGACTTCCACATCAAAAGGGGGGCCTCAACAACTAGACAATGAAGCCCAGCCCTGGATCTCAGATAGGCAAAGAGCAGCTCAGCTGCTTTCTGTTACCTCTCTGGGGTGGTTGGTGAGCTGAGGAGGAAGGGTGGTCAGAAAAGGAAGTACAATTATAAATCAGGGGAAGGCCAAATCTCCTGCCGAAAGAGAGGTCTGCAGAGGCAGAGGGAACCCACAAGGGGAACAATTAACTGATAAGAGTAAACTAATTGCTATTCATATTAAATTAGGGCACAGGTGATTTGGAGAAAGCCTATGGACCCTCCCAGATGTTTTTTGGGTTTTGCATTGCAGATGATGGTTTTATGGAATCCTTCTGGGAGTCAGATTACAGGAGCTGGGCCAGGACCAAAGCGGGGACAGGGCTCCCATCCTGTTTAACTACACAATAAACACATAACAGCTTGTCCCAGAGGACAGACTCAGACTCTGCATACTAAACATTTTGGTGGTAGGCTTTGGGGGCCTTTAAGAAGAGGGGCTCACTTACTTCTGGCAAAGAAGAGGGAGAAGAGGAAGATCAATCATTCAGGGAGATTCAGGGGCTGCTCCAGATGTTTGGAACAAGGGCTTAAATCGTGGGTTGCACTAAATCCAGATGTGGAAGGGAAGGGTTTCCACAGATCTGCAGAGGCCAAGCAGGAGAACAGAGAAGAGAGTAGAAGGCAATCATTGCAGCCCCAACCACCCTGTGGGGTCTGGTGTGTGTGTGTGTGTGTGTGTGCACATATATGTCTATCTGTGCGGGTTTTCAGGTATGCACATCTGCATGCATGCATAAATGCACTCCAGGAATAGGAGAGTTGTGTATGTCTGCATGTGTATCTGCCTCTGTGTGAACATTTTGTATCTATATAGCTGTTTGTGTATTTATATGTGTTCACGCACTTGGGGTATTGCCAAAACTTCCCACTGAAACTAATGGCAGGCTGTTTTCTCTTCACTGAGGCTTATCATGCTAATTTTAATCCCACATTATTGTTTTAAGTTGGCTCTAAAAATTATTATTAAAAAATTCTGTAAACAGAGCCTGGGGCTAAATTGCAAGACAGGTCCCTAGAAAGGGGTTTTATTATCACTATTGTTCTTATAACAATAGTGAGGTTCGTGAAGCTCGCCACCCATCCTGTTCCATCTGGTTAGCCTCCCTTTAGTGAAAGGAAGAGCAGCCGAGAACACCTGCAGACAGTGTCCAACTGGCCACAGCCCGTCAGGACCAGATGGGACTGATAACCACTTAGTCTAACACCTGGTTTTATTACGGAAAAGAATGGCTGTGAAGGACTGACTACCCAGTCACCCAGGTAGTGTCTTCACAGTCAGCCTGAAGCTCTTCATTGCCTGAGCTTACCACAAGGAGGCTGTGCCCTGTCCTGGGGGAATTGATGGCAAAATGGATGTAACCCCTGTCATAGCCTCACATAGTCCACACATTGCTGATCCTGATATCCTCTGTGGGCTTCAGTCCCCTTGTTTATAAAATGATGGGCTAGAACCAGAAACTCTACAAGGGTATTTCTACCCTACTATTTGGTGATTGTATATCCAGGACCAGCGGCTTTAACTGGGGAGACGGGCAGTTTGTACTCCATGCAAACTCATGGCCATGTCCCTCCTCTGCACTCTCTTGATCTTCCCTTTCCTGCTCCAGTTGGTGCGGTGGGGAAGTAGAATGTGAGGACAAGGAAAACTTGATCTCTGAAAAGTTTCTCTTAGCAGAGTCTAAGGTGCAAGGGTTATTAAAATAGGGGAAAAAGAAAATAGAGTAGGGATTGCTGTAATTCGTACATCACTAAGAGAATGAAGAAATGATCCTGTGCTATAGCAGAAGGTACTCAGGTTAGATGTGGAAGAACTTCCCTGATGGCAAGGAGAGCTGTTAAACAGTTAAGGAAGAGAGAATAGGAGGGAATAAGAGAGTGGGACAGCTGTCCTCAGAGACAGTAATTACATTTTCAAATATCTGTGAGATGGTATGGATGATGAGGCCCCTTCCTCATCTCAAGATCTTGACCAAAGTAACTAATTCTGAAGCCCTTGTCCCTATCCCATCCTCCACCCACCACACATACTCATGTAAGGAGCAGGGCAGGGCCTGGCTGGGTAGTGACCAGGGTCAGGAAGGCGGTGGGGGAAGGGGAAGGGATTCTGCTTCTCAGAATCAGCCCAGGGTACATAGAAAAACTGCCTGGTGGTACTACTTTGACTCAGCAATGCCTGACAGTGGGTCTAGGGTTGGTGGAAGGAAGAAGGCATCAGACCTTGTGGGAGAGTTAGAGTTCCTAAAAAACACTGACATCCTCTGGCCCTGCTGTGACTAGAACCCCAGCTACAGGAACTGGCCTCTGCTGGGGCTGTGAAGAGAACACAGGATGGCCCTGACTACAGGTGTCCAGGAAGACGACAAGCCTGGGTGTACAAAACCTTTAAAACATTTATAAGGATAGCTTCTAAGTCTCTGGCAACTTGACACAAGAGCATTTGGAAGTATCTCCATAGCTAGCTACCTGCCATGGCTGTATCTGTACCCCATACATACATGCACACACATGTGCCTACGCAAGGACTCCCTGGTTACACACACCCCCAGCCCACCCAACACACACAGGCAGGAAACATGCAGGGGCATCTTTGCCCAGGGAGCCCTGGGAAATTACTGGATAGCCTACTAGCCCCCTTCTCTCCATCTCTGCTCCTTCCTTCCCAGCTCGCTCTCTACCCTGCGCATTGCCTCCCTGCTTTCTCTTCGGAATGTCCAAGGCACTGTGGGAGGGGGAGTGGAGGCTAACCCTCAGCAGCTGGACATGCCCTTCGACAAGGCAGCAGTGCCGACAGATGGGGCCATTCTGTTGGCCGGTGCCTGAGGACCCCCATCTCTACCACACATAGACAGCCCTGTATCCAGGCAGGTACCACCCACCCCCACCAGCGATCTCCTACTCCTGGGTGCCTGAAGCCAAGCAGGGAGCCGCACCCTCCCCACTCCCCAGCTCTGCCTCCCGGTCCCAGAGAACCGCCCCCCAACTGCCCAGCCCGGAAACAATCACCCTTTGAGAAAGGCTGCCAAGCTGGGCGCCAGGAACAGCCAGGATGGAGGCGGGGTGGGATGGGGGTGCAGGCAACGGGCCGGGAGAGCTTTAACTCTAGAGAGCCGAGGCCCGGTGTGCTCGCCAACCCCCCCCCCCCCGCCCCCGCAGCCCCTGCTGTAGCGCCTCAAACCTGAGCCGCCTAGTCTGGGGAGGGGTTGTGTGTAGGGGGCGGGGGGGGCGATACCAATCACGGGGGGGGTCGCCACCTCCTCCTCGCGCCCCCCGCCTCGGCTGGCGAGGTTGGTACCGCCCATTAGCGGCGCGGGTCCCGCCGGCAGCTAGCTCGCGCTCGGGGGCGGGAGCGGGGAGAGTGGGGGCGGGGAGAGAGGGGTGGGGGCGGGGCGGCAGGCGCTGTCAGAGCCGCGGCTGCACCGGAGCATCGGCTGCCGCCGAGGGGACTCCGCGCCCTCCGGGTCGGCTCGGCTCCGGCCGCCCCGCGCCTCCCCCCTCGCCGCCCCCCGAGCCTGCCCCCCTTGCTTCCCCCACCCCGTCCCCTGTGCCTCCCCCGCCCCTACTCCCCCACCCCCTGTCTCCCAGCCTGCGCCCTCCCAGCGCTCCCAGGCTCCGGTTGCAGCCTCTCTGAGCCCAGGAGCCGGGCCGGGGCGGCGGGCGGGCGGGCGCGCGGACCCCGCGGCTATGAAGTGGCCCCCAGGGGCCCGGAGCCCGAAAGCCCCCGGGGAGGGAGGTGCGCGCGGCCCAGGGCAGCAGCCGAGGGGCTCCGGGGCCGGCGCATAGGGGCCGCCGCCCACCATGGACCGCGCCGGGGTCGATCTGGACTCGCCACCGCAGGTCAGTGCCCCCGCGCCCCCCGCGCGCTGCCACAGCGCAAAGAGTCCCTTTATGCGTCCCCATCAGTACCCACGCCATGTCCTCCCGTGCACGCGCGCGCGCGCGCGTGTGTGTGTCTGTGTGTCTGTGTGTCTGTGTGTGTGTGTGTGCGCGCGCGCGCGCGCAGCGGGGGCAGCTGGAAAGGGGCCGGGAACCCGGCCGCGGCTGGGAGGCGCGGCGGCCGAGGGGCTGCGAAACAAAACCCCGGTGGTGCCTGCCCTCCTCCCGGCCGGCCTTAAGGGGAGAGAGAGCTGGTTCTCGGCAGCTTCCAACAACTGACCCAGGCTCTGAGCTCTTGCTCCGCTTTCCACCTCAGCAGGTGGTTCCTGTCTCGCGGAGGAGTCAGGGGTAGCACACCCGCCGCACCCTTGCTCCCCAGCAGCCATTCCCAGTCGCTCTATAGCCGCAGGTATTGGCAAGTTAACTCTCTTAGGGGAACCCAGCCTCTGCCACTCTACTGGGGAGTCTGAGGGGCTAGAAGGTGGTAAGGGTGGCAAAGGGCTCTTGGGCCCATCAGTGTAGCCAGGAAGGAGGCATGACCAAGTTCACCACCCACCCCGATGCACCTGACATCCTGATTCTTCTGAAGTCAGAGCGTAAAACTTTAGAAAAGGAAGCTGATAGGTGAGGCAGGATAGAAGAAAGGAGAAAGCCATAGGATCTCACAGTGCCAGAGAAAGGAGGTGACAGCCTGGTACCAGGCAGCTTAGGTCAAGAGACACCCCTTCCCCCACACACATATGAATACATAAACAATCTTGACTAGCCTCCCCTTCCCACCCAGCCAGGCCTACCATCAGCCATGAACTATTCTGATGAATTCTTGTAGAAGCTGGAGCTAAAGGATTCCAGGGATTTCCAATTCACAGGACTCTGAAGGGGACCTCTGCTGACAGTTGCTAGCCCTATGCTGGTGGGGCAGCTCTATCTGTATGAGTACCAATCTGGATAGAGAAAGCATTGGGATCCGTTTGGGTTCCGTGGCTTACACTGGAAAAGGATTGGGTGTGAATGTCCTAGTGTGTAATAGCACTGTGAAGTTATTATGTGTTTGTTTGGAAATGGGAAGCTCACAGCTTCTTAAGTTGGGGGTTGTGGGGGTGTGTGGCTTCACAGGACTGATGCTCTAGTGTTTTCTAAGATTTGTCTTCTGTGCCCCATGTCACCCTACCTCTGCCAATAGCCACCACAGAGATTGAGACATTTCCTCCCAGAACTTGATTAACTGGTGACCATTATTGGCCTTACTGGACCAAACAACAAGTTCCCCGTTCATATGGAATAAAGACCCTTCCCATGAGACCCTCAAAGAAGCTGTCCACTCTGCCAAGTCTGTGTCCGGCACACCCAAAGGTTCTGGAGTTGCCATTTCCTTCTGCCCCTTTTGGTGAGAACAAGAAAGCTTGCCAAGGTTAATGGAATAGGGAGGATTAATGAATTTGTGCCTCATTCAGCCCAGGAACCATGTGGTTTGCTGTGCCCTTTTCTCTACCTGATCCTAGATGCTTGGAAATCACTCTGTTTTCAGGCATGTTAGAAGTTCATATCTGCTGGATTGAATATATGCATATAGGTTTCTGGGTGAGCAGGCACTAACTGGTCCACCTGAAGCATGGGGCAGGTAAATCACTGAGGTGGGACAGCTCCAACGACAGGATTGGAGCCTGCAGCAGAGACCAGGGGCTCCAGAGGAGCATGGGGGAAGCGGGTAGCTCAGTTCCCTGTCTCTGGCATCTGGATAGACCTGGATTTACCCACAGTAGTTTGAGGGGTGAGGGGAACAAGTCGACTGTACTTCTTGTTGTGAAGCATAAGGTGAGGAGGTAGGACAGGAGCTTTGCAAGTGTGAGAAGTGCAGAAGGATGAGCTGATTGGGAGTCAGGCTCAAAGATAGGGGAGCTCGTGGGTTCAATTTGGCTAGGAAAGAGGAATGAGCAGGCCTAGAGATGCCCGAGAGCTCCTATCTGCTGACACTGGAAGAGAAGCTAGGCAGGGCTCAGGAAGAAAAGGAATCCGAGAGTCTGAGGCAGGCAGTGGAGCCAGCCTGAGACAACAGACAAAGACACAGAAGCGTGCTCACGGAACGATGGTGTGGGGGGCCCAAAGGCAGAGCTGTGGCTTGCCCAGTGGTGCTGTTGGGGCCAGTCCAGGGCCTCCCAAGCTCCACAGTACCAGCAGCCATCCACCAAGGCAGGGTGGAGGGGTCCTCAAAGGAGCCGTCGGACAGTCTCCTGAGGAAGGCCCTTTCCAGGCCTCCGATGAATGCGAGGGAAGGTTCAGAGGGATGCTTAAAGGCAGAAGAGGGCTGGCTGTTGGATCAGTGTCTTCAGGAAGACCTTCTTGCCCAGGCTCATCCCTCAGTGTTGAGGGCTTCCCCCGTCTCCTGGCCCCTGCCCCACTACCCCTCCTCAAACTGGGATGCATGGAGTGGGGAAGGGTGTGGACTCTGGAGAGACTGGCTCTGGGAAGAAAGAAAAGAAAAGCCTCTTTCATGATGCCCCAGGCCTCCAGACAAGACATTTGGAGACCCTGCAGAAGAGCATTGGGCTATGGAAGTAGTGCAGTGCAGGGCACAGGCTCTCAGCCAGGTCTGGCCCTCCATGACCAGTTTAGTGGACTTTGGGAAAAACTGAGCCCTCTAAGCCCTGGTTTCCTAAAAACCTAACCTGAGGAAGCCTCATCTCACCAGGCTGTTTTTAGGTGAAGTGCCAGATAAATGTTAATTTATGTACTTATTTTATATACCCTCCCCCACATTCTTCCAGGATCTGGATGGCTCTAGAATTTGGAGTAGCAATTCTCTGGCCAACCATGGAACCAATTACACTGGGATGGTTATAGTCTCTCCATCTCCCACGCCACTCCACCCCATCTGCTTTGCCACTCCTCCAGACTCTAGGCCTTCCCCAGGCCCACCTGGGATGTGCCTCTGTTGCAAGGACACTCTCATGTCTTCTTGGAACAACAGCAACTGCAGTGTTTTCATGTCTAATTAGTGGTCAGTGTAATTGTTCCAATTCATCAGCTAGTGATTTCATAAAACAATTTATGCAACTTAGAAGAACTCTAGCTCTGTGACCTCTTATTATCCATGCTGAAAAATGGCAAGGTGGACAGATGTCACTCAAAATTCCTTTCACTTCCATAGATGTTGACTGAGCACCTACTGTGTTCTAGGCCCTGGGCCAGTGCTAGGAACATAAGGCATCAAATAATCCAAAATCGGGAGTTTTTATTTAGCTTTTGGAAGGGTTATGTGGGTTGCTTTTTTTTTTTTTTTTTTTTTTTTTGCAGCTACAGCAAATTTACTTTTCTAATGAGGTTCAGCTCCAGCCAATATTAAAATGAGTCTGCGCTCCCTGTGCACACCAGCTGACAGCAGGGCAGGCAGCCTCCCGGCCAAGTGCCTGGCAGGGATTAGGGCTTTGCCACCAATAAGCCCAAAAGTGGAGAGTTTCAGTCTGGATCACCAAGAGTTGACTGGATTTAGGGATAAACCTTGCCCACAGGGCTACCAATCTCACAAAGTATTAGAGGCACGGGCAGGGCTTCTTCTTGTATGTGTGAACTGTGAGCTGTTCTTATCTCTTTATGATGGGAAGAAGGCTGGAAGGAGCAGAGATAAGACAGCATGGCCTAGATTATTTGGAGTGGAAATATAGGACCAGACCTGAGGTTGGGAGCCTGGTTCGGCCAGTCCTCCCTGACTGGCTAGGTATGGCTGAGCTCATCCTTTCTCCCTCCTTCTTCTTCTCTCCATCTTGCTTTTTTCCTTATGAGGCGGTTAGGCAATTGGGCCTCTGAGGCCATGAGTCTCTTTAGGCTCAACACCCTGGGCTATTCATCTGACCATCATTCAAAAACCTCTATAGCCCAACACTAGATGTGGGGTGAGCTGCTTTCCCTCCCATAGTGGGCAGTCTTCCATTCACACCAGCCATATTTTGAGAGCCAGTGGCCACCATATTGGACAGCACAGATACGGAACATTCCGAGCATCACAGGAAGTTCTACTGAAAGTGCCATTCTAGACTCGACATGGATGGTTTAGCAAGGTGGCTAAGAGAATGGGCTCTGGAGCCTGACTGGCTAAATTCAAATGCGGCTTTGCTACTTAATAACCGTGTAGCCTTGAGACATTCATTACTTATCCTCTTGGTGCCTCAGATTTCTCATCTCTAAAATGGGGATAATCCCAGGGTGTTTATGAGAAGAGAATGAGTCATTACGGTTAATCATGATAATCACTCAGAGAATGCAATAGTAAGCGCTTTGCCTAGCAATTTCTATTACTCATTTATTTAACAATTCACTTAACAAACACTTAATGAACAACACACTTTATGCCAGCGTGATGCCAGGTGCTGGAGCTGTCAGTCATCAGCCTGTGACCTTGCTCCCTGAACCTCAGTTTCCTCACCTGTGATGGGAATGTGCCAGATAGTAACCCCTCACCACTGCCCCGATGAGATGCACTGAGATGAGTAATGTCTTCCTTTGCCCATGATACTTCTGGATAAGCAGGGCTAACATTTCTGGAAGTGGATACAACTTAAGTTCTCTTTTTATTGGAACCACTCTCACCAAAAAAAAAAAAAAGCATTTCCTAAGCCTCCATAAGTTCGAAATAAAGGGAGCAAATGAGGTCCCAGCTGCCTCCAGCATCTTGTTGAGTGGGGAAAGAAACAACTGGCGGCAGGGGTGGGGCGTGGCTCTTGCCTGGGCTCACCCCCTCCCTGGTCTGGAGGGAAGGAAAGCTAGGAGGCCGCTGCCCTGGGCTCAACAGTGGGAAGAGGCCAGGAGGGAGCAAGGCCCTTGGCTGGACAGAATGTAAAAATCGGCTGGCTGACCCAGTAACTCGTCACAGCTGTGTCAGCAGCTCACTGTGTGACAGAATCTTGTAGAACCTCATCTTCCTCATCTAAAATATGAGGAGTGTAAATCATGTGAACATTGCCCCACCTGAATTAAACCACTTACCTTGGTAAAGGAAATTTGTCTGAGAAGCAAGAATTTGCCATGTGTAGCCACAAACTATTGGATGAACACTGAAGACTATCTGGGCTATAAGGTGTTTTGTTTTTTTTTTTTAAGATTTTATTTATTTATTTGAGAGAGAGAGAGACAGTGAGAGAGAGCATGAGCGAGGAGAAGGTCAGAGAGAGAAGCAGACTCCCCGTGGAGCTGGGAGCCCGATGCGGGACTCGATCCTAGCACTCCGGGATCATGACCTGAGCCAAAGGCAGTCGTCCAACCAACTGAGCCACCCAGGCGTCCCAGGGCTATAAGGTTTTGCACAGAATTTGGATTCTGTGACTCTGGGTTGATTCCTTCTTTTTATAGGTAAGAAAACCAATGCCCAGAGAGGTTCCAGGCCTATCTCAGGTCACACAGCACTGTTGTGCCTTTTCCTAGACTGTGACCTCAGTCTCCCAACCCCCTACTTCTCCCTCTCTGTTAGGCTGCCTGTCCTTTTGGCAGAACAGAGATGCACAACAGGGAAGCAGGAGTTGCCTCACCCAGGGCATGGGGTAAGAGGCTGACACTTGAACCCCAGGGCTCCTTTCATCCAGTCTGGGACAAGTCTTCTCTCCCCTCCTCTGACAACTGGCCCAAGAAGACGAACCTAAACTATCTCTGACAGGACCCCAGGGAAGGTCAGATCCTTCCAGCCACAGGCAATGTGTTAAAAATACGTAGAAAACTTTAATTAAATCAGTGAATCATTAACCTGCTACTGTATGTCCATGTACACTCTGACCAAAGGAATAAGTTCAGCCTGGAAATCATCAGTCTGAGAGAGCCATCAGGGGCCCTCCATGGCTTGACACTGAGGTTCTGGGGCCACCTGGCTCCAGCTCAACCCAGACCCGAAGCTTCTGGGTCCCTATTGGCTGATTGGGGATGTCCTATGGGATGTGTTCTGAAGCCTAAGGATATCCAGGCATCTTTCTCAGCCCACCTCCCCATCACCAGCATCCTGATGCCCTTAGAGATAGATAAGTGCTGACTTCTGAAGATGTTAGCACCCTGTCCCCTGGAAGGTGTAGTTAATAAGATAATACAACCAGGGTGAGCAGACCACATGAGGCTTTTCAAGGAGATGCCGCTTCTCTGTGGCCATCCTGGGGACCTATTTATTTCTCCCACTCACTACTTCATGCTCTCTTCTCCTCTACCCGCTTCATGCACAGAACACAGACCAGGAAGGACCACCCTAGGTTCCAAAGCAATGGCCGGCCAGCACTCCCCCCAGGGCTGCAGAATCCTTGTTCCAGGGCAGCAGCTTTCTCCCACCCCAGCCTGCTTAGGTGAATGTAAAGCCTCTGGGCACGTTATTTTCTTTTTCCATCAGAGCTTTTGAATTTAAGCTGAAGTGTTACTAGCCTAACTCATCACTTGTTGATACCAACTTCTTCTCCCACTCATAAATCTCTCTCTCTCTCTCTGGAAACAAATGCCCCAGCTTCTCTCTCCCTCCCCAGGCCCCATGACTGGGCAACACAGCAGGCTGCTCTATGTGTGAGTGCGTGCATGTGTGCATGTGTGTCTGCATTCATGTGTGCACACACTCCTCCACCACACCTCGCTCGGTCGTAGCAGCACCTCTGGAACCTCTGTAGGGTTCTCTGTGCATGTTTCCTCACGGCAGCACTCCCCCGTGACAGCCACCAGGCAGGGGCACCCAGCAGCCCCACTTGGAACTAAAACACAGGGGCCCACTCCAGCCCTGCTGCCAGGAAAGCCCTCTGACCCATCATCCCCTCTCCCTGCCTAGATGCAGGCCCTAAGGGATGTGTCATTGTTGGCAGATCTAACCAGACCTCCTGGACAACCAGTTCTTTTTGGTGTGAGCAGTAAAACAAGAAACACACATAACATGAAAATTACCAGCTGAGCCATTTCTCCGTGTTCGGCAGTATTAAGTACATTCATATTGTCATGCAGCCGTCTATCTCCATAACTTTTTCATCTTGCAAATTGGAAAGTATATTCCTTAAACTGCAGTTCTCCACTTCTCCTTCCCTCGGCCCCAGGTAAGCACTGTTCTACCTTCTGTTTCTGAGTTGACTCCTTCCAATAACTCAGGTAAATGGCGCCGTACAATATCTGTTCTTCTGTGATTGGCCTCTTTCATTTAGCGTAGTGTCCTCAAGGCTCATCCATATTGCAGTGTTGCTCAGGATCCCTTCCTTTCTCAGGCGGAGTACTACTCCATTGTACATGTACACTGCATTTTGTTTATCTGGTCAGACAGTTGACCAGTTCTTTGGTGCCAGGCCATGGAGCAAGAAGTGCTTGATAATGGTGGTTCTCCCCACTTGACCTTCCCATTCACGGGGTGTCTCAGTATAAGGGCCCAGCAGAGACCTCTGTGCTCTGAGTTAACCTACATGACAAGCATCATAGGAACACAGAGAGGAGAGAGACCCATTTTATTTGAAGAGAAGGGTGTATTTTTTGGACCTCTGGTTGCTCCCTTCACTGCCCAGTGCTGACAGAGCCTCCTCAGTGCCCAGCCCCTGTGAGGCATTCCCCAGGAGAAATGTACCTGGCCCAGTCATGGAAGGTCAAGTGGGGAACTGTTCCTTGAGGAACAGTATGGAGAAAAATATTCCAGGCAGAGGTACCTGCCAGGGAGGTAAGGCCAACACCCTGTCCCAGACCCCTCCCTACCTGCCACCTTCTCAGGACCCTGAGAAAGAAATCTGTCCCATGCTCCCCAGAGCTCTTTCCTGGGGCAGGAGCCCTTGGTGATCCCAGAGAGCCCCTATGTATGTGGCAAGCCTGCCTTACCACCTGCGTTTGCACTGTGCAGGCTCCTTCTTGGTGATCTGTAGCCCCCCTGCTGCTGGCAGTATAACACACAGCCTGTAAAACACAAAGATAGTGTCAGCATAATCTACCGTCTGGGGGACTGAGATTTAGGGATCCTCCATTCATCACACTCATGCCAGCCTGCCCATGGTGGGGAGGGCACATGCTGCCCACTCTAGACTCACAGGCCTACTGAGGCTGGGCTCGCCACACTCCCCCCTCCACCTTCAATGCCTTCCCTTAACTAGTCTCCACCCAGGCAATAGGGTGAGCTAATGCCAGGAGGGATCGAAGGGATATGGCAGAAGTAACAGAGGAAATTGGGCAGCCTCCAAGGGGGGAGATGAAACTTTCCAGGAACCTGGCCTGCTTCCAGGGGAGAAAGGGCAGCAATGACAGGCCTCAGGGATCAATAGCACCAGCCCCTTGCTGATGGTCAGCTCTCAGCCCCAAGGCTGCTAGAGTCTCCAAGTCCTGACATCTCTGGAGACAGAAGAGAAGAAGGGGCATCTGACCTGAAATCCCCAGTCCTTCCCTGAGCGTGCGTCTCAGAGAGTTGGGCAGAAACCTGGGCTGACGTTGTGGTGGGGGCAAGACAGGGAAGTGTCCCAACACCAGGGCAGGCCCGGCTGTCTACTCCTGGCACAGCCTTTCAGTTCTGTGCTCGGCTTCTGAATCTGTAAAAAAGGAACAAAGGAAGCAGTGCCTTCCCAAGGGAGCTGTACTGAGAGACGACGCTGGGCAGCTGTATGTGAAAGAGCTTGGTAAACTACGAAGAGCCTGCGAGAGGGGTCAGCCCAGCCCGGAGGTCAGAACAGGGCCCGAGTGCTGGGTTTCCTAGGCATGGCCTCTCCCCAGGGCCAGTCTGCCTTCTCCGGGCCACAGCAGGCAGGCACCTCTCTTTATTATCCTGCTGTGTGCCCATGTGCCTGCTTTCTGTGGGGGCCATTCTCAGCACAGCCTCATCCTTAGAGGGAGGAATCTGCTAGAAACGCTGTCCCAGAGGCCGATTGCACTGACCGGAGAGGAAGGAACTGAGATGCTCCCTCTCTCTTCCCCTTCTCTTTTAGGCACTTGGATTTAGCTGAATCTTAAAAGAAGTTGTAATTACTATTTTACATTACATTATCTAACATTTTTAGTACTCATCGTTTGTAGGCCTCTCGCTGGATGTTTTCCATGGTTCCCTCACTTGATCCCAAAAATAGGTCAGTAAGAGTTACAGATAAGGAAATTGAGTCACAGGGATATCAGTGCAATTTTTGCTTTGTGTCAGGGCTGGACCCTATGAAGGGATCCAGAGGTAAGTAAGGCCTGGTGCCCCCAGAGGAACCCATGGCCCAGGAGCTGGAGACAAACATGAAAACCAACAAGCACAGAAGTTTCCAGAGCTGGACCTTGCTTTCATGGACATTGAGTGCTCAGGCCTGGGAAAGAGCATGGCCAGGAAAGGCTTCAAAGCAAGAAAGGCAGGCTGAGGGCATAGGGCTCAGGATGGCCTCACCTAGTCCGCACCCTCACCCAGAACTGCACAACATCAGCACCAAAGGAAACTGAGGCAGAGAACAGCCTGGACAGTATGAGGGCAGGAAGGACAGTACTGTGGGGACAGAATAACATTGGGTGCTCACGCCTTCTCCACAAGATGTCTGAATCCCACACTCACCCACAGTCCAGGAGGCTCTGTATGGCTATCCCAGCCCACCCTTGTCATGGACCCTCGTTCCTGGGCCGGACCCACCGGGCTACCTGGCCTGCTTCGTTCCAGTCCCCCAGGCCCTGGTCACGTGCCCTGCCCACCAATCTGCAAGGGTCTAGTGGGTGCCAATTCAGTCATTATGACCTGTTCCCTGCTTCATCCTATGGGCCCTCACTGGAGCCAGTGCTTGGCACCTACCTATCCCTGGGCCTCCTCTGTAGTCAAGTGCTGATGCTATGAGGGCTGTGTCCTCCCAGCAATCAGACCCCAGGAGGCTAGGATACTACAGTTTTTCTCGGTTCTGGACTATACCCTAACCTCAGCCTCAGCAGGTAGCAGGCTGCCCCCTACTGCTTAGGCAGCCTGGCAGAAAAGGAGGGTCATACAGCAGCCTGCATGGCCCTTGATACCACTGTTCCACTAGCAACTGTCGGTTTGCGTGTCCTCCCCCACTGGCCCCTGCTGTTCATCTTACATCAGAATCTGCTGAGCCCTCCACTCCTACTCCCCTCACTCCCTCTCAGCCAGGCAGGTGTTTGTGGTGTCTTGACCCCATGGATGTGTGCCACATTGAGGCAAGACCCCACCTTGTGTCCCAAACTGCCCCATACCTTTCACAGAGCAAGTGTTGCAGCAAGCTGAGCTGAAAGGCTGAAGAGGATTTTGCTATAAACGTGGGATTCAAGGCAGGACTACTGTATCCTCGTGTGGCCTTGACCTGTGCTAGGGTAACACACATTGCCAGTTCTGCTCCTATGTCTCCAAGGGGGTGAGGCGAGGCCAGGGCAGGCAGAGGATATGGGGAGGTGTTCCCAGCAGCAGTGAGAACCCCAGTGCTCCCAGAGCTCATAATGCGGAGGGTAGAAGAGCCGTTTTGGATTTGCTCACGGCACAAACCAAGTGTGTTGATCCTTTGCTGGGGTGAAGACGGATCTGGGGAGGAGGCAGAGGGGAGAAGGACTCAGTCTACACCCTGCATTCATTCCCATGACTGGGTGCCACACAGTGGGTGACAGTGGGCTCCAGTTAGGGGACCGTTACCCAGTGTGCCCAGGCCAGTCCCTGAACGTGCTTATTGTTGATGCACTGACTCATCATCACAGTCTGGAAGGCCCGGGTTTGGATAGTAAAATATATGACCCCACCTATTCTGATGGACAGGGCCAAGGGGCGGGACTGAAGCACAGATGCCCAGCATGGGCTCAAAGACCAGGAGGAGGAGCCCTAGTTTCCACCCAGCCCAGCACAGAGGTGGGAGAGTGCCCCCCAGCGGCAGCCTGGACCAGGAGAGAGAAGAGCAGAGAAGAGGGCCACTGCCACCCAGGGAGCAGGTCTCAGGCAGGGGTGAGGCTGGGCTGCTGTCAGACTGGACCCAGGATGCCCGGACATTCAACTCCCTTGTGCCTCAATTTCTTCATCTGCAAACCATCAATAAAGCTTTGGAATTACAAGGATTTATTGATTAAATGAGATGACCAATGTGAAATCATTTGGGAAGTTGCAAATCAGTACTGAGTTGTGTTCCCAGTAGTTTCTAGGGGAGGCTGCCCCTAACCACAGCCCCACAGAGAAAGGGAATTGGCCTGTCTATATCTGTGTTCTGGGATCTGAGGCCACTGGAGGCCAAGGGCACATGAGGTAATCCTTCAGTTGAGCAGAGACCCAATCATGGGATTCTCCAATGGGGCTCAGAAGCAATAACCAAACCCAGCCAAGGGTGTGCTTGCGTGTGCCCATGAACACACGTGCACTCATTCAGATGGGGTGCTGGCTGTGAGCGCCAAACTGTGTGCACCTGTGTGTGAAGTGAGCCGCTGCCCTGTGAAATCACTCTGAAGGGGGGCTCCAGAGTTTGCTGGCACAGCCTTGATGACTTATTCGAATGGGAGACTCAGCCTGGCTATTCTCCTTAGTGAAATGACAAATTTTCCACAGCCAGGAGGATGTGGAGCAGGAGGCCTCAATCACCTTCCCCAGTTGTGTAGTGTAGAGATGGTGCTGAGTAAGAGGCAAGAGGGCCCCAAACACCGAACTGTACTCAGACTTCCACATGGCAAGGACCTGTGTAGGACCCTCTCCTACCATATGGGATGATGGCAGAGGTTCTAGCAAGAGGGACAGCAGGGGTCAGAGGCCAAGGTGAAGAAGCATAGTTGCAGATGGAAGGAAATAGGGGGGATGCTGGTTTGTGAGGGCCAGGCCTGGCTTGCTCTCAGGACATCTTGACTCTAAATCAAGATCTCTGTCCCTGGGGCTGGCCCAGATGCTGGCCCTAGTTAGGAAAGAGCAGTTACCATCTAAATGAACCAAGCAGGTTTACCTGCTTCCAGAGCTTTCCCAAGTTTGCTGCAGGGAGAGGAGAAGGCTCTGGATGGTAGAGGTCAGAGACTGCTCTGGGTAGGAGATAGATAGGAAACAGAAGAGTTTCTGTTTCTGTTTCAGTTAGACTGGGCCACATGGTAAAGAGCTTTGAATGCCAAGCTAAATAAGTTGCAGTTAGCAGGAGAGACAAAAAGTTTTGAGTGTGAGCAAGTCAGTAAGGGGGGAGGGCCCAGGCAGTGAGCTGGAATCTGAAGAAAGATCACAGTAGGTGGCTAGGGGAGCAAAAATATGATCTGGACCTGCATCAGAGGGATGTGCCCCAAGGCCTAGGGGCAGACCAGGCCAAAGGTGTTAAGCCCCAGCTGACGCAAAGAGGGGGAGGGATCTAGGGCATTCCTGGGACTGGCTGAAGATGAATGACAGAAGGAAGGGATGGGGAGCTACTCTAGGAGGAAAGATGATACTCAAATCTTAGTCATGTTGTATTTGAGGTCACAGTGGAATATGCCAGACAATAAAAGAGACAACAGTTCCACACTGGATGGGGAACCTGAGGCTGGAGAAATCAAAGGTACTTCTCAATGGCCCCATACTGTAGAAGGCCAAGTCAGCCCTTGAGACAGGGAGATGTCCCTTCTGCCTAGCCCAGCCACCTGTCCTCACTGTCTCCTCCTTTGGGGGTGATACAGGGCTTTCAGAGCTTGTGGTTTCCACCCTGCCTTCCAGCAGCCAGAAGTTCAGCTGGAGGGAGTTGGAGGGAAGCAAGGCCAAGCAGAACCATCTTGGGCCCTTTCCAGGGCTACAAGGTTGGCAGTTGTAACTGCTTCTCTTATTGTCACCAACCCTGTGTCAGATAGTTTATATGGATTTTGCTTCATCACCCTAAAAACCCTAGTAAGGGAAATACTGTTTTTATTCCTGTTTTATAGTTGGAAAAACCAAGACCCAGAGAGGTCACTTTGTCTAAGTCACACAGCAGGGAGGAAGGACTCTAGTGTTGTGCCCAGGGCTCTCGGGCTCCAGGCGCAGGCTCCCCACTGCTTCAATATCCATCTGTGTGGCACTTTGCTGGGCAGAGGAGAGCAAAGGAAGATGGAAGGGAGGCAACAGAAGACTGTGACTGTGGTTAGACCCTGCTGTCACCCTCAGCAGCTATGGGGGCCAGACAGGAGCTGAAGGTCAGGTGGGGATCTGACCTCCTTGTTTTGATAGACAGACTCTAAGGTGTCCCCTGATTCTGACTCCTATTATTCTTGCCTTTGGATGAACTCCTCCCCTTTGGTGTGCATGACACCTGTGACCAGCCTCTCACAGTAGAACGTGGTAGCAGTGATGGGCTATCACTCCCATAAGTGTGTAGGACTCTGTCTTGTTAGTTCAGTGGCTCTAGATCCTCCCCTTGCTGGCTCAATGGAGTAGGTGGCTATATTGGAGAAACCTGTATGGCAAGAAACTTGGAGCAGTCTCTAGGAGCTGAGGGCAGCCTCTAGGAGCAGGAAGAGTGACACTCATTCCGATGCCTGAAAGGTAGAGGACTCTGCCAACAGCCTGAGCTTGGAAGTAGGTTCCTCCCAGGTGAGCCCTCCAGAGAATAATGCAGCCCAGCCAGTACAGTGCAGGCTTGGGGGCCCCTGGCTGTGCATGCCTGGGCTCCTGAGTCACAGAAACTGAAGAGAGTAGATGAGGGTCACTTTAAGCGGCTGAGTGTATGATAACTAGTTAGATAGCGGAAGAAAATGAAGGCACTCAGGAGCAGTGACCTTCCTTTCAAAAAGTTGGCATGGCTGCCGGAATGGGCCTGGGATGAATATGGAAAGAGAACAAGCAAGGAGGGCAAAGGAGGTGAGGGCGTTGGCACTTTGCAGGCCCAGAGCCCTCTCCTGGCCCCAAGGCCCCAGCCAAATGCCATGCCAGAAACTGGGCTGCACGGCACTTTGCAGGGACTGCTTCCCTGTCCCATAAACTCCAAAGCTAGGCATGACCCTCCCAGCTCTCCCCCAGCATGCAGGCAAGGGCCGAGCGGCCATGTGCTGCTGTTTGCCAGACTGGGACTCTCCACTGTCCTGCTGGTGACCAGGGCCTCCCTGCTGACCGTCTAGCCCACCCACCCTCCGCTTTCAGCCCTCACATCCTGCTGTAGGCTTGCTCTGAACGAGGGTGCCCCACGGACCTTGGGCCACTGCCCAACTCTCCACAACCCTCCATCAGGCCTGTGTCCTTCAACAGGCTGTCTCCCAGGCCACTGTGCCCTCCCTCCTGTCCCCACTCTTGAGGGAACAAGCTGGTCATCTGTGTGCTTGGGCCCCAGCCTCTGCAGGCCCCAACTGAGAGTAGCAACCGATGTCCCCACAAAATAAAGCATTTTTTTTTCTCTAAGGGCCTCCTGCCTGGAGGAGGCTCTGGGATGTGTGGACGCCTCCCTGCCTGAAGCCCACAAGCTACACAATTCAAGGAACTTCAGTGAAACCCGCTGGGGACCATCTCTTATTATGCAATGAACCAGAATGGACTTGGCCTTGCAAAGTACCACACGAAACCAAACCCCAATTTTTATTTCTTACTGAATTGTAATCCAAACTGAATCCAAAGGCTGTTTCAGAAAAACCAAAAGGAAAAACAAAGGAGTTACCTAAAAGAAACAAACCATAAGTTGCATTTTCTGACACTGCTGGGCTGGAAGAAAACCAAAGCGTAAGAGTATGCTTTATGCCAAGCCTGAAATGAACGAGCTCCTCTTTCTGCCCAAGCCCTTGGATTGGTTTTCCTAGCTAGAAAGGGACAAGATGGGGGAAGATCTGGAATCCATGCCATCCTTCCTTTCAGAAGTACCCAGGAGCCAAAGCCAGCAGTGGCTGGGCCCCGAGGCAGGACAAAGACCTCGCCAGAGCCTGGATCTTCCTCTCCTCAGTGAGGCACCATGAAGGCAGGATGAGGCGGCTCCTCCCTGGGCCCCTCGGCCTGACCACCAGGATGATAGACCAGTGGTGGGCCCCAGCAAGCTCAGGAAGCCATCCCTGGGGCAGAAGTGCCAGGTGGGGGAGGCAGGAGGAAAGCACCAGGTCTGTAGTGAGGCAAGCAGCATGGACCTGGGGGGGGCACGCTGATTCAGAGTCCAAAGGCCTGAGTGGGAGCTCTGCCAGCAGCCGACTCAGCCCTGGGCCAGTCACACAGCCCATCTAAGCCTCCGTTCCCTTGAAGATAAAATGGGGATACAGTTTTCCTGCCTTCCTCACAGGGCTGTTGTGAAGATCAAAGGAAGATGAATCCTGTTGGCCCAGCATTAGGCTGTTACAAGGAAGGCTTACAGTCCCAACCAGGTGTCCCACAGGACCTCACTTCACTTTTTCTGAGGTCATGGGGACAAGAGAGGAAGAAGAGGAGCAGGAAGCCTGCTCACTGCAGCTCCTTGGACACTCCCCCGACGAGTGTCCAATGCCTGTGTGCTGCCCCTTCCCCAGCAGGAGCTGGTGGCTGGAAGCCAGGGCCAGGTTGGGGGATGGAGAGTGGGGGTAGCCGGGACCGGGTGGTGGGGCAGAAGACTGGGGCTGGGTTAATGAAGTATGGATTGACTGGCCCAGGCGCTGATTAGCTCTGGCATGGGGCTTTTCCTGAGCAGTGGCAGCAGAATCAATACTAATCCCTTGATCCCATTAGGGGCTCCTGCAGGTCTCAGGGACAAAGTCTGTGCCTCTCTTTGAGAGGTGCGCTGTCTGGGGCTAAAGGGTAATGCTAGATTGAGCCTTGACCAGCATCCCTCCCACTATCTTCTTTTAAAATTTCCCCTCTCTCTGCCTCCTGTTGCCACATCCCTGCTCCCATGCTCAAAGACCTGGTGCCTTCCCTAGCCACTCTGGCTGCCCTAGCTCTCTCCACCCACCCACCCCCTCCTTCTGGGCCCAGACCAGTCAGGCTGGCTGTGCCTCTGCGTGGGGAGGCCTCATAATCTGCCTCATCAGCCCCAGTGTCTCAGGCTCCCAGATGACAGAGGACAGCTTTTTCCCCTCACACATGCAGCAGAAGCTCTCTTAACCAGCCTTTCCTCGACTGACTGTGCACGTAACTGATGTTCTCCACCCCATCTGTAAAGCACAGGAATGGCTGCCTGTGGAAGCATGATGCTGGACCTCGCCTCTGGCAGCCCACTCCCGCTTGTACCAGCTGAGCCGCATGCTTACGGAGAGGCCATAATGATTGCTCCCAGCCTGTTTACAATGGTCATGCTTGCTGTCACCATCATAGGATATTATAGGAACCAAATATTGCAAAGAAATAAATGTGTTGTCTCTATGAAAACTAAGTTGAATGCTCTCAAAAGACTCCATAAGATGACTCTAGGGGAAAAGTTCTCCAAATTAGGTGAAGATGTATGTCATAAAAAATGTCATAAAAAATCTTAGAGGGTACAGCACTTGAATTGCTCACCAGGTATCCTTCAGGTCCTGGACCACTTCAAAGTCATCAGCGCTGGAGGGTGCAGGCAGTGTGTGGTGGTGAGGAGGATGTCAGAAAGGCAACATGGAACTCAGCTCAGCTGTCTCCTGGCTCTAGGAAAGGCTAAGGCCCTGTGTCAAAACAAGCTAGCCAGTGCTGAGTGGTTTGGATTTGGGGAAAGTGACCACATACAGGGCAGTCCTGGGAAAACATCACCTATTGAGTTCTTGGCTCTTTAAAAGTTACTTTTAAAAGTTGAAACATGTATCATATGTGCGTATTTTGAAGGACTCTTCACTTTAATGGATTCCTTTGACTAGCCAATTACTATTCCCAGTCTTATTGGGTGACATGGTTTTAACATCCTACAGAGACAAGTGGCTTGGATTGTTTCTGAGCTTGTTTGTGACTAACCTCCATCAGACACACACTCACACATGCACAACCACACACACGCACACACATGCACACACATGCACTCTGCAACATGAGTACTCATCACACGTCACCCTGAGTGTTGTTAAGGGAGCCTCATAGACACCTGTGTAAAGTCCCTACCTCCCTCTCTCTGGGCTGTGAGATCCTGGAAAGAAGCCCCTACCTCCCTCTCGCATGCTGCTGCTTTGCTTTGCCCATAGAACCTGACGTAGTGCCTGCCTGCTACAGATGCTGAGTTAATATTTGTTGAATGTAATTAAATAACGCTCCTCTTCAGGGACTAGGGGCATTGATGTGGTTTTCGTTTGAACACCTGTAGGCTCAGGAGGAAGCCTTTCTATCCATTTGGAATCATTCAGCCTTGAAGCCAACCTGGCCTCCAGCTCTGCCTCCCCAGGCCCAGCATCTCCTGCTCAGCCTGACTGTCTCTGTCCCATTCTTGGGCACTTCCTTCAGGATCCCAGATGCCCCCTGGTTCTCATACACAGACCATGACACCCTTAACCCCAGAGACAAGTTCCTATAAATAGGTCTTCCCAGACAGGGACACTCTCCATATATATTAAATCATGACTAGGTTCCATACAAAGTTGTTAGTTTGGCTTCCTGCCTTGAATGTCCACCTGACCCCACTTTTCCCACATAAGGCATTTCTTCATTGTCACAGAGGCCTGAAGGTCTCAACCTCATGTTGAGGCTGGTCACAGATAGGGGTGACCAGTGTCAGATGGAGAGTCATGCAAGTGACTCTGCAAGGCCCCTGCAGCAAGGCCCCTGCAGTTTCCCATTAGCCACCCCTCACAGCCTCCACTCAACACTTCCTCAAGCAACCCATTCTTCCTGACCTTGCCTCCTCCCCTCTGCTGGCCTCTGGGTGTGGCCAAGCACCCGTTCCATCTTTGTGTTGATTCTTCTGCCCTAGCCAGTGAGGGCCCAAAGGAATTCTGAGGTCTGAGCCTGCAACCACGGGCAAGCTACTGCCCTCCCCTCAAGGCACAAACAGAAGAGCAGGAGGTGGCGAGGTGGTCATCCTTGCACTCCCATCTCCCACCCAAGCACAGGTCTGGGGTAGGAGTAGGTGCAACTCCCAGGACCCTCCCCTGCCCCAGGTCCCACTTTCCACAAACCTGCCCCCTGCTGGCCAGCCAAATTTCTCCAAAGCTGAGGGCTCTCTGTGCGGCTTAATAACTGCCTGGTAATTAGCTCCACGATTTTGCTACTATGCTTATAATAGCCTCCATTAAAGTTATGGGGTTTTCAAGCCATAATGGCTTCCAGAGTAATTAATGCACAACTGGGTTTATTGCTAAGTTTATTTTTAGAGCTTTTCTCCCTCATTCCCTCCTCCCTTTCCTTTCATAAATGTTTTGACCAAAAAGACTAGATGGGATCAAAATTATCTCCAGAGCCCCCTTACACCCTTGCCTACATCCTTCCCCCAGAACCCACCTCCTGCTCCCACCTCCAGGGAAGTGCTTGGACCCCACAGTGGAGGCAGCTTTCGCGAAGAAGGTTGGCTCTGAAGCAGCTCTAGGCCAGGGTCTTTGTGTAGACCTGTGCTCACCCTGCACCTGAGCCGGCTTTGAGGCTCTGGGACCTGGAACCTCTCTTCCTGTAGTCCCACTGACAGCATGGAGGCAAAGGATCAGCACTTAGGTCTGGCTCTACCATGACCTAATTACAGCCTTGGACAAGCACTGATCTCTGGCCTCAATGACTTCCTAATGAAATGGGGTTACAATGGTACCTGTGGCCAGAGGCGCCATGAGGATTGAGTGTGATGTGTTGTCATTTCTGAGCATCACCAAGTGCTACCTAACAGCTTGTTGTTTCTAACGACAGCCCAAGCAGACAAGCTTGGGGAGGGTGAGCAAGTGCCAGAGGTAGGAGGCTTAGGATAAAAGGCTGCCCAGAGGGGGAAAATGTAAAAGCAGGCAAGTGCAGGCACTGAGGAGGCTGAATGTGCATGCGGTAGATTGGCCCGAGCTTGCCTCTCTGGTGCTTTCTCCAACCTGGAATTAACCCTCCCCAAGATGAAGGACATTTGGAAAAGCTCCTTTTTGAATCACTAAGAATCCAAAGGAACTCTCCCAACCAGGCCTCCTAGGAGCTCCCCTGTCCTCCGTCAAATGTGGCCTGAGATCACACAGCCAAACCGAGGCCTTGACTCAGCTCTTTGTAGCCTTGTCTGTGGCTTTGGAGTCGGGGGCGCAGGCTGGGGGTGGCAAGAGGTCACTCCACTTCATCCTACTGAGCACACAAGAACCAGATAAGCCTCCTGGGGTAGGACATTGGACTCTGTCACCGGGGGGGGGGGGCCATGAAAGAGGAGTTTTAGAATTATTCTCCCTGCTCTGTGTCCACATCGTTTGTCCCTGCCTGTAACATTTCATCCTGGGGGACCTTCCATTTCCCTGAGGAAGGTGGGGCAGCCTGTTTACCACCTGCCTACAAGGAGATGGTGGAGGCAGAGCAGGCCTCTCATAGGTAGGTGGCTGGCGGGGACGTGCTGGCTGAAACAGCCGTGCTCTTCATTGGAAGACATACTTCTTCCACAAGGTGACAAACCTATTTGGAAAGAGGACCAGACAAGGAGAGGAAAACACGCTGTTTCCCAAGCTGGGTGGGTGGGGATCGGTCAGAGGTTCTCCTTGACCTTGGCTCTTGACACTGCCAGAGCGGGAGAGCATGTGCTACTGGGGCTGGACGGGGCAGCTGCCATTTCCAAGGCATATCACTGCCCAGAGCTGGGCGCTAGAGGCGGTGGGCATGCCAGAACCAGCCAGGGGCTGCCTGGATCCTGCATCTTGCACAGGGCTCAGCACAGAAGGAGAAAGGAAGGCAGAGAATAGGGTGTGACAGTCTCCACGGTGGTCATGAGGGCTCTGTGCCTGCTGTCCTTGTCACACAAGACAAGGCACAGAGAAGGATGCTGCTGACAGACACTCACTCTGCAGAACTGAAGAGGCTTCCAGGCTCACCCTACTTACAGAAAGGGAATCTCTCCTGGAACCCCGTTGTTTGCATTGTGAGTGCTGTCCCCTCGGCATATGGCAGCCTCCACAGGGACCCTCTTCACCTTGCTTATATCCAAGCCATGTAAAATTCACAAAAATTCCCAATGTGATATTGACAAAGGAAAGGCACTTGCTGCATTTCCTTCTGGGGCCTATCCCCAAAAACATCTTTTGTTGGCCCTCACCCCAAAGTTGACCCCTTTATCTAGGCTATGAAAGAAACCATCTGGACACATGTGGACATCAGAGTAGCTAACAGGTCTTGAGTTGAGTTACTCACTCAAGGTACCAGACGCCATTCTGTGCCCTTTGTGGGTATGAACTGATTTAGTTCTCAAAACCTTGTGAAATAGGTAGTGGTCATTTCACAGATGAGAAAACAGAGAGGCGCAGAGAGCACCATAACTTGGTAAAGAGCATATGGCTTATTAGTGGCAGAGTTGGGATTTAAAACAAGGCACGTGTGTTTCAAGGTCATGCCCATAACTTCTGTGCCCTGCTGAATCATGTAACTGGGCACCACCATGTCCCCATGCCTGGCTGGGTACAGAAGCTCATTTCATTCAGGCAGGCAAGCTGGGGCCTCAGGGAGATGGCAATCCACGCTCTACTGGGAAAACCCTAATGCTGTGAGCCCCACAGCAAGGCCCCAGGTCTCTGGCCATCCTGTTCTGCTCTCTCTTGCAGGTGTCCACTTCACAGGGTTCCTGATCTTGCCCTTGGACAGCCACCCCTTCTCAGTCTCCAGTCTGGCCAGACTCCGCAAACCTGCTTCCGCAATGGGTGGGTTGTGAGTGCTGGTAAGACCTGCTAGCCAACATTCGGCTTCTCTGCTCTCCCTGTGCCTGGCCTGCCCGGCCCATTCCTATTCTTTTCTCCCCTGTGCTCACCACTGTCTGCTGCCGTCGCCCCTGGGGCCACCCTTCTCCTGACCTTGCCACTGCTCAGGTAACGAGGAGCTGTGGGCCCAGCCAGCCTTGGAGATGCCGAAAAGACGGGACATCCTTGCGATTGTCCTCATCGTACTGCCCTGGACACTGCTTGTCACCGTGTGGCACCAGAGCACCATCGCGCCTCTGCTCACCACGCATAAGGGTGAGCCCCCCAACCTCTGGCCCCAAGTCCCAGCCAGGCTTCTGTTGTAAGAACAACCAACAATGATGGAGCTCATGTTTTCATTTATTAGGCAGCTGGGAGGTCAATGACCTTACCTTTAGGGATGTCTTGGTCCCTTTGGGAATGTGAAGAATGTCCCCACACATATGTATGCCCAGAAACACACACACATGCACAGAGACATGTACAGAGACACACATATGCAGAGACACACATGCAGAGACCCCATGCACAACTCTGCATCCAGTCTCAGGATATGTAAGGATTGGTTGCTCTCAGCTGTGGGTAGCGAAGGATGGATGGACAGGATTTCTGGCCTGTGTTTTAAAACTCTTCATGGAGAGCATAATGTTTGGTTCTTTTTCCTGCTTAGGCAACCCTGACCTAGTCAATCCTACCTAGTGAAAATAGGCCTGGATAGAGAAAAAGTCCCATAAAGCACACATGAATGAACAGGTTGGAACAAGGTTCTCCTGGCTCTGAGTCCAGAGGTTTCCCCTCCACCAGGCTGCCTTTCCTTCTCACACTGGGCTCCCTATACCCTGGCCCCTTCCATGTGCCCCTCATCTGGCCTGCCCCCCTCATTCCTTGGTCTCTCATCTCACACTCTTCTACACTCCAGTGTACTCCATGCACACACAGACTCAATCCTCTAAGGCAGCAATTATCCTATTGAAATGTACATCATATTACAGAATAAAACAAAAAAGAACCCAGGCTCATCCCAAAGAGCAGTTGGATCCAGGGTAGGGCCTGCAGCTCTAACATGGAGCTCATAAGCCCGAGTGATTTGGATGCCATCAGTAGTCAAAAATCCTAGTCAGAAGCCAGGCTGCTCCACAGGTATGCAGTAGGTCCTGCTCAGCCCCAGCAGTTCCTGAAGCTTCCATGAGGAAAAGTTTCCAGGCTGAAGATCAAGGAATTCCCACTGCCCAATGCTGAGCACTTAGAGCCTCTTCTCACATTTATCCACCATCTGTCTTTGGTGCTCTTCATTTTGGAATTGTTATCCTACAACCACATCATTCCGGAAGGGTTAAAGCTACCATATGCAAAGTGACATAATATCATGCGGATTCCATTCTTGGCAGAGCTCTAGGGTCAGAGGTGTCCGAATGTTTTGCTAAACACTGATGCTGCTGCCTGGGGTTGTGGTGCTGGCATTCTGTCTCCTGAGTATACCAAGAGGGGCTGAACAAAAGCCTCTGAAATCATGTCAGGGTGGCTGGGAGGCCTTTGTGACTCAGACATTGCAGAAGGCCTGAAGACAGCACAAAGGGCTAAGATCACACTGTGGCCAGGTCAGAAGGCATGGAGAACCTTCCCAGGGCCCAGACCCACCTGTTTGGGAGGACTTAAATGGAAGAAAAATTGGGAAAATGGCTTTGAATCTTTCTTCCCAGGCCTCAGTTTCACTGACTGCAGAATAAATAAACCCTTATATATCTTGATCAGAATCCCCAGCACCCATCTCTCTTACCTCAACTTTGTTGTTTTCCCAGTTTGACCCCAAAACCCTTCCAAAAAGTCGACTTTGATCAACAGAGGCTGAGCCAGTCTCCTGACGTGCGCATTCACACCCTTGGGGGCATGGTGTCTCCTGCCCCAGTTGCAGGTTCCATCACTGTATGTCTTATTATACTGTTGGCCTGTGTGAACTCCCTAAGAGCCCAGAGCTGGTACCACCTCCCAGAGCCCAGCGGCACACCTCATACAAGCACCATTCACACCCCATCTGCTGACAGCAATGGGAAGGAGGAGAGATGACAGAATGGCTGACTCCCAGCATCCTCCCTGGGACCATACTTATACCCCATGGTGAGAATGCTTCTTTCATCCCTTCTCTGGCTGTGTGAAGCCTTGCAGACACAGGGCTGGCAACTGTCCTCCCTCTATACACGAGGAAAGAGAACATGCCTAGCAGTGTTCTGAGTCTTTTACATATATTGACTTAGTCCTAGAGTAACTCAGTAAAGTTGATGCTATTATTAGCTCCATACTACAGTTGCTAACATTGAGGCATCAGAAGCTGAGGAACCTGCCCAAGGGCAGTAGTTAGTGATAGAACTGGACAGGGTCTGAGCCCAGGCATTCAGATTCTGAGGTATGTCCTTTGACTTTTACCACCTCCTGCTGAGATGCTGTGAGAGCAGTGAGGGCCACACAGTTGTTCAAACAAAAAGACATAACTTGTAGAGGAGGGGCTCATTAAAAGCAAGAATACCAATGGCCCTGATTTCCCCTCTTGATAGAACTACTAGCATCAGTAATGAGGAAAATGTCCAGGATCTAGAAAAATGTTGTGTTAGAGCTGCCCCAGCCAGAACAGGTTGCCTTCAGGAAGGAATGGGTTCCCCATGGCTGTGAGTGTTTCACCAGAGGCCAGGGCCCTGCAAGGTTCCACACACTGTCCCTCGTGGTGTCTCGGGGAGTAACGCTTATACACGAGAAGGATGTTAGCACAGCTGGGGTCAGTGGTACAGCTAATCTCCCAGACGGTTGAATGAGTCCAGAATGTACAGATCGGGAGATTGACATGGAAGCAGCAGAAGAGCTAAACCAGGTTTCCACTCTGTCTTTTGGTGTAGGCCAAAATTTAAGAACATCTAAAAGTACAAACAACAAGTTCAGGATTCACAATTATCCTGACAACCATAGGCATAACCCTGGAAGGAAATGTGATACTTAAGGATGAAATTCTACACCAGGTTTCATAAGACTAGGAAGGGGGAGGCCCCACTTAAGTAGAAATTTGTGAAAAATCGAGCTGAGCCAAAGTCAGGCCACAGTGTGCTGTGGCTAGAAAAATCCTAAGGCTGGTCTGCGGCCCTATGGCAGCTACACTAGTGCAGGGGGCAAGTGCAGGCAACTCTGGCCAGATGGGGAGGGCAGGGCACTAGAGTGGGCAGCGTCAGGACACTGTCATATAAAACCCAACACATTTCAGAAGTGGGAAGGCAGTCTTGGAATTTGGCCAGCCACGCTCAAATAGCTACAGAGCTGTCAAATGTGAGGAGGAGGAAGAGGTTATTTTTGTGTCCTTTTGCGAGTCAGAACTAGGAAAATGCCCCAGAGAATTCCAAGGACGCAGCTTTCTCTCTTAGCTTAAAAGCTAGAGCCCCAGGCAGGTTTCGGATGACAATCCTGCAGGAGGGGAGGAGAAGTTTGTCTTAGCGGGGCGGGTGGCCTCCTGCTCAGTATCTGAGGCTGAAGCCAGGCCTGCGCGGTCCGTCCCCACACCGTATGTCTCCCAACCCCACAGATGACGGCAGTGACCCCCGGCGCGACGCGCCCCCGGGCGCCGACCCCCGGGAATACTGCATGTCGGACCGTGACATCGTGGAGGTAGTGCGCACGGAGTACGTGTATACACGGCCCCCGCCGTGGTCGGACACACTGCCCACCATCCACGTGGTGACGCCCACCTACAGTCGCCCGGTGCAGAAGGCTGAGCTGACGCGCATGGCCAACACGCTGCTGCACGTGCCCAACCTGCACTGGCTGGTGGTGGAGGACGCGCCGCGCCGGACACCGCTCACCGCACGCCTGCTGCGCGACACCGGCCTCAACTACACGCATCTGCACGTGGAGACGCCCCGCAACTACAAGCTGCGCGGCGACGCCCGCGACCCGCGCATCCCACGGGGTACCATGCAGCGCAACCTGGCCCTGCGCTGGCTGCGTGAGACTTTCCCGCGCAACTCCAGCCAGCCCGGCGTGGTCTACTTCGCCGACGACGACAACACCTACAGTCTGGAGCTCTTTGAGGAGGTGTGGGACGGGCAGAAGGCGGGGAAGGTGGGGGAGGATGCCGGCTCAGGGCATCTGGTGTGGGGCCCCGGGGCTCCTCCTGAGGGCCCCTTTGGAATGGGCACGTAGAGAAAACTTAGGGTTTGGCCGGGGGGTGGGGGCAGTGCCAATTGGGGTCGGTGTAGACTGCGGGGAACCAGAAAAGGGATGGAGAAAACTCGCTGCAAGTTTCAGCCATCACCAGTAGTTAAAGGGAAGAGAGTTGGTGGTGGTGAAGTTCTTAGACCAAAGTCTTGGCCTTAGAAGCATTGTCTCAGTAAAGGCCTCGAGTGCGGTCTTTCTATGTGGAACAGCTTGTCCTTGGCATTTGTGAGTCATGGGAGTCTGGGGCAGGGGAAGGAGTCATTCTAGACTCTAAATTGGGAAGATGGAGGTTTTGCAGGAGAGGAAGCTGGGCTGCAAGTCTTGCAGAGAAGAAACATGTCAGCTGGGTGAGAGGTCAGGTCTTGTTCACAGTGAGGCAGGTCTCCCTATAGGTGTGCCCTGTGGAGAATGCATCTGGAGACAGGGCTGGGCTGGATCCCCTGGTACGGCTTCAGATGGCCTGTCTGCATAGAGTTAATCGAGTTCCCCTTCTCTGGGGACAGGCTCCATTCCCCATCAGCAGTGCCACCTGCCCTGACTCTGGATCCCCTCTTGTAGATGCGCAGCACCAGGAGGGTGTCTGTGTGGCCTGTTGCCTTCGTTGGTGGCCTTCGGTACGAGGCCCCACGGGTCAACGGGGCAGGGAAGGTGGTCGGCTGGAAGACAGTGTTCGACCCACACCGACCATTTGCAATAGACATGGCTGGATTTGCCGTCAACCTGAGGCTCATTCTACAGCGTAGCCAGGCCTACTTCAAGCTGCGTGGTGTGAAAGGAGGTTACCAAGAAAGCAGCCTCCTCCGAGAACTTGTTACCCTCAATGACCTGGAGCCCAAGGCAGCCAACTGCACCAAGGTAAACCCTCCCAGAACTGACACCTATAATGCAAGCTTCTTCCAACCCATCCAAACCCTCCTTCAGATCGGAGTGAAGGAAATAAAGACCTCAAATCAGCCCTGCAAAGGACCAGCCTAGAGCCATGCCTTCCTAGAACAACCTCCTAGGAAGGTAGTTTATCCCATCCAAGGCTGTCACACTAAAGTCAAGCAGGGGAATAGAGAGGGTGGTGGTCAGTGAGCAGGGCCAAGGGTTGCCTTTCCTCCCAAACCTCCACACAGCAAAGCTCCGCAACTGCCCTGCCCGACATGTGTGCACATATGTACGAACACGTGCCTGCCTGGTACATGCACACACATGCATGGGCGCACACATGCATGCATGCACGTGGACAGGCACACACTGCTTCTGGTTTGGAATTCTCCAGCTAGGCCCTAAACTATCACTAGTTTGATCCAAAGCCTCCTGAAGAAATTCTTCCCTCTCTGGAGAGACCTATGAAGAAATACAGGGGAAGACAAAAAGCAAGAGATTTTGGAACTGATCTGTTTTCTGTAGCTATACACCTTTTGTTTCCAACAGATATTTTGAATGCATCATATGTACAAACAGCAAGAATGTGGGGGTGGGGGAGGTAAATGGGAATAACAATAGAGAAAATCTTGATGGAACGAGGTCAGAACAGGAGGGGCAGGAAAAGTACTCGCAAAGCATGGGAGTGAGCAGGGAGGTGGTGGGCTGAGGTCAGGGGGCCTGCCCCATGTTGTTTCATGTCTCTGGACACACAGATCCTGGTCTGGCACACACGTACAGAGAAGCCAGTGCTGGTGAACGAGGGGAAAAAGGGCTTCACTGACCCTGCTGTGGAGATCTGAGCCCCAGGATACAGGTATGGCAGGGATGAGGGTAAACTACACACTCGATGCACATCAAGTTTGGTTGCAGAATAAATCTGCAGAGGATTTTCCTCTCAGTTTTTAATTGTGGGAGGACGGGGCAAAAGGGGGCAAGAGCGGAAGGGGCATAGCTGAAGTCCTCATCCCATTGTGCCACCTGGAAGTTAATAAGAACCAACTTCCATCACACAGCTGGGTCCTTCTGCCACGAGCTCCTTTGAAGGCCTCACCTTCTAGACAGGGCCTCATGACAACCTCCTGTCATTACTGCTATTATCTTGGCCACAACTCCAGTCCTGTTGCAGGGTGGTGCTATGTAGACTCTTTCTCCGAGGCTCTGTTTTCCCCTGTGGTCTTCAGCCATGCTTCTGTGACAGGGACGCCTCACTCCCTGCCTCTACCTCATCAAGCACATCCATGTGTCTCCTAGTAGTAACCGTGTAGTGCTAGGCTGAAAGCAGGGACCCTAGAGCCTGGTTCAGCCTCCAGGCCTACCACTTTTCACCCTTTGACTTAACTTACTTTTTCTTAGTCTGTTTTTTGATCTGTAAAATGGGTTTTGGGGAGCACCAGAAACAATCTTTGGTACCCAAGGAGTCTTATATAGGTATTGCTATTTTTATTTGATTCTTTAAAACTTTCTATGGAAGTAGGTCACAGGATCTATCTATATTTTAGAGGTTAAGAAATGGTGTTCAGAAAAGCTACATGAAGTGAATTGTGCCAGCTGATTGTCCAAGTCAGGAAGTTTCTGTGGGCTTTTCTATGTCATTACAGAGGTGAGAGCTCAGACAGCGGGATACACCTCTGTCCTTTGGCCCCAGAGTCAAGCTTCAGCTTTCCTATCATGTTCACAACTGCCTTGCCCACAGGAGACCACAGGGTGTCAGTCTGCCTGCTTTGTGCCCCGAACCAAAAAATCAGCTTGACCAATGCAGCTGAAAATGCATCAGTCCAGAGCCCTGTTCCCTGCCTCCTCACCTGGTCACCAAAAGAACCCACCTGCCTCTCAATAAGGGATCCACAGAGGACCCTGAGGGTTGGGCTTTGCAGAGCTCCTGGGTGAACTCTGATGGGGGCTCAGGATTAGGCAGTTTGGCCAGAACGGCTGCCCCTCAACTGCCTCCCCACATCATGCCTCACCCATATTCCTCCTCTCCCCTTCACAGGAGCCTCCTTCTCAGATCCTGTGCCTGGCCTCCCATCCTCTCCCCATGGCTGATGGTCCCTCCGAGGCAAACTCCTAAGGAATCACCATCATTCTACTTTCTATTCTGGGAGCTTCAGAGAGAGCCCAGCTTGATGCCAGGACAAAGGACGGAGAACCTAAAGCACAGAAATCCCAGACCTGTTGTTCTCTTCCATCTAGCATGACCAGGGGCCCAGCTGCTAGCCAAGCCATGCCAGCTAGAGAACCAGTGCCCCAGCATGCCTCCCCAGAGCTTCCTGCACTGACAGGGCCTGCGGGAGCAGACGCAGTGGGCACTGAAGCCCTGGAGTGAGGCCAGGCTGGAGAGAGGTGAAAAGACCCCGGCTGTCAAGTGCAGTGTGGCCTTCCCTGGCTCCCTGCTCCTGGGGCCCAGCACGACCGCACAGGCCATCCAGCCAGGGAATTCTGAAGACTGGAGAGCAGCCCCCTGCCTAGGCATCAGGAACACCCCCTCCCCTCCTCAGAGAGCTGCTCTCAAGTAGACATACCTCTCTGGCTTTCCTCTGGTTCTCATTTCCAGAGCATAAGTCTGTCTTTGATCCCAACTGGTGACCACCCTGCATGAGGGGAACCTGAGCCTGCCATCAGGCTCCCCCATACCTCAGGCTGTGGTAGGAGTGGAGCCCCTTACTCTGGCCCCACATCTCCAAGCCTACTCCTTCCAGTACAGAGAAGGAGGTGGGCCCTTGAGCCAGCACAGGTCATGGACTGACCTGGACTAAGACCATGCAGGCCCCTGTCTAGACACTGCCTCCCCACTGTCCACTGGGCTCCAGGGCCCCTCGCCTGGGCTGGGACTGGGGAGGTTAGGAGCCCTCTTTCTGGAGCTCTTGAGAACCACAGACCTCAGGGGCTAAAGTGAACCAGGGGTGGACAAGGTGGAAAGAAGAGGGAGGTAGGGGCAGTTCCATATTCCTTCCTGCCTCTGGCTGGGGGGTGGGTAAGGGCTTTGGGTTAACAGAAGGATTTGTGGGAAAGGGGCAGAGATCATCTGGACCCTGAGGGGAAAGGAAACCTGAGCACACACTACTTTGGAAAATCATTCTATTTTAAACACATAATGGGAACGAAAACCTCCCTTGTCCCTAAGTTGAGAGCATGAGGAACAAGCCTGCTGCTTGTCCTCCTCTCTCCCCAGTCACCCACCCCCAAGAGAAAGAACAGTGTGCATGTGTTGCCCCCTGCACCAGGAGAGGCCCCTGACAGGGACAGGCCTCTTCTGATTCTCTCACTCATGCTCCTGAAAGTTGGAAGCACAATTTTCCTCCCAAGTGGAGGAAAGGGAAAGGCCTGAGCCTACTGAAGAGGTGTTTATTTTTTAACGCTAACAGCCCCCATGCCCCGTTTAAACTCACAGGACCAGTCTGAGGACTGCTGAGAACCCACTCCTGGATGGGTGGGTAGGATTCAGTCCAGCAACCTAACGTTCAAAAAATAGCATTGGCTGCCGATTTTGAAATGGATTTAACTTCCCACAGCATTCGTGAAACCATCCAGTGGGATCCTGTCTGTGAGAACCCTGAGACACCTTGCAAGACGTTCCCCAGCCTCTTACACTTTCGATGGTGGCTCTGGAATCAACCCCTCAGAGCCAAGTGGGGGTGGTGCAGGAGAGAAGGGAGGAGGTGTGCACAGGGCACCCACCAAACGAGTGAATTTATGCCCAGGCACGGCACTGCCTCACTCACCAAAACCAGCCCTGAATGCTCAGGTCAGCCTGGCTGGTCTTAGGCCACCTTCTTAGCCAAAAACCCAGGGCTCATTTTTCAGGAAATTGATAATGAACAACAAAATGGGATATCCTCTCTCTGTTTTTGTTTTTGTTTTTTGGCAGATGCTATTTCTGTTGTTTCCACCTAATAGCCTCTCTCTTAGCTGCATGTGTATTTATTTATAATTATAATCCTGGTGGACTGCAGCTTTCATCTTTGTTGGGAATGAGTTTTTTCCAAATCAGAGCTGGGTCCATGACAACAATTTGTTTCCCAGACCCAGTCTGTTCCTGCTCCCCACCACAAAGGAGTGAGGCTGGGGGCTCAGAGCCCCGAGAACAGAGCCTGGGGGGGAGGGCAGAGCCCATGCAGCTGCACCATCTGGTCTGTTTTAATTTAACTGTATTTAATTTGTTTCCAAAATTAAAAGTCAAACATGGTTTTTAACAGCCCTAATCTTCTGCAGCCCTGCCTTACTTTATTCTCAGAAACTGTCTTAACTATCCAACAAGTATTTATTTGGAAGGCATTATTCTAGGATCTAGTACAGAGCAGTGAAAAACCAGAGCACTTGTCTTCATGGTGCTTCCCTCCTTGGGAAACAAGACAGATGGACACTAGGCAAACTGACAGTATCTCAGATGTGATCTAGTCTAAGGAGAAGTATGAGGCCAGATGGGGGTGTCAGAGTGTAGCTGAGGAGGAGCTGATCTTCTCTCCAGGGCCATCAGAAGAGCCTCCCTGATAAGGGGACAGAGGAGAGCTGCAGTGTGCAGACAGGCACTTACCTGGGTCAGAGCTTTCTGGAAAAGAGAACTTGCTCCCATGGAGAGAGTACTTAGCATGTTTGAAGATCAGCAAAAAGGCCAGTGTGCCTGCAACTGACTGGCAAGGGGGGAAGGGGTAGGATGGGAGGTGGGATGGACGCAGTTGATGGAGGGTGCAGAATATGTTGGCCCTGGGAACGAGGGCAAAGCTTTTGGCTTCTCCCCCAAGTGAAAAGGTAACTGGAGCTATTGGAGGGTTTGGAGCAAAGGGCCAACATGACCTAACTGACCTGTAAAGAAATCACAGAGGGCAGGGCAGGCTAGGGGAGGCAGCCAATGCTGTGATCCAGGCAGGAGGTGATGGTGAGTCAGAAGAGCAAACCTTGTGGCAGTGAGAAGTGGTCAGGTTCTGGACCTGTTTGAGGTACAGCCAGAAGAAGCAGCTGATGGCGTGGCTGTGCCATATGAAAGAGAGGAGCCAAAACTAATCTGAGACACAGTATAGAACTGCCCATTTCCTGCTACCAGGCGGAGTGCAGGAGGGATCCCAGAAGAGTCATGGGAGTTTGGTATCACACGCAGGAGAGAAGGTGAGTGGACACTGAGTGAGCCTGGAGATAAACATCAGAGAGCATGAATGTTGAGGCTGTTTACAAACCACCAGTCAGTGAGGCCACCCACAGTGAGTGTGGACAGAAGGAAGCAAAGGCCCAAGGAGCAGGCCTGGAGACCTTCAGCATTTAGAAGTAGGGGTTATGAGGAGTCTTCTAAAGATCCTATGATGAGGCCATCCAGTAGGGAAGGCCTGGACAGACCATGAAAAAACGCTGGAAGATGACTTCTGCCAAGGGGCTCTGATAGAAGTTGCAGGGCTAGCTGACAGATAAGAAGGTCAAGAACAGTAAGTTGGTGCAAGAGGAGCAAGGCAGCCCTGCACAGATTTGGATAAAAGCAATTCAAGGGGATTCTTCACTTTACAAAAGGATCACAGTAAGATTCATTTAAATACCAGTTCCCTATCACATTTTCCAAGAGAAGCCAACTTTTACATAAATCTTTGTAAAATCATGCTCAGGTGTAAGGTAAGGCACAATGACACTGCTCCCCAGTGTTGGCCGTGCCCAAGCCCTGGTCTTATCTACATGTTAGCTTTGTGCTTTCTGTTCCAACGCAATTCAGGAATAGCAGATGAGTTTGCGGCACAAGACTGGGGACTTTACCAGTGGCTGTGCTTCACAAATGCCCCCTTCCTTAGCCAAGCCCAAGATGTGAGCCATGGGGCTGCTGGGAACCTCATGGCCTCCTAGTCCCCAAAGGTCTTTATGGGCTCCTGGCACAGGCACCATGCCAAGGAGGTGTTGGCTTTCTAACTTTGATTACTATTGAAGATAATCCAGTGGCAGTACAATACAGATGTGACGTGTGAGAAAAACTCACCTGCTAACTCACCCACTAATGGAGAGCTCTTGGCTGTCCAGCAGATTCTTACCACCTGCCCAGCAGTGCCAGAATGGCTTCTGGCCAATGACTTCTCCTCCCCAATGGCACTTCCAATCCACAGTGACATTTCAGGCAGAATGAAGGTCAGAAGGGAGGTGGTAAGGAACCAGGGACTGGATCATCCACTAACCGGGTAAGTCAGTGTCAAGACTCTGAGTGCCAGTTGGGATAAATAGGTGCCTGACCCTACAAGGCCTTTGCCAGTGATAAACAGGGGCACAGGACCAAAAAAGTATCACCAAAAGGGGTTTGATTGAATTCTGCTTTATTGCAATTCAGAACAGTGAACCTGAGCTAACCCAATGGATTCGATCCCTAGAACAAGTGCCTCAAATTTGGACAGACAATTGCAAAGGAAGGCTGCCTCTCCTCCCTGCTGCTTAAGTTACAGGAAGTAGAGGGAGCGAGACTGAGCTGGAGGCAAGATCTGGGTTAGGCCTGCAGGCCCCGTGGCTACAGCAACATTCCAGGGAGACTACCTGCCCATGCCCCTGGATCTGGGCCTTTAGATCAGGGTGTGGTTCCTACTAGGCTCTGCATTCCCTTGTCAAGTGATGCTTCTTCTCACTGAGTAAAACTGGAAAGACCTTCTAATTCAGGAAGGTAAGTAGCTGAGTATTTCTGTTTCTCCTAAGTTTGGCTTGTCATCTTGTCAGATGCAATTAGAGTAGAAATGAGAAGGAGAAAATGTGTGTGTCTCTCAAACGAAGTTTCTTCCAGAACCCCAGAGAAGACTTGGAGGGTTGAGAAGAACAAAGTTGATTCAGGCGACACATCCACCTGCTTCCCTATCCTCTGCAAATGGTGACAAATCTTCTCTTTCAGATGAAAAGGGCCAGGAGGGGTGTGGCTAAGCACAGATGAGAACATCATAGGAGCAAATCTGTGTCTAGAAGTCATGCCCAACTGAGGGCCCCAGGTGTCATCACGTGGACATCTGATTAGACATTCCTCCCTAGAGAGGCATCCCTCTGTCCTCTCCCAGAAGAGAAGGGAAGTAGGGAATGTCCCATCAACAAAGCCCAGTCAAGAAGCCACTTAGGTAAGAAGTAGGTCCCTCCTTCCTATCCCACTTTTCTTCTTCAGTTCTTCAAAGTTTAAGGTCTTGAACTGAACTAGAGGACCCTGCTGAACATGTGGCTGCCTGAGGATGCTACTTCAGGAAACTCTCCTGCATGGGTGTGTGTGAGGCAGCAGAGCACCAGGATCTGGTCAGCTGGGAGGATGGTGGTGCTCTCCTGCTTCCCACCACCAGGGGGCGCGGGGCAGTGCTGCTCATTCAAGGTACTGGCTCCTGCCTAGGTGGGGTGTTTCAGTGAACTGTATCACAGGGCCTGCCATCTTCTCCTCGAAAACAATAACCTGGAGGGGAAAAAAGTGCTGGTATATGACAGCAGCAGAGGTTTGTCTTGGAGTCAGATGACAGTGCCTTAGGGGAAGGGACTGAGAACCATGCTGGAAGGAATAGGGACCCACAACTGGTTGGTACCAAGGAGGAATGCAGAAGGGGCTGGCTAAACCTTCTGTTCCCTCTCCCACCCTAACAAGCCTAAATAGACTGTGATCTGGGCCTCCCTGGGAAAACACGGTGATACTGGGGAGGGCTGAGATGAGGGAAGAAGTTGCAAGTGCTCCCACCTGGTTGCTGCCTTGGTCCAACCAAGCACCTGGAAGGTAGAGGGTCTCCTGGGGTCCAATGTTCCAGTAGCGTCCAAGGTTTTGGCCATTGATGAATACAACCCCCTTCTCCCAGCCCTTTAAGCAGAATGGGAAAAGGATTAGTTGACCACAAAAGCCACCAAATATAAAGTCACATGGGAAGACAGAGATGGACACATGCCATACGCTTCTCTCAGCTTCTAAGATATCAGTGTGAATGAATATTTCAACACTCATGAGGTTAAGACATAGGTATTCTATCTCCCGAATCCACTAGCTTTGAGCTTCCTCAGCAAGGTACCCAAGTGCACACCTGGACCCTGAGAAGTACCACCCGGTGGTTCTTCTGCTCTGAGTCCACTCCCCCACCCAAGGAAGGCCCCAGAAGCCCTTCAGAGAGGCCAACACAGAGAATCTCTGGGTGCAGGTGGTATAGAGGGCTCCAGCAAGAGCAGGTACAGGGCTTGGGTTCAGAGCTCTCTGAGGGAAGACTGGAGAACCCAGGCAGGGAGGAGATACAAACCTCCAGCTTCATGAAGGTGTCAAAAGGGGAAAGGGAAATTGACAAGGCACCCAAAAAGAAAGCAGGGAATGTAGGTACTTCAGGGATAGGGCTCCACTTGTCAATGCTGAACCTATGAATAGAATGGAAGACAAGAAAGAAAAGAGGACACTTTCTCAAATTTGGACTTTGTCCCAAATCTAATTATAAAGGCATTCCAAATCCCACCCCCAACCTGTTAATTAACTAAAGTATCACAGAAATTTCCTAGTCTCTAGCGCTGGTACTGCCCCTACCTTGGGCAAGTTGCTCTGGGCTCTGGGTCTGTTTATACTTGAGTGGGAGGGTCTAGGGCAGAGCAGTTCTCCAGGACTTCCTGGCTCTTACTGCACATTATCCATGGCTTCACACACTTCATGGGGTGGGGACTCACCTCTGAAAGAAGCTCTTTTTCATATCCAGGCTGTAGATTCTGAATTTTTTCAGGGGAGAATCATTCAGATAGATATTTCCAATTAAACCTGTGGGAAGGAGGCAAGGAAACATGAATGAGGTCAAAGGCAGGGGCACAACTGACCCAGCTAAGGCCCTGCACATACATGGAGAATTTCTGAAAAGTTCCAGTTAGGATTCCTCTAGAAGTATATACTCTCTACAGAGCTCTTCATATGGCATAAAACCTTCTCTAGGAATCCCAAAGGAAAAAAGAATGAGTAAAAAGCAGCATTTGTCAGGACCTCCCAAGGATTTGCACAGAAGAATAATTCCAAGGGTAGTGAGAGCAGAGACCATCACTGGGTGAGAACAATCTCTAGTCTCTCTCTGAAAGGGAAGCTCCCATTTGGGGATAAGAATTTCAACACAATAAAATGAGGCCCAAAGGGCAGATAATCAAGAGGTCACAACAGTTCTAACTTAGCTTCAAGGTCAGATTCAGTAGGGTCCCAGACTAAACAGACCTAATAACTCAGCCAAAAATCTTCTACATGACCTAGGACTGAAGATAAATTAAATATTTAAATTGTGAACAGATGGCAACATGACTTGCGTATCTGAGTCTAAGGATCCACACACACACTTGCATAGTCATTAGCTAGTGGCTTGGGGAAGGGGCCAGCAATGTTAGTCCTGGAGCAGCTCCCATGGTCCTCACAATCATGGAGCCATTGAGTTTCTTGAGAGGTAATTTGAATAGGCTGGGGAGTGCAAACAGGTCTCATGGAGCCTGAAGAATCTTAAGTTGCAGGTACAGGCGTGGATGGTGGGGGGTCTGTAACTTATAAACACTGAACTGTTCCAAGGGATAAGTACTCCACAGTGAGAGTCCAGAGCATATCTTATTCAGGAACGTGGGGAGGCAAAGACTGAGAGCAGGGTAAGGCTGGCAATCCCTTCCCACAGACAGGAGAATGAAGGAAGTGAAGATAGGCCTGGAGATGGAGCTCCTTAGGAGAAGAAGTGAAGATCCAGAGAGGAACACTGGGGGATTGTTTAGGGGAAAAGGAAAGTAAGCCTGGACAGTGCTAGAAGCTACCATGAAACCTATCTGGAGAGAGCCAAACCCCAGGACCCAAGAAAACCCCAATGGCTGGGGCCACAGTGCTTCCCAGGCAGGAAAGGAAGGGATGCACAAGTTTCCTCATTACAAAGGCAAACACCCATGAGAGAGCTGGGAGGCCACCAGCATCTCTTACCATAGTAGTATTTATTTGTCTGAATTCTTATGTTATAACATGAAACAACCTACATTTTGACAGATGAAAAGGAAGAGGCAAACTTAAGCAGAGAAGGTTTAGAAGACCAGGAAAAATAAAATGAGTTGGAATATTCCTAGGGGAGCACTCCATCAAGAGCATTTTGTTTACTGTATGTACTACCACCTCCTCCCCACCACAAATGAGATCATCAATGGGTTTCCACAATGGGTCAAGAAGAGAAATTCTGGGGCACCTGAGTGGCTCAGTCAGTTAAGCGTCCAACTGTTGGTTTCGGCTCATGTCATATTCTCGGGGTTGTGAGATAAATCCCCGGGTCAGGTTCCATGCTCAGCACAGAGTCTGCTTGAAATTCTCTCCCTTTCCCTCCCTCTCTTCCCCTCCTCCCACTCACATGTGTGAATGTTCTTTCTCTCTCTCTCCTTCTAAAATAAATACATAAAAACTCTAAAAAAAAAAAAACATAAGGAAAAGAAAAACTCACTATGGAGACCCAAGAAGGCAGGGGTTCTATGCCATTTTTGGCTTCCTGGGAATCCCCTTGCTTAAGCTTCACCACCCCTAGCCCAGCCCCAGCAGATAGTCCCCTACTAAAGCAGACTACAACCCAGGGAGGTCTGGAGAGGCTTGCTCAGTGTTCCCTGTGTGTTCACCATGGACATGTGAACAACATGCATAAGGAAGAGGTCAGAACGCACATGGGTCTTTTAAGAAGGCCCACTTCCACCTCTCTCCAGTGGATTTCCATGAGTTAACTCCATCCCATGGGCTTCAATGAGTTAGCTCCCTCCAATGGGCCTCTGCAACCTACCTCTCTCCAGTGGGTCTCCATAACCCACCCCCTCCAATGGGTTTCCATTATCTGCCTCCCTCCAATGGGCCTCCACAAATCTTCTCCAGTGGGTCTCCATGACCCACCTCCCTTCAGTGGGTTTCCACAACCCAATTCCCTCCAATGGGCCACCATGACTCCACCTCACTACAGTCAGCCTCCATCATTAGCTGGTGCACTGGTTTGAAGAAGAGATAGTGAGGCATTGCTGAGGACTAGAAGCTTTTCTCTCAGCACATGTTATGACCCACCTTTGCGCTGGTCATCAATGTTATTCCCGTAGTTGACTCGCCCGCGATTCTCCACCAAGATCCGCAGCCTGGTGTAACCCTGCCAGGAACATAGTGGTCGATAATTACCCAACCATAAGATCACAGCTGCACCTCAGAGTCTCTTTGTGGAACCCCAGCTCTTCCCTGAACTCTGGGGATGAAAGAGTACCCACTGATCAGAAAGCAATGTTTTGCCCCTCTTTCCATCAGCAGCTCTGTGGTTAAGGAGCCTCCTGTCTTCCAAGTCTTCCTCTTTGACTCCCACCAAACCTGCTCAGGAAGCAGCTGGTGCTAGCCATCACCCAGCTCCCCAGGATAACAAACCTGGATCAAGGGAATAACAATCTTCTTCCTTTCATAGTCCAAGAATCCTACAGACACTGTGTTCACAAATACCTGCAAATGAACAGACAGAAAGCATTCACGTGTCAACAGCAGGGAGGCTTAGGAGGGATCTCTGACAAGCAAGGAAAGGGGTAACACTATGTGTGTGCAGTGGAAACAGGGGTTAGCCAAGCACAGAAGAAAAATGAATGCCCATGATTATAGCTGAAAAGGATGGCAGAGCTGATGGTGATGGGCCATTTCTAGTAACAGGCAGATATGTGAGGAGAGAGAGTCAGATGCATTTGGTAGGGCTTGATGACTACAAAGTCACAGGAAATAAGAGAAGATGCCCCAAGATTAGAGGAGAATTTAATGGTATAGAATTAAAAAAAAAAAAATAGTAGAATAGACCAAGGAAACTAGGAGCTGGTTTTTTGAAAGAATCAGTAAGACCAATAAACCCCTAGTGAGATTTATCAAAAATAAAAGAGAAAGGACCCAAATAAATAAAATCGTGAATGAAAGAAGGGTGATCACAACCAACACCAAAGAAATATAAACAATTTTAAGAACATATTATGAGCAACTATATGCCAACAAATTAGACAATCTGGACAAAACGGATGCATTCCTAGTGACCTAGGAAGTGAACCAGGAAGAAGTAAAAACCTAAACAGATCCATAACCAGCAAAGAAATTGAATCAGTATCTCCCAACAAACAAGAGTCCACGGCCAGATGGCTTCCCAGTGGAATTCTTCCAAATATTTAAAGAAGAATTAATACTGATTAATACCTATTCTTCTGAAACTGTTTCAAAAATAGAAATGGAAGGAAACTTTCTGAACTCATTCTATGAGGTCAGCCTTACCTTGATTCCAAAACCAAAAAAGATCCCACCAAAAAGGAGAATTACAGACCAATGATGAACATGAATAAAAAAAAAATTCTCACCAAGATACTAGCTAATAGGATCCAACAGTACATTCAAAGGATTATTCACCACAACCAAGTGGGATTTATTCCTGGGCTTTAAGGATGGTTCAACATCCACAAATCAATCAATGTGATACATCATATTAATGAAAGAAAGGACAACAACCATATGATCCTCTCAAATGATTCAGGAAAAGCATCTGATAAAATACAGCAACCTTTCTTGATTAAAACTCTCCACACTGTAGGGATAGAGGGAACATACATGCATAAAAGCCATATATGAAAAACCCATAGTGAATATCATTCTCAATGGGGAAAAACTGATAGCTCTTCCCCTAAGGTTAGGAACATGACAGGTATGTCCACTCTCACTACTGTTGCTTAACATAGAACTAGAAGTCCTAGCCTCAGCAATCAAAGAACAAAAAGAAATAAAAGGCATCCAAATCAGCAAACAAGTCAAACTTTCACTCTTCACAGATGACATGATATTCTATGTAGAGAACCCAAAAGACTCTACCCCAAAATTGCTGGAACTGATACAGGAATTCAGCAAAGTAGCAAGATATAAAACAAATGCATAGAGTTCAGTTGCATTTCTGTACACTAACAGTGAGGCAGAAGAAAGAGAAATTAAGGAATTGATCCCATTTACAATAGCACCAAAAATAAGAAGATATCTAGGAATAAACCTAACCAAAGACATAAAGGATCTATACTCTGAAAACTATAGAACACTTATGAAAGAAATTGAGGAAGACACAAAGAAATGGAAAAACATTCAATGCTCATGGCTTGGAAGAACAAATATTCTTAAAATGTACATGCTACTTAAAGCAATATAATCCCTATCAAAACACCATCAACATTTTTCACAGAGCTGGAACAAACAATCCTAAAACTTGTATGGAATCAGAAACAATCCTAAATAGCCAAAGTAATGTTGAAAAAGAAAATCAAAGCTGGGGCATCACAATTCCAGGCTTCAAGCTTTATTACAAAGCTATAATCATCAAGACAGTATGGTACGGGCACAAAAACAGACACATAGATCAATGGAACAGAATAGAGAACCCAGAATTGGACCCTCAACTCTATGGCCAACTAATCTTTGACAAAGCAGGAAAGAATATCCAACAGAAAAAAGACAGTCTCTTCAGTAAGCGGGGTTGGGAAAATGCGACAGCCAGATGCAGAATGAAACTGGACCACTTTCTTACAACATACACAAAAATAAATTCAAAATGGATGAAAGACCTAATATAAGACAAGAATCCATCAAAATCCTAGAGGAAAACACAGGCAACAATCTCTTGACCTTGGCCACAGCAACTTCTTGCTAGACACATCTCCAAAAGCAAGAGAAACAAAAGCAAAAATGAACTATTGAAACTTCATCAAGATAAAAAGCTTTTGCACAGCAAAAAGTCAACAAAACTAAAAGGTAACTATGGAATGGGAGAAGATATTTGCAAATGTCTTCTCAGATAAAGGGCTAGTATTCAAAATCTATAAAGAAGTTATTAAATTCAACACCCAAGAGATGGAGAGGAGAAGGGAGTTGGGGGAAATTGGAGGGGGAGACGAACCATGAGAGACTGTGGACTCTGCACAAAACTCTGAGGGTTTTGGAGGGGCGGGGGATGGGAGATTGGGTGAGCCTGGTAGTCGGTATTATGAAGGGCACGTATTGCATGGAGCACTGGGTGTGGTGCATAAGCAATGAATTCCGGAACACTGAAAAGAAATTTTAAAAATAAATAAAAATTTTTTTAAAAATTCAACACCCAAAAAAACAAAAAAATCTGGTCAAGAAATGGGCAGAAGACATGAACAGACATTTCTCCAAAGAAGACACACAAATGGCCAACAGACACATGAAAAAATGCATATAACCACATGAGACACCACCTTACAGTGACCAGAATGGCTAAAATTAACAAGTCAGGAAACAACAGATGTTGGTGAGGATGCGGAGAACGGGGGGATGTAAACTGGTGCAGCCTCTCTGGAAAACAGTATGGAGGATCCTCAAAAAGTTAAAAATAGAGCTACCCTATGACCCAGCAATTGTACTACTAAGTATTTATCCAAAGGATATAAACATAGTGATTTGAAGGGGCACATGCACTCCAATGTTTATAGCAGCAATGTCCACAATAGCCAAACTATGGAAAGAGCCCAGTTGTCCATTGACAGATGAGTGGATAAAGAAGTTGTGGTATATATATATATACACACAATAAAATATGACTCAACCATCAAAAAGAATGAAATCTTCCCATTTGCATCGATGTGGATGGAGCTAGAGTGTACTATGCTAAGCAACATAAGTCAGTCAGAGAAAGACAAATACCATATGATTTCCCTCATGTGGAATTTAAGAAACAAAACAGATGAACATAAAGGAAAGGCAAGAAAAATAAAGTAAGATGAAAACAGAGAGGGAGACAAGCCATAAGACACTCTGAACTATAGGAAACAAACAGAGGGTTGATGGAGGGAAGGTGGGTGGAAGGATAGGGTAACTGCGTGGTGGACATTAAGGAGGGCACGTGAATATATGAGCACTGGGTGTTACATGCAACTGATGAATCGCTAAATTTTACCTCTGAAACTAATAATGCAGTGTATATTAGTTAATTTGAATTTAAATATTTTTTTTAAATAGAGAAATCACCCCTACCTGTCCCCGGTCACGCACAAGACCACTAAGGATGCCCGATGAAGCAATGGTGGTCTCATAGAGAGTGTACCCAAAGGACTGTCCATTTCCATTATTTACTGGCAGGTTTTCCATATTGACTGGTTTTTCAGAATTGACTGGCTGCATAGAGGAGAATATGGGGAGATAAGGCTAGGCAGAGAAGAAAAGAGGCAGCAACCTCACCTTGAGACTTCTGGGGGAGTGCAGGGTAACAGACAGATCCCCACCTGGGAATAGGGGGTTGGGGGAAGAGGCCCTCTAACCTTTTCTTCTAGTTTGACCTCTCACTATACAAACATGGAGAGCCAATCCAGCTGATAGGCTCTCCAAGCTCCAAAATTCTGATTTTTGACTTCTCATCTCATTAGCCCTATGGCTGTCCAGGATCAAAGGGATGGCAGATGTATGATAACAATAGAACAAAGCCTGGAAATGTACCAGACCTGTAGCCTTTCAACCTGCCTTCATTTCTACATCACTGCACTCCATTGGGTCAGCTCCAGGGGTGCACCCTCTTCTCAGAGGGGATACAGCCCATTCACATGCCTCTTTACCCTCCTCCCTGTCCACCAAGGCTGGAGAGAGACTACTACCTACTGTATTACCCAGTTTTTCTTCAAGTTCTTTTTGTTCCTTTCCACTCCATACCCTAACTCAAGTTTATTCTCTTTCCTCTGAGCTCTAAAGTCAGAGTGGACCTTAAAGCTATCAAGCACTCGTTTTTCTCCCTCCACAGTCCCACTGGCCCACCTAGTGACAGTCCCAGCTTCCCTGCCCCAAGGCACTCACCTCCTCCATGTACTTCAGGGCGTCCCACAGTGACAGGTATAAATATGGTCTCAAGGGCTCATATGCAGTCTTGGGAAGAAGGTCAGGTTGGGGAGGAAGAGGGACACCTGCAACACAGACAATAGGGTCATCCCAAGAGGACCCAAAATCACTGCCACCTCAAACCTCCCCAGGCCCTGGCTCCTTTCCGCAGTTCAATGTGCTCCTTTATCCTAGAGCCAAGAGGGAAACATTCTTAGACTGCTTGGCCCCACTTAGAAAAGCACCACAGGGGTGGGGGGGGAGGTGCAGGGGACTTGACTTCCTCATATCCTCAGGAGTCTTAACACCCATTGGAAGGTGAAGCTGGTGACACACAGACCATAATAAAGAAAACAGTCTCTCAAATTTGCCTGTCCTTGTCTAGGGACATTCTTGCATACAAGTCAACTGGGGTTGAGGTAGGGTAGTGAAGAACTAACTCTTTAGGGAGTCTCAGAGCAAAAAGGGCCCAAGTTGGTGCTTGAGTCTTCTGTCTTCCGGGTACCTGAGATAGAGCCAAAAAAACCTCGGAGCTTGAAGTACTTGGCTGTGTAATCCCCAGCCTCTGTCAGCACTGCATCATAGTCTGCAAGACACCAGAATGCTGTCACTAGTCACCTGTGTCACAGAACAGTGTCCACAGCAGCAAAAAGAGAAAGGAGAAGCTGGGTAAGGCAGCAGGGTCCTCACCCCAGCAATTTGGGAGGCACAACCCTTTTGTGTTGTGTGAGCCATGAGTCCAAATACAATAAGTACTAAACACTATGAAGTACCACCAACAGTGCCATGGCCATGGCATGACCCACAATTTTCTGCATCTTGCCTGACTTCAGGGGACTGTCAACCTAAAGGATTCAGAGGTCACACATTTCAAGGGCCTGAGTAGGGAGAAGAGGCTACCTTCATCAAAGGACCTTCCCTCACCCTGGCTGTACCTCTCCCTTCCTCCAGTGACTTCCAAAGGCTCATAGGCATGTCAGTGGGATTCAGTACCTCCTACTGCTCTATAAGTTTAAACCTGATAATCCGAGCAAAACCATCCCTTCCTCAGGCACTGTAGAACCAAATGCATTAAAGGTGCCAGACACTGCCCCTAAAGGACTCTGCATAAAAAGCTCCAAACATGCAAATGTGGGGTGTTCCACGAAGGGCCAGTGTTGGGGAATACTTGCCATAGCTGGTGACATCAGATTTATATTCATGAAAGTGCATGGCTCCATTTATGAAGCCAAAGTTGGTACCTCCATGGAACATGTAGAGGTTGATGGAGGAGCCAGCATCGAGGATGGCAGACACTGTTTTTAGAACCTCTGCAGGAGGAGGGGAGAAAGGGGATGTGCAGAGTGAATCAAAGTTTAGGATGAGCCACAAGTCCTGTTGACATCTCAGCTTTCCTGATCTCCCCCCAACCCCATCAAATTCAACTCCCTAGCTCTGCCTTTCAGCTTCCACTAGAGCTGCAATCACAGAAGATGAAGGGTATGAAGAGAAAAGGGCCAGCAAACACCAAAGCCCCGGAGCTGAAGCCTAGCCTTCTAGTTGTTTGTTCCACCATGGCCAAGTCTCCAATGACTATGGTCTGAACAATGGCAGCCTTCTACCTCCACACTTCTCAACAATTACTCACACTTGGTAAGGTGCAAAAGACTGGACTCCTAATTGCAGCTGTAATTTCTGACCACCTCCTCAATCCCGCCTCTATTATAGAATTAACCAAAAATGTGAACGATAACATCAAAGGAGAAATATACAGTATTAACATACACACACACACACACACACACACATAGGCAATCAGATTGACAAATATTAAAAATTATTTTAATAACCAGTGTCAATAAATCTGTGGGAAATATGTATTCTCATTTAATAATAGTAAGAATTGCTATAGTCTTCTGAAAGAGCAGTTTGGTACATATATATCAAAATTGAATTAATGCAGCATTCCACTGGTTAAGGAATTCTATTGGTTATCCTAGGGCACTAATATGCCAGGTATGCAAAACTGGATGTTCAAGCATGGTCGCTGCAATGGCATTCAATTAACAAAAACCACTGGAAACAACCTAAATGTTCATCAATAAGAAAATGGCTAAATAAATTGTGGTTTAATCATCAATACTACAGCGTTCTTTTTGTTCTTTAAAAGGTGATGGAATCTCTCATAGAAGGCTGTTCATTTGTGTCGATCAGGGCACAAGCAAGTAACAAAGAGCAGATAGGACTGCAAGTGTCCATATCTCTGTGCATGCGTATAGGGCTGCAGAGAGACACACAGAACTGCCTGCACAGTATACAACTGACCCTCAAACGATACGGGTTTGAGCTGCACAGCTCCACTTATGCATGATTTCTTACAGTACAGTGCTGTAAAGTATTTTTTTCTTTCTTATGATCTTCTTCATAACCCTGTCTTTTCTCTAGCTGGCTTTATCATAACAATACAGTATATGATACAGATAACATACAGAATATGTGTTAATCAATTATATGCTATCAGTAGATCTCTGGTCAATAGTAGGTTATTAGTTGTTAAGTTTGGGAGGAGTCAAAGTTATACCCAGACTTCAAGTGTGCAGGGGGTCAGCACCACTACCTGCCTCATTGTTCAAAAGTCAACTGTATGTGTTTTCTCTGGGCTCTGGGCTTTTTATTTCTTCTTCCTACATTTTCTGTATTTGCTGGGTGTTTGCAATAGGCATGCACTGCTTATCTAATTATAAAAACATGATAAAGCAGTGTTAAGGGTCCTACCATTCACATCAAATGTCAGGACATGTGACTCTGGAATATCAACAGCTGATTATGACATGCAGATAATCCAGGAGTCTTGTACCCTACAGCTCATTTACATCAATTAGCAGGTTATTTGGAACTGATTTTTATTTCATAGGTCAATACATATGCTGGGTTTAGGTACCGCAAAGCACTTACCAGAAGAATCCAGGATGTTGTGTGGGCCTCCCCACGAGTCAAACCACCCTGTCCAGTACTCCATCACCATCTTGGGCTGAACCCTCTGGGCATCACAAAATGAGAAGTTAGCTGGCCAAAAGAGGCAAGGGGGAGTTCTTCCTTCAGGGAAATCCCAGCCCTTCTACCCTTCCAAATCTTCCCTGACCACACACTCCTTGCTGTAAGAGCCATCAAAAGCAGTGCACAGGTGAGGACCAAAGGCATCTGCACCAGCTTATCTTCCACATGTGGCCTCCACACTGCAGGTAGAAAGTGGAATGAACTATCAAAGCTGGTGCAAGAGACCCTGATGCCTTAATGTGGTTTTAATGTTACATACGGAGCTGGCAAGAGAACACAGGGATATAAGCCTGCATCAGAATGCAGCATGTACTCTGGAAGACTTTTCCTACATGGCTTTCTGGGTCAAGCCACATTTTGCCTATCCTCTCTCAGGGAAAGAGAATGTTCTAACAGGGTAATTCCATTTCTGACAGGCACCCCAGAGACGCAGACCCCTCAGCTGCTGTTTCCCTTTAGCTGGAAGAGTCAGAGGGCTGTAGAGTGGGCCCCTCTCTGAGGTCTAGCTTAAACATAAGTTTACAAAACTGGACAAGAAAATCAGGGAGTTATTTAGCACAGTGAGTCATGGTACAGGCCCTGCAGCCTCAGAATCTGGCTTCATACCTTGGCTAGGATGTTTGATAACAATTAAGTCCTTAATATTACTTCAGAATACTGCCTTTGGTGCGGGGTTGCCCCAGGGATGTAGAAACGATTCCCAGAACCATGCTCCACTGTACTGTTACTATGCTGTGTTTGTGGGAGCACCAGAGCATCAGGGGGGAGATATAAGGACTAACATGCTGGTGTTTCAGGTTCCGCACCACAGAGCTGTCCTCATTCATCAAGTACTTTCTCCATTAGTGATGGCCTTACATTTAGAGGGCAACACATACAGAGCAACAAAATCTGTTCCAGACTCATGGGGTAGATTTATTATCTGCTGAGGAGGAGATACCAACCATGCCAGAGGAAAAGCCAAAGTAGTCACAATAATTTTTTTAGCAAGGCTGGTGGCTGTCTACCTCCCAAGAAGGGGATACACTGTACCATGTTTAAGTCCCTAAGGGAGAAGTAGATTCTCTGTGCCACATGTCAATAGTCTCCACAGCTAGGAGGGGGCTCCCTGACTTGAGGGTGCCAGGGTCAAGTACTGGGGCGCCCACCAGTGGGCGCTGCCTTGCATGTTGTGGTTAAGAGCTGAAGTTCTGCCTCAGTCAGACTGTGCTCTGCCTCCTCACGTGCCACTTACTGGGTGCTCTTTTTGTTCTTAAATCTGTCTCCTTAACTACACAACCATGACCACAGTAGCCAGCTGACCTGGTTCCTGGGAGAATTACATGAAATAATGCACATAAAGCCTTTAGCACATGGTGCCTAACACTTGGAAAGTACTCAAGAAACACTCATGTTAATTATCTCCATCACTGGACATGCACAGGAGGGCGCAGTGGGTTGCTGTTGGACATCCCGAAGTTTAGGAGAGCTGTGCCTGTCCTGTTTGATCATCCAAAGCAGACTCTGATCGAAGTCCCCTTTCTTGACGAAAACAGACATCACTGAACTGCGGACAGAAAGGCCGTTTAATGAGCCTGTCTGTCAGCAGGATGACCCGGCCTGGGTACATAGGTGTGGGGCCCCTATCTAAGGATGACCATAAAGGAAACAACATGAAACCTTGCTTTCCTGGGTGCTTTCCAAATATTACTTCATTTGATCCTCAAACAACCCCATGAGTAGGTACTATCATCATCCCCACTTCATAGAAGAGGAAAGAGAAGCACAGAGAGGTGACACTCTCTATCCAGTGGGCAGAGATTGCTCACAGTGTTCTATACCTGCCTTAGACAGCACTCAAGTACGATCCTATTTAGTTGCTGGGCAATTGTTTCTTTTTGTTTATCTCCCCAGGTAGGTCACAAACCCCATAAGGGCAAAAACCTGCCATCTTAGTCACCACAAGGTAACAGGGCCTAGACACATTCCACACACAGAGCTGGCACTCAGTCAACACTGGAGGAAGGAAAGAAAGGAAAAAGTGGCTAGACCTGGGCCCTCTGGGAGAAACTGTCTCTCCCTTCACTGGCCTAACAAAGTCTGCCTGGCATCAGGTCCCATCCTGTCTCTTCTCTTCCTGGTCACCCTCCTTGCACATTCTACTTATCCTCCTAAACTTAGGTAGTAGCCACATCATACACACAGGTGGCCCTCATGCTCCACAGCTTCACACTCCTCTGGTGATTTCATATGGATGTGCCTTTGGGCCTACTTCTGCTCCAAGAAATGAACAGGTAGAATGGAGAACAGCCCCAGCATCTCTGCATTTATGGGGGATACTCATGTTCCAATACCTCCACAGTAGACCCGGGCAATCAATGCCTACACCTAATAGGTGGTGACAGTTTGGGGCATTCACACCCTTCAGTAAGTCACAGTGAGAAATGGGGCCCCAGCTCTGTGACTGGGCTGCCACTACCATGGCCAGATCCCATTGGCCTCCTAAGGAGAAACATGTGAACTCAAGGGAAGAGAAATCAATCAGAATAGGATTTAACTATAAATTCCCATCAACCTGAAGGATGTGAACCTTATACTCAGAAACTCCTCTCTTTTGTGACCTGGAATGGCCCATCTTGCTGATGACAATGATTTTTCTAAGCCCAGGGGGGTCTTACGGGTTAAGGTCAGACACACACAGTATAGGTCAGGAAAGTTTCTCTCCTCAATCGCAAAATGAGCATATCTGGGGCTAATGGAGTCCACAGAATTCTAGTCCAGAGCCTCTGTGAACACACTAAGCCTAGGCCTCCAAAAAGGGCCCCTTTCTCAAGAGGCAAGAAATCACATCCATGCATCAGTCTATACAACACCACCTTGGAGAAACACTTACACTCCTACAGCGCTTCCCTACCTGAGGGCATGTCAACACAGGGGCCACAGGGGTTGAGAGTCACAGTGCAGAAGGTTGGCTGTGAGGTGAAAGTCTGAGTGAGCCCAGAGTCCTTCTCTCCCAGAGCCCTGGGTATAGCTGCAGGTACCTCACAGCACTGTACACTTCCTGACAGAGGCTCCACTTAGCTCTAGGACTTTCTACATGCATGCCAAGCAGAGCAAACAGCTCCCCCTGGGCCAGACTTACCTGCACACTTAAGAGAAAGTTGGTTAATAACTGCAGCTCATGGTGTGACTGCAAGTTGATGGTGGCCAGCACTGTGAATGGGAAGGAGAAAGAGAAACAAAGCATGTCTTAAAGGCAAGGAGACTTTCTGAGCTAAGCCAGACCTTTCCCAATTTACCAGCAAAATAAATTAACCTTGGCATTGTTTCCCACCTCCAATTAGAGTTTAGTTCCTCGGATGTCAAGAGATTCATCTTGTTCCTCTCAGAAACTCCACCACTCAGCACAGAGCTTACAGGGCAATCATTCACTAGGCATCTGTTCTTGACTAATGTAATTTTTACAAGCAGAGGGTACATTTCTGGTGATTATTCTTTCATAGGAGCCTAGAGTCTGATCTTTGTTTTGCATCTCAAGCATCTAGTGCAAAGTAATGATCTAAATGAAGACTCCCCTTTTATTTCTTTTTTTTTTTTTAAAGATTTTATTTATTTATTTGACAGAGAGAAATCACAAGTAAGCAGAGAGGCAGGTAGAGAGAGAGGAGGAAGCAGGCTCCCTGCTGAGCAGAAAGCCCAATGTGGGGCTCGAACCCAGGACCTGGGATCATGACCTGAGCCGAAGGCAGCGGCTTAACCCACTGAGCCACCCAGGCGCCCCACCCCTTTTATTTCTTAAATGAGGGCTAATTTTCTATTCCATCCCACAATGTGTCCATTTTTTAGTTTAAAGTTATATATTTTTTTAAAGATTTTATTTATTTATTTGACAGACAGAGATCACAAGTAGGCAGAGAGGCAGGCACAGAGAGAGAGAGGAGGAAGCAGGCTCCCTGAAGAGCAGAGAGCCCGATGTGGGGTTCGATCCCAGGACACTGGGATCATGACCTGAGCCAAAGGCAAAGGCTTTAACCCACTGAGCCACCCAGGTGCCCCGGGTTTAAAGTTATATTTTAAATGGCATCAGTGAAATGTATGCCCAAGAAAGATGTGCTACGTTTGGCCTACCCCAGCGCAGAACTTGGCTTCTAAGGCTCCTTGCCTCCCTGTTGTCTGCTTAGACAGCAGGCCTCACATGGACTGGGTTTGGCCTGAGCTCCAGCAGGTCTGGGAATGCATGAAAGAGATTAAGCAAGCCTGCCAAGCTGGCTACCCTGATACTCTCCTATTGGACATAAGCTACTGATTACCAGTGATTAAAAACAAACAAACAATACCTGAGGCTCCAGGAGGTCAAATAACTTGCCTCAAGATCACACAACTGGTAAGCAACAGAGTAGGGCTGCAACCCAGGCCCATCGGACACTGACCCATTGTCCTGTGATAGCACCATCCTCCAGCAAGCCACTGGATAAGACCCTACATCCAGACCCCTTCTCACCTAAAGGAGGAACCTCAAAGACAGGAGGCCTGTCTGAAAATAAGCAAGCAGAAATCTCAGAAGTGAACAGGATTAGCATGGCTAACAACATGGCATCTATTCCTAGCCTTCCTGAATCCTCACTAATATAAAAATAAAGGAATCCAAAGGTGGAAGGCCATAAAGAACAACATCTAGAGAGGAGACAAAGCAGAGAGGAAGTTTCAGGAAAATCTCAGGAGGCTGCAAAGAGCAGTGGGTCAGTGAATGGCCCAGGAGAGTGGAAGAAGCTTCAACCAGCTCCCCAATTCCAGCTGCAGTCCTTGTCTCACATCCCAGGCTCTGTGCAGCCAGGAGCACACTTCCCTCCCCTGCCTCACACACTCCTCAAACCTCTTCTCCACTGGAGCCCTACCTCCAGGGGACCACATTCTCTGGGAAAGCTGATGCCAGGTGTCTCCAGGTTGGAATTGGCACAGCAAAGTGTGAAATAAGGGATGTGCTGCGGATCAGTAAGGGCCATATCAGCCAAAGTATTCCTGTCCATATCTCCTGCTGGATCCCAGGATAGCTATAGCAACAGACCAAAGGATTTGTCCCTGCAAACACTTAATAGAGCTAAAGACAGTATCTCCAACCGCCAACATTTGGCCTTCCCTCCTGGAAAGAGCACACCCAGCCCAATCACCCCACTGGGAAGCACACCTTCCCCAGCCCCTTCTGGCACTCAGCTTCCAACTGGCCATTTAGTGCCTCCTTTTTAAACTGCTCAGTCAAGAGCCAGACAATTGAGAAAATCCCCTCACATGGAAGACTGAGAAGAACTGGTAAACATATATATATAAAGTAAAATATCCTCAAAGCAAAGTAAGAAAGATAGTGTCCATTTAAAAAGTATGCCATGAGAAAAGAAATATATTCAAGAAAACAAGATGCAGGAAATAAGAGAAGGATTACATGACAGAACTTGAGGAAGTCACCCAAAAAGTGGAACTAAAGGGCAGAGATACATCAAAAAGATAAGCAACTTAGAGAATAGATATGAGAGTCCAATCTACAAATAACAGGAGTGATCAAAAGATAGAAAAAAGAAAGGAAAGCATACCAAAAAAATGCACTAACTGGATATTCCACTGACAAGTACCACAACTGTGTCAATTCAAATAGCGCACAAAAGTTCCACAGAAGAAAAAAAAATCCCATACCAAAGAACATCATTGTGAAATACCAGGATACGAGGATTAAGAGAAAATCCTGTTATTTTCTAGAATGGGAAGGAAACACACACACACACACCCCAACAACAACATATAAAAGGATCAGGAACCAGAATGTCCTTGTACTTCAGCAGTGACTGCGGGTGCTAGAAAATCTGGGCACAGTGCAGAGAAGGGATGGGGCAGGAGACCCAGAGCTCAGCCTCCCTCCAGTGAAGCCAGGTAGCGGGCTTCCATCAGGTCAGGGGTGGTGGGGTCTCAGACCCACCGGACTTGACACAGAATCCGATATATACAGGTATTTGGAACACGTGTGACAGGAGTTTGGGAAATCTTTGGTAAAGGGTTTATTTTATTTTTTAAAAAGATTTTATGTATTTATTTGACAGAGAGAACACAAGTAGGCAGAGAGAGAGAGAGAGAGAAGCAGGCTTCCTGCTGAGCAAAGAGCCCGATGGAGGACTTGATCCCAGGACCCTGAGATCATGACCTGAGCAGAAGGCAGCGGCTTAACCCACTGAACCACCCAGGCGCCCTAAAGGGTTTGTTTTAAAGAGAAGGTGTAGGGAACACCTAAAATTAATGTAACATGTGTCAGCTGTGTGTGTGTCAAGTCAAATTTTAAAAAATAACAATAAAAGAGAAAGGGGAGAGAAAAGAGAATTGAAAGAAAAATAAACGGGATAAATACACCGAAAGTGAAAACTAACCCCACCGAAAGCGAGCCATTTCACAAATACTGCCCCGAACACCGCTCGCACCGCAGCACCGGATCAGAATAGCCGGAAGGCGCCGGCCAGGGTCGCGGCTGGGGAGGAGAAGGAGGCGGCAGCATTTCTGGTATCTTCACTTTACACTTTACTTTAATTACGTTTTTAAGTAATTGAGAAAAGTTCTGCGGACAGCAGGCAGAGCTCAGGAGGTCAGGGCTGGGGTGCATGGCACCAGGAGGGAAGGGAGGGAAGGGAGGGAAGGGCGGGGGGGTGGCCAACGCCGGAGGTAGAGGAGGGTAAGGAGATGAAGGGGCACGCGGGGCGGGGCGACGGGGAGGGAGGCTGCACCGAGAGGGCGGAGGCAGGGAGACAGGCAAGGCGGGGGCAGAGGCAAGCCGTGGAGGGTTGGAGGGAGGCGGCACCTAGAGGACAGAGGCGGGGAGGCGCGGAGGCGAGGAGACGGGTGGGGGGCGGGGAGGGAGGGGTGCGGAGGCGGGGAGGCCCCCCCCCTTTTTAAAAAGGGGGGACGGCGGGGGGTGGGGGGGCGGCGGGAATGCGGGTGGGGGGGCACGGCGGGGGCGGGCCTTGGAGGAGGGCCTGGAGTCCCGCGGCCAGCCTCGCTGACTCCCTCCATGCCCTGGAGGCCTTGCTCAGGACCTTGCTGACGCGCTAAACCTATGCAGCAGCCTCCAAAAGGGTCTTGCCTGCCGGCCCTGGCCGCAGCCCCTCCCAGGCCCCCCGGAAGACTGGGCCGGCGGAGGCTTTGGAAGCGGCCAGAAGGGGACAGTGCCATCGCGTGGAAGTGGCGGGAATCGCTGCTGGTCCTTGAGAAACCCAGTGGGTTTGGGGAAAGGGACTGACTTCTCTTGCACATTCATCCAAGTCACACCCTGAGTGCCCCCCGCAGGCCGTCGCTGGCCTAGGGCTGCAGAGATAAAGGCCCTATCTGTTCAGTCTAGTAGAGGGGAGGGCGACGCCGAAGGAACCGGAACCGCGGCGTCTGGCCATGGAGTAAGCTGGTGGGAGCCCTCAGGAAGCATCAGGCAGCTGATAGGAGGCCCTTCCACCACCATCGTCCTTATGAGCATGAACCATGTCCAGGCACAGGGGCACAGCCAAACAAGAGGGAATCCAGGCCCTGGCGGAACTTACAGCCGCAAATAGGTAAATAAAACAAAGAAACTATCTAGAATGTTAGAAGGCAAAAATAAAGCAGGGCCGAGGGGCTGGGTGAACTCCAGAAGAACTCCATTTCAAATGGGTGCTCAGGGGAAGCCTCATTATGGGTGACCAGGCAGAAAAGTGGGAGGATAGGGAACAGCCATAAATGGCTCTGCAGGAAGGCTGGGGGTGTCCAGTATGTTCCAGAAATAGATAGGAAGCCAGGAGGACAGTGGAACAGGATGGCAGGGGGAAGGGGACCAGGAGACACCTAGACAGGTCACAGAGGTCAAAGGCCAAAGGAGGGCCTTTGAGGACTTTCTCATAACTTGTGCTTCAGTCTGAGGAAGGCAAGGTAAACCTGCAGTTAAGGTGAGGCCTGAGGGGATCCAAATGACACTTGCAAATGCTGTCATGTTGAGAAAAAGTTGTGCAGGCGTCAACAGTGAAGAAAGATCAGTTCAGTGCTGTTGCAACAATGCACATGAAAATGATGGTTATAGCGGAAGTGGTAAAACTTACTTGGATCTGGATAAATTTGAAGATAAAACTAAAGATAAAAAGGATTTGCTGGGGCGCCTGGGTGGTTCAGTGGGTTAAAGCCTCTGCCTTCGGCTCAGGTCATGATCTCAGGGTCCTGGGATCAAGTCCCCCATCGGGCTCTCTGCTCAGCAGGGACCCTGCTTCCTCCTCTCTCTCTGCCTGCCCTTCTGCCTACTTGTGATCTCTGGCTGTCAAATAAATAAATAAAATCTTTAAAAAAAAAAAAAAGGATTTGCTGTGTGTCACGCATACACAAATAGAGGCCTGAGAGTGCCTACAAAGTTTAGGGCCTGGGCAACTGGGGGAAATGGAATTGCAATTTACTGAGAAAAAGACTGAAAGTGGGGCAGGCCCTGGGAGGGAGACAGTTCAGTTCCCGGCAGGTTCCACCGATATAAGCAGACTTTCTGAGCGCTGTATGCAATAGGCAGATGTACACATGAGGCAAGAGTTCAGGAAGGTCTCTCATGGTGACATGCGTCTCACACTCATCAGCACACACGTCAGGCTTAAAGGCACCTAGATCATATCACCAGGGCGGTGAATGTAAGGAAAGGAGGAACATTCATTCCAAGGAGTGAGAAGTAAAAAATTTAAATATCAGAACTCAGGGACAGAGAAGTGACCAGTGGGAGATATCAGGTGGGAATAGCCTGTGAGGTCAGAGAAAAACCAAGAAATTGGGTCTCAGACACCAAGGAAGGAAAACACTTCAAGGGAAAGAGACTGATGGTTGCTGACAAAATCAGAGAGGTCAGAGGCGACAAGGACAAGCATTTAAATTTGAAACATGGAAGTCCCTGGCAACCCTGAAAAGAACAGCGGCAGTGAAATGGCAAGGGTGGTAACATGACCCCCACGGTTTAAGAGAGATGGAAAGGAAACAGACTGGAGCAGCCATTGAGCATGGCATGGGGAGATCTCTTGAAGGAGAGCAGAGAAACACAGCAGCCTCTGGATAGGGAAATGAGCCAAGAGAGTTGTTTTAGAAGAGAGAAATAACAACATGTTTATATGCTGATGGGAATGACCCAATAGAGAGAGAAAATCTGATGACCCAGGGCAGAAGCAGGAGTTGCTGGAGCAATGTCCTTGAGTAGCTCAGGGACAAGGGGCTTAGTGCACAAGGGTGAAGCTGGGCCAGTGCCTCTACAGTAACAGGAAGACACTCAGAGTAAGGGGAACAGATGCCCTGTACTTCTGTATAATTGCTGCCCAGCCAGTTGCCATCACCACAGGGGCTACATACCCCCTGGACAGGACAGTGGTCAGCCATCTCCATGATTTTGGCAGAGTTTGACTAAGCCACCCTAACAGGACACCCCATCCTGATTCATCTGCTCTGCCTTCTCTGCGGACATTCAAAAAGACCTTCCTTTAGGATGACCAACTCACCATTCCCGTCTTGCAGTTTGCAGAGCACTATTAGTGTCCTGAGTGAGTGCTCAGCAGAAGTGGGAGACCAGAGATCCGTCTGCCACAGATCCTCCAACCCTCTGAGGCCCAGAACTTCAGGCCCGATGCCATGCAAATGGGAGAAGCTCAGACATCAGGGAAACTCCACTGGTGGCCCAGGCCATTTGGGGAAGAATGCAGAGTGAGGCTAGGGTGCTGCCTCCCACCCTCCCCCCGCACAGCTTCCAGGCAGGCACCTCCATCCATGACTCCCTTTTGCAGGCCATCTTTGTTGTCGGAAGTCAAGAGCAATTCCACAATACCTCGGTCCTCCAAGGCCTGTGGGGGGAAAAGAAAACAAGTCAATATGTCGTTCCTCAGAGTTGGGAAGGGACAGTTAGAAAGGAAAGAAGGAAAGTTTCAAAATAAAGCATTTACTTCACCACGGAAAGTGGACAGAAACCTATCCTGTTTGTGCTCAACATGTTCAACAAAGCTCCTATCAGCTGAAGTCCAGCGGAGGCAAGGGCAGGGCTGTCAGACGCTGGCATCCCTTGGCTGCCACAGATCTGTTGAGGGGCCAGTTCTCGCTAATGTGCTGATCCTAGACCGGCCTATGCAGAGGCCAGCTTGCAGGGGGTCCATGAGCAGGTCAGGACCTCCTGACCCTCCTGACCCTCCAGCTCCCCCCACATCAGAAAGAAGCAGCCCATTCCTCCCCTACACTGGGCCAGGGTGGGCTCTGTTCAACACAGTCACATGCCCAAGACATGCTGCATGTGCCCAGTAGAACAGGAAGATCTCCTCGAAAGTTGTCAATCAAATGAAGAAGTAGAAGGAGCACACGCTGCGCTGAAAGGCAGTAACCATTTTACTACTCAGAGTAACTGCTACATTTATGAACCACTTACAATCATGGCAGGTCTTCTGCTAAATACTTTACATAGACTGTCCTATTCACTCTTCGCAATTAATAACTGTACAGACAAAGAGCCTCAGAGAGGTTGGACAAAGTGTTAAGGGATACAGAGCAAATAAGATAGTATGGACCTGAATCCAGAGTCTATTCACCTTGGAAGGCTCTGCTCTCAGGCTGTGGGCTCTTCTGGATCAGAAACCCCAGCAAGGGGAACTGTCCTCTAATTTTCCCTGCAGATATTTTGACAAGACTACTATTTTAACCAAATTCTTTGGGAAATAGGTGAGATAGAGATAATCTAGTAGGTACATAATGTTCATGTCCAAAACCTACAAGCCAGTAAGGGCAGAGGGGGCCCTAATTCTCAGAAACAACAGAAGCTGCAGAAGTTCAATTCATTAAGCAGGGTGAGAATTTTATTAAAATCTGGACTCGGCACCTCACAACTCTCGACCCAGTCATTTGCCGATATATAACAGGCTTTGCCTCAGTTCCTACCTTACACATACAGCATGGTGTCCGTTGGGAGGGTGTAACCTTCTTTTACAGCTGTACTATTTACACTTGACTTTTCACAGGCATTAATTTATTGACTGCATACCATAAGGGGTAATTACTATTTCCTGAGCACCAGCGAACTGTCAAACAGAGGTAGGGTCTTGTGTCTGTAATCTCACTTTATTCCCAGAGCAGCCTTAGATAAAGGCATTCTTAACTCCACTGAGCACATGAGCTAAGGCTCAAAAAGGTCAGGTGTTCGACCCAAGGTCATCCTATGCTGATGGTGTCTGTATATCAGCAATATCCAGGAAAAGCTGCATGGCAGCTCTAGGAGGGGATCCTCCCAAGAGCTCAGGACAGAGGATGACAGAAGCTGCAGCTTCTCTTTGTGCGTCTGTCTCACATGTGGATACCTTCCCCAGACACCAAAGAAGTTGAACTGGAGAAGCCCCTGAAGGGATTGCACTCTCCCCTCCACCCATCAGCAGAGCTCTCCTTCTCTACAGCTCAGGACTCAGTAAACACCTTCTGGAGAAACCCCAGCATTTGAGAGACAGTCCAAGGAAAGGAGTTACAGTGGGAGAAGCCCTCCTATCCTGAGGCATGGCTGGAATCTTTCTAGCTAATTCAAAGGCAAAGAGGAAGCTGGAAGTGTGATCTAAACAGGCTGCAGTTGGGCTTGACTATCAGAATGGAAGCTGATTCTGGAACTCCCCTTCCCAGCTTTGGGAATGCCTCTTCCTGGAGACAGGCTTGCTCCCTAGAGACAGGGCTTTTTGCAGGTGATAAGAAGGGGGCAAGACTACATGAGAGCCTATAAGCTGGAGTGCTTGAGCCTGTGTGCAGGGACTGAAGTAATTTCCAAATGGAAAATGAATCTGCCTATGACAGCAGAAGAGATGCTGACATCAAGGGCCAAAGCTAAAGCAACTTTAATTAGGTGGATTCCCTAAGGCCACTTACCATTTCCTCAACCCACACCATGGCCTGTCCTTCAAAGTACTATAAAACCACTGCCAATAATCTATCAAAGTCTTATTTACTGACTACTTACTATATGGATAGAATAGTCCTGAGCCAGGTGATCTCATACACATGCACAATTCAGAGAGGCAAATTCTCTCATTAGTCCAACTTCAAAGAAGAGAAAATGGAGGTTTAGAAAAATTAAGGCATTTGCTCAAGGCCTTAGCTACAAATGGATAGAAACCAGAGCAGAGTATATCCCTGTTTTTTTAAGTGTCATCTACCCCTGCCCTACCCTGATCTGCCACACATTAATTCAGTGGTTCTCAAAATAACCCACACATTGGAATAAGAACCCAGAGATTCTTATTTAATTGGTATGGTACATGGCCTGGGCACAGGGATTTTAAAAGTGATGTTCAGGAGGGAGTCAAGATGGCGGAGAAGTAGCAGGCTGAGACTACTTCAGGTGGCGGGAGATCAGCTAAATAGCTTATCTAAAGATTGCAAACACCTACAAATCCAATGGGAGATCGAGGAGAAGAAGAACAGCAACTCTAGAAACAGAAAATCAACCACTTTCTGCAAGGTAGGACTGGCGGAGAAGTGAATCCAAAGCGACGGGAAGATAGACTGCGGTGGGAGGGGCCGGCTCCCGGCAAGCAGCGGAGCAACGGAGCACAAAATGAGGACTTTTAAAAGTCTGTTCCGCTAAGGGACATCGCTCCAGAGGCTTAACTGGGGTGAAGCCCACGCAGGGTCAGCATGGCCTCAGGTCCCGCAGGGTCACAGAAGGATCGGGGGTGTCTGAGTGTCGCAGAGCTTACAGGTATTAGAACGGGGAAGCCGGCTACAGAGACAGAGCTGAGGAGTGAGCTCTAAGCTCGGGGTTACCTTGAACCGGTCGCAGGCTCGGTCAGCTCGGAGCACGGCCGGAGGCAGGGTGAAGGGAGTAATTGGGCGCTGTTCTCTGAGGGCGCACTGAGGAGTGGGGCCCTGGGCTCTCGGCTCCTCCGGGCCGGAGACCGGGAGGCTGCCATCTTCATTCCCGCCCTCCGGAACTCTACGGAAAGCGCTCAGGGAACAAAAGCTCCCGAAAGCAAACCCGATCGGATTACTCAGACCTGCCCAGGTAAGGGCGGTGCAACTCCGCCTGGGGCAAAGACACTTGAGAATCACTACAACAGGCCCCACCCCCAGAAGATCAACGAGAAACCCAGCCAGGACCAAGTTCACCTACCAAGCAGTGCAGTTTCAATACCAAGGAGAGCGGCAGAATTCCAGAGGAGAAGAAAGCAAAGCACGGAACTCATGGCTTTCTCCCCATGATTCTTTAGCCTTGCAGTTCATTTAATTTTTTTTCTTTTTCAATTTTTTTTTTCTTCTTCTGCTAATTTTTTTAACTTTTACCCTTTTCTTTTTTAACGTTTTTTAACTAGTTTAATATATATATTTTTCCCTTTTTATATTTTTTCTTTATTGGTTTTCTTTTTTTAATTGTTTCTTTTTTTTTTTTTTCTGAACCTTTTTATCCCCTTTCTCCCCCCTCACGATTAGGGATCTCTTCTGATTTGGCTAAAGCATATTTTCCTGGGGTTGTTGCCACCCTTTTAGTATTTTACTTGCTCCTTCATATACTCCTATCTGGACAAAATGACAAGGCGGAAAAATTCACAACAAAAAAAAAGAACAAGAAGCAGTACCAAAGGCTAGGGACCTAATCAATACAGACATTGGTAATATGTCAGATCTAGAGTTCAGAATGATGATTCTCAAGGTTCTAGCCGGGCTTGAAAAAGGCATGGAAGATATTAGAGAAACCCTCTCGGGAGATATAAAAGCCCTTTCTGGAGAAATAAAAGAACTAAAATCTAACCAAGTTGAAATCAAAAAAGCTATTAATGAGGTGCAATCAAAAATGGAGGCTCTCACTGCTAGGATAAATGAGGCAGAAGAAAGAATTAGCGATATAGAAGACCAACTGACAGAGAATAAAGAAGCTGAGCAAAAGAGGGACAAACAGCTACTGGACCATGAGGGGAGAATTCGAGAGATAAGTGACACCATAAGACAAAACAACATTAGAATAATTGGGATTCCAGAAGAAGAGGAAACAGAGAGGGGAGCAGAAGGTATATTGGAGAGAATTATTGGGGAGAATTTCCCCAATATGGCAAAGGGAACAAGCATCAAAGTCCAGGAGGTTCAGAGAACCCCCCTCAAAATCAGTAAGAATAGGCCCACACCCCATCACCTAATAGTAAAATTTACAAGTCTTAGTGACAAAGAGAAGATACTGAAAGCAGCCCGGGAAAAGAAGTCTGTAACGTACAATGGTAAAAATATTAGATTGGCAGCAGACTTATCCACAGAGACCTGGCAGGCCAGAAAGAGCTGGCATGATATATTCAGAGTACTAAACGAGAAAAACATGCAGCCAAGAATACTATACCCAGCTAGGCTATCATTGAAAATAGAAGGACAGATAAAAAGCTTCCAGGACAAACAAAATTGAAAGAATTTGCAAACACCAAACCAGCTCTACAGGAAATATTGAAAGGGGTCCTCTAAGCAAAGAGAGACCCTAAAAGTAGTAGATCAGAAAGGAACAGAGACAATATACAGTAACAGTCACCTTATAGGCAATACAATGGCACTAAAATTCATATCTCTCGATAGTTACCCTGAATGTTAATTAATGGGCTAAATGCCCGAATAAAAAGACACAGGGTATCAGAATGGATAAAAAAACAAAATCCATCTATATGTTGCCTACAAGAAACTCATCTTAAACCCGAAGACACCTCCAGATTTTTAAAGTGAGGGGGAGGAAAAGAATTTACCATGCTAATGGACATCAGAAGAAAGCAGGAGTGGCAATCCTTATATCAGATCAATTAGATTTTAAGCCAAAGACTATAATAAGAGATGAGGAAGGACACTATATCATACTCAAAGGAACTGTCCAACAAGAAGATCTAACAATTTTAAATATCTATGCCCCTAACGTGGGAGCAGCCAACTATATAAACCAATTAATAACAAAATCAAAGAAACACATCGACAATAATACAATAATAGTAGGGGACTTTAACACTCCCCTCCCTGAAATGGACAGATCATCCAAGCAAAAGATCAACAAGGAAATAAAGGCCTTAAATGACACACTGGACCAGAGGGACATCACAGATATATTCAGAACATTTCATCCCAAAGCAACAGAATACACATTCTTCTCTTGCGCACATGGAACATTCTCCAGAATAGATAATTCTTGGTCCTAAATCAGGTCTCAACCGTTATCAAAAGATTGGAATCATTCCCTGCATATTTTCAGACCACAATGCTCTGAAGCTAGAACTCGATCACAAGAGGAAATTTGGAAAGAACCCAAATACATGGAGACTAAACAGCATCCTTCTAAAGAATGAATGGGTCAACCAGGAAATTAAAGAATTGAAAAAATTCATGGAAACAAATGATAATGAAAACACAACGGTTCAGAATCTGTGGGACACAACAAAGGCAGTCCTGAGAGGAAAATATATAGCGGTACAAGCCTTTCTCAAGAAACAAGAAAGGTCTCAGGTACACTATCTAACCCTACACCTAAAAGAGCTGGAGAAAGAACAAGAAAGAAAGCCTAAACCCAGCAGGAGAAGAGAAATCATAAAGATCAGAGCAGAAATCAATGAAATAGAAACCAAAAAAACAATAGAACAAATCAATGAAACTAGGAGCTGGTTCTTTGAAAGAATTAATAAGATCGATAAACCCCTGGCCAGACTTATCCAAAAGAAAAGAGAAAGGACCCAAATAAATAAAATCATGAATGAAAGAGGAGAGATCACAACTAACACCAAAGAAATACAGACAATTATAAGAACATACTATGAGCAACTCTACGCCAACAAATTTGACAATCTGGAAGAAATGGATGCATTCCTAGAGACTTATAAACTACCACAACTGAACCAGGAAGAAATAGAAAGCCTCAACAGACCCATAACCAGTAAGGAGATTGAAACAGTCATCAAAAGTCTCCAAACAAACAAAAGCCCAGGGCCAGATGGCTTCCCGGGGGAATTCTACCAAACATTTAAAGAAGAACTAATTCCTATTCTCCTGAAACTGTTCCAAAAAATAGAAATGGAAGGAAAACTTCCAAACTCATTTTATGAGGCCAGCATCACCTTGATCCCAAAACCAGACAAGGATCCCATCAAAAAAGAGAACTACAGACCAATATCCTTGATGAACACAGATGCAAAAATTCTCACCAAAATACTAGCCAATAGGATTCAACAGTACATTAAAAGGATTATTCACCATGACCAAGTGGGATTTATTCCAGGGCTGCAAGGTTGGTTCAACATCCACAAATCAATCAACGTGATACAACACATTAATAAAAGAAAGAACAAGAACCGTATGATACTCTCCATAGATGCTGAAAAAGCATTTGACAAAGTACAGCATCCCTTCCTGATCAAAACTCTTCAAAGTGTAGGGATAGAGGGCACATACCTCAATATTATCAAAGCCATCTATGAAAAACCCACCGCAAATATCATTCTCAATGGAGAAAAACTGAAAGCTTTTCCGCTAAGGACAGGAACACGGCAGGGATGTCCGTTATCACCACTGCTATTCAGCATAGTACTAGAAGTCCTAGCCTCAGCAATCAGACAACAAAAGGAAATTAAAGGCATCCAAATTGGCAAAGAAGAAGTCAAGCTATCACTCTTTTTTTTTTTAAGATTTTATTTATTTATTTATTTATTTGATAGAGAGAGATCACAAGCAGGCAGAGAGGCAGTCAGAGAGAGAGGAGGAAGCAGGCTCCCTGCCGAGCAGAGAGCCCTATGCGGGGCTTGATCCCAGGACCCTGAGATCATGACCTGAGCCGAAGGCAGCGGCTTAACCCACTGAGCCACCCAGGCGCCCCTCAAGCTATCACTCTTCGCAGATGATATGATACTATATGTGGAAAACCCAAAAGACTCCACTCCCAAACTGCTAGAACTTGTACAGGAATTCAGTAAAGTGTCAGGATATAAAATCAATGCACAGAAATCACTTGCATTTCTCTACACCAACAACAAGACAGAAGAAAGAGAAATTAAGGAGTCCATCCCATTTACAATTGCACCCAAAACTATAAGATACCTAGGAATAAACCTAACCAAAGAGACTAAGAATCTATACACAGAAAACTATAAAGTACTCATGAAAGAAATTGAGGAAGACACAAAGAAATGGAAAAATGTTCCATGCTCCTGGATTGGAAGAATAAATATTGTGAAAATGTCTATGCTACCTAAAGCAATCTACACATTTAATGCAATTCCTATCAAAGTACCATCCATTTTTTTCAAAGAAATGGAACAAATAATCCTAAAATTCATATGGAACCAGAAAAGACCTCGAATAGCCAAAGCAATATTGAAAAAGAAAGCCAAAGTTGGTGGCATCACAATTCCGGACTTCAAGCTCTATTACAAAGCTGTCATCATCAAGACAGCATGGTACTGGCACAAAAACAGACACATAGATCAATGGAACAGAACAGAGAGCCCAGAAATAGACCCTCAACTCTATGGTCAACTCATCTTCGACAAAGCAGGAAAGAATGTCCAATGGAAAAAAGACAGCCTCTTCAATAAATGGTGTTGGGAAAATTGGACAGCCACATGCAGAAAAATGAAATTGGATCATTTCCTTACACCACACACGAAAATAGACTCAAAATGGATGAAGGACCTCAGTGTGAGAAAGGAATCCATCCAAATCCTTGAGGAGAACACAGGCAGCAACCTCTTCGACCTCAGCCGCAGCAACATCTTCCTAGGAACATCACCAAAGGCAAGGGAAGCAAGGGCAAAAATGAACTTTTGGGATTTTATCAAGATCAAAAGCTTGTGCACAGCAAAGGAAAGAGTTGACAAAACCAAAAGACAACTGACAGAATGGGAGAAGATATTTGCAAATGACATATCAGATAAAGGGCTAGTGTCCAAAATCTATAAAGAACTTAGCAAACTCAACACCCAAAGAACAAATAATCCAATCAAGAAATGGGCAGAGGACATGAACAGACATTTCTGCAAAGAAGACATCCAGATGGCCAACAGACACATGAAAAAGTGCTCCATATCACTCAGCATCAGGGAAATACAAATCAAAACCACCATGAGATATCACCTCACACCAGTCAGAATGGCTCAAATGAACAAGTCAGGAAATGACAGATGCTGGCGAGGATGCGGAGAAAGGGGAACCCTCCTACACTGTTGGTGGGAATGCAAGCTGGTGCAACCACTCTGGAAAACAGCATGGAGGTTCCTCAAAATGTTGAAAATAGAACTACCCTATGACCCAGCAATTGCACTGCTGGGTATTTACCCTAAAGATACAAACGTAGTGATCCGAAGGGGCACGTGCACCCGAATGTTTATAGCAGCAATGTCTACAATAGCCAAACTATGGAAAGAACCTAGATGTCCATCAACAGATGAATGGATAAAGAAGATGTGGTATATATACACAATGGAATACTATGCAGCCATCAAAAGAAATGAAATCTTGCCATTTGCGACGACGTGGATGGAACTAGAGGGTATCATGCTTAGCGAAATAAGTCAATCGGAGAAAGACAACTATCACATGATCTCCCTGATATGAGGGAGAGGACTTGCAACACGGGGGGTTAAGGGGGTAAGAGAAGAGTAAATGAAACAAGATGGGATTGGGAAGGAGACAAACCATAAGTGACTCTTAATCTCACAAAACAAACTGAGGGTTGATGGGGGGAGGGGGGTTGGGAGAGGGGGGGTGGGATTATGGACATTGGGGAGGGTATGTGCTATGGTTAGTGCTGTGAAGTGTGTAAACCTGGCGATTCACAGACCTGTACCCCTGGGGATAAAAATATATGTTTATAAAAAATAAAATTTAAAAAAAAAGTGATGTTCACATGTTTAAAGTGATGTTTAAGTTCACATGAAGCTGGGAACCCTTGCATTAGATGCTGGAATGAGAGCAGCCTCTACAGAGAGACTTCACTAGTCATCACACTCAATGAAACCCATCCCTTTATTTTCAGCCACTGCAATACCATATATGTACTACAACCCACAATTAGACTCAATTGATAAATGGTGATAAAAGTGATGACACCACTGAAATAAAAGTAGGATTCACTAAATTAATAAATGGTGCTAGGAAATTAATAAATGGTGCTAGGATATGTGGTATTAATATGAGAAAAGAATTAGACCAACATGTCACATCATAGCCATACTACATTTCAGAGGAAGGAATATGAAGAAATAAACCAAACTGACTCTTACTTTCTTGATGTAAGGCATATAGGCGGGGTCTTTGTTATAGGAACCATATTCATTCTCCACCTGCACAGCAATGATGGGGCCTCCATGCTTATACTGGGGAAAGAGATAAATAATCAAAAGCTGAGTTTGTAGTGGAAACTGTACTAATTTCACCACACTTATCACCAATTACCAGCAAAATATTCCATTTGAAAGCAAAAGTCTCAAAAGATTTGGTAATATAATTGAGAAGGATGTCAGTAAGACACAGAGTAGGTAGGGAGTTCCAGGTCCTCATTCCCTTATGGGAACATCAAATAAACAATTACAGACTGACTAAAATAAATTTTTAAGAGCTCTGGAAACCAGTTAAATATTTAAGCATATCAAGAAAAATGCATGTTTAAAAGCATAAGAAATCTCCTGGTGTTTTTCCTCACCCTTGCCCCACCTCCTCACTGGCATAGCATGGCATAGTCAGAAAAAAGCAACCCAATCCCCAGTTCCCTCCCTGAAGACAGAAGGAGCAAAATGGAACTTGTTTGCAATATTCTGGACTGTCTATAGGCTTCCCAGTAGACAAGTTTCTGTCTCATCTGACTTGGAGCTCATACAGGAAATGGCATAGCTTGGACCTCAGGTTGGAAACAATACAAGGCAATGAAGATCACAACATGTGAAAATGTCAGGGGGTCTAAAGGCCCATGTATGCCAGGTGCAAGGGGTTATAGGTAGAGGAATATGATAGAACACCTGAGGCAAAAAAAAAAAAAAAAAAAAAGAAAGGAAGGAAGGAAGGAAGGAAGGAAGGAAGGAAGGAAGGAAGGAAGAAAGAAAGAAAGAAAGAAAGAAAGAAAGAAAGAAAGAAAGAAAGAAAGAAAGAGAAACTGAGGTGAGACTCTTTGGGAAATTAAGATATGTAAAAGCAGCCAGGGAAAATTAGGAGGAAAAAAAGGTGGCACACACACAGGCCAGACTACACACATTCCCAGAAAACATCTGAGAAGATCTAAAGCCATCACCCCATTGTGATCTTAATGCTTAGGAGCCCGCCAAATAATGAAGGTGTTCTCCGCTAGTCTGTAAAGACTGAGAGAGGTAACTGTTGTTTCAAATGACCAATTTTCAACAACAACAACAACAAACACAGGCAAAGAAACAGCATAACATAGCTCATTCAAAAGGATAAAGTATATCTCTAGAAACATTCTTTAAAGAACACACACTGGACTTACTAGACAAAGATTTTAAAACACACACACACACACATATATACACATATTTTTTTTTTTCAAAGAGCTAAAGAAAACATAGACAAAGACATCAGGAAGAGGCTATATCAGCAAAGTGAAAATATCAATAAAGAGAAAGTATTAAAAAAAAATAAAATTTCTGCAGCTGAAAAATACAGTATCTGAATAGAAAAATTCACCATAGAAGTTCAACAATGAATTCAAACAGGAAGAATGGGAAAACATCGCAGACCTGTACCCCTGGGGATAAAAATATATGTTTATAAAGCTGTAAAAAAAAAAAAAAAGAAAGGATGAATCCCCAAGTTTTGTAGCAACATGGACGGGACTGGAAGAGATTATGCTGAGTGAAATAAGTCAAGCAGAAAGAGTCAATTATCATATGGTTTCACTTATTTGTGGAGCATAACAAATAGCATGGAGGACAAGGGGAGATGGAGAGGAGAAGGGAGTTGATGGAAATTGGAAGGGGAGGTGAACCATGAGAGACTATGGACTCTGAAAAACGATCTGAGAATTTTGAAGGGGTGGGGGGTGGGAGGTTGGGGGCACCAGGTGGTGGGTATTGTAGAGGGCACGGATTGCATGGAGCACTGGGTGTGGTGCAAAAATAATGAATACTGTTATGCTGAAAAAAATAAAAAAATTAAAAAAAAAAAAAAGAATGGGAAAACTTGAAGACAAGTCATTTTAAATTATTCCATCTGTAGAGCAAAAAGTGACAGAATGGGGAAAAGTGAACAGATCCTGAGAGACATACACATCAGTAAGCAGATAAATATACACATTGCAGAAATCCCAAAAAGAAGAAAGAAACAGGGCAGAGAGATTATTTGAAGAATTAATGTCTGGAAACCTCTCAAATTTGAGGAGACATAGATATACAAATCCAAGAATCTTCAGTTAACTCCAGGTAGCATTAACAAAAAGACCAAACCAAGATACATTACAATCAAACTGTCAGAGCCAAAGACAAAAAGAGATTCTTGACAGGAGCAAGAGAAAAGCAACTTGACACGTATGAATGATCCCCAATAAGACTATCAGTGGATATCTCACCAGAAATCTTGCAGGGCAGTGACAGAAGGATGATACAGTCAAAGGGCTGAAGGGAAAGGGAAAAAAAAAAAAAAACACCTATCAACCAAGAATTCTACATCCAGTACAACTGTCCTTCAAAAAATAAGGGAGAAATCAAGACATTCTCAAATAAAAGTTGAGAGAGTTTGATAACACTAAAATTGACTTATGAGAAAGGCTACACACAATCCCTCAAGTTGAATGAAAAGATGCTAGACAGTGGCTTGAAGCCACAGGAAAATACGAAGTTCTCCAATAGAGGTGAAGGTCAAAAAGAATGAAACCTTGCCATTTGCAACAATGTGGATATAACTAGAGGGTATTATGCTGAACAAAATAAGTCAGTCAGAGAAAGACAAATACCATACAGGGAGGTAGAGGTGTAAAGGAGTAGTTTTTGTGTGTAACTGAAGTTTAGTTGGCACTGATATAAAACAGAGTGTCATAACTTTAGGACAGTATCTGTAATCTCCACAGTAACCACAATGAAAATACTATAGAATATACACAAAAGAAATGAAAAGGGAATTAAAACTTGTAATTATAAAAAAACAACTAAATACAAAGGAAATTAGCAATGGAGGAAATACAGGAGAGAAAAGCTATAAAACATAGAGAAAACAAATAAAAAATGACCAAAGTAAATGCTTCCCTATCGATAATTCCTTTAAATGTAAATGGATTAAATTCCCTAATGAAAAGACCTAGATTTCGACTCAAACAATGCTATAGATCAAATGAACCTAACAAATACATAGAGAACAGTCCATGCAATAACACAATACACATTTTTCTCAAATGTATACAAATGGAACATTCTCCAAGACAGATCATATGTTAGGCCACAACACAAGTTTTAATAATTTTAAAAGACTGAAGTCATATAATGTGTCTTTTCTGATCACAACAGAATGAAACTAGAAACCAACAGCAAAAAGAACAATGAAAAATTCACATCTCAAATTCCCAGAAATATGTGGGAATAAAACAACACACTCTTAAAAACAACCAATGATTCAAAGAAATCAGGAAATCAGGAAATATCTTGAGACAAATGAAAATAAAAATTCAACATAAACTTACAGGATGCAGCAAAAGTGGTGTTAAGAGGGAAATTTATACCAGTAAACACATTAAAAAGGAAGAAAGGTCTTAGGTCAACATCTAACTTTTCACCTTAGGGAACTAGAAAAAAGAAACAAACTAAACTCAAAGGTAGCAGATGGAAGGAAATAATAAAGATTAGAATAGTGACAATAATAGGTAATTTAAAAAAAAAAAAAAACAGAAAAAAACAACAAAACCAAGAGTTAGTTCTTTGGAAAGATTAACAAAATTGACAATACTTTAGTAAGATTAACTAGCATAGCAACATTATTCACAATAGGCAGAAGCAACCTAGGTGTCCATTCATGAATGAGTGGATAAAATATGATACAGACATACAAAAATTATGATTCTGTCTTAAAAAGGAAGGAAATTCTGACACCTGCTACACGTGCTACAAGATGAATGAAACTTGAAGACATGCTAAGTAAAAGAAGTCAGTCATAACAGGACAAACACTATAATTTTACTTATATGAGGTACCTAGAGTGGTCAGCTTCATAGCAACAGAAAGTAGAATGGTGGTTGCCAGAGGTTATGGAGAGGGGAGATGGGACGTTAATGTTTAATGGAAAGTTTCAGTTTGGGAAGATGGAAAAGTTCAGGAAATGGATGGTAGTACTATTTGCACAATGATGTAAATGTATGTGAACTCTACACTTTAAAATGGCAAGAGTAGTAAATTTTCTGTTATGTATATTTTGCCACAATAAAAAACAAAATAATTATGTTATACCCAGAATTTTTTTTTTAATTTCTGGTACACTACTTCCGTATTTAAGAATGCTTCTGAGCCATATTCCTGGATGACCTTCCCTACAACCCCTGCCTCTACCTCCAGCACCCAATCTACTACAACCCGCTGAGTAATCTCAGTAATCCCATCTTCCTTGCAAAAATCTAGGCTAATAATTTCCTGGCTTCTTACTTCTTTCATGATTAAGTAAAAAATACAAGATAGTCAGCTAAACTTGAATTTACAATGAATACATTTTTATGTAAATTATGAATATTATAATGTAAGTACATCCCATGTAATATTAAGGACATATTTATACTAAAAAACATACTCCTTGTTTAGCTGAAATTCAAATTTAATTGAGCACCTTGTGTTTTATTTGCCTACCCTATAAATGGTCACGGAATTCCTTTGGTCTGTGTGTGCTCTGAACATTCTAAATGATTGACTCAAAAGCATGGTTTTTTAAAGATTTTATCTATTTGTCAGAGAGCGAGAGAGCACAGCAAGGTGAGCAGTAGGTAAATGGAGAAGCAGACTCCCTGCTTAGCAAGGAGCCTGATGTAGGACCCTGGGATCACGTCCTGAGCCGAAGGCAGCCACTTAACCCAGCCATCCAGGTGCCCCAACTCAACAGCAATTTTTTGTAGATGTACTAATTTTTTTAATAAATGTACTAATTTCTCAGCATGATTCTTCTAATTTTTATATACTATTGGATTAATTATTCCCATTCCTGCCTTTTTATTGCCTCCAAATATTACATGCAAGGATAAGATATTTTCTCCCCAACACTGATTTTTTATCACCTATGTTTTGAATAAAATGTGTACCACACAGCACTTTTTTGGTAGGTAGCCAAAAGATACACCTTGAAAAGTCATCAACTGTAATTTTATAACCACAAAAAGTCCTGCTGTCTTACAGGTAAGGGCCCATCCATTTACGATCCTCTCCACGTAGGACTGAGCCAGTAAGTACGCCACTGGTACTGGTACTGGGACACCAGTTGGCGGGTTTTTCAGTTACCAAGACATCACATGTGGCAGCTCTGACACTGTGAAGATGAATATCAGTCCTTGTGCCTGTCTATCCCTTCAGCACTTTGCCACCTAAGACAACACTGAAATATATCTTTTAGAAGACAACTATTACAAACCCCTCCAATTACAGATCTCAGGCAGTGGAAAAGAATGCATTCCTGTGTTGAAAGGAACTGTGAGCCCCTAGTCTGAGAAGTCACCTAGGACTATTTATTCCCAGTAGGAGACAGCTGAAGATCAAAGAGGAGGCTCCTTGCTTTTACCTGGAGTGGCACCACCCTGGACATCAGGTGATCAAAATAAAGGTCCACTGCTTCCGTGAAGCCCTTGTAAGTTGTTCTCAGCCTCATGCCAGAGTCTTGGAGTAACCAGCTTGAATAAAAAGGGGGGTGGGAATTAGTTTCACTGTCTGTGGGTTTATTCTGGATAGCATGATGGTGGGGGATAAAAGCAGCTTCAGAGTCCTGGGGGTAGTGAGACCATTCCCACCCCACTACCTCCACTCTGCCAGGAAGGCAGATTGTGCAAACAGATCCAGAGACAAACACTTCCACAGCTCCAGCCCTGCACTCTGCACTGCTTCCCTACAAAAAGACAACCAGCACGGCTAGGGATTTTATTTCCAGCTTTATGGCTATATAGATAGGTCTGGCTGACAGGCAGCGTGAGAAAAGCTTTTCACTGAACGCAAGGCCCAGTGTTGAAGCATTTACTCTAAAATCTCATTACAAAGCAGTAAGCCAAAGGGGTTAAGGAATCACTGGGGCCAGATGCAAACTTCCAGTGTCACCCAGAAAACCAGTCCTGACACAGAGGCCATCAGAGGCTAATCCGACTTCTCCCCACTGCTCTCCTGGCTGGCGGGGGAGGGGGGCACATTAGCATCAGCCTCCTCAGCTCTTGAGACTTCAGCTCAGGGAAGTTGCCGGTGAGGAAGAAGGGGAATGTTTTCCACAACTTGTCCATTGTGATTGCATTCCCCAGATCATATCATTCCTTCCAGAGCTGGAGTCAGAAAGTTTTCCTTCTCACTTGAAATTTCTGAGAAAACACTTATATTTTCTTATAAAGGCTCTGATGGTTCTCCTAATTTGGAAGCCCTGAACAGGTCAGAAAATGATCAATTTACGTTAGGTAAAAATGCCTGAGGAAAGAGCAGCTTCCTGGAGACGGATACCTCCACCCTCCATCTCACCTAGAAGGGTCTAGCTTCTCATCAACACTGGGTCTCTGCTTATTTGGGCCTCCCTAGGGTGTGCCCACATGCCAGGATATGAATGGACAGTGCTGCCCAGGAGGAGGGCTAAGTGCTGGAACTCCCGCTGCTTCTGAGCTAACACTTAAATTCTGTCCTCCTGGCAGCTCCAGCTGAGCCTGAGGACATCGCTGACACAGAGATTTCTAATCCCTAGGTGCAGGGGGAGGGTACTCTCGCTGTGTGCACAGCCTTGTCAAGGGCACAGAGACAAGGAGGTGATCCTAGGGATCAAAGGAAATGGAGATAGAGGCTGCTTGGATCCCTAGGGTAGGGCTGGGTTGCACTGGAGACAAAAGAGAAAACAAGGCCTGGGCTGGTGGCTGTGCAGTGGGGAGAGGCCATTCCCGAAGGAGACCACAAGGCAAACAGGACCAGTCTTCCTCCCTCTTGGGGCAGCATGGGGTAGGGAGAAAGTGGATCTAACCATCTGGAACACCCTAAGGATGGGAAACATTATACCTATTAACAAGAAAGTCTTTTTTGTTGAAAATTAATGGCAGTAATAATGAGGACAAGGAATGAATGTGGTACCAGGTGATTACTGTCCAGATTTCTACTCCAACCCCAGAGAACTCTACTGACCTTAGCGGAGACTACACATCCTAACATAATTCATTAAAGCCTGCAATTTGAAGATAAAACATAAAACAAAAACATTACTTTGTTTCTCTTATACTTTATCAAATAAAGTGACATCATTTAAAATGGCCTCCTTTGGTACCACTTATTCTGAAAAAGGATTTCGGTACAAAACGAAAAATATACTTTAGTAGCAAAATTAAACCTACATTTGTAATCACTATTTTGCACAAGCACAGAGGACAGTTCAAGCCACAGCTGGAGCCCCACATAGTCCCACTCACCTGGGCAAGCCCCCGAGGTCAATCTCACTGCAGATATAAGGGCCTGGACGCAGAATCACCCACAACCCGATCTCCGCAGCCATCAGCACAAAGGCCCTAGGGAGGTCAGTGTCAGCAACTCTCAAGACACAGAGGAGGAGGGTGGAAACAAGCCCAGCATCCCAAGGTGGTGGAGCTGCCCAGCTCCTCTCCTCCCTGCCTTCAGAGGCCCTGGGAGCTGGGTTCTCACCTGCTCCCAGACTAGGACCTTCTGCACAGCCCCACTGGGGGCATAAGGATGAAGGGTATTAGACAGGGTACGGGGGTCTTAACAGTGAACCTGACCCCAACCACCTTGCTATCATAGAAGGGCAACCCCTGTCCCAGCCCAGGTAGCTGGACCACACTGCAAAGCAGGACAGACACTGGGGTTTAGGCACTGCTGGACTACAGTGAAGACTGTAGGCAGACCCAGACCCCCAGGAGTAACAGGTTCATCGCGAGACAGCATGTGGATCCTAAGAATAAGGCTCCTGACCTGCCTTTCTGTGGTTCTCAAAGCAGAACCGAGATGGTCCCATGGTTCCTAACCAACCCCAAGGGGTCACCTCTCTGCCTCCCCACCCCAGGCCAGGCCATAGAAGCAGCAACAGCACTTACTCCAGGTCCAGGTTGTCAGAGAAGTCAAATTTGCCTCTTTCTGGTTCATGGAGGTTCCATGGAACATAGCTGTAATAGAAGATATTTACAGGATTGAGCTTTTCATTTATTCCACTTTGTCATCTAGATTACCTTCTTTATCCCTAAAATGTCTGAGGATATATTAGGTACATTGTTGTAATGGTGTCAGGATTGTAACCAAGAACTAAGTGAAGAGATCTAGGGACCTTAGAGAATCCAGGGCCAGCCCCCAGATGGGGTGTGGGGGCTAATATGTCATCTCCTTAGGAGAAGCGAGAGAAGGCCAGTAAGATTTCGGGAAAGCCTAAGATGGGACCACAGGTCAGCTTGAGCATGCACTCCACTCCCCCTACTTCCTCCTCCCTCCCCACCTCTCTCATTTTTCCTTCATCAGAGGAAAAAAAAAGTAATTTATTAAGAGAAAAAGTTAAAAGTAAGATAAGAAGAAACCTCAGTGGTCAGTCCTATTTTTACTGAAGCAACCAAAATTCCAAAGAATTCTTTCCTTGTATTCTCTTTAGAAGATAAGGAAATAAAATAAGTTATTTAAAGGGCCCAACTCAAGAGGCAGAGATATGGGGTGATGTATGACAGTAACACACATCAGTAACCATTAACAGCTGGTCCTCTCCTGGACCCCCACCCACCCCAGCTTCTAATGGAGCCCCCTCCAGCTGCAAAGAATGTGCTCAGGTATAGGGAGAGGAGGTTTGCTTGCTTCCAATTCAGACTCAGGAGTTCCGTGTTTGAGAAAATACAGATTACCTAGCTTTAATAACAGAATGCTTAGCTTGCCATATTCCCACAAGATTGAGGAGTCCTGTGATGTGTGAATGTACCCCTAGGACCAGAATTTACATATGCAAATAAATGGATCCTTTTAAGTAATCTTTCTGGAAAATTATATACATTTGTTTCAGCTATGTTGTGATGGCCCAGAACATTCCTGTAATTCTTTTTAGAAATTGTCTACAAAGCTACCTCATAAACTGTTCAAGAAAATCCACATCCTTGATCTATAATCACATATTTCTGCCTGAAAATGCTTTCACCAAGGAAGCTATTTTGAAAAAAATCTTACTCATTTGCTGAATAAACTAAGGGGTGGTGTGCTTGTTTAAATATATCTATATCTATATGCATCTAGATATAGATATATTTATCTATATAGATATATAGATATATTGATGTATGTAGATATAGACGTATATATATTCGATAATTTAATCACCTCCTACACCTACACTCACCTCCTTCACTGTATACCTTTGTATGCCATTGCTCTTTCTATTCCTCTAAAGCTTATACATCTAGCCTGTCTTCTCATCTGCACAAACGGGGAGCGCTGTGCAGGTGAGGGAAGGCAGTTGTCGTACCTGGCAGTCCTGTGCAGAGGACTGGGCTCCTCCTATATTTTTCCTCACAAAATTCAGCCCAAAGATTCTCTTCAGGGACAGCTCACATTCAGCATCTGGCAGGGCTGATCCTGCCAGATGGAGACCCACAGTCTGGGCTGCCTTAAAGAAGCCCAATACACAGATGCTACAAATGCCCATGCTTGGTGGTGGGGTGGGGCAGCACTCACGTGGTGAGGGTATTCAAGCCACAGGCTTTCATCTTCAGCAAGCGGTCCCTCCAGTATTCCTTGGGCACCCGGAAATAGTGCATGGAGCCCCCAAAGATCCAGAAAGTGGAGTCCTCCAGCATGAAGTATTGGCCGTTGGCCTGCAGCCCTGACTGCCGGTGTCTTAGCCATGCAGGGATCAGATTATACCAATCCGACCTGCAAAGAGAAAAGGCAGCTGAGACCTTGGCTCCTTCTCAACAGTGAGCAGGGGTACAGAGTCTTAGGAAAGAGGCTTCTTATCCTCCTCCACAGGCCCTCCTTGTTTCTAAGAGGTCCTGCTTCCAAGGCCTTCAGAAAAGGCTCCCCACCCTCTGATTTAGTCAAACGTTAGAAGGAGTCTTTCTTTAGTACACTCATCTGCACCCCACTGCAAGGGAAGAGCAAGCTGAGGCCATAGTCAGGAACAAGACAAACACAAAAGTCAACAAGGAAACTATGTGCTAACAGGAGAGAGGACGTGGTGGGGGCACACAGCATGGAAAGGGTATTCACAGGGTAGTACAGGGTACCCAGGACAAGTGTGGCACGCAGGTTCCTACAATGGCCAGCTCTTCCAGGCCATTCGACTTAACATCAAAGCAGCAGCTACTTCAAATGTTACCTCTGAGCCACCCCACGGTCACAGCTGCCCGGCTTGAGGTGTAAATACCTAGAAGGAGGTTAGAAACAGCATCTGTTCATTGACCAACTTTCCAAGTCTTAATTATTATCTAAAGATTAAGTTCAAGAGATAAACCAGCACAACAGAGAGCCCCATCTGGGAGGGCTGTTGGAAATTGTTAGTCCCTAAAAAATCAGGTCTTGACCAAGGGGAGTCCCCTCAAACTAATCCTCATGATTAGAATTCCCTCCCTCTCTTATCCCCAGTCTCTTAAGGCCATGGAAGAAACCCAGCAAGAGACGCTGGGGGAGCCCAGAAATTGAGGAGTTTGAGGACAGGAAAGAGCAGTGTGAGTCTGAGAGGAAAGCAAATTTCAGCCGATCTGCCTTTTCTGCAACCACTTTTCATTACAGTTCCTGACACTAGAGGGCGTATTGCCCCCGCAGAGCTCTTCTGCGTTAAAAAAGCTCCCCAAACTGCTGCCCACCTGTCTTTCCATTCATTTTGTAACACTGGCTACAACTGTGCCACTGAGAGACATGCTCTGTTTAAGGCCCAAATTGCTCCACTCAATCAATATTGATCATCACTGACTGGAGACTGTCATCTCTTAGAAGAAACAGAGATGCATGAACAAAAATTAGGCTGAGAGTTTCCATCTCGATTCTGGATTCAACAATTTTCTGTGTCCTTCAAAGGGGCAGCTCCTTCACAGAGCTTTGGTCTCTCTGGGGACTAGCAGTGCAGGTCACGGGGGCACAGGGCACATGCATGTTGCACATCCATAGATGACTCTCCCAGTGTGATCATGGGATGAGCCATCCCTTCCACTCTCCATCTCTGCCATAGCTCTGTCCTTTTCCTACGTCCTTTCCCTACATGCCAGCCAGCTTCTCCTCTGCCTACAATGCCAAGTGCTTCAGCTCTGAACATAAACTTGCATACGCTACACTGCAAAACGGCCAGAGCCCTGCTATTGATGGAAAAAAAAAATGTTAATGGCATTTAGTGAAAATCCAGTGCAGGGGTGCGTGCTCCTCAGGAAGCTGGCTCCCATCCTAACAATTCTTCTCCAAGCCACAGACCTCACGGTCCTATATGGCATTCTGACACGTACAGTCTTTCTACACCTCAGTGCACACGTAGATAATTACAAGTCAGTGTCAGAGTGCTGTTGTAAGGCAAGCACAGAGATAAGCCCAGGGCTGGCCTCTGGAGCATATGACCCATGGAATCCTCCAGGTCCCCATGTTTAGAAGGCTCCCTTGCAACAAGTAGTTAAATAAGCCATAGAGATCTAATGCACAGTATAATGAATATAGACCAATTGTACTATAATTATGTCACGTGATAAATATTGTTAGAGTGGCAATCACATTACAATATATAAATGTATCAGAGCACACACTGTATACATGGTTTCAGACACTATCTCCATCCTGAAATTCTCAATGTTTTTTAGACAAAGGCCCTATATTTTCGTTGTGTACCGGGCTCTACAAATTAGGTAGTCTGGCCTAGAAAGGGCAGAGGACAGTAGCTGAAATAAATATACATATATACACACACACATATGTTATTGTCAAATGAAGAAATTATCTAAATTATCCAGGTAGAGTCAGAGAAAGCTTCGTCCAGAAGATGACACTGTCACAGGTTGGAAGGCAGACAATATGAGAAAGCAGAGGGAACTGGGGGCAAAAGCATTAAAAAGTGAGAGCATATCTACTCAAGGACTAGCAAGCAGACAGGTGAGGAGGCTGTGTGAGCACGTGGACAGCCTGGGGCCCCTCGGCAACACGGGCCTGGCCTAGCACACACCAGTTCCAACCGCTGGCTACCAGTCTGTGACCAGTACAGAAACTGAGATACTGGGGCGCCTGGGTGGCTCAGGTGGTTAAGCAACTGCCTTCAGCTCAGGTCATGATCCAGGAGTCCCAGGATTCAGTCCCTCATGCATCCAGCTCCCTTCTCAGTGGGGAGTCTGCTTCTCTCTCTGGCCCTCCCCTCTCCATGTCCTCTCTTTCTCTCCCTCTCTCATTCTCTCTCAAATAAATAAATGAAGTCTTTAAAAAAAAAAAAGAAACATACTTTTAGAGCAATACATGTCATTTTGTGTCTGTTGAAGATCATCATAAAAGACTGGGGCATGTTCTTTGTGAACCTTTTCATTTCCTTTTTCTAGTACCTGTTTTCAATGTATTCGATAAAGTAACATGGGGGGGGGAGACTTTTAAAGAAGAAAAGGAAAATGATGCTGCAGCACAGAGAGATTGAGAAGTACTGCTTGAGACCAGAAACAACAGTCTGTCTTTGGGCATTTGTGATCAGAGCTGAGAGGACAAACATATTGACCCATTGGGTTTAACAGGCTTAGTAACCAAATGGATGCAGGATGCATGAGACCAAAACGGTGTGAAAACGCTTCATCAGCACCCTTCCTAGCACTTGACTGAGGTCGGCCGTAGGACAAGAAGGGAGGTTCGGGTTTAGCCACAGCGGTTTTCACAGCTGGCCCCATATCTGAATCAGCTGGGAAGCTTAAAACTAAGGAATGCTATAAACATTGGGGTACAGATGGCCCTTCTTTTCACTACATCTGTATCTTTGGGGTAAATACCCAGTACTGCAATTGCAGTCACCAAACTGTGGAAAGAACCAAGATGCCCTTCATCGGACAAATGGATAAGGAAGATGTGGTCCATATACACTACGGAGTATTATGCCTCCATCAGAAAGGATGAATACCCAACTTTTGTAGCAACATGGACGGGACTGGAAGAGATGATGCTGAGTGAAATAAGTCAAGCAGAGAGAGTCAATTATCATATGGTTTCACTTATTTGTGGAACATAAGGAATAACATGGAGGACATAGGGAGATGGAGAGGAGAGGGAGTTGAGGGAAATTGGAAGGGGAGATGAACCATGAGAGACTATGGACTCTGAAAAACAATCTGAGGGTTTTGGAGGGGTGGGGGGTGGGAGGTTGGGTGAGCCTGGTGGTGGGAATTATGGAGGACACATATTGCATGGAGCACTGGGTGTAGTGCATAAACAATGAATTCTGTTATGCTGAAAAGAAATTTAAAAAAAGAAAAAAAAAACAACTAAGGAATGTGCAGGCCCCACCCCTGACCAATTAATGACGGTGGAGGTGGAGCCCAGGGATTGGTGGTATTTACAAGCTCCTCCACAGACCCCATGAGACTGAGCCCCTGGAGGGTTTCACAGGAGGGCTTGGGGCAAATCAGGGGCCCCAATGGCCAGAGATGGGAGAACAGGAAGTGCCATAGATATCACTGACCACTTGGAAATTTTGTCGACAGCCACTCATGGGCAAAGAAAATTAATTTGACCCCCTCCTTTCTACTTCCCACAGCCCCCAGGACCCAGAACTCCTATTGCTCCACAGGACTGCAGTTGTGTTATATTACAGTTCAAACGTCATTTGTGGATAACCTGGGGACCTCGTTACTATCTTCTCTAAAGAGAGAAGTTCCACTTTCCAAGTGACTTAGAAAGGATATTTCAGAATACAGTCCTAGGGGCACCTGAGTGGCTCAGTCCATCAGGCCCTGAGATCAAGATCTCAGGTCATGAGTTCAAGCCCCATGTTGGGCTCCACACTGGGCATGGCACCTACTTAATAAGAATAAGAATAATAATAAAAGAATAAGAATAATACAGTTCTTCCAAAGGACCACCTATATGGGGAAACAAAAACAAGAACAGTATCTGTAAGAGGAGGATCTGGACACAAATCCTGGCCCTAACCTTGTAGCATCGCCTCCTTGGGGTCACACTAGCCATGTGGGAATGAGTTTCTTCCTCTGTGAAACGGGGTGAATGCCTGTCCTAACTGCTGTGAAGGTCAGATATAAATGGAATACTCTGTAATGTGTTATATCAGAGTTTGTCACCATTTGAAATAAGTTTATTTTTGCATGCTGTGCATATTAGAGAATAGCCTCAGTGAGGTTTTTTTTATGTCCTTAATGTGGAATAATCCCAATCTTTCCATTCTTCACCATTTAATTTACTGTCTAATCACATTTTATATGGAAGATTTTGTGCCATCATATTATAATTTCTAAAATGTTACAACGAAAGTTCTATCCACCAGGACCCTGTCAAACCAACCCAGCCCCCCAACCAGTGTCAGCAAACCCCAGGTGTGGGCCAAAGCCACCCTGCCTCCTGTCTTTGTGCAGCCAGCAAGCTACGAATGTCTTTCACATTTTTAAGTGGTTGGAAATAAACTAAAAAAACAAGATTTGGGGACACAAAAAATTATATCAACTTCACATTTCACATTTCAATGTCCATAAATAGTTTTACTGACACCCCACCATGCCCACTCTTTCCAGTCCTGACTGTGGTTACTTTGGGCCACAGTGACGTTGCTATGATAAGAACACTGTACAGTCTGCAAAGTTGAACACATTTACAGGAAACTTTGCCAACCCTACCCTAAAGGATGAGGCCTGGGATACTCAAATGAGGCTTCAGGTCCCCTATGACCACAGTCTGGACCTCCTAGCCACCTCCTTGCTCTGGCTCTTCCCAACCCCTCCACCCCTCCACCCCGTTCTTTCCTTTGGCCACAAGCTCCTGGTAGTCTGGCTGTGTCTGAGGTTTCTCATACCACACGCACAGGAGAGTTTGGTGTCCCTTAGTTTTCATCACATCTGCTCCAAAGCACACACTCTGCCTTCTTACCTCATGTACTCACTAGGCTTTATGTACTCTCCCATCCTGACACCCCCAGGCATCCCCTCAGGTGCCCCACCCTCCAGGCTGGCCCCAGGCTAGAATGAGGAAGAACTGAGGGACAGATTCTCTTCTTAAACTCAGGGAGTATACTGACAGTCCAGTGGTGAAAATATACACATGCACACACAAAATTGCATTATTTTTAAAGACAGTGAAAATACAACTTAGCAATCGCTCCACTGGGCAGCACTCCTTATTCACTGGCCAGAGCTTCAAAGGAACAGTCTCCAACTCACCAAGCTCATATCACTGACCTTAACTTTAAGGTGTCTCCCAAATGCTGTGAGAGCCTCCCTTTCCCTACCCACTCAGTGCAGAGGTATATACAGGGCTGGAAGTGCTCTCTGTGACCCCTTGTTCCAACATAATCTCTGCTAGTAACACATTCTCCCTAATCTGTCCCCTAGCTAATCATTAGGAATTCTCCTTCGGGCAGGGGGGTGTTGTCTCCAGATGTGGTCTGCACCTGCAAAGTATCTTCATCTGGAATTTGCTACAAATGCAGAAACTCAGGCCTTAACTGAGACCTGAATCAGAATCCGCATTTCAACCAAACCCCAAGGTAAAGTTTGAGAAGCACTAATCCATATCTCGTCCTTGATATATGTATTTATCATCCCTTCCTGGACAGAGCTTCTATTTGCTACTGTCTTTATGTGCTATCATTTTCTAGATTTTTTTTTTTAAATATTTCCTCTCAGTGCTTCTTAAGAGGCATGAAGCTAACACTGCAAACAACTAAAGCTAGCTCATATCAAATTCCAAATTCTGGAGAATTCAACTGTTTCCTTTCTGAAAATCTTCTGGTAGTTTACTAAATGAGTTTTTAATATATTAATGAAAAGGATGAATTCACTGAGAAAATGAGGATGATAAGTGTGGGGTTTCTCCAAGGAATTCACTGTGAGGAAATGAGTTAATACACATTAGAACTTCATAAACGAGAAAGCACCATGCAAATAGTTATTAATACTGATAACAGTCATTAGTATTAGAGATCATAAATTAATAATGACCCCCATGCTTCCTGAGTTATTAACTCAGTAATAACAAAATAAAGAAAGTGGAAACTGTTTGGTTACATCAGGTCAGAGAGACTTTCCTTCTAAATTAGGCCTGTTACCAAGGAGGTAATCAAATCTTTAAGAAACCCTTATTTCTGTTGCTTTTCCCAGTGAGCAAGTAATTCATGTTGAAACTTTTTTTCTTTGGATTGTAGAAAGCTTTTATTTATTTATTTAGATTATGGAAAGTTTGTTTTTTGGGGTTTTTTTAAGTAATCTCTGCCCAATGTGAGGCTCGAACTCAAAACCCAGAGATCAAGAGTCACATGTTCCACCAACTGAGCCAGCCAAGGCACTCAATGTTGAAACTTTTTTTGATGAAACCAGGGCATCTGCCTTCTTTCTAGCTGAAGCATATATTACTTTTTCCTGGAAATTTTGTTGCCTTTGTATCTTTGCTTCATTGTAGGCTAAGTAAATTTTCAGTCTGAGAATAAACTTCTTCCTAGAAGAAGCCACACGTGTCACAATTTCTGACAAGGCCTCACACCATGTAACAAGACCTCCACATTCTGGTTGCTACCATCCCTTTTGGCAGGTGATAAGAGGTTGTGCAAGCTATAAACTTAATAGGTTACAGCAGAAACTAGGCAGAGGACTTGGGGCCAGAGTTCCCTATGGTGAGGAGTTGACATTAGGCAGTGATTGGGAGGATGTTGGGCGTGGAGGGACCAATCCTTCTTATGCTTTTTCCCTTTCATGGATCATGATGACAAAGGACACAGTGCAGGCTCCACACAGGCCGGATGACACCGGACATGATCAAAAGTGCTGGGTTAATCTGCTTGAATGGAAAAAGGCAGATAAGCTGGTGACAAGCTTACAACTTCTTTCATGTGAAATGGGCCCCTGAACTGATTCTCAGCTCTCAGAGATAGTCTTTCAGGTGGGGTGGGAAAAGAGCCAGATCAGTCACCTACTTGAATGATCTCCTTGAACAGAGTGTGCTCATCAAGGTGGGTCTGAAATGGCCCTTGCCATGCCAGAAGGCATCCCTGTGTCACCTGTACTTGCAAATACTGCTCAGTAATGGGGGCCATAGTAGGATTGGGAGGCTTCACTTGGAGTCACAGCCAGCTCCTTCAGCTTTCTATCATGCACACAATGTGACCAGATTCAGACAAGCCAGTATCCACTCAAACAGATGTGGTAGAGACACTACCATCTACTGAAGCATACTGGCCTCCAGCAGAGACCAGGCAATGCCCATGCAATTTTAAACTGGCCAAGGGTATGGACAAGCTCAGTACATGAGGTACGAATCTGCAGATACAGTTCTTCAATTTACAGAGCATAAGTCTTCACTGATCCTAAAGATTGGTTCTTTTGTCACTATACATGACGTATAATTGAGAGATAACTTACAAATCCAATTTCCAGGTGCACTGTGATCCTATTAGGGCCACTCTATGCAGAGGTTCACCTTCATCTGAGTCCAATGCATCATATTAAAGATACTGATCAAAAAACACTAACATTTCGTTCATCCAAGTGGTCATGCCAGAGACTGTTATTTAGATGGCAGTTATGTTAAACTGCCCAAAAGACATCATCCTACATAGAAATCTCCTCACTTGGATCTAAAATACAAATTTTCTAGTCATCAGTCCAAGATTCTGATATGGTTACAGGTTCCCATGAGGTCCCATTTCCTTGGGCATTCCATTCCCTTCAACTGCCCCCTTGGGGATGTTTCAGCCTTAACAGTCTTTAAGCTGTACACTCCTCCCTCAGCCGGGGAACTTGAGGGCCTAAGGAAGGAGCAGTCCCTTCTTTGGCCCAGGCCAGTACTCTTAATGTCTCTAATCCAGAATAATGGCTCTTGGATCAATCCTGGAACCCCAAAAACTTCAGCTCCAGCAAAACAGAACTTTGTCCTTGTAGCTGATCCAGCTTCCTAATTGTGATCCTTGGCTTGGGGCCCAATGCTTTAGGCTCCTGCTTTGCTGGGACAGCATTAAATACTTCCAAAGGGCTTGAACCTTCCATTCCAAAAGCTACTATACTTGTTTTGCAGAGATGTGAGGTCATTTTGCAGCATTTTGCAGGTCAATGGCACTACTGCAAACTTCGTACCTCTGTCCTTCCCTCTGAAAAGGCTTCTTGGTAAGCCAGGAAAATGGCATAGCACCCAGGCTCCAGCAAGTCAGGCCAAGTGGCTGCCTACATGATCCAGGGACATGCTCTGGATCATTTAAATACTATAGGAAGTTTATATGTGAATAAACACTAATTAGACCAAATTGAGACGCATGGGTGAAGCAACAAAACTGCCCAACCACATATTAATAACAGTAATTAACCACATTTTAGTAATAAAAAATATCCTGATGTTATGTGACAGAAATTTTTCATTTGGAGAAAAATTTCCATTGTGGCATCGTCAATAAAAAAAGGGTTATATCTCAACTTAGAAAGGGGTGAAAATTCTGCTAGATAACCCAAAGGACTCTACCGATAGCAAGACTCTGCTCTTGAGATGCTTGTGGTATCAGAATAAAAATATTTCATGAAACAGGGGAAACATAAATATGTTCAATATTTTTTAAAATCCACCACATGATACTTATGTACATAGATATAGAAGAGATGGACTAGTTCTTAAAGATACGGAGAACCCATATACATGCAGATTAAACAGTATCTCCCCTTCAGATGACAGAGCTGAGAATCTCCCTCACATTGATCCACAAAAATAGAATGTGCTATTTTACTTATTTTAACTTATTTTTACTTACTTATTTTAAACGTCTGTCAGGATTTAAAGTGAATATCTCGTATGGTCAGCAATTCTAGGAACAGAAATATACCCAACAGATATTCATTGCAACTTTGGGGGTTTTTTGTTGTTGTTTTTACTTTACATTATTTTGTTTCAATTCCAGTGTAGTTAACATACATTGCAACTTTGCAGTAGCTAAAAGATTGCAAACAATCGATGCCCATCAATAAGGAACTGTTTGAATAAATTATATCCCTAATGGACAATGGGGTAATACATATAGCTGCCTTCTTATATATGCACAGAATACCCCTAGGAGAAGCCATTATTAGTAATCACCTCTGATGGGGTGGAGAAGGGTGCCTAAGGGCCAGGAGTGGGGGGTTTTATTTTTCTCCTTATACTATTTGAATATTTAATCCTTTGCATAGATTACCTACTCACAAAATAACCTTTGCAGGAAAACACAGCATGTTCTTGAAAGCAAAAATGCTACTATCTATCTGTGGGAGCATGAAAGCAGTGAATATCATCACCTAAGGGTCTCTACTTAGTAGACCCCAGTGAAGAGTTATTTGTTTCATTACCATTAGCCTCTAAAAATACCCCTGCCCTTCTTTCCCAGGAGAAGTCTCACACAATAGGAACTCTTTTTCAACATGATCTTTAATATCCAGAGCAATAGATTTAAGCAAGAAATAAAACTGAGTGGGGAGGAAGCAGCGGAAGAACTGTGCTGGATGATGGGGGAGGAACGAGGAAGAAGGGGGGCTGGCCTCCAGAGTCTGTTTCAGGTGCAAAATGCTCTGAAAAGACCTCTCTAAACTCCAGCATCTCCTGAATCTTTATTAGAAGAGCTTCGAGGCAATACAATGGAACTCAGTCATTTCATCAAAGATTAAGTGCTTTTATTTCACTTGCTACTTCCTTGACCCAAGGTACAGATAACTCTTTGGCCAACGTTCTGATACTTCTGCTGCCAAGGCTGTGTAGCTTTTCCCCTGAATCTCCTGGATATCCCAGTCTCTTTAATCAGAAATACAGCAATAATGTCCATGCTCTTGCTCTAAGACACTCTGGTCCCCTTCGGTTGGCTAGTATGGCAGTGAAAAGAATCCCAATGCCAACTCTATCTTCCCAGCACAGGGTGGCTCAGACATCCTACCTCTCTCTTTCTCTGACTAAGCCACTGCCCAGGTAGCCATGTTTCTCAACTTGTGTCAGAGAAATGACTACCTGCTGAAAGACACTTCCCAGATGCTGAAAACTTTACTACTAGAAGATGAAAGGAACAGTGTTCAAAGAGTTTGAACATTCCAGGGAATATGACTCAGGCCTCAAGCAGGGTAGAGTCCTAGAACAGGTAAAGCTCATAAAATCAGTGACCTCACAAAAGCGCAGGAAGAGAGACACAATTTGCCCACACATCCTTGGAAGGCAGGACTGGCCATGATTTGGATCAAAGGTGACCAGGTCATGTTGCTAAGTTACCCACCTTCTCTAGAGAGAAGATGTTTATAGGCTCTCCTCTTTTTTCCTTCAGGAAGAGTGGGGTCTAGAATTCAAATAATGCCAGTGTAGGAGCACTGAGTGAGGTAGAGCTGGGCAAACAGATGAACTTGCCTTTGAGAAGGCATGATGGAGGGTGCCTACCTTGCCACTTTCCTCTCCTGACTTTTGCCAGCTAAAATATCAGGTATAAGAGATGCAAAGTTAATTGAAATATTGCTCAGTGATGCATTTATATTAAGTAAAAGAATCACGAGTGGAACCATGCCTTGATCATATCAAGCAGGCATTCTTGCGTCCATGGAGTGGGAGGAGGAAAGACAAGGAAAGGCAACCAGATTAGACATGGTTCACACTGATATGCATCAAAGATCTCCAAATAATATACTGAGTAAAAGAAGCCAAATGAAAACAGAGTACATACTTTAGGATTACATTTCTATAAAACTCTAGAAAATGCAAACTTGTAATATATGGTGAAAGCAACAGATCAGTGTGCTTAGGAGTTGGGGAGCAGAGAAGGGCTGGAGAGAGAGATGCATAGGGGCAAAAGTAAATTTCTAGGGCTGATAGATATTTTCACTCTCTTAATTATGATGGTATTGTCACAAATGGATATATACACCAAAACGTATCAAACTGTATAAGCTAAACATGAACAGCTTATTGCATGACTGCAATAAAGGTATAATATATATACCTTATATATAATATATATAATATAAAGGTAATTTCAGACCACTGTTCAAGCTAAAAAATAGCAAAGGTTGAAATCATCCTCAAAAGTCATCTTGGTCTTCCTATTTCTCGGATACGATATAATCAAACAGCTTTGACTGACCATGAACCAGCCCAAGGTAAAGTTCATGGGGAAAAAAAACAAAAGCTGGAGCCCAGAAGGCCCCTCCCCCAACCAAATACCTGCCTTCTCAGGTACACGAAAAGGCTGATCCTGGCAGCTCAACTCCACAAACCTGCCTGCTGAGTAGCAAATTCCCATGTGACCTATATTCCCCAGGCCATATCCACATTTCCAGCAACAGCTGGGAGGGGTCCCCACTTCCCTTTCAGTTAATGATCCAAACAAAACTAGAGCAAGGCAAGAAGAGGAAGCGACAAAGAGTGAGTTCTTCTCTGCCCTCCAGAGATAATCCTTGGTTTCCAGCCATGGCAAACAGGAGGAATTAGGCAAAAAGCCCAATACCATGAAGGTGATAAAATTTAAAAGATGCCCAAAAGACACATATTCTGAAGGACCCTAAGAGATGGCCTTGAATTGGGGTCAGAGCTTCTCTGGCCTCTATCTTACCTGCTGAGAAATGAGAGATATCAGGAATAACGACTTTACTAAGTATCCCAAACTATTTCCTCAGGCTTTAGTTATAGCTGTTCCCAGGCACCTCCATAAACCCGGAGTGACTCCTGTTATGGCCACTCTAACCCAGGCAGGGACATGGTTAACTCAGTTATGAGAAGCTCAGGCTTCTTCACAGACAGTCAGTTCCCTGACATCTCATCTTCCTTCCTGCCAGACACCAGCAAACACCCAGCCTCCTTCTTATACCTTTTCCTGTGGACTACTAGGGTGCATTACCTGGTCCAACTCAAGCCCCTCAGAGCTACCCCTCAATGCCCCTGCATGGACTGCCATATCCTTGACCTCCAACAATGGACAAACCACATGCTAGTTGCACAATTCTGGCCTTTCTCTCTGGGGTGTGGGCTTCTTGATACCCTGCTGTATTAAGTAATCCTCCTGGGCTTTGCATCAGCCTTGCATCAGGAGGAATGCTGAGCATCCTACAAGAGCCAGGAGCAGGCTTCAAAGAGGAATGGATTAGAGATCACTGACAAGATGGAAAAAAGTCTTGGGAGCAACTCAGGAAACAAAATGCCTCTTTAAGTTTTCTGGACCCCAGAGTGAGAAGAGCACCATTTCTTTCTCTCAAACAATATTATGACATCCTCATCAATTCCAAAGCCAAGAAGAGGTAAAACAAAGACACATAAGTCTGAAAAAGCTGGAAGTAGAGTCACTGAATGTGTTCTGTGCCAGCAAAAACATTCAGATATTCATCTCCATCAAAAACTTCCCTATTTTCTAGAGGAAATTCAGAGAAACTAACAAAGGGGGTTAGAAGAAACAAAAGATATAGCTGAAGGGGTGGTGTGTCTGCCCCATCACCTGCTTCAAAGTTAACTGCTTAGTGCCAAAGCATTTGATACTGCTGGTCTGCCTTCCCAGAAACACTGGAGGTTTTGAATATGAAAAGTGCCAACCATCGACCTGAAAAACATGGTCAGGACAGTAGAATCCTATAAATAGATACAGTTTATGAAAGTTCTGGGCCACGGCACCCCCTGGCTGTGGGTAAGTCCTTTTGCCATTAACACAACCACTTGCCACAGATAACACTTTGGAAAAGGGGGTTGGGAAGGAGTGAGCTGATGACTGACGAACGTGGGAAAGTGGAGAGAGAAGACATATCAGTCTTAAAGTGGGGCTAATAAATCCAGGGTTGAGGACCTTGAAGGACCCGTAGGACAGCAATCTCATGACTACGCTGGGAAGGCGAGATCAACCACATTTGTGAGCCTTGGCGCTCTGGCTTCTGATGAATAGAGAAGATTCCCAGCAGGCTTGGCAGGAAATGTGGGGACCCGGGAGAACAGCAGAAGTGGGCTCCCCAAGGAGGACTAGAGAAAGAGCAGTGATCGGGGGACATCTGACAGAGTCCTGAAGGCTACCTCTGCTGCCCTTCCCAGAGAGCTGGGGGTATCCACGAGAAAAGCAGAGCCCGGGCATCACAAGCTTCGAGAAAGTGGGGAAGTTCTAGGGCACAGAAGCCTGGGGACTGAGAGCACAACGCCTGGTGTCACCCGGGAAGCCTGGATCTCGAGGTAGGAGCAGAGTGCCTTGTGAGGGAGAGGGACGCCAGACCCAGCAAAAAAGAGGCCGAATACGCCTTTCCAGTGGGGTCTCGCGATTCGCGGGACGCGGACTCCTGGGGCTGCTTCCCTCAGGTGAGAGGGGAAGCGAAAACCGTGGGTGTGGAAGACTGAGATGTCCGGAGTCCGGCAGGTGTCGGGCGGGGCTCTCTCACCTGCGGAGCACCAGGAAACCCACGATCACCAGCAGCAGGAGTCCGAGTGCGCGGCCCGGCTTTCGCCCAATGCTCCACTTGCCCATCGCGCGTTCCCGCGGCGCGCAGGGACCGCAGCTAGCACTGTAGCCAGAGCTCAGCCGCGCGCGGGAGGCTCGGGGCGGGTGGGGGGGCGGGGCCGCACTCTGGTCGCCCGGGCGACCGGACCGCGTCCCCCCGCCCCCGACCCCCAGGCGCTCATTGGCTGAGCCCTTCGGCCCCGCCCCCCCGCTTCAAGTTAAGCGTAGGCGGGGTCGGGGCCTGACGGAGGCGGGGCGCACTGCCTCCCGGAGCAGTTTCCAACTCCGGGAAGGTTCCCGGGAGGCTCTCAGGCTCTCCTCCGCCACCTCCCCCTAGTCTCAGGGAGGCGCTGGTTGTTTTCCTTCACGTGGTATGCAAACAGGTGCAAAGATACTGGGCGCCTGTTGCCCAGTCCTTGCGGATCGTAGAGCACACCCACCAGCTCTCTACATTAGCAAGCATGTATTGAAGGCGGTGCCTGCAAAGCCGACACAATGTTTTAGAACAATTCAGATTTTGAAGTAGTGACCTACCATATGAAAAGTCAGAACATTGTGAAATTTCCTTTAGACATGTTTTAGAACAGTGTGGTTCACGTTTGAACAGCGTGGGGGGTGGTGAGGTGAAGAGGAAGGAGCACCAAAATATTTTTTGCCTTTAGTTTCCACAAGTCTTGTTCTGGTCCTGACTCCCAGTAATTTCGGTTTTTCATCTTAAAAAAGTCCAGATAAAACCCTCACATTTTATGAAAGGACAAATACAATTCTTATGGGTACAGAATTATGTCACAAAGGATATTGTGTAATATTTGGGCAAATTTATGCTTTCTAACAATCACACACCCGATTCATCCCAAGAACAAAATTCAGATTTTACTGAAAGAAAATCTGAAACATTTTCTAGGAAGGCTAATGTTATTTCAGAGCATCCGAGGTTCTAGGAAATATCCCCTGTGGCGTGTTTCAAAGATTTGTTTTAAATTCATTTGTCAGAGAGAGAGCACGCACAAGCAGGGGGAGCAGCAGGCAGAGGGAAAAGCAGACTCCCTGAAGAGCAAGGAGCCCAATGCGGGACTGGATCCCAGGACCCTGGGATTACAACCCCAGCTGAAGGCAGCCAGGCAGCCCTCTAACGGACTGACCATCCAACTGTCCCTGTTCCATGTTTCAAAACCATCTCCTACACATGTACATAGTTTTGAACTTGTAAAGCTGATAGGGACAAAATGATATTTTACTTCTCAGAACAAGTTCAAGTTGCAGAGTTTGGTGTGAAGGATCCTTTTACAAGCATTAGGCAAATATTTACTAGGGAGAAAGTTAAACAAGGAGAGGAAAAAAACAACCAAACAAGGGTGGGAGTGGGGGAAGAGATAGCAGGGCCAGAAACATTCTTGGAGACATTTAGAGAAGTATCTCTCCTTTCACACTTTATAAAATGAGTACTTTTCTCCATTTTTTTAAAGACACATAATTGCTTGATAGTTATTAGGACTATGGTGAAAATATTCTGCTATAACTGAGATAAAAGCTAGCCCATGAGATATGGAGAAAGTGTCAAAGGTTAGCCCCCTTTTTACCTTTGGAGACCTGGCATATAACCAAACACTCACCCTTCCCTCCTTGTGATATTGCTGGGCAGTAGTACAATCGATCACACATCAGGGTATCCTGAAGTTAATAATCAATACCATGGGGCTAATAATATACTATATGTTAATTAAAAAAATAAAACATTTATTAAAAAAATGCCAGCATCTCCATATTTTCTTCAGATATTAGTAAAACCTGATAATATGAGCTATAAAACCTCTGAAATTCTTAGCCCATCCCTGTACCCCTCATTTTTATTTATTAAAGAAAATAAAAATAACTAAGCTCTTTAAAAAAAAAGAAGTCATTAGGGGCGCCTGGGTGGCTCAGTGGATTAAAGCCTCTGCCTTCGGCTCAGGTCATGATCTTAGGGTCCTGGGATCAAGCCCCGCATAGGGCTCTCCGCTCAGTGGGGAGCCTGCTTCCCTTCCTCTCTCTCTCTACCTGCCTGTCTGCCTACTTGTGATCTCCGTCAAATAAATAAAATCTTTAAAAAAAAAGTCATTAGCCCTTAACTTTCTGGGAAGCTCAGAACCATAGATACAGCTACCCACAATTTAGGAACAATTTCACTTTATCTGGCTTTAATGATACCACAGAGAGTGTTGCAAAGATAGCACTAGTCTGAGAGATATTTTGCTGAGGAGTTGAGACTTTTGGTTTTTAAAATATTAGCAAGATACTCCTTCAAAATACTCCTTTCCAAAATATGTAATGAATTTAACCCAAAGTAGACAATGACATACTCAAATCCTGGGAGCAGAAGCTACAGTTAAATGAGCAGGCCTGGTAGAGATGTAAAAACTGTGCTCTGGCAAAGTGTGTGGGATGAAAACAAATCCCTGATGTTCAGGAATCAATCTTCACAGGCTACCTTTCTGGCGTCATTGGTTTAGAAAACATACAAAACTTTTTTTTTTTTTTTTTTTAATGAAGTCCTGTTGTCATCCTCAGCCCACGACTTTAAGTTAGAGCTCCAACAGACCCAGAGAGCTCAGCTCCTTCTTTGAGAAGTCACCTATCCCACATAGTATACAAAGAACTCCAGAGGGGAATAAAAGCTATAGTCATTTAGAATCAGTACAGTGGAGGCTCTCAAGAAAAATAATCATATCAAACTAACCTTATTGTCTTTTTTAATAGGTAACAAACAGGTTTATAGATCAATTGTGTCTTATTTTTTAGTGCACTGTACTAATGCCTTAAGAGTTATGTATCTGAGTTATGTATCTGAATTTTAGAAAAACATTTGATGAAATCTTTCTTAAAGTCATGAGAACAAGATGCAAGATGTGGCTTCTGTGATAGAGCAGGTCCTTGGGACCCTGGACCATGGTACAATCAGCTCTTCTTCACCCTCCTCCTTAAAGACAGACATTTGCACCAGCCCTCCCCACCCACTCTCTCCAGCTCTTTTGCTCCAGGTTACATGACAAAACTAGTTATGATGTCAAGTTGCCGAAGATTCTTGAGCAAAGAAATTAAGAACATGGAGGAATTTCTGGGAATAAATGAGGACAATTTCAACCATAGATAGAAAGTCCCAAGAAGGTGATTTAGGCCTTGGAAAAAGAAAAAGAAAGCAAATCCAAGTTAAGATAAATAAGTCCTCTCACCCCAGGAGATATGTCAGTGGGACTGGAAGGGACATGTATGCATTGGGGAGGGATGCACTGAACTTCATCATTGGCCTTTGCAGTCCAAAAATATCACTCTTCAGCCTCAGCCTTTGAAAGGCAGAAAGGCCAAAGACCTAATTCAGTATTTCATTCATTAAGAAGTAAGCAGCAAATGTTTAATGACTACTGTGAGCTGAATACTGTTTAGGTGCTTGCAGTACCTCAGTGGAAAAAAAGAGAAGAGGATAAAATATAAATTTCCCTTTGAAATTTACATTTTAGCTGAGGAAGAAAGACAACAAAAATTAACAAATTAATAAGTAAATTATAGAGTATGTCCAGAGATAATAAATTGCATGGCAAAAAGAAAGTAGATAAAGGAAGGAGATTGTTTGAGTGTGTATGGCGGCTGGGGAAGGGTATGCACAGAGGAGGCCTTACTGAAACGATGTTAACTGAGCAAAGATCTGAAAGACGTGAGAGTTAACGATGCATGCAAATAACTGGAGGAAGGGCTATGCAAGCAGAGAGAACCCACAGTGCAAAGGCTCTCAGGCAGGAGCATAACAGAGTGTTCTGGGAACTGCAAGGTCCGTGTGGGAAGTGAAAGGGAAGGGGAAAACTACAGGCCATGAGGACAGAAAAGTACAGGGGCCTAACGATGGAAGGCTTTTCAGAGGACTCTGAAGTGAAATAGGAGCCATTGTAGGCTTTGGACATCAGTTATGCTTTGAAAGACTCCTCTGGCTCACCAGGAGTGGGCAAGAGCAGAAGAAAGAAGACCAGCTTTGAGGCAGCAATCCCAGTGGAAGATGATGCTGGCTCACACAAGGGTGGTAGGAATAGAGGAGGTGGGAAGTGTTGGATTTCTGGAAATAGTTTGAAAGCAGAAACTGGAGGACTGTTGTGATTCCAGGATCATTTGTGAGGTGAGAGAAATAAGGTGGATTCAAGAATGACTCCAACATATCAGAAGCACAAATTGGGCTAGTTGAGTTTGAGATACCTGTGAATGTGCTAGGAGAGATATCATAAGCTATTGAATGCACAAGCCTGAAGTTCCGAAGAGGGGTCTGTCATGGAGATATAAATTTAGACACTGACATAGAGCTGGTATTTAAAGACAAGAGTTTGGGTGAGCTCACCAATGAAGTAAGTGCAGACAGAGAAAGAGGACAAGGATGAGCCCTGGGGCACCTGACACTCAGGAGAAACCAGTGAAGTTGAACTAAAAGGAGCAGCCAGTAAGGCAGGAAGAACACTCAGAAAAGATGGCATCCTGAATGCCGAGAGAGAAGTTACCAAGGAGGAAGCAGTAACGGCCTACATTACATGGTGCTGACAGGTCAAGTTAAGACTGATAATGAATCAATGGATTCAGTACATGGAGGATTTTTGTGACTAGGATGCTGGCAGCTTAGGTGGAGGTGGGGGTTAGGGGCAGGGAAACTGATTGGAGTAGGTTTTTTTTTTTTTTTAAGATTTTATTTATTTATTTGGCAGAGAGACAGCACAAGTAAGCAGAGCAGCAGGCAGCGGGAGAGAGAGAAGGAGGCTCTCTGCTGAGCAGGGAACCCGATGCGGGACTCAATCCCAGAATCATGACCTGAGCCGCAGGTAGCCGCTTAACCAACGGAGCCACCCAGGCATCCCTGGAGTAGGTTTAGAAAGGATGAAGAATCTAAGAGCGAAAGGGGAATCAGTAATTGGAAGAGTAGCTGGTGGTTCTCAACTTGGAGTCAGGGGTAGTATTCTATCTTCATTTCTATTTTGGATAGAAACTACCACATACTTGTACGCTGACAGTGATCATGACCAAAAGTGATGAAAACTGTGAAGCAGCAGAGCCCTTACAGAATCTCTGGAGCAATGTCCTTGAGTAGGTGAAGTGGCTAGCGGCTGGTGACCAAGTCACCATACGTCAGCATACGTAGGATCGTTTAAGGTCTCACTGCATTCTCTGTGATAGAATGATCACTTAGGTTAATTTCGAATACAGACAGTACAACATTGTCAGAAATGAGAAATGGACTCATCATTTGAATTTGTTGTTAATATCAGATTATTAACTTTCAAATGTAGGTATACATTTGAGATGTGACATGAAGTAAAACATTGAAATTTTATTGATAAGTTTAAGCAAAATAAAGTAATAATTAATGATTATTATGGAAACATTACCATAATGTACAGAATTATTAAGAACTTTCAAATACTTAAGCACATAGAGAAGTACATTAATAGCCAGTAACAATATTAAGAGAGTACATTAGCGTTACAAGTTCTAAAGAAGAATATCCTATCTTCTCTGAGCCAACAAATGTATGTAAATAGATGGCCTTTAGAAAATAAAGAAGATAGGGGCACCTGGGTGGCTCATCGGACTCTTGGTTTCAGCTCAGGTCATGATTCGGGGTTATGAGATCAAGCCCTGCATTGGGCTCCTCATTCAGTGGAGAGTCTGCTTAACATTCCCTCTCTTCCTCTTCCTTTTCCCTCCCCCTACATGCACTCTCTCTTCCTCTCTCTCTCTAAAATAAAGAAATACATCTTAAAGGTGCACGTTTTTTTGAATTAGTATTTTTGATTCTTCGTGTAAGTACCAAGTAGTGAAACTACTGGATCATATGGTATTTCTATTTTACATTTTTTAAAAGATTTTATTTATTTATCTGACAGACAGAGATCACAAGTAGGCAGAGAGGCAGGAAGAGAGAGAGGAAGGGAAGCAGGCTCCCTGCCGAGCAGAGAGCCCGATGCGGGGCTCAATCCCAGAACCCTGGGATCATGACCTGAGCCAAAGGCAGAGGTTTTAACCCACTGAGCCACCCAAGAGACCCTCTATTTTACATTTTTAAAGGATTTCCATAGTGGCTGCAAGAAATTTACCTTCCCACCAATAATGCATAAAGGTTCATTTTTCTCCACATCCTCACTGACACTTGTTATTTCTTACTTTTTTTATACTAGCCAATCTCACTGATGTAAAGTGATATCTCATTGTGGTTTTGATTTGCATTTCCCTTGTGATTAGTGACACTGAGCATCTTTTCATGTGTCTGTTGGCCATCTGTATGTCTTCTTCAGAAAAATGTCTATTCATGGTTTTATTTTAAATCAGATCATTTGTGGGTTTTTTTGGTGTTAAGTTATATGAGTTCTTTTTATATTTGGAAATTAACTCCTTATCGACTGTATCATTTGCAAATACCTTTTCCCATTCAGTAGGTTGCCTTTTCATTTTTTGGTGGTTTCCTCTGTTGTGCAAAAGTTTTTAATTTGGTATAGTCCCAGTTGTTTATGTTTTCTTTTATTTCCCCCACCTGGGGAGACATCTAGAAAAATAATGCTAAGGCTGATTTTCAAGAGTATACAATCTATGTTTTCTTTTTGGTGTTTCATGATTTCAGGTCTGACATTTAGGTAGTTAATCCATTTCAAGTTTACTTTGGTATGTGGTGAAAGAAAGTGGTCCAGTTTCAATATTTTGCATGTAGTTGTCCAATTTTTCCAACACCATTTATTAAAGAGACTGTTTTATTCTTGTTACCTTAGTTGCAAACTAATTGACCATAGAGGTGTAAGTTTATATCTGGGCTATTTTGTTCTATTGATCTATGTGTATATTTTTGTGACAGTTCCATACTAGATTACTACAGCTTTGTTATATAGTTTGAAATCTTGAATTGTAATATCTCTTTGTTCTTCTTTCAGCTAGTTGGGGTCTTTTGTGGTTCCATACAAATTTTAGGATTCTTTGTTCTAGCTCTGTGAAAAATGCTATTGGTATTTGATAGGGATTACATTGAATTTGTATATTGCTTTGGGTAGTATGGACATTTGATAATATTAGTTCTTCCAATTCATAAGCATGGTGTATTTTTCCATTTATTTGTGTTGTCTTCCATTTCTTTCATCAATATCTCAGAATTTTCAAAGTATAGGTATTTAACTTCCTTAGTTAAATTTATCCTTGGTATTTTATTCTTTTTGATGAGTTGTTAATGGGATTATTGTAATTTTTCTTTCTGCTAATTCATGCATGGTATTTTTTTAAAATGATTTTATTATTCACTTGCCAGAGAGTGAGCAAGAGCAAGAGCAAGTTAAGAGAGAGCATGCACAAGCAGGGGGATTGGCAGGTAGAGGGAGAAGCAGACTCCCTGCTGAGCAGAGAGCCTGATGGGACACTCGATCCCAAGATCCTGGGATCATGACCTGAGCTGAAGGCAGATGCTTAACCGACTGTGCCACCCTGGCGTCCTGTGTGGTATGATTTTTTTTTTTTTAAGATTTTATTTATCCATTTGACAGACAGAGATCACAAGTAGGCAGAGAGGCAGGCAGAGAGAGAGAGAGGAGGAAGCAGGCTCCCCGCTGAGCAGAGAGCCGGATGCGGGACTCAATCCCAGGACCCTGAGATCATGACCTGAGCCAAAGGCAGAGGCTTAACCCACTGAGCCACCCAGGCGCCCCTGTGGTATGATTTTTTATCTTAACTTTCTATCATGTTGTATACTATGTTAAAGGTGTATTTCTTGTAAAACTTATATATTTCATTTTTTTGTGTCTGACAACTTTTACCTTTAGAGGGTTTACTACATTTACAAAATTTACTATGGTTGTTAATATATTTGTATTTATTTCTACTATCTTAATATGTGTTTCCTACTTGTACTTATTTTTTACATTATTGTCTACTCCCTTTTACCTTTTATTGGTTAAGTTTTTTAGCTGTCTTTTTTTTCCTCATTCTATTTGCCCCCTTCAGGTTTTTGTTTTTTTTTTAAGTTAGAAGCATTATGTACATTAAACAGTTAAGCTAAATTTAACATACATATTCAACAAATTCAAAGTTAATATCTTAGCATTACAAAAAGCTTAGATCTCCCTTGTTTTTGCTATCACAGCCCTTCCACCATAGATATTTTCTCCTAGTCTTAGAATTTTATACAGATTTTGCCCTCAAAGTAGACATTAGTATATTTTTTTAATTGAATTAATGTTTGTTAACCTGTATTTGCATATTTGTCAACATCCTTTCTTTGTTTCACATTTTTTCTTGAATCTCAGATCTTACCACTGGGGTCATTTTCTTTCTGCTGACATATGTTCTTTAGGATATCTTTTCTCCACTGAGGTTTACTGAGAGACTTAAGATGTAATGCCCTAAACATCCATGGTCTGTAATGAATTAGCTTTCCTGGTATGCTTCTATAAATTACAATAAGGAACTAATCACTGAAAATATTTCCCGTAAGGTGTTATCTTATGGAACCCCAGTAAAGAAAGGCTGCCTCAGAATTCCCTTTAGCACATGGATTTTTTTTTTTTTAATTTAAATTTTTTTATTTTTTTCAGCATAACAGTATTCATTATTTTTGCACCACACCCAGTGCTCCATGCAATCTGTGCCCTCTACAATACCCACCACCTGGTGCCCCCAACCTCCCACCCCCCACCCCTTCAAAATTCTCAGATCGTTTTTCAGAGTCCATAGACTCTCATGGTTCACCTCCCCTTCCAATTTCCCTCAACTCCCTTCTCCTCTCCATCTCCCCTTGTCCTCCATGCTATTTGTTATGCTCCACAAATAAGTGAAACCATATGATAATTGACTCTCTCTGCTTGACTTATTTCACTCAGCATAATCTCTTTCAGTCCCGTCCATGTTGCTACAAAACTTGGGGATTCATCCTTTCTTTCTTTCTTTCTTTTTTTTTTTTTTTTACAGCTTTATAAACATATATTTTTATCCCCAGGGGTACAGGTCTGCGAATCGCCAGGTTTACACACTTCACAACACTCACCATAGCACATACCCTCCCCGATATCCATAACCCCACCCCCTCTCCCAACCCCCTCCCCCCATCAACCCTCAGTTTGTTTTGTGAGATTAAGAGTCACTTATGGTTTGTCTTCCTCCCAATCCCATATTGTTTCATTTACTCTTCTCCTACCCCCTCGACCCCCCATGTTGCATCTCCTCTCCCTCATATCAGGGAGATCATATGATAGTTGTCTTTCTCCGATTGACTTATTTCGCTAAGCATGATACCCTCTAGTTCCATCCACGCACATGGATCTTTTGATGATATAAAATCTTTTGGCCCTTGTTTGTCTGTAAGGTCTGTATTTTGTTTTCTTTTGCTTTGTTTTTCTTAAAGGACCATGTTGCTAGGTAAAGAGTTTTAAGCTGTGAGCCCTTTTCTCTAAGCACACTGAAAACATTTTATCTTCTGGATAGTATTGTTGCATTCATATCCTCATTCATAAAAAATGACATAGGTATGGAGTTGAGGTATAATAATAGAAGAAGAGGTATAAATCAGAGATACATGTATTCAAACATCTCTTGAACCTTGGTTTCTCCATCTACAAAGTGGAAAAGCTGCATGGTTACTAAGATTAAAAATAACATATATATTACCTGAAATATAATACATACATATGATTTTCAGAATTATTATTTGTTTTTTTCCTTGGTCTATATATTATCCTTAGATTTTATGGGTTTGAGTCTACAGCCTCAGAGAATAAAGTTTTATGTAGAAATTTTGTGGGTGCATGATAAAATTCTCCTTCAGTGAGCCAGACATTCAGACTAGTGGGAGAAAAGATCATCTGACTCCTTAGTTCTCATCCTAATCGGGAAGGTTCCTTCTTCCCTTTTGACACCAGATTATTTGCTAAATTTGTTGAAGCTCCTAGGCACCATATCTAGGTGCCTAGGTAATAAGATTTTGTTGTAGTGCAATGGTTCAAATTTAGGTCAAGTGCTATAATTTCATTATAAAAATGTGATTCATTTCCAAAGGTGTCATTTGAGGAAATTCGTTTGACTAATATTTGTCCACTATCAGTAAGAAACTTGCCTATATCCAGATAGCTGAGAAATAATAAGACACAGAATGCTCCATGGCAGGCTTTGCTGTCATACCTGTCAGAATCAAGCAACCAAATTGCTATACTTTCTCCGAGGTCACCTTGGAGACACACAGGCTGTAGAAAAATGCCTGAAGACATTGTTCATGGCACCTTGTATTCCCCTCTCCTACAACACACATACACACACACACACACTCTCTCTCTCTCACACACACACATCAGGAATTTGCCATTCAGCATATACAGTACTTTCTTTGGCATAGAGAGAACACTAATCCTTACTCTCTCTTAAGCCAGAGACTCTTTTCTTCCTTCCAAATGAGTCAGGAATAAAATCTAGTATTATTTTATTCATATCTTCCTAAAGGCACATTTGATTAGAGAATAAGAATATGCTAAGGATTAGGCATTTAACTAAGTAAATCAGTCATTAAAGATTTTGAAAACTTTTTAAAGCCTAAAAATAGGCATCACATGGATATACTATAATATTCATAACAATTTCCTTTTTTATTTTTTAGCTTATTTTTACATTTTTGCTATTGTCGGCAACACTGATATTTTCGACATAAATCTTCCTACTTAAAAAAAAAAATTGCTTGTAGGTGAACTGTAACAATCCTAGAGATGTATTATAACAGTCTTACAGGATGGGTTCATTTGTAGTTTGGATGTATGACCCACTCTTCCTTTTCTCAAACAGGATGATCTAGGGAGAAAAGAAAGGCTAACAGTAAGAAAGGGTAAGCCTATTCAGTACAGAATGAGAAAGACACTGAACTGTATTCTGGGCATGAAGGCAGATCTCAACATTCATGAAACATAAAAGCAGAGGTAGGGGTGACTCACCTCATTGTCTTCTGGATGAAGCCAAACACCAGGAAGGTAAAGTGTTTTCTGAGGTCCAATAATTGAATATCGCCCAAGGTTACGTCCATTGATGAATGCAAATCCAGAATTCCAGGTCTGGAAGGAATGGAGTCTTGAGACATAGGAACAGATTCACACTGGCAAGGTAAAACCTAAGGCACCTTTGGGAGTGAGAGCAAGACTCAATGCTTTGTGGCGATGGAAGTGGCAGTGAGTTTAGAATGGTATGTTTGAGAAACTCTACTGAGATGTAGCTGATCTAGGGGTGACAGAGAAAAACATGAATCAAACCTTTAATGCTAATGCTACTGTTCCTGACCCATGATATATAATGGTATGGTTTTTTTAAAAAAGGAGTTGTTCTGTTTCCAGATATAAGTATTAGATAATAAAGATGAATGCTAAAGCTAAGAAGTTATAAAAGTTATACATTTTTAAAAACCTGCTCACAATACCATGATGAGTGACAGGACCAAGATCTCGGCAAAGAAAACTGAGAGACAAGAAGACATTGAGACAGTTTTTCCAATAGCAGCATCTGCTTATTCAGGAAGAGGTGGCTGAGAAGCTTAGCAGAAACTTCTATAGCCTCACAAGTTTAGGGAACAAAAACTGGATACCGAGGAACCTTATTAAATAATTTACACTCTGGGTTGTGATCCTGAGCGCCAGCCTAAACCCAAGGAGAAGAGTGAACTAGAAATAGTCTGGCCATTGTATGAAAGCCTTGATTCAAATCATTTCTGTCCTCATAATTGTACTAAGGTGATTACTAATGCACTTAATCAACTCCAGAGGTGGATGTAAATTCCTGATAGCATCTTAGGCTTTAAGTTATTTCTAGCAGTTTTCATATGTAATTTCTGGAACTCAAAAAAATCAAGCAGAAGGGGTTGGGGAAGACAATATAATAAAAAATACTACACGGTGATGAAAATAAAACATATAAAAACTTATGGAGTATATATCCAGAATAGGCAATTCCATCAACATAGGGAGAAAATTATTGTTTGTCAGGGGTTAAGGGGAGGGGAAGAAAGTGCTTAATGAGTACAAGGTTTCCTGTTAGAGTTATAAAACTGTTTGGAACTAGATAGAAGGAAGAGTTGCATTCATTGTAAATGTACCAAATGCCTCTGGATTGTTCACTTTAAAATGATTAATTTTATGTTAATGTAAATTTCACCTCAATAAATGTTTTATACTTATGGGATACAACTGAATTCATACTTAAATGAAAAATCACCTAAAGGAATAAAGACTAAAAGTCAGTTATCTAAGCACCTACCTCAAGAAATTATAAAAAGAAAGAAGATAATTCCTAAGATAAAAAGTAGAATAAACAAAACACTTTACACCTTCAGAATGGCTAGTATCAAATAAGTAAATCAATAAATAAGATATAGCAAGTGTTAGCAAGAATGTGGAGAAAATGGAACCCTTATGTGTTGTTGGTGGGAATACAAACTGGCACAGCTACTGTGGAAAACAATATGGAGGTTCCTCAAAAAATTTAAAATAGGATCACCATATGATCCAATAATTCTAGTATGGGGTATTTAACTAAAGAAAACAGAAACATTAATTCAAAAAGATATATGTACCTCTATGTTTATTATGGCATTATTTACATTAGCAAATATGGAAGCCATCCAAGTGTCCATAGAAAGATGAATGGATAAAGAATGTGTGTGTGTGTGTGTGTGTGTGTGTGTGTGTGTGTGTGTGTGTAGACAATAGAATATTACTCAGCCACAAAGAAAAAAAGAACAAAATCTTGCCATTTGCAACAATATGGATGGACCTGGAGGGTATAATGCTATGTGAAATAAGTCAGACAGAGAAAGACAAATACCATATGATTTCACTCATACGTGGAATTTAAGAAACAAATGAAAAAAGAGACAAGTGAATAAACAGACTCTTATATACAGAGAACAAACCAGTGATTGCCAGAGAGGAGATGGGTGGAGGAATGGATAAAATAGATAAAGGAGATTATGAGTAGTCTTATCTTGATCAGCACCAAGAAATGAATACAATTGCTGAATCACTATATTGTACACCAGAAACTAATGTAACACTGGATATTAATTATACTTGAATTAAAAACTTTAAAATGCAAAACAATAGGAGTAGGTAATAAGGGAAATTATTAGTATTTAAAAGTGGTGGGGCATCTGGGTGGCTCAGTCAGTTAGCATCTGACTTTGGCTCAGGTCATGATCTCTGGGTCCTGAGATTGAGCCCTATGTTGGGCTCCCAGATCAGTAGAGTCTGCTTCTTTTTCTCCTCTGCCCCTCCACCCCACTCATGCTTTATCTCTCTCTCAAATAAATAAATAAAATCTTTTTTTTAAAAAGTTGAACAATTAAAAAAAAAAGTTGAACAATTAAAATAATACGTATTAGAAACATATTAAAATGTTTAAGATATTAAAATAAATAAGTACAAGGGAAAGCACTGAATTAGAGTGTTAGAAGTCAAGATAATGGTTCACCTTTTTTTAATCTGTTTTTTTTTAAAGATTTTATTTATTTATTTGATAGAGATCACAAGTAGGCAGAGAGGCAGGCAGAGAGAGAGCCAGGGAAACAGGCTCCCCACTGAGCAGAAAGCCCGATGTGGGACTCGATCCCAGGAACCTGGGATCGTGACCTGAGCTAAAGGCAGAGGCTTTAACCCACTGAGCCACCCAGGTGCCCCTAGTATGTTTTTTTTTAAGATTTTATCTATTTATTTGACAGAGAAAGACAGTGAGAAAGGAAACACAAGTGGGGGTAGGGGAGCTAGAGAGGGAGAAATAGGGGGCAGCTGGAGAGGGAGAAGTAAGCTCCCCTCCAAGCAGAGAGCCCAACACGGGGCTCAATCCCAGGACACTGGGATCATGACCTGAGATGAAGGCAGACGCTTAACAACCGAGACACCCAGACACCTCTAGATAATGGTTCACTTTAAGGGACAAGGAGAGATAGTGATTGGGAAGGGTGCTGACAATATTTTACTTTTTTATCTCAAAAGAAGTACATGGTGTTCACTTTGTGATAATTTATTGAACTGTGCATTTATTATGTGCATTTATACATAAAAAGCTATAGGAGGTATAGTTTTTTTTTTAAGATTTTATTTATTTATTTGACAGAGAGAGATCACAAGCAGGCAGAGAGGCAGGCAGAGAGAGAGGAGGAAGCAGGCTCCCTGCTGAGCAGAGAGCCCGATGCGGGGCTCGATCCCAGGACCCTGAGATCATGACCTGAGCCGAAGGCAGCGGCTTAACCCACTGAGCCACCCAGGCGCCCTGAGGTATAGTATTTTTAAAAAGCAAGTTGCAGAATATAATTTAGGGAGTGAACCCATTAGTGTAAAAAGTAATTGTGTATATGTTTAGGCAAAGTTATATATGAAATCCCACAAACTGTTAGCCTAACCACAAACTGTCAGCCTAACCCCTGAATTCAGGAAATTTCTAGGAGAAGCTTCTGCCTGTCAATGTTATCTTTTAGGAACTAATTCCTAGAGGCTTCTGCTGAGCTGTCAATTTTATCTTTTAGAAAGAAACTAACAGACTGCTAGAATAGAAAAAGAAACATTTGAGGGCCACACCTGTGCAGATGAACCAGAAAGTGCCAGAAGTGACCTCAGCCTCATGGTGTTAAAATCCCCTTCTGAATATTCATCCCAAGCCCTAATAAAAGAGTCTGCTTTCCCATCTTCAGGGAGACAGGACTTTGGAAATTATTCCCCACAAATCTCCTTATTTGCATAAATAAATGACTTGTGATGCAACTCCATTTGGTATAGTCTGTCTATAACTCACTGAGGAGCAGCCCACTTTGGTCCAGTGACACAGGTAGTGTTTAGTTCTGAAAAGTAGAAAGTAATTGGAATGGAAGGTGGGTTGAAAGGAGAAATTCCATCATTTGCTCTCTCCATCTTATTATTTCAGGTTTTCTGTTGTGTTTTGATTTATTATTTTTTAAATAATGATAATTAGGAAGTTTGAGAAATGTTGGAAGTCTTGTTAGAAGTGAAGAACAGAAAAACAAGGAAAACGGGGAGGCATTCCCACCAGGAACACTACAGCTTTGTTTTAAAACTCTTTTGACAAGAAGAGGTGGTTGGGACACCAGAACAGATGAGGGCAGCTCACCTACCAGTAGACTCAGGAAGGTGTCCTTGGGTGAAGAGTCAACCTTCAAGGTACCAAGGTAGAAGGCAGGGCCCAAATAGTCCTTTGGGACAGGCCTCCAGGTGGCAGAGCGGAGTCTGGAGGAAGAGTAGAGCCTTGAAGAAGAGAAAAGACCCTTCCCCACTCTAGTGCAAACACTGACCCTAGATTTCCCCACCCAGGGACTAGGAGATGTATTAGATTAGAAGCATTAAAATCAAGAGTCAGGAGACTTGTTCTAGGGTTCTAGTCCTGACCCCAAAGCACTCTATAATCCTGGGTAAATCAGTTGTCTGGATTTTAGCTCTTCATCTGCAAAGAGTTTGACTTCTATAAGCCCCTTGATACCTCCAAAGGTTTAGGCATAAGGAGGAACATACCTTTCAAAGAAGCTCATTGTCATTTCCAGAGAATAGATAGCAAAACCATTCAGGGGAACCTTATTGATAGTAACTGATTCAGTTAGTCCTGCAGGTGAGAGTAAGAAAAAATACAGGGATTGGACATTCTCCAGTGTCTGGGATAAAGAAATTCAGACTGTATATGCCTGTGACAAAGAATCAGCCAGGAGGGCAAAGACTTGTCTAACCTGCTATTACCGAAAGTTTCCTGTTACATGGTTCCATATTATGAAGAAAGTTTCCCACTTAGTATCAGTACTTTCTCTGAAATTCCCAATGGCAGACTGGGTCCGGCTCTACAACAGGCCAGGGCCCTACCTAACCGTTCTGCTTTTCCACCCAGGAGAACTGGAAAAGGCAGGACAATGGAGAGGGAGCCTTTGGTCCAGGGACCTATTCATCCCACTGCTCAAGGGACTCATTTTCTCCTCCCAACAGCAACATCGTCCCAATCTGAGAATCCAAGTAACTACAAAGAGAGATTACAGCCTGTTTCCCACCTTTCCGCTGATCTTGAATTTTCCACGAAAAATTGACTCGTCCTTGATTTTCTACCAGGATCCTTAGAAGTTGACATTCCTAAAAAGAAAAAGAAAAAATAAGAAGGAAGTTGGCATTCCTGCTTGGGATAGACCATTTTACAGAGACTACATGTCCTCACAGAGTTTTTACTCTCCAACGCATTCTTTTCTCTGAGTCCCAAATAGAAAGACAAGCAAATGGGAGAAAAGGGGTCTCCAGAGTACAGCAGTCCTTCTCTCTCATGAGGACCCTTTGTGTTCCTGTTCCAAACTCAATCTTCCCTTTCATCTGCTGATCTGCCTTAAGAAAGGCAGAGAGGCTCAGCTGTGTGCTTTTTTTTTTTTTTAAAGACTTCATTTATTTATTTGACAGAGAGAGGGAGATCACAAGTAGACAGAGAGGCTGGCAGAGAGAGAGGGGGGGAAGCAGGCTCCCTGCTGAGCAGAGAGCCCGATGCGGGGCTCGATCCCAGGACCCTGAGATCATGACCTGAGCCGAAGGCAGAGGCTTAACCCACTGAGCCACCCAGGCGCCCCATCAGCTGTGTGCTTTTGATCAGAGACCCAAGCAGCAGCTAATGATTGACTCAGGACCTAACGGGAAGTTCCATTTACCCTGTAGCATGTATGTTGCAACTCTGCTACACCTGGACCTGGGAGATGCAGTTATGCTTATAGCCCTAAGCACTTGTTGACGGAACCCTAAGTGAGAAGCAATATCAAAGGGCAGTGGCAGAGAAAGGCGGTATTCTATCTCAGGACCAGGCTACGCTTGCTTTTGAGTCAGATGTCTAGGGCAGCACCAAGACTCTTGAATCACATACCCTGATTTTAGGAATAATCAACGTCTTAGTATGATCATCCAGAAGTCCTATACTTATCTCATTCAAAAACACCTGCAAAAGAAGAGCCAGCATCAGACTTACTGGCCCACCTGAAGAAAGAAGAGAGGCTCTAATTTAGGAAGCAGGTCATTTTGAAGGAAGAGACCAGCCTTGGTGATCACAGATGGCTACAAGCTGAACAGGAGGACTTCACAGGCTTAAGTTCTAACAAAGCCAAAAACAAATCTCTTTGGCTTGACTTTATATTCCCAATGCCTCACAAATAATAGGTGCTTGAAAATACCATCTAATAGTAAAGCTGACCAGTGACTACCCACCCCAATAACAGAGTCCGGTTCTGCTTACCTCCATTTACAGTCTGTTGATACCTACCTGTGCTGTATCGTGAACATTAGCATGGAGAGAACCTCCAGAGCAAATGGAAGTTTCATAAAGCACGAATCCATAGGACTGGCCATTCCCACTGTTTATAGGGAGGTTCTCCATGTTGACTGGTGTATGAGATATAACTGGCTAAGAGAGAAACATAGCAGAAACAGGGGCCAGGGTGGTGAGAAGTTGGGATTCTTCTTCTTTAGGCCCTTGTCATTTTTTGTTGTACATCCTAATGGTCCCCAACAGTTCTTTGGGTAAGAAATATTAAACCCATGCTATTTGATGATTTTCATCATCTCCACTGACCAGGAAACTCAGGGGATAGTAGGAGCATCATAGAGGGAACAATTGCTGTAATCATGAGAATTAATGGAGTGAATAAACTGTATTTTAACATAACTGAAGTTGAATAAGAATTATGCACTAAAGCAAACATTTAGTTAGCATCTACATTATGTGCCAATAACTGTATTTATCTAAAACAGCAACAGCAGAAGTGAAACTAATATGAATTCAAGAGTTAATATTTTTCAAGCAATTTTCACCTTTTCTTCAAAATAGGACAGATAGTCTAATTTTAAAGGGAGAGAATGGACACGTAAAAGTTCAGTGATTTGGCCTATTGGATGGTGAAGAAGAGTCAGAAACTCAGTTTTATGGGTTCCTGGCTCTCAGTGTTTCCTATATGGATTACGCAGTTCCACCTAAGAACATCTAGCAGATGGTTGATCTGAGCTGGGAAACAGGATCCTCTAATATCCTGCTTCCCACCCCCCCAACTCATTCTTCAAGTTCAAACCCCTTTACAGTCTGCCCGGAGAAAAATTTTGTGGTTCTTACCCCATAGTTCTAAGTTTGGACAAAATCTAAAAGATTTATTTTCACCCTTCCCATAAAAAGTCCTTTAAAGAATCTCTACTCTGTGGCCTAAAGCTCTCTCCCACAGGTCCCCAGTAGCCAACCCCCCATTCCAGGGCCAGGTAGTACTCACCTCATGTAAGTACTGTAGAACATCCCACAGTGGCAAGTAAAGGGATGGTTTCACAGAAGGATACTCAGCCTTGGGAGTGAGCTTGGGCAAAGGTGGCAGAGGCATTGCTGAAATGAAAATAAGCCATGGGGCAAGAAGGGCCTGAAATAACTACTGCTTTCTCCAAATTTCCCCATTCCTACCCATGAACTCTCATATCCCAGGGCCAACAGGAGAAATGGGTCCTATCCTAGAATATGTGTATACTTCTCCAAGAGTGATGAGAAACTGGAAATAACTAAATTGGAATGAGTTTTATGTGCATGGTAACTGATAGCTATAGACCTCTATAAGGTAATGTCGGTCATAGGGACTGAGGGCTCTCAGGGAGCAAGAAATCTACCTTGCGCCTTCTGGCAATGCCAGTGCTCACTTTCTAGCGCATAGCAGATTATTAACTGTATTTATTTTTGCTATCGTATGTAAGGGTACCATGCCATCATACCAAGAGATCTACAAATAGTAAATTATTTAATCTTCACAGTCATTATAGGAGATGGATATCACTGTCTTCATATTTTAGTGAGGAAACAGGCTTCAGGGTCTTGAAACACTCACGAAAAGCCCCTCATCTTTTAAGTGGGAAAACCAGGATTTGAACTTAAGGTTGCCCTTGCCCTTAAGGCTCCAAACTTTTGCCCATGGGGGAACCTTCCCTTCCCTCACCCTTCCACTTTATGAGGAAAGCCATCCCTCAAATTAAAAGTGATTGCGGAGTACCTAAGACAGAGCTAAGGAGTCCTTGAAGCTTGAAATATTTTTCTGTGTAATCCCCGGCCTCTGTCAGGATAGCATCATAGTCTGCAAGACACCAGAGTCACTGGCCAGGCAATCTTCCACAACAGACCCTGTTTCAGCACTGCTGGCATGAGATGGGCCAGGGCTACCAGAGGGAGAGAGAAGATACATCTTCCCCGTGCCCTGGACCAGTCCATCCCAGGCTGGGATGTGTGTGTGTGGGCAGGGGCGAGGGTATGTTATGTCACTCTGGGAATACTCCCCACAACCCTTCCTGGGGATCTGATGCTGCAGAGACATTGGACTCATCCTTCTGTTTTCTAATGGATACCCTTTTCTTCCCTCAATCTGGATTGCCCAGGTGTGTCTATCAGTACCAGCAATCACCATTTGTATTCTGTGTGTCTTAGAAGGTTCAAGTCAAGGGGTGATATATATCATGAGTGAAGCAGGGCTCTAGGTCTGAGGCACCCCATCTACTGCAATGACAACCTGCAGGGGGCATTATGAACATCACAGAAGAAAGGAAAATAGACAGGAATATCCTGAATGCTCAACATAGGTTGTAAGTCAAGAATTCAATGATGCTCAGAAGATGCTTTTGGAACCTTCTCTGTAAAACTCCAGTACCACTTATGCTGGGAGGTGACCATACCAGCAAGCACTTGCCATAGCTAGTGACAACAGGTTTGTGTATCCCAAAATATGTGGCCCCATTCATGAAACCAAAGTTGGTTCCACCATGGAACATATATACATTGAAGGAGATCTCAGATGTGATAAATTTGGACACAGTTTCCTTAACATCTGTAGAGGAGGAAGACAAGAACACAGAGAAAATTAAAAATTAAGACAGAAGTCTTTGGTGAAATCTTATTCTCAACCCCACCCCAGAATCAACTTAATTGTTTTGTGTTTCAATCTCCACTAAGATTCTAGGAGAAAATAGGTGGAATTGGCCAAAACTATTCCAGGAAACCAAGTCTTATCAATACCAAGAGCCTTTTTAAAAATTGTTTTCCTCAGAGTATGGACATAATTTAGCTCCATCTCATATCTATTAAATAATAGCCTAAGAAACTTAATGTGACTTAAATATCTAATGTTCATTAAATTTTCTGAAATTATACAAATAATTAGTATAATCTCATTACTCCCTTCTAGAGTAATATAAAACCACTGCAGTAGTCCACAAGTAGCTGTTCCCAATCTTTAGCCACAGAAACTCTTATTTTTTCATCATGACTTTAAGAGGTATGATCAACCTTCCACTGGCCATCTTAGGGAATTGGTTAAAAGTCAGATATGGGATTCAATTCTGGCTGTGCTCTTTACTACTTGTATTAACTTGGACAACTTCTATTTCTCTATTGGTATTTGATAGGGATTACATTGAATTTGTATATTGCTTTGGGTAGTATGGACATTTGATAATATTAGTTCTTCCAATTCATAAGCATGGTGTATTTTTCCATTTATTTGTGTTGTCTTCCATTTCTTTCATCAATATCTCAGAATTTTCAAAGTATAGGTATTTAACTTCCTTAGTTAAATTTATCCTTGGTATTTTATTCTTTTTTATTTTTATCTGTTAAATGAAAGTCCTAATTTCTACTATCTCATAGTACTGATGAAAGAATACAGGTAAGAAACACACCATAGTGCCTGACATGAAAGTAATCAAAAAACTTGTTTGTTGGGGTGGGTTTTCTTTTGTTTCAGGCCAAGCAGGCTTTCCTCAGTTACCTGGCATTTTTCATTGGTTTACGTTACTTCTGATACAAGTGAGCTTATTTTCATAACATCGACAGCAAAATATCTTTAGCAGCAAAATATTTTTACTAAGTCAACATCAGCCAGGCACTGTTCCGAGTTGTTTACTGCACTTAACCCCCACAACAACCCTATGAGGTGGGGAACATGATAATTCCCATTTTCAGTGAGAACACTGAGGTTTAGCAGACAAGGAAAGCTGCCTTGGATCATGCAGCTAGTCACGCAGACTAGCAGAGCTGAGGCTGAAATCTTGATCTCTTCGGTTGCAGGACCCATGCTTTCAACCATCATTGCATGTTATTTCCTGACAATGACTACCACTTAGTTGACATCGCCATAGCAATGGCCTGCGATTTACCAGAGATTATTAAGACTTAGCAAATGCATCCCCTTCTTCAGAGATGTTGCCTTTCCAAGACCCTTTCCATGACCACCTTGCCTTACCTCTGCAGGCTTGTCCCTCTCTTTTCTGTCACTGCACCTGTTTGCTTCAAAACTCTTGTCAGATGTAGAACCCTTGATTTACATCTTAATTATCTGGCAACACTACTAAATAACAAGCTCCCTGGGGGAAGGGACCAGGTCATTTTTATTCATCAGTTCACCCTCAAGCGTAGCCAAGTCCTTGTACACAAAAGTGTTGAATAAATAGTTTGGGCTGAATGAGCTAATTCATTAGCAAAGAAATGTATGAATGATCCATGACTCAGAACCACCTCTACTTGGGGTCAAACACTGCAAAACACTTACCCTCAGCATTAGCAACTGAATGTTCACTTCCCCATGTGTCAAACCAGCCAACCCAGAATTCCATGATCATAATGGGCTTATTGCTCTAGAAACAAACCAAATCAAATACCAAGTCTGAGAAAATGTAAAAAGAAAATCAGAAAAGCTAAGCACAACAGACGAAAATTTAAGGAACTCATGCTCTTCACTTCTTCAAAGTTCAGCACTTCATTCTCCCTCCTTTCCCATCACCCCTTTACCATCACCCATAGCTTTGGTTTCTCCACCTCTCCTAAACATTCTCCATACTCCTTAAACTTTGTATGTCTCACTGCTGTACCTGGATAGCACCATCTATGATTCCAACCTTGTCATATGTGAGGCTGGTTTTAAAAAAATTGGCTTTGGATAAACAAGGACCTGACTGCAATTCCTGACACAAATATTGAGGCTCACATATACCAAAGGCCCACAGCTAATATTATCCTCAATGGGGAAAAACTGAGAGATTTTCCTCCGTGGTCAAGAATAAGACAGGGATATTCACTCTCATCATACTATTTAATATAGTACTGGAAGACTTAGCCTCAGCAATCAGACAATAAAAAGAAATAAAAGGCATCCAAATCAACAAGTAAGGAGTCAAACTTTCACTATTTTCAGATGACACAATACTCTATGGAGGAAATCCAAAAGACTCCACCAAAAATTTGTTAGAATACATGAATTCAGCAAAGTCACAGGGTATAAAATCAACATACAGAAATCTGTGGCATTTTTACTTGCCAATCATGAAACAGCAGAAATAAATATTAAAGAATCAATCCCATTTATAATTGCACCAAAAACAGTAAGATATCTAGGAATAAACCTAACCAAAGAGGTAACAGTCTGTACTCTGAAAACTACAGAACACATATGAAAGAAATTGAAAAGGACACAAAGAAATGGAAAAACATTCCATGCTTGTGGAATGGAAGAACAAACATTGTTAAAATATCTATACTACCTAGGGAGGGTATGTGCTATGGTGAGTGCTGGGAAGTATATAAGCCTGATGATTCACAGACCTATACCCCTCGGGCTAATAATACATTATATGTTAATAAAAAATTAAAAATTAAAAAAATAAACAAAATTTTTAAAAAATCTGTACTACCCAAAACAATCTATAAATTCAATGAAATCCCTATCAAAATACGACCAGCATTTTTCACGAAGCTACAACAAACAATCCTAAGATTTGTATGGAACTACAAATGACCCTGAAGAGCCAAAGCAGTCCTGAAAAAGTAAAGCAGGAGACCATTCCAGACTTCAAAGCTATATTACAATGCTGTAGTCATCAGGGCAGTATGGTGCTGGCACAATAACAGACACATAGATCAATGGAACAGAAGAGAAAACCCAGAAATGGAACCCACAACTGTACGGTCAACTAATCTTTGACAAAGCTGGAAAGAAGATCCAATGGAAAAAAGACAGTCTTTTCAATAGATGGTGATGGGAAAACTGGACAGTGACATGCAGAAGAATAAAAGTGGACCACTGTCTTATACCATATACAAAAATAAATTCAAAATATATGAACGACCTAGATGTGAGACAGGAAACCATAAAAATCCTAGAGAATACAGGTAGCAACCTCTTTGACCTTAGCTATAGCAACTTCTTACTAGACATGTTGCCAGAGGCAAGGGAAACAAAAGCAAAAATGAACTATTGGGACTTCATCAAGATAAAAAGCTTCTGCATAGAAAAGGAAACAACCAACAAAACTAAAAGGCAGCCTACAGGATGGGAGAAGATATTTTCAAATATCTGATAAAGGGTTAGTATCTAAAATCTATAAAGAATGTATCAAACTCAACACCCCCCAAAAATAAATAATCCAATTAAGAAATGGACAGAAGACATGAATAGGCATTTTTCCAAAGAAGACACCCAGATGGCCAATAGACACATGAAAAAATGCTCCACATCACTTGTCATCAGGGAAATACAAATCAAAACCACAATAAGATATCACCCCACACCTGTCAGAATAGCTAAAATTAACAAGTCAGGAGACAACCTATATTAGCAAGGATGCAAAGAAAGGGGAACCCTCTTATACTGTTAGTGGAATGCAAGCTGTTACAGCTACTCTGGAAAACAGTATGGAGGTTCTTCAAAAAGTTAAAAACAGAATTACCCTATAACCCAGCAATTGCATTACCAGGTATTTACCCAAAAGATTAAAAAAATCCAGATTCAAAGGGGTACATGCACCCTGCTATTTCTAGCAGAATGGTCAACAATAGCCAAATTATGGAAAGAGCCCAAATGTCCAACGACTGATGGATAAGAAGGTGTGGTATATATATATATATACAATGGGATACTCCCCAGCCATAGAAAAGAATGGCACCTTGTCATTTGCAACAATGTGGATTGAGCTAAAGTGTATTATGCTAAGCAAAATAAGTCAGTCAGAGAAAGACAAATAACATATGATTTCAGTCATATATGGAATTTAAGAAACAAAACAGATGAATATATGGGAGGGGGGAAAAAGAGAGAGAGAGGGAAGCAGATCATAAGAGACTCAATATTAGAGAACAAACTAAGGGCTGATGGAGGGAAGGTGGGTGGGGGATGGGCAAAATAGGTGATGGGTATTAAGAAGGGCACTTGTTATGAGGAGCACTGGGTATTATATGTAAGTGATGAATCATTTAATTCTACCCCTGAAACCAATATTACATTATACATTAACTAGAATTTAAACAAAAATTTGAAAAAAGAAAAAAAACTGAGTCTCAGAAGTCACATTGCTGCTAAGTACAGAGCTACTCAAATCCAAGTCTAAGCTGAACTATCAGCTACTAAGTTATACTATCTATCAGGTATTTCATTCATTTTCTCCATATTTAAATTATATTCTCCATAATTAAATTTTATTCTACCTCATCTGTATTGATCCACTGTAATTATTTTTTATTTATTTTTTATTTCTAAAAATTCTTATTTTGTATATATTTGCTAATAAATACTCTGATATATAACAATTCATAAATGTTATTATGTCTTTATGGACTATACTTTTTATTTATATAAAGCAATTGTTATCATATTAAAATAACTAATGATCAAACTTTTACTATGTACCGAGTACTGCTTAAAGTACTTCACTTACTTTGTTCTGTGTGACAAACTATAAAGTAGATATTATGAGTCTTTATTTTGCAAATGAAAAAAATAAGATTAGATAACCCATCCAAGTTCACTCAGCTAGGAAGTACTAGAACTGGGATTTGAATTCAGCCAGACTAGCTTGACTCCACACTCCTAACCAATACACCCTATTGCATCTGGAATGTAAACGACTTATTACCTAAAAGTAGAGGAGAACAAATCAAAGCAATTCCATTTCTCAAAACTTCTAAACTAACTCTTGCCTTAAAACATAGGCATCTCTTTTAAAATTCATGTTACTGGGGCGCCTGGGTGGCTCAGTGGGTTAAAGCCTCTGCCTTCGGCTCAGGTCATGATCTCAGGGTCCTGGGATCGAGCCCCGCATTGGGCTCTCTGCTCTGCGAGGAGCCTGCTTCCCTCTCTCTCTGCCTGCCTCTCTGCCTACTTGTGATCTCTCTCTGTCAAATAAATAAAATAAAATCTTTAAAAAAAAAATTCATGTTACTGGTAACCTAAACTGTCAGATACCATAGGCTTTCAGTCTGATACCTGCATTCCACGTCTAGCCCAACATTTTCAATGCTCCAGAATAATGCACGTTCTTTTTTAAAAAGTTGACATCTTCTGCACAGCAGGAGAGGTAGTTAATATCCCATGGACATTACAATGGAAAGTTATGGTGGGCTTCTCTTGGGGAATATGTCAGGCATTCATATTGTGCATTCTCAGTTTTACTCCTGGAGTCCTCCAGCATCCTCCCATGATCAAAAATAATCATACTGAAAATTGGAAAAAAAAAAAAAAAAGTCATACTGTAAGCCTGAAGACCTGTCCTCCAAGGCCTTTTCTCAGCTGATCCCTGGAGTTGAATACAATGTTTTCTGGATTCTATGTGTTCTTCTATCTTGCCTTAATCCCTTAGTTCTGCATCCTTCAAACATTTACATAAAAAGGGTGTATAGAAAATAAATAATCTGAGCCCTTAAATATCTGTATTCTGCAATACAGTTTCTTCATATTTAGACTGAGTATAAAATTCTAAGTTGAAACTCACTTATCCTCAGAATTTTAAAAGTATATTTCATTGCTTTGCGTTATCCAATGTCAATACTTAAAAATCCTGATTCTCATTGTTTGGTATAGAGTAAGCCTATGGTTTTTCTTTCTGAATAATGTTAATTTTACAATATGGGTCTTTTTTAAATCATTTATTGTGTTGACCATTTGAGGAGTATTTTCAATTTAGAGATACATATCCTTCAGTTAAAGGAAGTTTTCTTACATTAGTTACTTATAATTTCCTTTTCTCTGTGTTCTTTGTCCTCTTTTGATAACTACTATTAGTAAGGTGTTGGGCCTTCTAAATTGATCTTATGAGACATTTATGTTCTCTCATATTTTATATCCTACTGACTTGTACTATTTCTAGGAAATTTCCTCAACTTTACCTCCAACTCATATTTAACTTTTAATATTAGATTTTAATGTCAAAGATTCCTCTGGTCCTTTTCCTTAATATCTTATTCTTCTCTCACACATAAATAATCTTGTTCATATCTTTATGCATATTAATAAGCATTTTTGATGTTATATTCTATTTCCTGAATTAAGTGTATACTCCCTGGCTTCCATTTTCTTCTTTTTTGGTAGTTATTATTTTTCACTGGAAACTTTTATTAAATAAATACCATTTGCATTAAAGAGGGGAAACTGATTTCTGGTATTAAAAAGTTACTGTGCTATTGGTGCACTCGACATACTCCTCTTGGAAATCCTCAAAATCATAATGAAAAATGAGAAATAGAAATACAAACAACATCTTCTATGAATCCAATGGACATCTGAAACTTCAAAGCATAAATTAAAAAAAAAAAAAAAAAAAAGACTGCCAAAGCCCTGAAGTTCTATCAGGTGTTGAACAAACGTAGAAAGAAAGTGCATTTTGTTGAAGATTTTAGTACCAGCACAAATTTCTTCCAAGTAGAAAGCATACCCTATAGTATATTGACAATTTCGTATTTGTAATTACAGAATGGGGTTCACAAGCTGGTAAAAGGAGTACATTTTGCATAATACAATGTATCAGAAGCTTTAAAGAAAATAATTATTGCAGAATCGGGGATAAATTCTGACATCAAGAACACAAAACATGGGGGAGGGTAATAAAAATGTAATTTTATAATGTGTTTGAACTAAGTTGTTACCAACTTAAAATAGACTGATATAAATTTAAGTTGTTTCATGCAAGCCTCATGGTAATCAAAAAGCAAAATGTATGGTAAATATATGAAGGATAAAGAGAAGGGAATCTGAGCATACCTTTAGAGAAAATCATCAAATCACATAAGAAGGGAGCAAGAAAAGAAGAAACAAATGAATTATAAAACAGCCATCAAACAATGAACAAAATGACAATAAGTACATTAACTATCAATAGTTACTTTAAAAGTAAATGGAGTAGCACCTGGGTGGCTTGGTTGGTTAAGCATCTGCCTTCAGCTCAGGCCATGATCCCAGGGTCCTGGGACCAAGTCCTGTGTTGGGCTCTCTGCTCATCAGGGAGTCTGCTTCTCCCTCTCCTTCTGTCCCTCTCCCCTGTTCTTGTTCTCTCTCTCTCTCAAATAAATAAATAAAATCTTTAAAAAAATAAAATAAAATAGGGATGCCTGGGTGGCTCAGTCAGTTAAGCATCTGCCTTTGGCTCAGGTCATGATCACAGGGTTCTGGAATCAAGTCCTGCATCAGGTTCCTTGTTCAGCAGGGAGCCTGTTTCTCCCTCTGCCTGCTGCTCCCAGTGCTTGTTCTTTCGCTCTCTCTCTCTCCCTATCTCTCTCTCTGAAAAATAAATAAATAAAATCTTAAAAAATTAAAAATAAACAAAATAAATAAAAGTAAATGGCCTAATTTTCTAATCAAAAGACATAGAATAGTGGAATGGGTAAAAAAAAAAAATAAGACCCATCTATATGTTGCCTACAAAAGACTTACTGAACATTTAAGGACATACATATATTGAAAGCAAGAGATGGAAAAGATATTCCCTATAAATGGAAATCAAAAGAAAACTGGGATAGCTATACTCATATCACACAAAATAAACTTTAAGCCAAACACTGTAATAAGTGATAAAGAAGGTCATTATATAGGGGATCAATATAAAGAGGTCAATCAAATAAGAGGATATAACATTTGTAAATATTTACTTAATAAGGTTAATAAAATATAAGATGAGCTTATCAAGCTCTTTTCCAAACATAATAGTATAAAACTAGAAATAAATTACAAGAAGAAAACTGGAAAATTCAAAAGTATATAAAGATTAAACATTCTACTGAACAATCAATGGGTCAAAAAAAGAAATCAAGAAATCTTAAGGCAAATGAAAATAGAACTACATATCAAAACTTAAGGGATGAAGAAAAAGCTGTCTAAAAGTTAAATTTGTATGATAAATGCCTACATTAAAAAACAAGATCTCAAATAAACAACCTAACTTGACACCTCAAGGAACTAAAAAAAGAACAAATGAAGCCCAAAGCTAATAGAAGAAAGGAAATAATAATGAACACAATAGAAATAAATGAGAGAATAAAAACACAATAGAAAAGACCAATAAGGGGCGCCTGGGTGGCTCAGTGAGTTAAGCCTCTGGCTTCAGCTCAGGTCATGACCCCAGGGTCCTGGGATTGAGCCCCACATCGGGCTCTCTGCTCAGCAGGGAGCCTGCTTCCCCCTCTCTCTCTGCCAGCCTCTCTGCCTGCTTGTGATCTCTGTCTTTCAAATTAATAAATAAAATCTTTTAAAAAAAAAGATCAATAAATCTAAGGGCTGTTTTTTTTAAAAAAGATAACAAAATAAACAAACTATTGGCTAAACTTACCAAGAAAAAGACAGAGGATTCACATAAATAAAATCAGAAATAAAAGAGGACATGTTATAATTGATATTAATATAAGGAAGGTAAGAGACTGCAATGAACATGCAATGAATATGCTAAAATATTGGACAACCAAGATGAAATACATAAATTTCTAGAAACATACAACCTACCAAGACTGGATCATGAAACTACAGAGAATCAAAAACATCCTAATAAACAAAGGTCCCAAACCAGATGGATTAACTGGATTAATTTGAATTCTGTCAAACATTTAAAGTAGAACTAATGCCAATCCTTTCCAAACTCTTCCAAAAAATAGAAGAAGGAAGTATTTCTAACCTCATTTTCCAAAGCCAGCATTACCCTGATACCAAAACCAGACCAGCACGCTGAAAGAATAGAAAATATCAAGCCAATATACTTGACGAACATATATGCAAAAATCTCCAATAAAATATTAGCAAACTAAGTACAACAATACATTAAAAGAACCATTCACCATGAACAAGTGGGATTTATCTCTGCAATGCAAGAATGGTTTAACATCCACAAATCAAACAATGAAGAACAGAACTGAGAGCCCAGAAATAAACCCACACGTATATGGTCAATTAATTTACAACAAAGAAGCCAAGAATACAAAATGGGGAAAGTTTAGTCTCTTCAATAAATGGTATTAGGAAAATAGGGACAGCCACATGAAACAATGAAACTGAACTCCTATCTTATACCTTACATAAGGATTAACTCAAAATAAATTAAATACTTGAATGTAAGACCTGAAACCATAGAATCCCTAAAAGAAAACATAGGTAGTAAGCTCCTTGATATTGGTCTTGGAAATGATTTTTGGATCTGATATCAAAAGCAAAGGCAACAAATGCAAAAATACAATGGAGACTACATCAAACTAAAAAGCTTCTGTTCAGCAAGGGAAACCATCAACAAAATGAAACGGCAACCTATTGAATGTGAGAAAATATTTCCAAACCATGTATCTGATAATATCCAAATTATCCAAATATCCAAAATACATAAAGAACCCATACAACTCAATAGCAAAAAAACAAATAACCTGATTTAAAAATGGGCAGAAGATATGAATAGATATTTATCAAAGAAGAAATATAGATACCCAACAAGTACATGAAAAGATGCTCAACATCACTAATAATTCAGGGAAATGTGAATCAAAAACACAATGATATATCATCTCACACCTGTAACAATGACTCTTGACAAAAAGATAAGAAATAACAAGTGTTAGTGACGATGTAGAGAAAAAGGAACCCACTGTTGTAAATTGTGTAAATTTGTGTAAAATTCATAAAATTCTGTAAAAATAAATTTGTGGAACCACTATAGAGAACAGTACAGAGTTTCCTCAAAACATTAATAACAGAAATACAATATGATTCAGCAATTCCATATCTTGGTATTTATCTGAAAAAAATTAAAGCACTAACTCAGAAAGATTTATACACTCCCATGTTCATTACAGCATTATACAATAGCCAATGTATAAAGACAAACCAAGTGTCCATCAATGGATGAATGGATAAAGAAGATATGAATAGAATAGAAGTTAACCAAAACTGAACTAAAAAATAAAGAGAAAAAGAATAGGAAAAAAAAAAACCAGCATCCAAGCAGTGTGAGACAATATCAGATGATCTTATGTACATGTAATTAGGCCTGCAGAAGAAGAGAGAGAGAAGAAAGGAAATATGTGAATAAGTAATGGCTGAAAATGTTCTTTTGTTTTTTTAAGATTTTATTTATTTATTTGACAGAGAGAGATCACAAGTAGGCAGAGAGGCAGGCAGAGAGAGAGAGAGGGAAGCAGGCTCCCTGCTGAGCAGAGAGCCTGATTCGGGCTCAATCCCAGGACCCTGAAATCATGACCTGAGCCAAAGGCAGAGGCTTAACCCACTGAGCCACCCAGGTGTCCCAGCTGAGAATTTTCTAAAGTTAATTACAGACACTGAACCACAGATCCAATCTGTGAGAACATCAAGCAGGATAAACTCTAAGAAACAAACCACATCTAAGTATATTATACTCAAGCTTCTGAAAACCAAAGAGAATGAGAAAATTCTAATGGCAGTCAGAAAAAAAATCACCTACAAAAGCCATAGATAAGAATTACTACAGACTTCTTATCAGAAACCATGAAAGCCAAAACAAGACAAAGCAAAACAAAAATCAACAGAATAGAATGGCACTTTAAAATGAGGATTTAGGAATATATAAGATATTAATAATACATGTGAAGCAGTTCAGTATTTGAAAGTACTTTCAGATTAATTTAACATGTGTATTTTAAATCCTTGGGCAACAGCTAAAACTTTAAAACCTGAGAAAAGTAATTAGTCCATAGAGGAGACAAAATGTAATCATAAAATTGCTCAATGAACTCAAGAAAAGGGAAAAAAGAAGAAAAAAGAAACATAACAAGTGCTTTTCAAAACAGAAAAAGAATTAGCAAGATGCTAGATTTTAAGCCAACTAAATCAATAATCACTTTAGATGTGAATTATCTAACTATATCAGTTAAGAGGCAAAAACTGTCAAATTAAATATTTTAAAAAGTAATTCATAATTATATGTTGTCTACATATATATCCACTCTACATAAAAATCCACTTTATATACAAATACTTAAAGGAAGGTAAAAAGTAGTGCACCTTGGAGGCTCAGTCAGTTAACAACTCAGGTCAGGATCCCAGGGTCCTGGGATTAAGCCCCAGATTAGGCTCCCTGCTCAGTGGGAAACCAGCTTCTCCCTCTTCCTCTGCCCCTTTGGCCCACTTGTGCTCTGTCTCTCAAATAAATAAATAAAATCTTAAAAAAAAAAAAAGATAAAAAGTAGAAGGATAAAGAAAAATACATCATGCAAACCACTAACCAAAAGAAAGCTGGAATAGCTATATTTATAGTAGACTTCAAAACAAGGAAGATGGTCATTACATGATGAGAAAGGGGTGAATTCTCCATGAAAATGTAACAATTCTAAATGTATATATAACTAAAAACAGAGCTTCAAAATACACAACAACAAAAATGGATAGATCTGGGGCGCCTGGGTGGCTCAGTGGGTTAGGCCGCTGCCTTTGGCTGGGGTCGTGGTCTCGGGGTCCTGGGATCGAGTTCCGCATTGGGCTCTCTGCTCGGCGGGAAGCCTGCTTCCCTCCCTCTCTATGCCTGCCTCTCTGTCTACTTGTGATCTCTGTCTGTCAAATAAATAAATAAAATCTTTTAAAAAAATGGATAGATCTGAAAGGACAAATGAATAAATCCACAGTTATATTTAAAGATATCAAAACTCTTCTCTTAATAATTGATACGGTAAGTAAATAGAAAATCAGTAAGAATAGAGATTACCTAAACAGTACCATCAGTCAACCTAAGCTAATGGAAATATGTAAACAAATGCAAAATACACATCTTCTCAAGTGTATATGGAACATTTACTAAACTGACGATATTATGAGTCATAAAACAAACCTTAACAAAATGTAAAACAGAAATCATACAAAGTATATTCTTGGATTTTAACAGTATTAAACTAGAAATCAACAACAGAATAATACCTGGAAAATCTCCAAAGATTCAAAAATTAAGCAACATACTACTGATACATAGATTAAAGATGAAGTCTCAAGGGAAATTTTAAAATGTTTTGAACATTTTTTGAAACATTTTTGAAAATGAAAATACAGCATATCAAACAGTGCATTTGGGGAAATTTATAGCCATAAATGCTCATATTAGAAAAGAAAAAATTCTCAAGTAAGTAATCTCAGCTTCCACCAAACAAATGAATAAACAAAACAAAACAAAACAAAAAATCTAGGAAAAGTAGATCTGATTCAGTCCAAAGGAAGCAAAATAGAAAAATGTTAAAGAGCAGAGAAGAAATCGCTGAAATAGAAAACAGGAAGAAAATAAAGCAAATAAATAAATAAGGCCAAAAGCTAGTTCTCTGAAAAGATCAATAAAACTGATAAACTTTTAGTCACAATGACTGAGATAAAAAGAGAGGAGACAGGGCGCCTGGGTGGCTCAGTGGGTTGAGCCTCTGCCTTTGGCTCAGGTCATGATCTCGGGGTCCTGGGATCGAGCCCCGCATCAGGCTCTCTGCTCAGCAGGGAGCCTGCTTCCCTCTCTCTCTCTCTCTGCCTGCCTCTGCCAATTGTGATCAATCTCTGTCAAATAAATAAAATCTTTAAAAAGAAAAAATGAAAGGAGACACAAACATACCAATATCAGGAATGAAAGAAGAGCCACCACCACTGACAACTAAGATTAGAAGGATATCAACAGAATATTACAGACAACTCTGTGCCCATGAAGTCATAAACTTAGATGAAACAGAATAGAATAAATCCTTAAAAGACACAAATTACCAAAAGTTGCTCAAGAAGAAATAATCTAAATTATGCTACCTCTATTAGAGAAATTAAATTTCTAGTTAAAAGTCTTTTTAAAAAGAAAACTTCAGGTCCAGATGGTTTCACTGGTGAATTTTACCAAACATTAAGTAAGAAACGCTATGGATTCTATACAACCTCTTCCAGAAAATAGAAAAGGAGGGAATATTTCCAAACTCACATTATGAGGCCAGCATTGCCCTGATTCTAAAAGACATCACAACGAAAGAAAACCAAAGACCAATACCCCTCATGAAGGTGGAAGCCAAACTTCTCAGTAAGACATGAACAAACTGAATCCATTGGAATATAATACATCACAACGGAAGAGGATTAGTCCCAGGAATCCAAGACTGGATCAATTTTCAAGACCCATGTTTAACCATATTAGTGTATGAAAGAAGAAGGACATATGAGAAAAACTGCATGACCTGTGGCTTTGTTTATGACCTTAAACATAGGATACAAGAACGTGATCCTCTTGGCCATCAAAAGGAATGAAGTACTGATTTATGCTATAGTACAGAGGAACTTCAAAAACATCAGGCTGCATGAAAGAAACCAGATACAAAAGACTAGATCATGTATGATTCCATTTATATAAAATGTCCAGAAAAAACAAATTTATAGAGATGGAAAGCAGACAAGTGTTTGCCTTAGGCTGGAGATGGAAGCAGGGGATTTAGCACAAATGAATGTGGGGAAACTCTTTAGATTGTGGTAGTGGTTGTAAAACTCTACATCTTGGATTGTATACTTGCAATAGATAGATATAATAGTGTATAAATTATATTTCAACAAAGTTGCTTTTAAAAAAAGTGACAATCAGAGAAAGACAATTATCATATGGTTTCACTCAAATGTGGAATGTAAGAAACAGTGCAGAGGATCATGAGGGAAGGGAGGGAAAACTGAATGGGAAGAAATCAGAGAGGGAGACTAACCATGAGAGACTCTGGACTCAAGTAAACAAACTTCCTCAGGTTGCGGAAGGTCATGTGGGTGGGGGAATGGGGTAATCAGGAGATGGGCATTAAGGAGGGCACATGATGAGCACTGTGTGTTACATGCAACTAATGAATCATTGAACACTACATCAAAAACTAATGATGTACTGGGGCGCCTGGGTGGCTCAGTGGGTTAAAGCCTCTGCCTTCGGCTCAGGTCATGATCCCAGGGTCCTGGGATCAAGCCCCGCATCGGGTTCTCTCTGCTCAGCGGGGAGCCTGCTTCCTCCTCTCTCTCTGCCTGCCTCTCTGCCTACTTGTGATCTCTGTCTGTCAAATAAATAAATAAATAAAATCTTAAAAAAAAAAAAAAACTAATGATGTACTATATGTTGGCCAATTGAATTTAAATAAAATAGTAATGATAATAATAATTTAAAAAATTTTAAATAGTGACAAGAGAAAAAGAACAAACAACAACAAAAAAGAGACTTATTACAGCCATTAAAAACTAGATAGCCATGGATCCAGCCCTGGCAGAGTCCCTTCCATTTATTAGGTCAGATGTGTAGAAATCAGTGAAAAGAGGAAATAAGATTAATTCTTCCTTAATTAAAACTTGTGTAGAAGGGTGTAAGGCACTTGAGGAAGCACCTTGGGATGTTCTGGCCAAGTGAGCAGTTTGCCCCATACTTTGCAGTACTGAAGAAGGCCTTCCTGCCTAAGGGAGAAGAACAGTGCGGGCTGAGCCTTGCAGACCCTGGCACCAGCTTTGGATATTAACCTGGGCACAAAGGAGACCCAGGAAAGTGTGTTAAGCAGAGGAAACCATAATCAGTTTGGTCTTTAAGAGCCCGATCCAGCTGTTCTGTGAAGAAAGGATATAATCCCCAAAGGCATGGTCTATGATTTTTCCATCTTTGAAACTATTACAAGGGACAACCCACTGAGAGGAAATAGGAGCTACTCAATCCATGGCTGTTAGTGAATTCATGTACATCAGTTATTCACTCCCATAATTTGCAGTCTGGCTAAAATGGGCTAACTCCAACAAAGCTAGGTATGAGTCCTCTCTCAGCAATGTATATAGCCCATTTCTGAACTCTGTCCTTGCAGGGGAAAAAGAACATCATCTCCCTTTGATTTACCCCACATAATTCCCTCACCTTCCCTCTAGTCATCTCCATGAGTTGCTTCATTAACAATGTGATAAAAGCAGGACTTGCTCTTCATTCCCCATGGCAAAAGGCATGAATTCCCCAAATTGCTTTGGAACCCAGCTGAGGCCCTGGGGGTTGCAGAGAAGCAGGGGTTTCCTTTCCAGGCCTGTTCTTATTGAACACCAGCTGCACAGGCTAAGGAGGTTTGGGCAGGCAAAGGAGGAAAAACTCTTCATCTCTAAGACATCTTTACCTGCAGGTGGGAAAGCTGCTCAAAAGCACTCTTCTCAAATTTGTTCATGTTGATGGTGGCCAGAACTATAGAGAGAAGAGACAGGTGCTGCGTGAGGTACTGTGCCAGTGCCAGCAGGGAATGGTTGCAGGCCCACACCCTGCACACAGAAAGAAGATGTGCTAAGGAGGAAGGATAATGGGACTCTACTCATAGTCCACTTTGCAAAGCACAAAGTGCTACCATCTATGTCCTCACATCACTGAACACTTGTAAGGACAATGCAAGATAAGAAGGACAGTTAAAATTAATCACATTTTGTGTAGAGAAGTAGAATAGGCCAAGATCATACAACTTGATTAGACCTAGGAACAGAATACAAGTTTCCTGATCCAAGTTCAGCATACTTTTCACCGTACCATAATAACGAGGGGAAAGAGCCACCAAAAAGAAAGGGAAAACAGCAATATATGGAAGTAACAGGTCTGAAATAAGGACTACCTAACAGATATGCCCCTGGATTCAAATGATTGCTGATAATACCTTGGTCATTTCCCTCACTATTGTTACCTTATGATTCTGGTCTGAACTGTTCTGTACCTCACTCTCTAGGATGAACTCCACTCAGAGTCCACAGTGACCTCCAGCTGTAAGATCCCAGGGCTAGAACTTGGCCTATGCCACCTTCCTGACCCATGTGTTATCTTCTGATTCTCCATGTAGCTCTCCATTGGAAGAGTTTTCTCTTAGAAGACCTGGATTCTAAGCCATGCCCAGCACCAATCCAGATTCTTGGCCCATGGAAAGATTATGAAAAGGGTATTGAGGCCATAAGATCTTGATTACAGCTCTGTTTAAAGACAACATGAATGAGGGAAAGAGATGGGGTTTTTGTGAGCTCTTCACTTGGACCTTGAGTCCTCTTCGGTATCAAGTTTCTGGAGTTCTCTTCAATGTACATGGGAAAAAGAGAAATCCAAGATATACCTGGTTCAAGATTCAAGCTGGCTGGTGAAGAGCCTCAGTTCTTCCTTAAAATAAGTCTAAATTTGTACCTCCTTTTATGTGGCCTTTTAGCAGATTTTCTGCATCATCCGAGGTCATGAGCAGTTCTACAATCCCTCTTTTCAGCAGGGCCTGTGGAGAAAACTGGACAAAATGAACCTACTTCCCTTACTCCCGTAAGAAGAAAGAAACATAAGGAAATTAGGGAAAAAATATAGCCTGGGCTCACTTGGGCAATGAGTGAGCTAGAGAGAAAGGTTTGAATTTTGAGTCTGACCATCTGCAATTCAGTAAATTATGGGAACCTTGGTCTCTGTCCCAGCCTATGTTGTTCCCTAGGATGACCACAAAGGTAGCTGAGTTACGGGCTCTGCCAGCCATGGACACAGCCTCAAGAGAACAAACACAAGGTTGACGTTTATGAGGAAGCACTTGAGGGAGGCTCTAAATTCAAGAGAAAGAGAGAAATGAAGCACTTTGTGCTTGAAGGGAAGAGGCCAAGGCTGTGGGGACCACAGATAAACTTTATAAAACTTGAATCCTAACTGGATACTCAAAGGAAGCAAGGAAGTCTGTCATGGCTTCAGGGAATGGGGGGAATCTAATTTGCAAATTGTATTTACTAAGGGCTGAGGAGCAGACAGATGGTCAGAGGGCAGGAAGACCCTATCTGTGCGTCTTACATGTTCACTGAGCCATGTCTAGGCCTAGCAAGGTAGTCAAGTAGTAAATATGGAAATCAAGAAAACACAATGCTAACAGAATGAGATTGATTTGATGGGGGTCTAACATGATGCCCCTGAGAAAAGTTAGAAGGGGGAATCCCTCATAGATCTTGTCCAGCCCTAGAGGCCACAGCTGTATGGCAGGAGCCAGGATGTCCAGGGAGCCCAGCCCTGCCCTCCTTCCCCTTCTGTCACCTACTCGCTCTTCCTTGCCCAGCTGGCAGCTCCTCCCCACTCTTCCCCACTGCTTTCCAGGTCACCCCACCCAAGGGTCTCTGTGTGGACACAACTAACATGCAACCCCACATTCTGCTCAGCAACCTGAGGAGGAGGTCCAGGTTACACTCGAAACTCATCAGCTTCTTCACTATGGGAAATCAGGGACAGGAAGGGGTCTGACCCATCAGAAAGGCAACCAGGCAAGACTCCAGTCATTTCCTGGCCTGAGACATTCCTCTCCATGGAGGAACAAAGACAATAGAAGAAAGAATGTTAACACTACAGGTCAGAAAGCTACAGGATGAGAGCCATCGTCATTAAATACATGAAGCATTATTTGCTATGGATGTAAATTTACCAGTCCCCAGATTTAAGGAGAATTATGGGTCACAGGGATAGCAACAGAAAGGAATAATCTTTCCACATCATGTTTTATCTCCTAAAAAAGTTATTTGAGTACATCCTGACAACATTGCCGACTCACGGAGACTCTGAACTTGATTTCACATATTCTCATCATCCATAGCACCTAACACAAGGTCACCCATGCAGCAGGGCCTCAAAAATGCATGCCTATAAAGGTGACAGAGTGAGGAAGGAAGGATGCAAATATGAGAACAAACCAAGTGTCTCTTACCTTTCGAACATAAAGCATGTAATCTTTATCCTTGGCAAATGAACCATATTCATTCTCCACCTGCACTGCAATGATGGGGCCTCCCTTATGGTACTGAGAGACAAGGAGATCAAGGGGGAATGTGAAGTGACTGGTGGAAAAAGCCTGCAGTCTCCTGCTAAGATCACACATCTCGTGCGTGAGCTTTGATCCAAGTAGTTACCTCGTGTTCCTTTGGTGCTCCCTCTCCACCCCCAGGTCCTGGAGTCAGTCACCTCCAGGCACTTCAGCTATGCACAGAGGCCTGCCTTCCCTAGTCTTTGGAGATAAGCAACTCCCACAGTTTTCCCTCTATTTCTCATACTAATTATCTGCTTAAATATGAATCTCAAACCTACAAACTCCTCTGCTTGCATGCCCACCCTATTCACTTTCCCCAACAAATGAAAGAAGGAACACCCTCCATCCCCCTGCCTTAGGATAATGCCACCACTTGTGTGTGGAGTCCCCCTGCCTCCTACTGCCTGCTCTCTGCCCTGTTCCCGCTACCTTCAACCTTCAACCTTTCCTTCCAAACCAACTGACCTCCAGTATCATGGAAACTTATTTGGAACCCTCATAGCAGAGAGGGAGAGCTCATGCACCCCAGGACTGTTTCTCCACCCACACTTCTCTTGCTCTCTCTCTTTTTTTTTTAATATATTTGACAGAGATCACAAGTAGGCAGAGAGGTGGGCAGAGAGAGTCTTGCTCTCTCCTTAAGAGCCCTGTGTCTTCAAAGAGTTACTGGTTGTCTACACTCACTTTTCTCTGCATTCATGCTTTGTTCTGTTTGGTTTGGTTTGGTTGCTTTGCTTTCTCACTTTGACTCCGCCCCTCAAACCACCATGGTAATTCTTCCCATGCTATTGTGCTCCCTGTCATCAACAGTAACCTAGCTGAAATTATACTGAAATTGTAAGTTTTTAATGTTTAACTTAATCTTTCAACATCCTTCCACACTCAACTGCAGAAAGAAGACTCTCCATACTGAAGGCAGGGTGAGCTCTGGACAGCCTGACCACTTCATCCCCCACCCTTCATCCCCCCTATTGCCTATAGGGTAACCGCCAATTGCAGAGTGAGGTATTCCCTTTTGGACAATGGGACAGGAGAGAATGAGCGCATGTGGTGGGATTTCCTCTACAGCCTCACCGTTTCCCTCTTTCCTACCTCACTTTCTATGCCCCACACCAGCTGAACTTCTTCCAGGTCTTCAAACTCCTCATTCCATTCCTTGCTCTCTGATCTTTACCCATGCTGGAGACTCCTGACCATTGCTAATGCCTGCCCATGCCTCAGGTCACTGTTTAAGTTACTTTTTCTGGAAAGTCATACCCTGAACCTCCCTTTCTCCCCTGTTTCTACCCTATGAGGGGTGCCCTGCACTTCTCCTACTGCAGCAATTTCTCCTCATATTGGAAGTGACCATTTGTCTCCATGGGGCAAGAACCATGTCTGTCCTTCTCATCACTAGAAGCTTAGCTCCTACACAGCACCTGGCACATAGCAGCTGCTTATAATTCCTTGCTGAGTGAACATAAGTATTCCACACTGATGAATTAAGAAAAATTGTTTGTATTATTGAACCATATCTTCTCCCCAACCTGAAGGGTGAGATTCCTAAAAACTGCATCATAAATTCACAGTTGACCTTATAAAACAGTGTTAGAAGAATACAAGTCCCGAGTGAAATAGGAAAGATACTCTAAAAATTATTTAAATATAATACTTAAAACAATGAAGACAACCAGATAGAAAACCTTAAGATACTAACGATTTAATAATAATAAGTCCTATAAATTTCATTTGCACTTGAAATTTCTTGCTTCTTAAAAATTTCCTAGGATCTCCTACCTCATGATTCCAGTGGGGAATTTGTAAATTCGCTTTGCTTGCTGCATCTGTACTGATGGTATGTGGCATTTGTACGTGTGCCTGAACTTCCAGGCAAACATTCAAAATCTTTCTAGTTTCAAGGATTAGAGATTTTTGCCCCTGCATCTTATACTACCTATATGGCAGAAATGCAGCCAGAAAACATAGGGTTTTCAGCCCTTCTAATGAAAGATGTACCTCAACTCTGCCTAAGAGACCCAGAGTTTAATCCTAATGATGATGTCTTCTTCCCCACAGCATTGCTCATCTCTCCTAAAGCTGTATGGCAGAGACATTATTCCTAATCTGTCTTTCCCTTTATTTTCATTCCTAATCTGCAGTTGCTTTTCTTTAAAATTATTCTAAGAGTAATTCATAATTCACAATTGAGAATTATTTACAAAGAGTTAGATCTGCATCATATTTCCCCCCCACCAAAAAAGAGTCTAAGATAATAAGCTATTGGTCTACTACCTAATAACTGGTTTTTATCCTTGCTCAAGTTTTATCAAGATATATGCTCTCAAAACAAGATTTATTTTTTTTTAAATAACAACCATGTGTCTCCTCTTGTTTGGAAGAAAGTTGTACTTTAAAAATCAAACATAATGACCGAATAATTGTTGCCTTGTAGACTGCAGGATATAATTTTTTTTTTTAATCCCAGACTGGTCTGCATGCTGTGGTTACCTTGCATAGATCTGGAGACTCCATGAAGAAAGGAAAATGCATGGTGTCTGTGCTCTGTGCATTTATGAAATGAAAACAAACTGAAATGTAAGCAAGAGTAAAATACTCACACAGGTACAAAAGGACATATGAACCAAGTTATGCATTACAGCATAAACTTGAAAAATCAAATTTCCATGATGAGGTACTAGTTAAATAAATTATGATATATTCAAATTGTGGGGTACTATGCAGATATTAAAAAGAAAGGGTTTCAAAAACATATTTTTGATGAAAAAAAGTCCAGTGGGAATTGTGTATTTTTTTATGCAAAGGTATGCATAAATGCACATATATAAGTATAGCTGTATGTATAAATAATTTGCTTCTATATGTGTATGAAATCTCTAGAAAGACACACAAAAATTTGGCAAAATTGATTATCTTCTGAAAAGACAACTGAATGGCTTTGGCTCAAGGTAAGAGGGAAGAATTATTTCACCAAAAACTCTTTTGTACTCTTGAGTTTTATCACCAAGGGCCTGTATTAAGTATTTAAAACAACAAAGATAATTTAAGAGTAAAAATAAGCAGTATGAAGATCAGTGAGCTTAACGAATATCAATTACATTCAGAACAATGACAACCACAAATGAACACCCTTTGTCAGTCCCTTGTATGATGTGTGTCTTTCTAGAAAGCTTGGGGTAAAGGATGTGCTTAAGACGAGGGTCTAGAATTGAAAATTGCAAGAATGTCGGCTTCAGTTCTCATAGAGACTGGGCATGGTCTATTCTGTGAACATGCCAGAAAAACAATTTTCCTAAAGCAAAGATAGGAAAGAAGGAACAGGAAATTTGCTTTACCTGGAGAGGAACAACTCTGGAAATCAGGTGGTCAAAATACTTATCAACTGCTCCAACAAAGCCCTTGTAGGTTGTTCTCAATATCATCTTGGGATCTTGCAGCAGCCAGCTGGGGGCAAAAGGAGACAAGCTCAGTGTCTGAGATGGGAAGGTAGAGGTGAGGGTAAGTGGGGTGGGGCTTTGGCAGTTTTATATCCTTTGAGCTCATGTCCATGGTCCTGGAGCACTCAGGGGTCCTGAAGGGATGTGTCCATGTCAACTTTTTGCATCATTCTCACAGATTTAGAAGAAAAGATACCAACTCCATCCACATGACACTTTACAAGCTACTATCAAGACTTGTACTCCCACATCTTAACAAGAGGTAGTTTAACCTTTCATTGAATACTCTCCTCTATTCTTCTTCCATTCACTAAAAACATTTTTCTTGAGCACAGTGTATACACCTTAGGCAGAGGGTTGCATTTCCTCTAAGAGCTAAGACATCCAGCACAGAGCAGGAGCACATAAACCAGGAAGCACACCTCCAGATCATCTGTAAAGTACTGGACAGGGTTCCAGCTAACCATGAATTGCTACTTCTCTGAAGTACCCTCTTCCTTCAAGGTTATGTATTTTCTATTCCTGAGCTGGGATGGGAGAAGGTGCTCTTCTTGGAGAAAAACAATGCTTTTACCTGACAAAGGGAAGTAAAACCTCACCTGGAGCAGAGCCATGGACTAAACAGCCAATCCTGTCAGCTTGTGACAGTAACAGAAGAGCATTCTTGAATTCTCACCCTGAACCTTAGTTGTTTGCATTGACGGCAATCATCACAGATGAGAGAGCAGGCAAAGAAAAATGAGAGGGAAGGCAGGGGATCCGAGGGCTCTTAGTACAGAGAATTTGGTCTTCCATTGATAAAATAAGAGAAAAATCAGACATTGTCAGAACTAGCCCATTCTTCACTGTCTAAAGCTTCCCTTCCCATTCTTCCCATCACAGGACAGAGTTGGGCATAGCTCCCTCCATTGGGGAAAGAAGGCTATGATCATCCTGATGCTTTTCCCTCTGCACACTTAGTCACACACCCAGGGCACCAGTACGAAGTGTCATCTATATAATGGGGATGACAAAGGCACATACACCTCACCATATTACTGCAACCATTGCCTGAGATGATGTATATAAAGCACGTAACAGTGCAAGACACAGAGGATGTACTCATTTGTTATTAGACTGAAGTTTTATGTTTAGTAAAGCCAACAACTTTACTACAATCCCAACTCTGGACTCATATCCCTACTCACCTGGGCAAGCCCCCGAGGTCAATCTCGCTGCAGATATAGGGTCCTGGACGCAGAATCACCCATAATCCGGTCTCCGCAGCCATCATCACAAAGGCCCTAGGAAGGTCAGCATCAGCAACTCTCAAGACACAGAGAGGAGGGTGGGGACAAGCCCAGCATCCCAAGGTGGTGAAGCTGCCCAGCGCCACCCCTCCACCCTGCAGAGGCCTTGGGAGCTGGGTTTTCATCTGGTCCCAGCCCAGGACCTTCTGCATAGCCCCACTGGGGACATGAGGACCAAAGGCATTAGACAAGGTATAGGAGAGTCCTAAGAGTGAACCTGACCCCAATGCCATTGCTACCATAGAGGGGCAAACCTTGTCCCAGCCCAGGTGGCTGGACCACACTGCAAAGCAGGGCAGACACTGGGGATTTGGTACCTCTGGGCTGCAGTGAAGAGGTCTGGGTTCAGAGGAAGCAGACCCAGACCCCTTGGAGTAACAGGTTCATGGAGAGCATGTGGGTCCTGAGAACATAGTGCCCGACTAAGATGGCCTCATGGTTCCTCATCAACCACAAGGAGCCATCTCTCTGCCTCCCCACCCCAGGCCAGGCCATAGAAGCAGCAACAGCACTTACTCCAGGTCCAGGTTTCCAGAGAAGTCAAATTTGCCTCTTTCTGGCTCATGGAGGTTCCATGGTACATAGCTGTAATAGGGAAGGGGGAAGTACAATAAACATCTTCTGATTTCTTTCCTCTAAATTTGTAGGTTATCCCCAAATCCATGCCAACACCTGGGATAGTTCTATTTTGGAATAAGTAAGAGTTTCAATAACAATTAAATCTGTATTACATGAACAATGATTATTATCAATAGTTCCTTTGTTTATTACCCAGCCTTGGTCCAAGCTGCCAATAATCCTATGATTCTACATTACTTGAATTTATATATAAATTATCCCACTCACCACCCCATTCTATGCAATACCCATTAAACATATAATGAAAAGGATCAAACCCTCAAATGCCCAAGAAATTTTTGCTAAGAATTAATCAAAATAGGAATGGAGGAGGACTTCCTATGAGGATAAAGGAGATGTAGTAAAGAAAATTGCCAGCTTTAGATTTAGCAAGAAGGAAGCTGCCAGGCACCTCCCCCTTAGGGCTAAACCTGTAGGGACAAAAGGATATGTGTAAAATTTTTATTGGGTGCTATTTTTAGTAGGTGACTGTTTTTTTTTGTGTGTGTCACCAACAAAGTTCTTGAGCATTGTGCCTCTAACTTCATGTTTCTCATCAGCTCTATAGTTCTTATTACACAATTTTGTACAATGTAGACTTTTCAAATCCATATGTTGCATTGTGGTAGAACTGACTAAGATCTTTCCTTGTGAGGAGGAATGAAGAGTTGGTTTGCTAAAGACTTAAATATGCCTGATAAAGTTGATAGCTATGCACTAAGAGAACAAAATGAAAAAAATTTGCTAAATGATGCTTATAAGTGACTTACTTTAAAGGATACTGCTGGAAAAAGTTGAAAACAAAAAGATAGAAAATTATATAGATGAGGCAAAATTATTCTAACAATCTTAAATAGCAGGCAAACTGAATTTTACGGCAAAAAAAAAAAAAATCCCTCACAAATAGATGTTGAAACGCATCAAATTATAAGAAAGGAAATGATCCATCAAGAAAATACGGTAATCATGACCACATGCTCTCTATAACCATAGTTTCAAGTAAAGGAGGAATTTACTGAACCAGAGAAGAAAGGGATAAATCCACAGTCATCGTGGGAAGATTTAAAATACTTCCCCGAGAAACAAGGAAAATAACAGCAAAAACTAGAACACAGATGAAAGGCTGGGGATCTAAGAAATACACAGAGAACTCAGTACCCAAAGGTGGAGCACATACATTCTTAAAAACACACACAGCAGTCATAAAATACAAGATAAATCTCAACAAATCGCAAAAACTTACATCACGTAGTCCATAATCCCAAGATAAAGGCAACTACATTAGAAAATTATGCTTTAAAAGCATAAAAAGTAAAATAAATAAATAAAACATATAGCATATTCCCAAATAGCTGAAATGTTTGAAACCAAATGACATTCAAAGTATTACACAGCAAGATTTATGGGATATGTAACCAAAGCAATAATTAGAGGTACACTCATATCCCTGAATAAATATATTAGAAAATGCAAAATCCTGGAAAGAAAATGAGCTAAATATTCAACTCAGGAGACAAAGAGAAAAGAAGCAAGTGGAGGGGGAAGAGAGGGAGGGGAGGTAGAGCAGAAAGTAGGGGAAGAGAAGAAGAGAGGGAGGAAAGTACTAAATCAAATAAGGTAGAAGGAAGGAAATTATACATAATTCAGAATTATAAACTAGAAAACAAAAAGATACAGAGCATATTAATAAAGCCAAGCTAGTTCTTTGAAAAGAATAGACAAGAAAAAAAAAAAAAGTCCCAAATACACAATATGATGTACAACTATCAAGAAAGGAGAATTTTTAAAAGTCCTAGTGAATCCAAAAGAAGAAAGAAAAGGAAAAGAGTTCTACAGGATAAAAATAGTGTATACTCTAGCAGAAAAAGCAGTAGCCTTTCAATAAAGTTGAATCTTCACCTCACAACCACAAAAGATAGTAGTCACAGAGGTTTTACAGGTGAAATTTAAGAAACATTCAGGGTAAAGAGAATTCTTTTTCAAGATAGTTTGAGAGAAGAGAAAAAAACATATAGTCACTTGAAGAGTTTATTATAAGATTAATATCAAAACTGAACAAGATACTAAGAGAAATACAATTTTAAATCAATTTCAATTATAATCATAAACATATATATCTGAAATAAAACACTAATAAATGAAGTCTAGCAATGTGTGTGTGTGTGTGTGTGTGTGTGTGCGCGCGCATATTCACATGTGCATGGCTCATAATCAAACAGAATTTATCCCAGAGCTGTGGATTGGTTGAATATCAGAAAATTTGTCCATATAATTTACTACTTTAATAGAGTGAAGAAAAACTATATAATTTTTCAATAGATGTATAAAAGCCTCTCAATAAAAATCAACAGTTATTTATGATTAAGTTCTTTGTATATTAAATGAGCCAATTATCAATTTACGGCTTCCCAGCTTCCAACAAAAAAAGCCTTTGTATCAGCTCTGCAGGAGTGGATGGGGCCAGCCCTTAGAGGCATTTTGTCCTTTGTAGTGAGTACCGTGCTTAGCCTTGCCACAAGAGGGCAGTGGAGAGACATTCAGGAGGAAAGTGGCGTCACTTCGGATTTCAATGCAGGTTTTGCATTTCTATGGTCCTGCTAGCTCTAGTCTGCAGTATAAGTGGGTGAGGACATATGGTGGTTCCTTGTTTTTTTAAATAATGAAAGCATTGTAAGTATAATCCAGAACAACAAATGTAGTATTATCCCAGAAAGGCAAGGGAACTCAACTATTTTTTGAATTAACATAATTAATATAGTTACAGATGTTAAACATTACATTAAATGCTCCATAGAGTTTTGCTAACATTTTTCTGCTCCTTCCCCTTCTATATTGTAAGTTTAAGCTGCTCAGAACTGCCTTTACTTTTTCCTGATGTTACTAATAAAATCTCACAGCTTGACCATGAAGACAACATAACCTTCTGACTGCTGGTGACAAACATCTCATCAAGAAACAGAAAAATGAGTTCTGCCTCATAAAATGATAAAATGCCCTGCAGAGGGGACTTAAGTTTACAAGACTTCAAAAACGGGGTTGCAAAACGCTCTGAATGTCATCTTAATCTCTAAGTGAAATCCACAATTATGAAAGGCAGTTGAGCTGCTTAGCAGCTCGAACCAGGTGCCTGACTGAATTTAAAGCACAGCTCTGCTAATACTACATAATCTTCAAGCAATTGCCTTAACCCCTCCCCACCTGAGTTTTCTCACCTACAAAAGACAGTGATTACACTACTCTCCACATACTATTTGTAAGGACCTATTTTATATTTATATATTTTAGCAAGAGGCTTTCATTGAGGTTAAACAAAAACCTTGTTGTTTAACCCTTAAACTGTCCCTGCTCCCCCTCCCCCAGGGGATTCACTTAAAAACAAGTCCCAGAAACCAGCTCCATGTAACAAAGCCCAGATATAAGGGTGGGTCAGGCTAGGTGGAGACATCAATCGGTGGGGGGTTGCATACTGTCTCCCTAGCTACCAAGGAGTATGGGCCTCCCCCACCCCAACTCCACCCCCACCCTTTGGGAGCCTTTTTGGCGCCAATCCTAATCAAGGTGTAATAGGCTGGGTCAAACGTCTACTAGGGTAAATTGTAACTCAATTGGTCACCTAGCATCACTGTGGAGTTTCCTGTGTGTGTTACAATCTCATTGGCCAACTGTGCGTGGCCAGGCCCGGCCACATGGCCTTTGCCCTTAAAAGCTAGTCTGTGAAACAGAGAAGGGTCGCCCTCTCTTGTAAGAGGTGCATCCCCGAACGATGTTCGGTTAGATTCCTGATGCTTGGCGCGAAATAAAGCTTTGCTTGACCTTCGCTTTATATCAGTCTCGCTCCTTTAATCACGGACCCATTATTGGGGCATAACACTATCGATATAGTGACAATGTGAATTAATATTTTCCAGGGTTTAGAACATGCCTGGCTGAGTGTAAGTGCTAGAGACATGTTCACTGAATAACTAAAACTGGTTGTCTTACCTTACAGTGTAGACGTATGTAGACTGGGATCTCAGTGTCCTGTCAATGGCAGCATTGTTATACTAAGGGTGGGCTCCCCTGCCTTTTCTCCAGCTCCAAAAACACATTCCCATGAAGTTAACCTCACATCCTTTCATGTGCACCTGTTACAGTGCTGCCTTCCATGGAATAGTTTCTTTAGGCTTACCCTGTAACCCATTTTTATTGACTCCCAATTTTTTTAGTTTCAGGACTTTTTTGGAATTTGATTTGTTACGAAGGAATCTCCACTGTTCCTAATTCAAACGTGATTTTTGCTTCCAGCTGGTTTTCATTTGACTGACCATCTGTCCACAGACAGGAGCCCATACCTGTACGTACGTGACCTTGGCAGTACCCTCACTCACAACTTCATGGTCATACCCTGAGAAGATGGTGGATGAAATGAGCAAGCTAGTTAAGCCCTCTATGCTTCTGTTACTTTCCCCCTGCACAGTGAGAATTACACTAGCCATCTCACAGGACAGCTAGTTGTAAAGATGGATTCTGTGAAGATGATTACAAAATATCCAGCCATCAGTAGACCCTAAATACACATTACCTTTGTCACTATACACCTAATCATGTTAAAGACCATGCTAAATTTATCATGTTAAATGCATATTTGATCATGTTACATTTATATTTAAATTCTTATGATTGACTATAGTAGGTTGCATTTCTTTTTTTGCCATCATAATTGAATGCATATACGTGCCATGCATTGGGATAGGCATTTTTCACATAAACAAGGCAAAGGTTTTATCTCATTTAATCATCAATACAAACTTATGAAGCAATTTTTATTTTGCACATTTATAGATGAGGACACCAGGGTCCTGGGATGTGATGTTTGGAGGCATAGCTGGGACCCAAGACAGGTCTGTCTGAGTCTGCATCCCTATGTTCTTAATCATTAAGCTACAGTATTCATTCCCTTAACGCCATTAAATTTAACTTCAGTGATACTGGTATTTCCTTTGATGTGTTCATTTTTTTGACACTACTATTCTTTTTCAAGCTCACCTCCATATACATAAATAAAAATTGTTTTTAAAACACCATGTACTGGGGCGCCTGGGTGTCTTAGTTAAGTGTCTGCCTTTGGATCAGGTCATGATTCAGGGTCCTGGGATTAGATGGAGCCCCATGTTAGGCTCCCTGCTCAGCGGGGAGTCTGCTTCTCCCTCTGCCCAGCCCCCCAGCTTGTGCAGGCACGCGCGCGCTCTCTCTCTCTCTTAAATAAATAAAATCGTTTAAAAAACACACCTTATGGGGTGCCTGGGTGGCTCAGTGGGTTAAAGCCTCTGCCTTCGGCTGGGGTCATGATCTCAGGGTCCTGGGATCAAGCCCCTCATCAGGCTCTCTACTCAGCAGGGAGCCTGCTTCCTCCTCACTCCCTGCCTGCCTCTCTGCCTACTTGTGATCTCTCTGTCAAATAAATAAGATCTTAAAACACACACACACACACACACCCCTTGTGGGGGTGCAGGGGATCAGTCATTAAGCATCTCCCTTTGGCTCAGGTCATGATCCCAGTGTCCTGGTACTAGCCCCACATGTGGCTCCCTGCTGAGCAGGAAGCCTGCTTCTCCCTCTCCCACTCGCCCTGCTTCTGTTCCCTCTCTCGCTGTGTCTCTCTATCAAATTAATAAAATCTTTAAAACACATGGGCGTGCGCACACTCACCTTATGTATTTATTTATTTGTAAGTATACTTTGAGCTTTTGTCATTAAACTGAGAGCTCCTAAGGGACCCAATGACCCGCTCATATAGAGAGATTACTATGGCAATCACTTAGTGCTTCTTTCTCTCATTAACCCCTATCCAAGGCTGTGACCACAGCCAATTAAGTGTGAGGTGTGACCCTTCAGCTTATCAGGCACATGCTAGAAAAGATTAGGGATCCCAAATCCAGAGGTCCTGCTCCTGGGTGCAGGGGTTAGGAGTTCCTGTAGGGTAGCAAGTTCACAGAGGAGTAGAGAGCCAGCACTCACGTGGTAAGGGTGTTGAAGCCACAGGCCTTCAGCTTCAGCAAGCGGTCCCTCCAATACTCCCTGGGCACCCGGAAATAGTGGATGGAGCCCCCAAAAATCAGGAACTTGTGACCCCCCAGGGTGAAGTATGGCTTACTTCTGACTCTGCTTACAGTCTCAAGTCCCACAGATCGGTCCTTCAGCGTGAGGGGGGTCAGGTGAGACCAATTAAACGTGCTGAGAGAGAGAGAGAGAGAGAGGACAGGCCGCCATAGCCTTAGTGGAAAAGAAGTTCTAGCGGCAGGACAAGCTCTAAGCATCCCGCTGCTATTATCTTCTCCAAGAAAGGAGAACCCTCCCCTTCCCCCCACTCAGACAAACACCTACCCGGCTGGGTGTAGCTGTGCATTTGCATATATAAGACCCTCTTTATCTTTCACTCGGGGAGCAAAACTTGCTAAGATAAGTGGCAGGAAAAAGATGCACAGGATTCTTTTCCAGGAGAGACACCAGCTGAAAAGAGAAAGAAAAAGCAATGACCGGTGGGGGGAAGGCACTGGACTCGTCAAACTGTAAGGATTAAAATGCGACTTCAGCATTTTAAGAGGCTCACATCAAGGTAGGTTCTGAGAGACTGTGGCTTTACCTGGATCCACCGAGGTCCCCTGTACCACAGTCCCCTATGGCTGCCGCACAGCCCACCTCAGTCCCGACAGAAAACTGAGGATAGACTCAGCCCTAGAAGCCCACAGCCAGGAACGGAACAAGACAGGCGTGGGAGCTGGGGAAAGGGGGTCCTGGGAAAAGGTGGAGGAGGGATAAGGGGCTCAATGAGAGGTGGAAGCACTCCATCCACCAGGTTCAGAAAGGCTGCAGTGTCCGATCCCTGAAGCATTTTGTCACCGTCTACACGCTGATCTTCTTCTCTCGGGGATAATGGACAGACTCTCAGCAGAGCTCGGGCGTATCTAAGGTGTGGGCAGAAGGGCTGGAGGAACGAAAGTTCCAAGGCGAGTGGATAAGGAGCGGCTCCCGCAGATAGGAGGACCCAGGGGCAGTCCCAGTCCAAAGGGGCCCTTGCTCCACGTAATGCCCCGGAGGCCCAGCCAATAAATTCCTGTAGATGACCGGGTGACTAAGAGAACAGGCAGGGAGGTTACCCAGCAGCCGCGCTGGGCGCGAGGGTCGCGCGGAGCCTGGAACCGCGTGCTCTCTGCCGGCTGCGCTGCGAGGGCAAGGTCACCTGAAGCGCGGAGGGGGGCCCATCACGCGTCGCCCGCGCTGCTCCCGCTGCCTCTCCGCAGACCCAGACGCTGAGCACCGGAGCTGGGGAGCCTGCCAAACCGTGCCAAGGAGGTCTCGGGCTCTGCGGGGGCGGGAAAGGCAGAGCACCGCACCCGATCCACCGTATCGGAACCGGCTGGGTGCTCAGATGACTTTCAACTGGGGCGAGTAATGTGGGAGGGTCTTGAGCTATTGGCCATGACCTTGGTTTTCCTGTACTGCTGTGTCACCAGCCAGCTGGGAGGGAAAAGCTGCGATAAGTGGGAGTAAAAAAAGACAACTTGGCCTAAGCGTGTTCCGCGGGCTCAGCAACTGTGCAGAGTGCCCCTCTGGCTGCAGACAGCGCGTTCAAACCAATAGATGGAGTGTGCACACAGACGAATAGTTCCAAAACGATGGGTAAATGCCAAAATAAAGGTGTCACAGGGCGCAACAGAGGTGCAGATGAGGGACAGAGGCTACCCTGGAGGAGTATAGTTTAACCAAACCGAGTCTGTAAATTATGAGAATTACCAGAGCAAAGAAGGGAGTGCTGTTCCTATCAGTGAAACAGTTTGAAAGTATTCACATAGGATATGCAAGAAGTACAGTTTGGAATTCTTTGGTTACAAACTAGCAAGAGATGGGGCTGGAGAGATCAGATCAGGCGGAGGCAGGCCAGGGAGGGCTGTGGAGGCAATGAACTGCTTTAGTTCAGCCTCTTTCCAGAGATTTCTTCTGCAGATGAGGAGCCTGTAAGGTGTAGGCTAGATGGGAAACAGACAAGTCATCCCAATAGACCTGGTGATCCTAGGGTAAGGGCTGGAATTGTTCGCATGGTGTTTAATATTAAGCAAGAGGACAGAGTTGATTTAAGAAAATTTGGGGAGGTAAAACTGGTAGCTTTTGATAAGTGATTGGATGAGGCAGGCGATACAGAGAGAGGAGTCTGGAATGACACTGTGTTTCAGCCTAAGTGACTGGGGTAGATGGTGGTGACATTTATTGAGATGAGAAACACAGCAAGTGACAGAGGTTTGAATAGACAGAACACTGATGAACCCAGCTTGGAATGTGCTGGGTTTGAAGTCCCTGTAATGAAGAGAAGTCTCCTGATTTTTCTCTTTGAAGCCATTGCTTTTTCTCTCCCATTTGAATGAACAAAGCCTGTGGCATCAGGTTGAAATTAGGACTATAGTTTTCAGAAAATATGATGAGTTTTCTTCTCTTGTCTCATTCATTACAGGTATATATATATATATATATATATATATATATATATTTTTTTTTTTTTAGAAACTCTGTAGATTATCCATCTTTTTTCTCATTCTTAGGTTGGAAGCAATGGACTTTTGGGTCTTGATACATGTTACACAGAAGCATATTTTTCTTCTTTGAATATACCGTTTTATAAATTTGGTTTTAACAGCTACAAACCTTTATTCTTCTTTGCCAAGATTTTAAAAACTATTCTAGGGCTGGTGCCTTTCCATATAAAATGTAGGATAAGCTTGTCTCTTTCTACAAAAAGCCATGCTAAAATTTGGATAGGAATTGCAATCAACCTACAGATCCAATTGTGGAGACTTGACAGCTTTACAATGTTGACTCTTCAAATCCATGAACATGCTATGTGTCTTTATTTCTTTTGGTCTTCTTCCACTTTTTTTAAATCAGAATTTTGTGATTTTTTTTTTTCCCACACAGATCTTATGCATGTTTATACCTCAGTGTTGCAATTTCCTTTGCATGATTTTAAATATAATATTTTTAAGTTTGGTTTCAGTATGTTCAGTCTTAGCATCTAGAAATGCCATTAGGTTTCTTGTATTGATGTTGGATTCTGTGACCGTGGTAAACCCACTGATTAATTCTAGGCAGTTGTTTTAGAAATTAAAAATCCAATTCCTTGGGATCTTCTACAGAGGCAATCATGTCATCTACAAATACAGTTTTATTTCTTTCTGTTATCTAATTGTGGCAGCTAGAATTTCTAGTACTATGTTGAGTAAGAGTGGTAAGAGCTCACATCCTTACTTTGTTCCTAGACTTAGATAAAAAAATGTTCGGTCTTTCACTATTAAGTATGATGTCATGTGTGGGGCTTGTTTATATCTTGTTTATCAAGTTGAAGTAGTTTTCTCTATTCCTAATTTGCTGAGAGTTTTTATTATGAATGGTGTTAAATTTTGTCGAATACTTGGATCCTGTCTTCATTTTTTATAGCATTACTATCCTAATTTTCATCCTGAAACATACTTTTGCCAGATACAGAATTTGCAGGTGTGTAATATTATGTGATATAATGAGAAATATATATTTGGTCTTTATTCCCAGTTCCTGCTACACAGCTCCTAAAATATTTTGAATTTTCAGAGTGAAAGAGAGCAGAAGAGCATTTTTTGTTATTCATAACAAGCCTTTTTCAAGCATGTCTGAATTTATGTTAATGAGGTAACTTTTGGAAAGCTCCTCGGGATGAGGAGGAACTGGTTTCCAGGGGACTGAACCTTGTGATTAGAGAGTTGAAACTTTCAGCATCTGCTCCTCCCTCCCCAACTCTGACCTCTGGGGACAGGAGAGGGGCCAAAGGTCAAGTTAATTACCAATGGCCAGTGATTTAATCAATTGTACCCATATAATGAAGCCTCCATGAAAACCCTAACTGAAGCAGTTCGGAGAGCTTCCACGTTGATGGACATGTGATGAGGTGCTGGGAGGGTGGTAAGTCCAGAGAAGATATGGAAGCTCCATGCTCCTTCCTCATATCTGGCTCTATGCATCTCTTAACACCTGGCTCCTTTGAATTGCATCCTTTATAATATTATAATAAATTGGTAAACCTAAGTCTTCCCAAAGTTCTGTGAGCAGTTCTAGCAAATATCAAACATGCAGAGGGAATTATGAAAAACTGATTTGTAGCCAATCAGAAATACAAGTGACATCCTGCAACTGGCATCAAATGGGGTTAGTAGGAGACAGTCATGTGAGATTGAGCCCTTAACCTGTGGGGTATCTTCCTTGCAGAGGGTAACCATTATTGCTTCAAAAATTATTTCATCTCAACTTTCTTTTTCCTCTTCTTATCAGACTCCAATAATATAAATGTTAGATGTGTTTTATTGTTACTTTCCCACAAGTTCCTGAATTTCTGATGGTGATGATGGTAATGATGATGGTGATGATTTGGCCTATTTGCTCTCTGTTGTTCAGATTGGGAATTCTATAATTCTCAAGTTCTTGGATCTTTCCCTCTATCCCCCGCTGTGATTATGTCCCTGACTACCCTGGTGTCTTTAGACACCAGAGGAGTGTCTCAGGATTGCAAAGACAGAGAGACTCCCCAGAGTGCCCCCTGCTGTTGCTGGAAGCTCTTCCTATTGTGCCTGCCTTGATGTCACTGCATGGGGAAAGGGAGTCCATATTCTAAATGACAACCTGGTATTTTTTTGAAGTATTAGTTCTGAAACCTAAGCCTAAAAGAAATATGTACCAATCTGTCACACTTTCAGCTTAGAAGAACTGTCCTACATATAGAATTTAAAAAGTACTTACACTAAGATATAAACAAGGATAATAAAAATATTTAAAGCCATAACTATTAAAATAGGTCATATCATCTGGAATACCTCAAAATTGAAATTCATGTATTTGGTAAAAAGAAAAGAGATTTTTAGCTTATTTGGATTGTATTCAGGAGGAAAAGTTAGATGGAAGGAAGAAAATGCTATAATGACTTTAAGAAATACAGATTAAAATAATCTGTAATAGGAAATGTGCCAAATGCTTTTGTATTAGTGGAAAGATATTAGAACACAATAAATATATTGATCTAGGACATAGTTCTCTCACTTGTTTCTAATACCTTCAAGAAAAAAAGTTAAATATAATAAAGAATCTTTTTTTGTGGGTAAAAATACATTGCTATGTGAAATATCAAAATCATAGCTAAGAAATTATAGTACATTAGGTATGTTTTATTGATTATGTTGATCATATAACTTATAAGTTATTACTTAATTTTCTAAAAAACTTCAGGGTTCTTACCTGGTTTTCATATTTATATATTTTTTCCAATTTCTGAAACTTTCTTATAAATTAATCCAACACTCATTATTAATTATCCCTGCTATAACAAAGTGTATGTATATTATTCAGCTTCTCATATTTACCATTCATTAAATTTAGGCATTTAAATAAGATGAAAATTAGAGCAGCTTCCATAATCCTAAAATCTAGAGAGAGAACTTGATCCAACTAAGGTGTAATATGTAACATTTAAAACACAGAACAGATTTACCCTCTTGCCTTAAACAGCTAGAAAACCAGACCAGACAGAAATATTTAAAACAATTGTTTTCCAGACATGGACAGAAGGCAGCACAGGACTGTGATTCTTGAGATAAGGGATGCTAACAAGATAAGCCCTATGATTGCATGAGCTTAGTGCTTGCATGCAGCTTCCAGGGTATAGCACGGTAAAGGAATCCAAATAAGAGATCCAAATGCAGGGGGACCAAGATAGCTAAATTGTATCAAGATAGCTACTTTGTAGAACAAAGTGCCCAAAAGAAATCTGCACAGGGAGCTCTGGAGATCTGCAGAGAGGTTCCCATGAATCCTTGTCTGAGTTCTGAACTGGGCATGCATGTGAGAAAACTACGAAGGCCAGGGGGAAAAAATGACTAAAAAGGATTAAGCAGAAAAAAATCCTCAGGGCTTGCACAGGGTTGGGAATTGTTCACATCTCACCACCCAGAGTGGGAAGATGATCTCTTAACGTGTGGAGAACCCAGTAGAGTCCTAATAATGATTTGGAATATATTCTCTTTCTAACAAAGCTCATAAATAAGCCTTCAAATGATCACATTAATTCCAAGTGACATAGTGACATCCCATTCTGAAATACATAAAGAATTACAGCAAATCCAGCAAACAACATAAAATTAACAATGCCCAGCATACAATCAAAAATTACCAGCTAGGGGCACCTGGCTGGCTCAGTCAGCTGAGTGACCAACTCTTGATTTCAGCTCAGGTCATAATCTCAGGGGCCTGGGATAGAGCCCTGCAACAGGCTCTGTGCTCAGTGGGGAGTGGGCTTGAGGATTCTCTCTATCCCTCTCTCTGCTCATGCTCTCTCTCTTTTTCAAATAAATAAATAAATCTTTTAAAAAATTACCAGGGAAAGTATGGTGCATAACCAGGAGAAAAATTAATCAGTAGAAACATATTCACAAGTGAAGGAACTAGCAGAAAAGGATGTTAAAAAGATAGTTATTGTAGTTACACTCCAGGTGTGTCTGCCCACCCTCCTAGAACAATGAGCCTGCAAAGGGTAAAGTTTGTCTTCTAGTCTTTTGTGTGTGCCCCCAGCACTTAGTATGGTTCTAGTCACACAGAAGATGTTCTTCAATAAAAGTTTATTGACCAGCATTTTATTTTTTTGTTTCTGATAACTGGAAAACGTCAGACAATAGCTCAAAGCTTTCTGGTGTTCTGTAGTAAGCATTGCATCCTTGCCAGGTATAGACCCCATTTGGGAACTTTCTCAGAAAACAAAATTGAGAGTGTTTGTGACAAATATCCATTTAATAATGCTATAATTTCACCAAATGTCCTTAAAGAAGAGAGAATCCATGAAAGAGAAAATATAACATCCAGTGAGTCCCTTAGTTCTGTGTAAGATCTCTCAGCATATGAACCCCCAAAGGTAGTTACACTGCAAGACATTTTCAACACCAGCCCCCTTGTCCCTCACATCTGCCCTTTCTTACTTGCAGTCATATTGAAACTCAATTACTACACATTTGACTATGACCATCACCTCCTGATTGGGTTAGTCTAGTTCACAACTTACCCCTTGCCCCATTCATAGCCATTCTTCAAACTCTCCTTCAAAGGCATTACCCTCAACATTTCTCCTGATTAAAAATATCTTGTGTATTTTGCTGATCAAGTAAAATTCAAACTTCTTTCCCTGGTATGTATGACCCTCTAAATTCAAGCTCAATATACCTTTCCAATTTTATTGGACTTTCCTACCCATACTCTCCCCAGACCACCATAAGCTGAAAAAGAAGCAGCCTCCTCAAATGCACATTTCAGCTCTCCTCCCACCCTCTTCCCACCCCTGTTCCAGCTGGGATCCACTTTGCCCATTCACTTCAGACATTCTGCATATTCATCGACTTATGTCTATGAATTCTATGTCCCCCTCTTGAATCCTTTCTTTTCAAATCCTTCTGGTCTGAAATGCTTTCTCCCTCTAACATGGATGAATCATGAACTAACATTGTAGCTGAATGTCTTATAATTTCCCTATTAAATTGTAAGCCTTTGAAGGCAGAAAACATGTTCTAAATCTGCCTTTTATCCTTTCCCCTTCTAGAATCTGAGCTCCTTAAATGAAGAATTCACTCAAAATAAAACTTAGGGCATTAAACAGCAAATTTGGATATCCAAGTGCTCCTATCTGGTAACGCTAAAAAGATGCTCATTTTTGTGAATGAAATTGTTTAGAAAGAGGTTTCTCATTGTCTTTCCCAAGAACCTGCCAAATGCTTAAGTCAATCTAAATGCCAAAAGAAAAGAACAATTGCAAATATTGGATCAACCAATAAAGAGAATTTCCATTGTTTAAATGGTAAAGCAAAGGCTGTAGTTTCCCCTTATCCTCTTGGAAATAACCCCAAATCTACAAGGGAATGAAAGAAAAATGCAAATTTGCATATTCTTTGAAAATAAAAGATACCAAACAAGACAACAGGCCCAAAATGGAGTCACGTAAGTGAAGCCTCATGTCAATAACTGGGAATTATACTTTCAGCTCTCCAAGAAATGGAATCTTTTTTTTTTTTTTTTAAGATTTTATTTATTTGGCAGATAGAGACCACAAGTAGACAGAGAGGCAGGCAGAGAGAAGGGGAAGCAGGCTCTCTGCAGAGATCCTAGGACCCTAAGATCATGACCTGAGTTCAGCACTAGTGAGATAATCTGCAAAATACACCCCTGCCATCCTCTAAAGGAAAGTAACTTTGCGTAAAGCAACCCACTCTTATGCCAGTATAATTTCCTTAAACCCCCCTCCTTTCAACCTATTAAAAGTCTTTCATTTTGTATGGCTCCTCAGAGTTTCTTTCTCTCTGCAAGACTGGATGCTGCCCAACTCAAAGTTTTGCTCCAATAAACTTAAAAAAAAATTAATATGGCTAAGTTTATCTTTTAACACCCCATGTTATGGTTCCTGAAGTAGGACATACAAAAATGGCCCACCAACAAATGCACTAGCTGTCTCCACAGAGGCCTGAGCTGACACTACTGAAGGTCACTGATATGATTCCAGCCTGTGAACATGCAAGGCCCTGCACACCTTACCAGAGATAAGAAGCCCAAGACCCAAGCTTATATCAGCTCTCTAAGCTCACACACAACTCCTCTCCTTGTCCTGAAGATGACCTTCTGATGTCAGTGGACAAATCTGCCTAATTTTAGTGTTAAATCTCCACCCCACAGTGAACACACAATATGTTACCTACGTGTTTGTTCAGTACATATGTTCCATCTTTCCTCATGAATGATCATAACTTTCCCTGCCCTTTCATCAGTATGTGTGTAATCCCAACCCTTGTGGTTATTAACCTCAGCTGGGGAGCTGGATGTAAGCTAGTCTCCTGTCTTCTCGTTTGGCTCATCAGACAGATGAACTTGGGTTTGGTTACATAACTATCGCCAGAAATGCTGTGTGCTAAAATTCCAAAGTTCTGCTTGGCCAAAGATCTGATTGAGAAAGTATTTTGAGATACAGTCTCCAAAGTCACTGTCACACTGATACTCCCTTCTCTCCATCCCAGATGGATGGTTCTGATGAAGTTCTTGAACCTAGGTGAGGTTCGGTGGGCTGAGGTCCGGAGCCAATGACCAAGAAGGAATTCTTGAGACATCTTTGGTGCAAAATGGTGGTTTATTAAAGCACAGGGACAGGACCCATGGGCAGGAAGAACTGCTGCCCCAGGTTATGAGGGATGGCAGGTTATGTACCTTGTGGTTGGAGGAAGGTGAGGGGAAGGGAAGTTTCAACGGAACTTTCATATGCTAAAGAGGGCCTACAAGGTGCAGGGATACTGGAGGCCTTGGGGCTTGATCAATTTTGTCTTTTGGCAAGCCATTCACATTTCTGCTATCAAATGTCTTTGTTAGTGAGATTTGGGTTTAGAAGAAATTTAACTTAATTTAGGGCTTGAGGAACTGAGTTATTTGCCTCCGGAAATTGTGCTATTGATAAGGTAACTTTTTTGTTTGTAGATCTCTAGGACATTTGTAAACCAAGGGAGACTCTGTCTTGCAGGACTGTGATCTCTGCAAGTTAACTATTTGTTTCTCGCTTATGGCAGTCAGGGGTGCCTGAGGAATGTCACACACATGACCGAGGGGAGCGGGTGGAGAGGGGGTGCAAGGTGCCAGCTTTTGCTTTGTCCTCAGCCAGCCTCCTGCTCCCTCATCAGTTCTTTAATGTAGCTCAGGTCTTGCCCTTTTACATTGCATTTTTAACCATAGCTTTTTTTTTTTTTTTTTTTTTTTTTTTTTTTTTTTTTTTTAAAGAGAGATCACAAGTAGGCAGAGAGGCAGGCAGAGAGAGAGAGGGAAGCAGACTCCCTGTTCAGCAGAGAGCCCGATGTGGGGCTCGACCCCAGGACCCTGAGATCATGACCTGAGCTGAAGGCAGAGGCTCAACCCACTGAGCCACCCAGGCGCCCCTTTAACCATAGCTTTTAGTTTGCATTTTTTTCCAATACAATTTCATATTTTGGATTTTCATCATGATACATCTCCTCAAATATACCAGTCTGGTGATCATTATTTTGCTTTTAACATAAATAAAAAGGCAAATTTTTATGAGCGCCACCTGAATGCATATTTAAACATTTGTTCATTTTGGTTGTGTTTTTGCTTTTTATAATCTGAAGTAGCAAGCCTCAAGGCACCTGATATTTTAACTAAAGCAGTTACATGAAAAATGTGGGTAGGAGAGGCATGTGGAAAAAATACAAATAATTAAACATTAGTTGCTCTAGTAAGATAATTTTCAAAAAAGTGGCCCAAAAGTGCCATGGAGGAGTTCACTGAGTAGTCATTATTTGTGAGATGACTCTGGACAGCATTCTCCTAAGTGAAGTACCTCACTGTCTCTGGCATAAGTCATGCCCTGACTCGGTGAATTTTTATTCTGTGTGCTTTGGTAGACAACCAACTGATTTCTTCAGCCCCAAAAGAGGAGGGCTGGTAACCAACAAAAATCTCACCCTTCTGTCGAATCTTAAAATTTTTAGAGAATAAATTCTTTGATCTAAATGCTGTGGGTGGAAAATCAAGTCTATTTAAGCCATTAACAAACGTGAACAACTATTTTTTTTTAAAGATTTTTATTTATTTATTTGACAGAGAGAGCTCACAAGTAGACGGAGAGGCAGGCAGAGAGAGAGGGGGTGGGGAAGCAGGCTCCCTGCTGAGCAGAGAGCCCGATGCGGGACTCGATCCCAGGACCCTGAGATCATGACCTGAGCCGAAGGCAGCGGCTTAACCCACTGAGCCACCTAGGCGCCCTGAACAACTATTTTTTTAAAGATTTTATTTATTTGACAGAGACACAGCGAGAGAGGGACCAGAAGCAGGGGGAGCAGGAAAGGGAGAAGCAGGCTTCCCGCTGAGTGGAGAGAGCCCAATGCGGAACTTGGTCCCAGGACCCGAGATCATGACCTGAGCCAAAGGCAGATGCTTAACAACTGAGCCACCCAGGTGCCCCACTGAACAACAATTTTTAAAACTTCAAATTTTACCTCATCAGAGTTTGGATGAAAGTTAGAATTATCATTTTAGTTGTTGCAGAGGCTAGCATTTTGTTGAATCTTAAAATGGCTTTTGAGAAAGAATGACATTGTAACCTGGTAAAGTAATTGTGTGATACACATTGACTGTATCTTAATGCCAGAACTTTCCTATTCCTTGCTACTAGTGGTGTGAAGACTTTTAAGTGAGATCACTAAATATTTTGATCCTGTCCAACTCAGTTGAAAGAAGGTAGACTTGGAGTATGTCTAGTCATAAAGGTCAACCAGAGAAATGTTAATATGCCAAAATTATTTAGCCTCCAATTTAAATTATATTAGTTTATTAGTACTACTATCATATTATAACTTTACTCAGTTAGATATGATGCCAGCTAAATTCAGGAATATGTTATTTACAGTGCTCACATTGGCTTAGAATACAGGATTTTAAGGTTCCCCAACCTTGTGCTAAAACATTTCAATAAAATCATGCTATCTCTTAAAAAAAAAAAAAGTACCCAATTCCCACTATTAAAAAAACAAAATTCAACTGAATAAAGTTCAAGATATAATGGGGGGCACTTGGGTGGCTCAGTGGGTTAAAGCCTCTGCCTTCAGCTCAGGTCATGGTCCCAGGGTTCTGGGATCGAGCCCCACATTGGACTCTCTGCTCAGCAGGGAGCCTGCTTCCCCGCCTCTCTCTGCCTGGCTCTCTGCCTACTTGTGATTGCTGTCAAATAAATAAATAAAATCATAAAAAAAAAAAGATATAATGGACTTTATTCAATGATTCATGTTGCAGGCAGCATCCCATCCAGCAGATGGAAAGGTCTGAAGAGCTGAACAGAGCAGGTGACTTTTATACACATAAGGGGGGAGAGGCAAGGAAAGAGCAGATTAACTCATTTTTCTTTTGGGAATGGAAGGGGTTTGTGGGATGAATTAACTCACTAGTGCTGACTGGAAAATTCCAGATTTTTGGTTTAAGATTACCTTCCTGGGAGAGGTTGAAACTGCAATTAGGTTAAGATTTAAGTTTTGGTTTGGTTACATGAGCTTAGCAACCAAGTGACTCCATTTTTTATCTGTTGTCTCTCTTTCAACACCACAAATTTCTGCTCTATGAGGGCAGAGACTGACTGTCCAATTCACTATTGGATCCTAACACCAAAAAAAACTTCCTGGCATGTAACAAACTTCAACAAGTGCTTATTGACTACATAAATGATTTAGACAACTGCAGGAGGAGGGTTGGGTGTTCCAAATAGGAAAGAAATGCCAGCCTGAGGTGTGAAGTATAGGCTCAGAAGGAGAGAAGCCTCTGGAGTCTTGGGAATGAGTTTTAGAAACAAGAAGCAAGAGCACAGGACTGGCCATCCTTTGAGATAAAAAGACAAGTCATCGGTCTTTGTGAAACTAGTTAACTATGCTTCCACTAGGAAAAAACATGCATGACTTAATAGGAATACTACTAGAACAGAGTTGTCAAAGTTGTCTTGGTTTTCCAATAGTCTTTCCACTGAAATGAATGTGTACTCTAATTTTACTAGGGAGTGCAAAATTAATAAAAATATCTATAAAACAAAGAACCATGAGTTCACGTGTCTCCATAACTAATTCTGTGATCTGAAGTTAATGCATTTTAAAATCCAAACTTAACCCAGTGGGAGCCAGTAGACACCTGCTGTTCTCCCCACAAATGGGACTGGCATCCATATTATCAGGAGTGGGGACTGTAACCCAGGAAAACCCATAAAAGAGTCTGTGGCCAGGGTAGGAACAGGATTCAGGACCAGATGCTGTCACTGAAGAGTTGCGTATATATATTTTTAAGCATGACCTATAAACTGGCTTTCCAGTAATATAAGAAAGAGGCATCCAAAGTTAAGAAAACGTCTGATGGCTGTCCTCAATGAAGCAGTTTCCTGTTCAGTCACTCTAAGAAAGAAATTTAACCGACGATAGATTGGAAACTATGCTAGCTAGAGACACATCACTCCAATACAAGGAAAGACCTAAACAATAGACCCTAAAAAGCCTGATAAGTGAAAAAGAGTAGTTTGGTTTTCCACCAAGGAGCCTTTCAAGTAGAACAGCTGTAGGATTGGGGTATAGAAAGTTCCCTTTGGCTTAAAAAAAAAAAAAAAAAGTGAGGGCAGCCTAGGTGGCTCAGTCAGTTAAACATCGGACTCTTGCTTTCAGCTCAGATCATGATCTCAGGGTCATGAGACTGAGCCCTGCATTTGGGTCTGACCTCAGTAGGGAATCTGCTTAAGCCTGGTGGTGGGTATTAAGGAGGGCATTGCATGGAGCACTGGGTGTGGTGCATAAACAATGAATCTCGAACACTGAAAAAAATAAAATTAAGATGTTAAAAAAAATTTTTTTTAACTAAAAATAGGAAAAAGAAAGCTCTCCCTCTCCCTCTGCCCCTCCCCCTGCTCATGATTGCTCTCTCTCCCAAATAAATAAATAAATAACCTTTTTAAAAAGTGATATATGATACAGCCAAGAGGCAAAATAAATTAAAGGGTGAGGAGATATATATATATATATATATATATATATATGTAAAACTCATCTCACATTTCACTGACGTAAGGTGGAGCCAGATAAGAGAGACAAGTCAAAGGGATGGAAGTGTGGGGGTGGTAAAATCGAGTGGGAGAGAACAGAAATCCCCTGGGATTGTGACAAAGAGAGCCCAAACATAGGGTTCCTGGCCTGAAGAAAGGCAGAAAGTGAAGATGGAGGGGACTCTCCCCTGCCCATCCTTTAACTAACCCCCCCTCCTAGTTTAAATTTATCCAGAGAAAACAAGGAAAAGACAAACCAAAGGAGTTCATATCCCTCACTGTTTTCTTCACAGGCCACCTGGGAACCTGCAGAGCAGCCCCTGACCATGTGGAAGTCAGACTCCATAGTGAGAATAAATGCAGTATAAGACTCTAGATTGTGTTGCAAGTTTGCTATGGCTGTTTTTTTCTAATTACAAGCAAGTACAGAGATGTTACCAAAGCTCTTTGATGTGACTACTACAAAAAAATAAACCCTAGCAAGCAACCTGATCTGAGAGAAATTTATGTTGACTAGAAAGAGAGAAACAAAGTCCCTTTTGATGCTTTATGTGAGGATACATAAAGAACTGAGTATCTTTAGGTGACAGAGTAGAAACACATCAACTGGTCAGCACAGAGCTGGGAACTGAAGAAAAGATATTTGCAAAGAGAAGAAAAAGTACATCAGAATGTGAAAACCAGAATTCTGACCTCAGCTCCTCAACTGGCTAAATGTACAACTTCAGAAAATGTATTTAATTCTCAGATGCTCATCCTCGTGGTTAAATTTAGTCTTATTTTCTACTTTGCCACTGTCCATTGTTGTGTTAGGTCCTGTACAAGACAAGGAGGAAGCAGTAACAAATGAGATCTGGCACAGGTCCTCCACAAGATTACCTTTAACCAGAGGACGCAGATAATGTTTCAAAGAAATCACCTTACTTCCTGAAATTGAGAATTAGAAAAGGATGTGCTACATAGAAATGATCAAATTTTTTTATTTGTCTGGAAATATGTGTGTGTATCTCCCAGGTGATACTGTGCTAGACTCAAAGATATGATACAATATGATAACAATGATATGTTTCCTCCCTTCAGATTGTTTGAGCCTTGATGAGGTGACAATCATATAAAGAGATGTTCAAGTCTCTGGACAATATTAAGCACCACAGTGGAGAGAGCCCTACACAGCCCTGCAATGCCTATGCAGGCACTATGAGGAGAAAGGGATTCATTCAGGCAGGAAAGGGTTTATTCACTTGAACAGGCTCTTGAAAGGGGAGAAGTTCTCCAGGTTCTCTTTTTTTTTTTTTTTTTTTTAAGATTTTATTTATTTATTTGACAGACAGAGATCACAAGTAGGCAGAGAGACAGGCAGAGAGAGAGAGAGACAGGAGGAAGCAGGCTCCCCACTGAGCAGAGAGCCCAATGTGGGGCTTGATCCCAGGACCCTGGAATCATGACCTGAGCCAAAGGCAGAGGCTTTAACCCACTGAGCCACCCAGGCGCCCATCTCCAGGTTCTCTTTTAGACCATAACAAAATGTGTAAAAATAGAATGCCAAGAAATTACAAAGGATTTTCCAAAAGTAGAGAAATACAGGTCCTTGGAATTCCTAAAGCAGAACCTACAGGTGATGGGCTAGGGGTACAGGTCTGTGAATTATCAGGCTCACACAATTCACAGTACTCACCATAGCACATACTCTTCCCAATGTCATCACCAGTGACCCTTTCCCTACTCCCCCACCTCCCAGCAACCCTCAGTTTGTTTTGTGAGATTAAGAGTCTCTTATGGTTTACCCCCCTACCGATCCCATCTTGTTTCATTTTATTTCTTTTAATTTAAATTTGATTAGCCAACATATGGTACATCATTAGTGTCACATGTAGTGTTTAACGATTCATCAGTTGCATATAACACCCAGTGCTCATCACATCATGGAGCACTGGGTATTATATGTAAATAATGAATCACTAAATTCTTCTGAAACCAATACTACGCTAGATGTTAACAAACTTGAATTTAAATAAAAACTTGAAATAAACAAAGAAACAAACAAATACAATACCAGACCAGTGTAGGCCTCAGGCTATTTGAACAGTTCAACCCAAAACATGGACGTCAGACCAAATCATACAGTTTATATCAACAATATAAATGACAAAATTAAGGGCGCCTGGGTGGCTCAGTGGTTTAAGCCGCTGCCTTCAGCTCAGGTCATGATCTCAGGGTCCTGGGATCAAGTCCCACATCGGGCTCTCTGCTCAGCAGGGAGCCTGCTTCCCTCCGTCTCTCTGCCTGCCTCTCTGTCTACTTGTGATCTCTCTCTGTCAAATAAATAAATAAAATCTTTTTAAAAAAATGACAAAATTAAAAAAGAAGAATTGAAGAGATCCCTAATGCCCTGTTTTCTCAGTTTGGCCATATGGTGCAGTATTATTTGGTACCTGCAAGTTATGACATTGCTTTTGTTGAATTTGAAAATGATGGAAAGGCTGGAACTGCTAGGGATGCTTTACAGGAATTTAAAATCACACCGTCCCATGCCATGAAGATCACCTATGCCAAGATACAGCCTATGGGATAGTTGTCTTTAAAGGGCTTGGTGTCATTTTTAATGTTTGTTTGGATAACATTTGGTCAGGCCATTTTAATAGTTGGAGGGGAAAGAAAGAAATTTTTATGAATTATTAAAGAAAAAACACCAGGTCTTTGGCTAGCCTTAGTGAACTAAGTAATATACAAGCCTCAATTTTGTACAATAAACTTTTATTTGTATTCCAAAAAATATTTAAGAACCATGCCTTTGGAAATGAAAATCATACAGTAAAATAATCCATGGATTAAAAAAGAAATTAGAAAACATATTTTTAAATATTTAGAACTGAATGAAATTGGGTGTGCTACACATCAACATTTGGAGCTTTATGGAGCCAGACCACACATGGGAAGTGAATATTCCCTGCTTTTCTCTGCATTCTGGGAGGACAGAGGTCCTGCAGTTTTCCACTGCTGCCCTGTGCATGAGTGAGCGGGCACTGATCCCAAGCACTCCTGATAAATGCCTAACACACACCGCCGGTGTCTGTCTCAGAGGCAGCAAGACTACAAGCCCAAACAAGGTTACAGGAGATGTTTACAAAAATAGATGAACTGTATCTCATACAAGTCATTCCAGATAATAGAAAAAGAAATCTAAGTCCATTTTATGCAATAAACCAGCTAAACAAGGGGAATGTAGGAAAAGAAAGAAAATCCTAGTGAATGATATAGTGAAATAATAATGAATAATAGTACAATAATAATAATAAAATGAGATAATATTAAATGACTAATAAAAACAGATGTAAAAATTCTAAGTACATATAGGAAATCCAAGCCAAAACAATAATAATTAAGTTGGGTTTATCTGAGCAAAGTAACTGCTCATTTCCAACATGGGGAAAAAAAATCTGTAATTTACCAATTAAGAGATCAAAAGAAAAATACCATTTAATCATCTCAATGGATGCAGAAAAGCACTCAACACACATATAAAATTAAAAATAATAGTTTCAGAAAACTAGGAGTGGAAATTTTTACATAAAAGGTACTGCATCGGTACAGAAAGTTTTTATTCAACTATCTTACAATAATATTTTGTTTTTTCTCTAAACAAGGATCCTGTATGAGAATGACTCTAGGGTCAGTTATTTCAGGAATACACTCATCTCACCTTTTCTCATCTTTTCTGCTGCCCTTTGAGACCCAAACTGCCCGGATGCCGGCCAGCTAGTGGCCAGTACTGCGATGGCTTCAGGCATCAAAAGCAGACTCAGACACATCAGTGTTGACATCTATTTGTATATCTCTTCTTTTTCTATTTGTTTAAGATTTTATTCATTTATTTGACAGAGAAAGAGCAAAAGCAGAAGGAGTGGCAGGCAGAAGGAGAGGGAGAAGCAGGCTGAGCAGAGAGTCCAATGTGAGGCTCGATCCCAGAAGCCTGGGATCATGACCTGAGCTGAAGGCAGATGCTCAACCAACTAAGCCACCCAGGTGCCCCTATTTGTGTATCTCTTTCAAAAGTGATGAAGTTTTCCAGCAGACTTCCCTTATATCTCATGATTCATTATAGGAGCATAGGCCCACCTCCAAACCAATCACTGATAAACACAACAAGATTACCAGGCTTTGATCATTAGAATTGAGCTCTACCAGCAATTAGGGTTATCCTTACCAAGGTGTAGATCCCACAGCAAAGTTTAAGTTTTGTATACCAGGAAGAATGGATATTCAGAAGTGTTGTACAAAGGAATCCCAAACACACACTATTACCACCACAGGATACATACGCACAAGAAGCATTATTGGGGACAAACGTACAAGCAGTGAAGTAGTAGAATATATAAATTTCTCCCTCCCCTCAGCTCCAATCATGCCAGTGCTTATTAAGCCAAGTGGCCGCTGTGCATCATGGCCCCAACCTATAATGTCCTCCATATTTATAGGTAAGGGGGCAGGAAACCTCTACATGTTTACACAATAACCGATCTCTACCATTTCTCATTGATAGTGGTTTCCACAAGTCTGTCTAAGAATGAGACATCAGGGGCGCCTGGGTGGCTCAGCAGATTAAAGCCTCTGCCTTCGGCTCAGGTCATGATCCTGGGGTTCTGGGACCAAGCCCCGCATCAGGCTCTCTGCTCAGTGGGGAGCCTGCTTCCTCCTCTCTCTGCCTGCTTCTCTGCCTACTTGTGATCTCTGTCTGTCAAATAAATAAATAAAATCTTAAAAAAAAAAAAGAATGAAACGTCAATAACATCACATGGTCTGGGACAGATGAACAAACATCATGAAGTCTTCTCCTGATGAATTACTGCCTAGAACAGTAATGAAGGCTACTTGGGGCTCTTAGTTCCATTTCTGTAATAGGAAAAAAGAGTTTTCTACTCCACTTTGTCCCATCCCACTGTTCAAGTTCTGATTTACACATGCACAACCAATTAAAGCTTACTATCCCCTCTTAAAAATAAGCCAGTCTTTTTTCCCCCCCCCCAGAGCAATGAGTTCCACTCTTGCCATGCTGTTATTACAAGTGACCAAAGAAGCCAAAGGAGGTGGTGAGAGGCACCTGGGGCAGTCAATGTCCAAGTTTAAGTTTTTCAACGTGGGTCTTGGTTCTGACCAATATGAACTGTGAGACCATCCACTGAATTCAAAGAAAGCACAGTGTGATCTGTATCCATCTGTCTTCTGAGACCAAACAGACACAAGGAAAAAAAAAAGAGGTGGTATTATGCCATAAAAAAAGGGAAAGAAATGTTCTGTTCCTCCTCAAATTCTCCTGTTTCCCCAGCTCCTGAGTTCTGGGTACCAGGTTGCTGAGCCAAGAATAGAGAGGTATGGCTGTGTGGGACACATAAATGACTGATAAGAGCCCGGTGAGCTGATTCCATGGAGGCTGTCTTTGGAGAGAATGGTAGCTCCCATACACGTTAAAAGGCCTGTTTTGGGGGATCCCAGTCTTCTGTAGTGGTTTCACTCATTGAGATGATGATTTTACATGTTTTTTGAAACATGTAATTTTTTGAAACATGTTATCTGGATTGTTTTTTTCAATCCAGATAACATTCTTTCTTTTTTAATTAGTTTTAAAGCTAAAATTTAGTGACTCATCAGTTGCATATAACACCCAGTGCTCATTACATCTAATGACCTCTTTAGTGTTCATTACCCAATCATCTCTTACTCTCACCTCGCCTCCAGCAACCCTCAGTTTGTTTCCTAGAGTTCAGTGTCTCTTACAGTTTTCTACCCTCTCAATTTTTATCTTATTTTATTTTTCCTTCCCTTCCCCTATGCTCATCTGTTTTGTTTCTTAAATTCCACATATGAGTGAAGTTTGTATGGTATGTGTCTTTCTCTGACTTATTTTCCTTGGCATAATACCCTCTAGCTTCATCCACATGGTTGCAAATGTCAAGATTTCTTCATTATTTTGATGGCTGTGTAATATTCCATTGTGTACATACAGCACATCTCCTTTATCCATTCATCTGTTGATGGAAATATTTACATGTTTTGGCCATTGTGGACATTGCTTCTATAAACATTGGGGTGCATGTGCCCCTTTGAATCACCAGATGCCTTTCTTTAGATGGAGTTGCTTCATGCACATGTGCATTGTTGTATGCACATGTAACACAAAGCCAGTACCTAGTAAATTGTATCTGTTTCCATAGAGAGGTATTTCATAATCTAGTCCTAAGGCATTATTCTTGATCTATTGGTCTGTGTAAAGGTATTCAGTCTTTGCTCTATAGCCAAGAATACCATTTGAAATTCAGCCTACAGTGTAATAGTGCAGTGAGGCTGTTGGCAATTCACCACCTCTAGGTTAGATGGCTGCAAATTATATTGGATATTTCCACCTAGGGACAAACTATTTCACCTGTGAACCAGGCTGTATTTTCAGGTGTTAAATCTTATAGACAAGGCCCTGATCCAGTAATATAATAAGCAAGGGTAACTTGGGGTGAGGAGAAGAACTGTATATGAAGGTGATACTGGTCATTGGGGCCAAGTGTAGCTCATAACAAGATGTTTCAATTTCATATCACACTGGAACTTTTTTTTTTAATTTTTTTTAAGATTTTATTTATTTATTTGACAGAGATCACAAGTAGGCAGAGAGGCAGGCAGAGAGCCCGATGTGGGGCTCGATCCCAGGACTCTGGGATCATGACCTGAGCCGAAAGCAGAGGCTTAACCCACTGAGCCACTCAGGTGCCCCACAATGGAACTTTTTGGATTTTTTTTTTACCAGATGGAAATTTCCATTAGTTATGAGGAGGAGGCAGGATGCTTGGAAGAGTAGGGAACCTCATTTCATCTGGTCCCTTGAATTTAGCTAGATAACTGTCAAACCATTCAACACCCATGAAATCAGCCTGAGATGTAAGAACAAAATATCTGGAACTCTACAAGCAGAAAAGCAACTGCTTTTTTGCCAGGTAGGAAGTGCAAAGAAGTGAATCTGAGGGGAGGTATCAGAAGATGAAGGGGGTGGGGGAGATCCTCCATAAGCTGGCTACCAGAAAGTGATGTAACCCCGGAGGACAAAATCAGTACTCTTAGAAATCTGCCTCAGTGAAGGAGGCTCAGGAGATGAAATGGGCAGAATTCTAGGTGAGTCAGCATGGTCTCAGGACCTCTGATTAAGCCACCCATGAGCCCCATGAGAGGACCAATTTCTAGATGAAAATGCTGGGTCAGATAGTCATGACTGTTCTGTGAGGCAACCTGTCTTCCATAGCTTCTCAGAAAAAGGAGGAAGTTCTCAAACCCCAAAGCATAGAGACTGATGATGCCAGTGGAGCCTTATTTCAAAGGTTCCAATTGGCTCTGAAGTGGCCACAAATAATACTTGGAATTCTGTGGAGAGATAGGCGATCTGGGGCAGGGATGGATTACTCTCTCCCAGATTACTTAAAAGGCTCTTGGCTGTAGGGAGTCCCAGGGAAATTTGGCCATCTGTCTAGTGACTGATGATAGTTGCATTAAGGAAATTCCCTAATGTGAGATGTATTGTCTAGAATTTTTCAAGGAGACCAATCAAATGCTAGGCTTTTCCTCTGTAGTTAGTGGCTAAAGGACCACCAGTTTATCTTTAATTGGGTGTAGAATTTCTCTTCAGGCTACAGCCCAAAGATTTTACCTAAGATGATTGCTTAATAAGTTGGGTCTAGGATTTTGTCTTCATTCGATCCTCATTCTTTCTCAGTCATCTGTGCTTGGGTGCCATGTAATGTTTGTGGAATGTGATAATGAAGAATGCTTTCTTTTTTTTTTAAAGATTTTATTTATTTATTTGACACAGAGAGAGAGACCACAAGTAGGCAGAGAAGCAGACAGAGAGAAGGGGGGAAACAGGCTCCCCGATGAGCAGAGAGCCTGATGCGGGGCTCCATCCCAGGACCCTGAGATCATGACCCAAGCTGTAGGCAGAGGCTTAACCTTCTGAGCCACCCAGGTTCCTCTGAAGTATGCTTTCTTAAGGACCATAAATAGAAAGCCTATCTTTGTTCCCCCACTCCCTCAATGGCCGCTGCCCCAAATGGACAAATCCAAAAGACACTCCACTCATTTATCTTACTGGCCTGTACGTATACTCGCCTACAGTGCAGCTTCCTTGTCTTTGCTCTCTGATTATCTGTTTTGAGAAATGTCACCCAGTGGACATCAGTCACTAGGTCAGGATGTTGCAGCTTTAAGGCACAGAGTGCACTGGGACAGGTTGTGGGATATATGGGAAAACAAGTCTGCCTGAGCCTGCTCAGACCAGTTGTCATGATCTTTAATACTTGGGTAGCATTTGTTCCACATTTTAAGCTCCTATGACAGGCTTGAATGCCTCTGTGCTCAGAGTTCTTAAAGCAAAAGGGATGCATTTCCATTTTATTTATTTATTTGACACAGAAAGAGAGATCACAAGTAGGTATAGAGGCAGGCAGAGAAAGAGGAGGAAGCAGGCTCCCTGCTGAGCAGAGTCTGATGCGGGGCTCAATCCCAGGACTCTGGGATCATGACCTGAGCTGAAGGCAGCAGCTTAACCCACTGAGTCACCCAGGTGCCCCGGGATGCATTTCCATTTTAAGACTAAAATAACAGCTCACTCAAAATCTGAACCACTAAAAGAAGGTTCTCTTTCCCTTCACTTTCTACATTTTAAATTATGTTAGGGGTTTCCTGATGCCCGCCCTACATAGCTTTTTAAAGTAATGGAACACCAGAAACTTCAGTCCAAATGGAAGCATATGCCAAGTGACAACTCTCTTGCGTTTGTGGGGCTTGGGGTTTGTCAGTATTTGCTGTCTCTCTAGGATTCTTTGTAAACAAAATTTCTCCTTAGCATAATAAAAGTTAAAACTCTAGCATAAATTTTGCCACCATCAATATTTCTGTGAGATGTTCTGTTCCTTCCCTTTCCTGGGAGTCTCTTATGTTGTGTCTTGGCCAGAAATAGGAGACCCTGATTACACGTTTACAAGGAGCTAAATACAATTAAGTACTTATTTTGGAATTGCAACAACCCCACACTCTTCTCTCTCCTAATATTTGTTTTTCACACATGTATACAGAATCACTAATTGCAATGTCTTTTGCATATGCATTAAACTTTGAAATAAAAAATTCTACTTTTTGTGCATCTTATTTTTTAAAAATTATTAAAATAAAGAAAAATATGGCATTCCTGACTCCTGTTTCCTGGTAAGATCTAGACTAGCAAGTCTTCCAGCCCAGGCCAAAAATATGCAGATGTAATGACCAAGTTAGCTGGCCTGGTGTGGAAGGAAACAGTGGATCAGTGATAGAAAGGCAAGTATCAGCCTTTAAGGATGGAGTGGTGAGTGGGGCAGAGGAGAACACTTGCCTAGGGATTTCTTTTTCCCTTACTGCTCCAGCTTATTGCTACATTTTTGAAACTCTGGAGTTAAGAAAACAGTGGGATGCTGTTTTTCACAAATTTATTTTAGGAGAAAAGGTTTCAAATGTAGCATTTTATAATAGCAGTTTAATGTGGTGGTCCCTTGATGTTCCAGGGTTACACTGAGTCAGCAGCTATTTTTCTGATGAAGATTGTTAACCTCCCAGGTGCCATGCATTTGCCAGCCTTCTCTTGCTCTGGGACTCATTCAAAGCTTCTGGACACGAGTTCTGTTAGGGATTAACACACTGACAACATAGGTCCATTTCTGGGGACTGATCCTATTAGTGAATGTTGTAAGTATAAAGCTCTTAGGACAGTACCTAGCATTTAATGAACACTGTACAAACATTTGCAATTATTGCTATGTATTTTAATAAGTGCCAGAATGAAACTTGCTTTCTTACTGGACCACATGAATTTTAGAATTACTCTGATAAATGCCATGAATTCTTGAGATTTTGGTTGGAATTACATTAGAGTGTACATTAATTAAACTTTAGGGACGCCTGGGTGGTTCAGTTGGTTGGACGACTGCCTTCCGCTCAGGTCATGATCCCGGAGTCCCAGGATCGAGTCCCACATCGGGCTCCCAGCTCCACGGGGAGTCTGCTTCTCTCTCTGACCTTCTCCTCGCTCATGCTCTCTCTCACTGTCTCTCTCTCAAATAAATAAATAAAAATCTTAAAAAAAAAACTTTAATAATATTAAGTCTTCCAATCTAAAAACATGGTATATATTTCTATTCATTAAGGTCTTCTTTTATGTATTTCAATTGAAATTTGTATTTTTCTCTATAATAGTCTTGCCCGTTATGTTAGGCTTATTTCCAGAAAGTTTATAGTTTTTGTTGCTATCATGAATGTTAGGTCCATGTTCAAAGGAGCGAGACTGATACAAAGCGAAGGTCAAGCAAAGCTTTATTTTGCGCCAAGCATAGAGAATCAAACCGATCTGTCGGGGCCGCCTCTTACAGAGAGTGTGACCCCTCCCAGCCTCATAGACTAACTTTTATAGAGCAAAGGCCATGTGGTTGGGCCTGGCCACACACAGGTGGCCAATGAGATTGTAACACACAGAGAAAACTGCACAGTCATGCTAGGTCACACACGGGTGGCCAACTGAATTACAATTCACCCCATACTAGCTATTCAAACTAACCTATCACCTTGGTCAGAATTGGCACCCAAAAGGCAGGGTCCACACTCCTTGGTAGCTAGGGAGACAGTATGCGTGCCCCACTGATTGGATGTCTCCACCTGGCCTGACTCATCCCTGTATTCGGGCTATTATCTCCACCTGACCTGACCCACCCTTGTATTTGGGCTCTGTTATCAGAGACTGGTCGACAATATTTTACTGGTTTCCCGGACTTGCTTTTAAGTAAGTTCCCCTTGGGGGTGGGGGGGAGGGCAGGGTCAGTTTAAGTTTTACTGCATAAACAACAACTGTTTAACCGAGATGAAATCACTCTGGCTAAGTAGGCCCTTACATGAACAGTATCTTTTTTTTTTTATAACATGCTATAATTGGTGTTTGCTGGTGTGTAGGCTCTCGATTAGTTCTTCTATTTCAACCTTGAGTCTAGTAACTTATTAATTTCTAAGAGTTTGTCAATGGATTCTCTCGAGTTTTATATAAAGATGATCAATTACAGTTCTGCATTTTATATTTCAGTGCTTTTTTCTATGTATTATTTTTGTCATTGTTGTCTTGTTGGCTAGCACTGCCAACAGAATGTTGATAAATGGTAATAGTGGAGCTCCTATATTTCGCCAGAATTTAATGTGGCTATCTCTCCATAAGATATTTGGTAGAAGATTTGTAGATAATATTGATTGTCAACCTGATGAGAGTTAAGTCTGATGACCTGAGGCCCTTTGCCTTCCAACTAAATCATGTTCTGTTAGCAAGGAAGAAAGGGAAGAGACTATTGAATAGACAATAATTTTGCTGTCATTATAGCTAAACCAATAAATAATACCAAAAAAAAAGGAAAATAAGATTAAGATGTTAAAAAGTAGACAAAAACCATCAGAATTTGCAGATAAAACATTTAAAGGACAATTGACAAACTTACAAGTGAGGAGTTTTAGGAAGGTGACACGGATATCTAGGTAATTTGTGTCTACTAAAAACAATGATTCTCAAACCTAGCTGCAAAACAGAATCATCTAGAAAGCATTTAAAAAACTCTGTCTCCACCAGAATATCTAAAACAAGTTTGGAAAAGTAACAAAATTAGAAGACCCAAGTTTCCTGATTTTAAAAACTTCACAGAAAGCTACAGTGATCAAGATAGTGCAGTACTGGCCTAAAGATAGACACAAAAGTGAATGGAATAGAACTGACAGTCCAGCAATAAATTCATACATTCATGGTCAATTAATTTTTGGCAAAGGTTCCAAGACAATTTCAACAAATGGTGAGGAGACACATGGATATTCTTGTGCGAAATAATAAAATTGGACCCTCAAAATTTATTAGAGTCCTAAATTTAAGAGTTCAAACTACAAAACTCTTAGAAAACATAGAATTAAATTCTTTATAACCTTGAGTCAGGCAGTAGTTTCTTAGATATAAATGACATTAATGACAACAAAAGAAAAATAGATATGTTGGGCTCCATTAAAATTAAAATGTATGGTGCTTCAGATGATAATATCAAGAAAATGAAAGAGCACCTAAGTGGCTCAGTCGGTTGAATGTCTGAGTCTTGGTTTCAGCTCAGGTCATAATCTTATGGGTTGTGAGATCAAGTCCTACATTGAACTCATGCTATGCACTGAGTCTCCTTGGGATTCTTTCCCTCTTCCTCCCACCTCCTTCCCAGGTGCACAAGTATGCACACTCTCTCTGTCCAAAAAAATAAATCTTTTTTAAAGAAGAAGAAAGGGGGCACCTGGGTGGCTCAGTGGGATAAGCCTCTGCCTTTGGCTCAGGTCATGATCCCAGAGTCCTGGGTTCGAGCCCCACATCGGGCTATCTGCTCATCAGGGAGCCTGCTTCCCCCTATCTCTCTCTGCCTGCATCTCTGCCTACTTGTGGTCTTTGTCAGATAAATAAATAAAATCTTTAAAAAGAAGAAGAAGAAGAAAGAAAAAGAAAATGAAAGAAACCCCCAGAATAATATTTGTAAATCATATATCTGAAAAAGGACTTGTATCTAAAATATACAAACTCATAATGTGTCAATTAAAAAACAAATCAAATTTTAAAAAAGATTAAGGGTATGTCAAAAGATTTGAATAGACATTCCTCCAAAGCACGTAAACAATTGGTCAATAACCATGAAAAATGCTCCACATTGTCATTCATTATCATCATATCATTAGGGAAGTACAAATCAAAACTACATTGAAGTACCACTTCACAAACACAGGGATGACTAAACCAAAATGATAGTTAATGATGTTAGTGAGGACATTAAGATATTGGGACCCTCATATATTCCTGGTAGGACTGTGAAATGGTACAGCTACCTTGGAAAAAAGTTTGGCAGTTCCTCAAGAGGTTAAACATAAAATTACCATATGACCCAGCAATGCTGCTCCTAGGAGAATACCCAGGAGAAATGAAAATACATGTCCACACAACAACTTACACATGAATGTTTAGAACAGCTCTGTTCATAATATACCAAGAGTGGAAACAACTCAAGTGTCAACTGATGAAAGGATAAACAAAATGTGGTCTATTCATACAACGGAATATTCTTCAACTGAAATAAGGAAATTCTTTTTAAAAAATATTTATTCATTTATTTGAGGGAGAGAGAAACAGCATGACCAAGAATGAGCGCAGGAGGAGAAACAGAGGGAGATAAAGAGAGGATCTCAAGCAGCCTCCATGCTGAGCACGGAGCCTGATGCAGCACTCAATCCCAGGACTCCGAGATCATGACCTGAGCTCAAATCAAGAGTAAGGTGCTTAACCGACTGCACCACACAGATATCCCATGAATGAAATTATGACACATGCTATGGCATGAATGAACCTTGAAAACATTATGGTAAGTGAAAGAAGCCAGTCACAAAGACTGCATATTGTAGGATTCTATTTACATGAAATGTCCAGAATAGGCAAATCCATGAAGACAGACAGTAGACTAGTGGTTGCCAGGAGCTGGGAGAGGGAGGAAATGGGGAGTTGGTGCTAATGGGTATGGGGACTATGAAAACATTCTAGAGTCAGATGGTAGTGATGGCTGAATAACTCTGAATATACTAAAAGCCACTAAATATTAGACTTTAAAAGGATTAATTTTATATTATCTTATGTTTTCTGTTGTGTTACGTTTCTTCCATAAAACTGTTATTTAAAAAGAGAAAGAGAAAAAAAGAATGAAGTGAGCCTGTCACATGAAGGAAAACAACTAACAGTACTTGCTAATGAAAAAAACCTCAAACTTTCAATTAAAAATTAGTATTTTGGAAAACTTGTATCCACCACCAGTAGCTTAACAGCTCCTCAAATCTCGAAAGACTTTTCCTATGATGATGGTGGTGATGTTAATAACTATGGATTTTTTTTCAATTATCATATGGTTTCACTCATATGTGGAATATAAGAAACAGCACAGAGGATCAGAGGGTAAGGGAGGGAAAATGGAATGGGAAGTCATCAGAGAGGGAGAAAAACCATGTGAGACTCTTAACTATTGGAAACAAACTGAGGGTTGCTGGAGGGGAGACAGGTAGGGGGGATGGGGTAATAGGGTGATGGGTATTAAGGAGAGCACATGATGTGATGAGCACTGAGTGTTAAACAAAAGTGATGAATATGAATTATTGAACACTATATCTGAAACTAATGATGTACTACTATATGTTGGCTAATTGAATTTAAATTAAAAAACAATGACTGGATTTTTTTCTATTGGATGATGAAATATGTCAATATTTTGAAGATTGGATTAATTCTGTGCCCCAATGCATGATGTTACCAGGTCATTCATGCCTGAGTAAAAGATCCATGCCAAGTCAGACAATGGATTTTAACGTAACTGAGTTCAAGACGTTTATATGATTTTAGATTCCACATCTCTACTAATCTTTAAGAAACTACTTCTTGTAACATTTTGGTGTAACACCAAAGAATATCCAAAATAATTTCCTTTGAAGACTGTTAAAATACTTCTCCTTTTTCCAGTTATGTATCTGTGTTAAGCTGGATTTTCTTCATATGCTTCAACAAAAACAACATAATGCAGTGGATTGAATCTAGAAGCACATATGAGAATCCAGGTATCATCTATTTAGCCTAAAGACATTTGCCAAAATGTAAAACAATGATATATTTCTCACTGAACTTTTAAAGTATACTTTAAAATTTTTTAATAAAAAAATGAGTTTATTGAATTTATTTTAAGTGAATTAATTAAATATTTTTAAGAAAACTTGATATCTACACTATATTCCAGACCTATCAAATCAAATCCTTTGAAGGTGGGACCTAAACATTATTTTTATAAACTTCCCCAGATGATTCCAATGTATAGACAAGTTTAGAACTAGCGCCCTAGAGCAATGTTCTCAAGTTTTGGTGTTTATCAGCATCACCTGGGGAATTTGGTAAGACTATGAGTTGTAGGCTTCATGCTACTTCAGTAAGTCTGGACCACTATATTTTTTATTAGTTCTCCAGGTGAGCTGATACACACCAAGAGTGAAGAAAAGAACCACTATCATACAGGTCAAGAGCATTAGGCCCCTTTCTTAAATCTATTTGGATCCTGGACCTGTTATTTGATGTAATGTCTTCTTTCCATAAGATGTGGGTTCACTCTTCCTTTTTATGGGTTTCAGTAAGCAAAGTATCAAGAGGAAATGCCCTGCTTTTACTGAAAGGACTCTTACTGCAAGTGGTGTAATCAAGCAGAAATGCACCCCAGCTCCTGCGGGGACTGCTGCCTGTCCTGTCTCCCTGAGGAGCCTCCCTTCCAGTCTGTGCTGCACAGTCATGGAGGGTCTGTCGCTGAGTCTAGGGGCAAGAGCTACTAAAGTGAACTCAGAGGATGGTGCTCTGATGGTTAGGTGACAAATGAATCTACCACACCTGTCTCCAGAATACAAAGTTCTCTATTGGGTTGGTTTTGTTGTATCTTCAGAATTTGGATGACTGCCACTCAGGATTTCTCCTGGTTTGTCAAACCCATGAGACCTTTGCTCATCCAAATATTAGTAAGCCAGGAATGGGAGTCTGTTATCAGCTAGATTTCAGGTGTCAGGGAGGAGCTGGGCCTGGCTGCAGATGGCTGTGACCTTGATGATGTTACACTGGCATAGCAATGGAGAGCTATCACCTGAGGGACAGCAAGTTTACAGAGGGTAACAAGCATAAAGACCCTCCGGGCCCCATGTTGATTAACTTTCTCTCCTTCCACGGATTTGTCAAAAACTGAGCAGAGTTCGTATTCCTGCATAAATTTAGGTTGCTGAGAGAAAGAGAGAGAGAAAGGACATCTAGAAACCAGCTAAGTGTTTAGCAGATTACAGAACGGTTTCAGGTGCTCCACTCCCTTCCCAGACAGATTTGTGTTCCTAAGGCTAGAAGTGTGGGAAGCTTATGGACAGAAATATTGCCTACTATACAAAGACATCTGTATTATATAGGAGAGGACAGACCTCTCTGTCAGTCCTCAACCTCTTCAACCTGCCCCTAGAAGAACAGAACAGGCATTTAGTCTTTCTGTTTGAGCTTTTTGACAGAATCTAGGTGAAAATACTCAGTGTCACTAAATTTCACTTGAGTATCTCAGTGTTTAACACTGATGGACCCTAAAGATACAACAATTAAAGAAGGACAAATATTCACATAGCAACTCACTTGGATAGAGAAATTGCATTTAGGCTATTAATTAACCTGGTATTTCACCCAAGGCACTAACTTCTGGTTATCTGGGGGAAAAATAACATTAAATCACCACTAAAGCTTCTTCCAGTAAGATAGCATAGACTAGGTAAGAATATTTGACTGGCCTAAGTGTTGTCTATATTACCTGGGATCTTAAGGAATCATGAAGACCAGACACCAGTAATGCGCTGTGCCTCTTATCGCAACACACCATATTGTGCTTATTTATAGAGGTAAAAGGATAATATTTGTAAAAATGTCATGTGATTTTTCTTTTCAGTCTATCCCCTATAGGACTTTAACCCCAGTTTACACTAGGAATCCATTAATCTATGAGGATATTAGAATTTCTTTCAAAAGTAGTACAAAAAAGAAAGAATAAGCTGTTTCTGTCATTCAGAACTAGGATTATGCAGAAGAAAAACAGAGTCATAGACTATTTTTTTTTTTAAAGATTTTTATTTATTTGTCAGAGAGAGAGAGAGTACACACAAGCAGGCAGAGAGGCAGGCAGAGAGAGAGGAGGAAGCAGGCTCCCCGCCGAGCAAGGAGCCCGATGCAGGACTCGATCCCAGGACCCTGGGATCATGACCTGAGCCGAAGGCAGCGGCTTAACCCACTGAGCCACCCAGGCGTCCCGAGTCATAGACTATTATTATCCTGAAGGAAGATTTCCCAGATTCTGTCATCGTTGCCTTTTATTTTATTTATTTTTTTAAAATTTATTTATTTATTTATTTATTTATTTGACAGACAGAGATCACAAGTAGGCAGAGAGGCAGGCAGAGAGAGGAGGAAGCAGGCTCGCTGCTGAGCAGAGAGCCCGATGCAGGGCTCGATCCCAGGACCCTAGGATCACGACCTGAGCCAAAGGCAGAGGCTTTAACCCACTGAGACACCCAGGCGCCCCATCGTTGCCTTTTATTTATAAAAGTTTAATCCCCAAGGCTCCCAACTTCTAGCTCTTTCCTGTGAGGTAGGTTCTGACTAGGAGAACCTGGTATGCGTTTCTCTCCTGGAGGGATTTTTGCCTCTCGAGGAAATCGGGGTAGTATCTGCACACATTTTGGTTGTCATAACTAAGAGGGTTGTGCTACCAGCATGTAGTGCATAGAGACCAGGGATGCTGTTCAACATCCTGCAATATTCTGGCAGCTCCTGCCACACAGACTTATCTGGCCCAAAAGAGTAACAATGTTGAGACAGGCTGAGATCCTGCTCTATGATGCTCAAAGTGTGGTCCTCAGACCAGCATTATTGCCATCACCTAGGAACTTGGTAAAAATGCAAATCCTCAGGCCCCCCACCTAAGAACTCCTGAACTAGAAATTCTGGGAAAGGAGACCAGCAATCTGTGTTTTAACAAGCCCTCCAGGTGATGCCCACACTAAGCCTTGTGCTCTATGGAAAGTCAGAGGCTATGATACAGGACCGCTGATACTTTCCAGTTCTGGGTTATGGTGAGAGGAGAAACAAGAGATAGAGGAAAGAAGCCTTGTTGCCGGCTTGCTCTTTCCTCCTTGGCAGGTTTGAACTGAGAGATGTGGTGGTGGGATGGAAAGTGAAGGAAGCATCAAGCAGGGAGATCATGCTCTCTAGCGTCCTTGGGCTATGGAAGTCCTGGTCCACATGGGTGCTGCTGGTCCCCTGGCTTTTGCAGATGCAAAGAGTGGACTCAGGATCTTGATTCTAGGAGGAATGCAGCCTCTTATACAACTGGCCTGAAATCTGGCTATGATTCCTTATGGTCTTGGCTTGGAAGTCTCGACAGCCCTTGATGCAATGACAACTCACCTTCATGGTGACCCACTCTCCCAAGCTTCCCGGAAGCCTGTCAGCTAACCCCAGGGCCAGTTTATACCATGCCAAAATTTGCAGCAGCTTTAGAAAGTAAAGCTCCACAGATCTCCCCTTTGCCTGTCCAGACAGTTGATGCATCTCCAACACTTAAATGGCTCCCATGCTCTCACTATGGCTCAAAAGGTTTGCAGCACCCAGAGGACTGGGAGAACAACATGGACTCAAGAAGAGTAGCATATCAGGTACCAAAGGTGGTAGTCATGTGGTGGGTAAAGAATAATAAGGTGACAAGGAGGCACCAGACCAGGCAGTTGGTGTCATGAGTCTCAAAGAAGCAGGGCTTTCCCCTGACTATAGAAAAGCCAGTGGTATGGTATGGAATAAGAACTGGAGGGTAAAAGGAAAATACCTTTTTTTAAAAAAATACATAGAAAACACAGAGTGTATATGAACTGCATTAATGTTTACATTTTATTCGATTTTTTCAAAAGATCACTTTTGCTTCAAATTTACATTTGTGGGGTCAAGTATTCTGAGCATCTCATTTTTTCAGCATTTTATTTGGTGGTCAAACAGCCTTTATTGTAGCAGTATGATAAAGGGTATGCACTAAGTAGGTCTATTGTGTAATGAGCATCAGAAAAAGGTTAGCTAACCTATGCCAAAAGAGGAACGACTGGCAAATTAGGAAGTGGATGGTAGGCCCAAACCAAACCATTGGTTAAGTGGAGAAGCCAGGGTAGTTTCAGCAATGGAGTTATCAGGATGGGTAGGTTACTCACAGCCCCACTGTTGAAGTGATTCATCTCAATCAATTTCATACATTATGTCACAACACTCAAGATTCAATATCCTGGAAAAGAAAGTCTGATTTGTCTACTGTGCATCACATGCCCACCCCTGGCAGGGAAGGACAGTTGCAGGTTGGAAGAAAGGGCAGTGTGATTATCAGTCCCACAAAGTCTCTAATGAAGGGAACAAGGGTGATTCTCCAAAAAGACCTCTGGATCCTACTACCAACATAAGGATCAGGAAAGCTGGGCATACAGAAACCAATGGGCAGGCACAGAGACTGCAACCTTCTCACCTGTGGTGACTGGGCCATGCAGTCCCTCCCTTTGGCAACCTGAGAAATGGTACCAGGAAAAGTGCCTAGGAATGACCATACATGGCAACACAAGAGAGAGCAGTAGGAAGCATATTTCAGAAAAGGCAAGAAGTGGAAAATGTTGGGACCTTGGTTTACAATGAGGGAGGGATCCATACAGCACACTGGAAACATCTGGAAGGAAGGGAGGCCCAGGGAGTTGGGTTAAGACTGTTAGAGGAGTGAGCTAGTCAGGTCACTTGGAAATGGGAGGTGATGAGTAGAGCTATACCAGGTAAAAGAGAAAACCTGCTATTAAGCAAAGGCAGTGAGGAAGTGTTCAGGTTCCTGGGAGATAGTACATTCTGACTTCTTTATCTCTAGCTCAGTTAGAAAGACCCAGAAGGATTGACTGAGATGCTGCAAATTTACCCTCTTGAATATCATACCTAGTCGAGATATGTTTGTGAAGTGGATCTCCAGGCCAGGTTTAAACTCCTCAAACACAATGATCTGTGAAGAGAAAGGAGGTGGGGTGGCCATGAGATTCAAGTTCTGACTCGTTGCAAGGCAAAGGCCAAATGAAGTGGACTGGGATGAGGGAGGTGTAGGGGGGACCTTACCTCATTTGATCCAGGACGAAGCCAGGGTCCTGGAAGGTAAAAGGTCTCCTGGGGACCTATATTCCAGTAGCGTCCCAGATTCTTTCCATTGATGAATATTACACCTTTTGTCCAGCCCTGAAAAAGATTGGAATGAAGGATTCAAGACCTGAGTTCTAGATGTAATGACACAAGGGTGAAGACACACACACCCCATAAACACATCTGATCACAGTCATAGATACACATAGATGGAGTGGATTACCACACATGGCCTTAGATGGAAGGTTACCTGGAGAGGTCTATGTTATTGCCCCTGGCCTGGGGTTGGCTCAACACCTAGGCCTCAAGAAGGAGGGTACTGTTTTCTAACTCATCTGTCCCAAGTCAGGGAAGGGTCCTTCCATTGACCATCAGGCATTTACCAAAACATGCTGAGCCCCAAACAAAGTCTGAATTGTAGAATTTTGGGGTGGCTGTACATATGCATTAAAATCTCAACATCCCCACCACAGATTGGATGTGTGTTCTAAGGGGTTGAGGATCTCAATGTCTTGGATTATGTCTGGGGACAAGTGAACCACACTCACTAAATCTTCATGTAGTAGACTCTACAGCTGTCTGCACTAGAACACACTACTTATGTCTCTGTTGCATTTGTTAAGCATCTACTCCTCATCCTTGTTAACACCAGGGAAGGGACAGCCTCCAGAATGCTGTGGAGTGGCTGATGTCCCAGGAAACCTACATTTCTTTTCACAGGATAGGGCCCATGTACCAAGGAGCTTTTTCTCAAAGATCCTTTTCAGATGAGGGCATAGGGGAATAGGCAGGGGAGAAATATCACTAACCTCCATTTTTATGAAGGTGTCTCTGGGGTCATTACCTATTCTCAGGATACCGAGGAAGAAGGCAGGGCCCCGATGTTTGAATACAGCTGGTTTCCAGATGTTAGGAAGGTCCCTAAGAGGAAATCAAACACCAATGGAAAGGTCATGCCCTTCTTTGTGTGTCAGCTGTGATTTTTGAGGTAAGTCCCCTTTGTGCCCAAGCCTGGCATTCCTCTTACAGCATAGGCACATGCCTCTAAGGGGATATGATGCAGAAAAAACAAACAAACAAAAAGATCAGCAGACCAGGAGTTGCATGAAGGAGGGGATGTTCATCACTCTGCCCTAGACAACTATGAAACTTGGGGTCATTTCCTTCAAGACTGTGGGTCTCATCTCTCCTATCTGAAAACAAAGGAGGTTAATCTGCATGGTCTCTGAGCTTCTTTCCATCTCTAAATCAGAACCATCTTTGATCAATCACCTTGAGTTGATGATGGTCTGGCACCCACCTTTGTATAAATTTAGTTTTCATATCCAGGCTATGGATTTTAAAATTTCTTAAAGGAGATTTGTTCAGGTAGATATCCCCAATTAAACCTACAAAAGAGGGAATAAAAGGAACATGAAGAAGGCAAGCAGGGATGTGAACACAGAGATGTAAACAGGTTGTGGCCAGGTCTCCCCGCAAAGGAAGATGTTTTCCTGCCTTTATCAAATGGAAGGTTTCTGCAAAATCTTACATAAGTTCTTCCTTCTGTTATACATGTACACTTCTTAGAGCATGCCTCTATGTCCAACATACAGCAGAGATACTGCTGTCCACTAAATCATACACCTGGCCATGACTGTCCAGCTTACAATAAGAGCAATGGAATTTGATGCCTCAAGGTCTCAAACTTCACCACCCTTGGAAGGAAGGAGGCCTACCTTTTCTCTCCTTATTGATGTCCTGACCATAGGCGAGGCGGCCTTGATTCTCCACCAGGATCCTCAGTGTTGGGTTATCGTTGTAGACCTGTCCAAGATAGATGAGCCATAGTGGGTACCACTCAGAGAACTTTTCTATAGACCTCTTAAGTCTTCTCTGAAACTCAGATGAGATTGTAAGCAGGGTGACTGACAGACAGCAGGCCTCAAAAGCCTGCAGACCTCCAGCTCTGGGTCAAGTAAACCCTTAGGCTCTTGCCCTTCCTACTTACTCCACCCTCACCCTCACCCCCATACTAGGCCTTTCAGAAAACAGTCACTCGAACATTTCACTAGAGATTTTTGAGGCAGGTGACAAACCTAGAGCTTCTGAGCAGCAAATATCCAACATGTTGAAGTTCTGCTCACCCAAAGCATAGACACTTATACTTTAGAAGCACATACAGCTCTCCTGCACCCCTGCTGGGCTCTTATGCTGGGAACATTTCAAAGAACCGTGGAGGAGAAAATAAGCTATCACAAGGTCAGGCCACGCTTACAATTAAGCCAGGGCACTGATGTATTAGTTCAACACTAGATTATATACCATTTTCCTGGGAATAGTCAGCTGATCAGTGGAACGATCGAAGATGCCTAAAAAGTTCTCATCCAAAAACACCTGCCAAAGAAAGAGGAGAGCACCATTAGGTCCTCATAAGGAAAAGGATAAAATGGTCCTTAGGAAAGCAAAGAAAAGGCAAGTTCTAGGAGAAGGATTAACTCTGTCTCAAAGAATATTACAAGCAGACTATGAGTTGACAAAAATACAACATATTCAAAGCAGTACAGTTGTGAGATGTGTGAGGCAAAGTCTGGAGAAGGATGTTCTAATACCAAATCTGGGCCTTGCTGTACTATAGGACAAGGAGGGAAAGAATAAAATTTTTAAAAGACCTGCAGGGAATGAGGGGAAAAGGAAGGTAGAGAATGAGTCTTGTGATTGAATGGATCTTGTGAAAGAAGTAATGATCACAGGGAAGATGGGACTCCAGGCGCAGGAGGCATCTGCCTGCCTTGCCCGCCTGGGTTCACTCTCATAATGGATCCAGTCTCCCAGGTTTCCCCCGACCCTTATCTGAAGAGGCTGCTGCCACCACTGTTTCTCATTTTAAGAATGACCTGGACATAAATCCTTTTCTTTTCTGTTATCTATTATACTGCTTCAGGCTCAGATAAGTCACCCAGAAGAATCTGCCCTAGCCATGCAGGACCACAGAAAGATAAAATTTGCCCCTTAGATTATTTGAGTCAGGTCATAATTTTCAAATGAAGTTTGACTAGGAAACTATAAAAATTAAAATCCACATATATTAAAAACACAAATATTAATACTATATGAAATTCAGAATTTATATTTTAAGCTATTTAGAGTCTAATCACAAGGTTTATATACACTATAACCATTTGTTAAACACCTACTGAATGGCTGGAGCAAGGCGTCACCAAGCTTAACACACAACTCTAGCCATTGAGGAACTCAGAGAGTGACACAAATAAATTTTTAGGATACTCCACAATAGCTAACATGGAACTGTAGGAAGAATGCCACGGAAGCACAGGGAAGAAAGTGACAAGTCCTGATCCACAGCCAAGTCCAGGCTATTTGGCGAAAATGATGACAGGGGACTGGGAAAAATCAATGGAAGACTGTAGACAGGGGAAGAGGCATGTTGAGAATTTTACCTTGGGAAGGAAACTGGTGCCACTGTGAGGGAGGAATTTGACAAGGAGGAGGGGAAAGGTGAGCTATCTGAAAAAGGAAGATTGGTTATGAGACTCTAATAGTAGTAGAGGCAAGATACAGGGAAACTTCTAAAGCCATGGTGGCATGGAGTTAGAGAGAAGACCCCATGAGTCATATTGTAGCAAGCATGTCCCAGCTGAGAATAAGGTATGGAGAGAGGATGAGGGGAACAGCATTTTCAGGTGGGGAGGCTGCAAGTCCATGATTGATGTGAGGAGTACAGGATGAGGGTTATTTAGGAGGGTGATGAATTTGGTTTTGAACATGATGAGTGTGAGGAGCCAGCAGAACACATCTAAGCGAAGAAAAATGTTCAGCAAACAAGGAATCTGGGTCTGCAGCTCAGGATAAGGAGGGGAGGGTTGGAGTCACCATCGGGAGTGCCTGAAACTCTGGGAGAAGACACAGGCAGCACAGAGAGGGCTCTTTGCAGGAGAATTTCACCAAGACCTGAGGCAACTCTGCTAGCTCTTAACTTGGGAGTGAGATGACGAAGTCTTTACCCTCGGCTCTGCTGTTTTCTAGTCAAATATCCTCTGAAAGACATTTAACTTCTCTGAGGTATTCTCATTTGTCACAAATATCTTAGACGGGTGTTTTGAGAATTAAATGAGAGCAGCACATTGTAATGTGCTGTGTAAATGTAGGGATTGCTGTGCAGTTAAGTACAGGGACTTCTGAAGCTCCTCTGGAGTCTCCTTTAAAGAACTCTCCATCAATTCTCATAAGGATTCAATGAATATGCCCCCTCCCTGGGAACTAACACAAACCTCAGACCTACGACAACAGTAGCTCGCATAACAAACATTTCACTGAAGAGACAAAGGTTAAGAAACAGTGATGAATTTTTGAAGGTGAAAAAGATTTGACTATCATTTAGATATTCACCTCAGCAACACAACTGGGTTTTACTAGCAGAGAAGCGCCACTGGGACCCATCCACTCCCTTACCTGACCTCGGTCGTGAACATGATTCTTTGTGGTAAGGAGGCCACTGGTGGTGATCACAGTCTCATAAAGTATGTATCCATAAGACTGACCATTCCCCTGGTTCACAGATAGCTCCTCCATGCAGATCGGCTTGACAGAGCTGATGGGCTGTGACAGAAACAGGAACAAAAACCAGGCTGAACGTTCAGGCTTGGAGAGATAAATTTCAGAAACCAACACCCAAAGCCCACTTCTCCAATGGAACTGCCCCCAAAAGTCTTGAGGACAAATGTATAAAAAAGGAATGTATAATGATAATCATGCTTAAGTGTCACATATTAATGTCCTTTTTAAAAACTAAAAGTTTTCCAAACCAACTTTATATTTCTCTACATGTGCTAGCCAGTAATGTATTCTTATTTTTCAGATGGAAAAGCTGAAATCAAGGAAAGGGAATGATCTGTTATCTTGCTCATCAATTTATGATAAAGCCTGGACTAGACTCCTGATTTCACGAATTCCATGCCAGGTGTGCCAGACTCTGTCTATCATTGGTCGTCTCTTCTTTTTCCTTCATATAGTAAAAGAAATCATCCTAACCCACAGTCTAACTGTGACTATTCATGAATCTGCCTATCTAACAGTGACCTAAAGCACTCAATGTCTGTTAATCCCCATGTCTGTTGGACTTCTCCTTCTGAAGGTCCCTAAATGATTCCAATGTAGTATCTGCCAAACTATATTTACCACATTTCCCCACCCTACTCTTTTTCCTTTCCAGAGCAACACTAACCATCCGGTCAAAAAGGTAAAAAGTATGTACGATGTCTCTTCCTCTTCCTCAATATCTCCAATCAACCAGTCATCACCTCCTTTAGAGTCTGACTCTAAATCTCTGTTTCACTAATCCTTCTTCACCTTCATTATCTAAGCTCAACTTAAGTAGCTTTTTATTCATTTTCAGTGTTCTAGCATGGTCCCACTCTACTGCATCCCCCATTCAACTACCAAAGATATCCTTCTGATGCAAAATTGGTATCTGATTCCCATGTCTTAAAATAGCTTCCATAACTTTCAGGAAAATGTTCAAATTTCTTAGCATAAAAACATGACCTGGGGGGCGACTGGGTGGCTCAGTGGGTTAAAGCTTCTGCCTTTGGCTCAGGTCATGATCTCAGGGTCCTGGGATCGAGCCCCGCATCAGACTCTCTGCTCCGCAGGGAGCCTGCTTCCTCCTCTCTCTGCCTGCCTCTCTGCCTACTTGTGATCTCTGTCTGTCAAATAAATAAATAAAATATTAAAAAAAAAAAAAACACACACAAAACCATGACCTGGGGTGCCTGGATGGCTCAGTCAGTTAAGTATCTGCCTTTGGTTCAGGTCATGGTCCCAAGGTCCTGGGATGGAGCCCTCCATTGGGCTCCCAGCTCAGCAGGAAGCCTGCTTCTCCCTCTGCCCCTTCCCCCACTCATGCTTGCCCTCCTCCCTTCTCTTTCTCTCTTTCTCTCTCTCAAATAAATAAGTAAAATCTCTAAACACACACACAGAGAGAGACACACACACACACACACAAACACACACACACACACACACACACACACACACACGGCTTTTTAGACTGCCTTGGAGAAATACATGATCCTAGTCTGTGGAGCCACATGGCCTGAAACATTCTGGAGGACAAAAAAGATATCAAAAGCTACCAGACTCATGTCAAGAGGACAAGAGGGCACAGGGGCCAACTTAAAGGAGATGGGACAATTTGAATATCAAAAGGAATGACTGCAACAGGATCAAAACATGTTAAATGTGTGTGGTTTTGTTTTGTTTTTTTTTAAGTATAAGTTTTCAGAAGGATCTTGGGGAGATGGTGTCAGAAAGATTCTGATCGGGGTGCCTGGGTGGCTCAGTGGGTTAAAGCCTCTGCCTTCAGCTCAGGTCATGATCCCAGGGTCCCGGGATCGAGCCCCATATCGGGCTCTCAGCTCCGCGGGGAGCCTGCTTTCTCCTCTCTCTCTGCCTGCTTGTGATCTCTGTCAAATAAATAAATAAAATCTTAAAAAAAAAAAAAAAAAAGAAAGATTCTGACCTCACCTCCTTCCACAGACATATCAAGGCTATAGCTGCACATTGTGTACCTCACTCTTAAAATGATATGAAGACCGGCAAAACTGACGTTCCACAGCTAGAGACATAAAAAGAAGGCCACACTGAGAGAGGTGGAAGGGGCAAGAGGCAATGGAATCAAATCCCTGGCATAGCACCTCACAAGCAAGAAGAGGATTCCAGGCATGGAGGTCATCCCTGAGGAGTGGAGGAGATCAAGCCCTGTATCAGACACCCTTGGTCCTAGAGACCTATACCAAGAAGAAATCTGGCTTTGAAAATCAGCAGGACCTAATTTCAGGAAAATCAAAGGTCCACAGGAAACCAGGTGTCTACCCATGTAGAGCCAGAATATTGGTATCAATTGGTCCAAGACCCAGCACAGAGGCAGCAGTTTGAAAAGCACCTGGGTTATATATAAAGATTTATTGTCTGATTTTAGAACATATGCCTGGGGGGTAAGGATCTGTAGAAGTTTCTCCTAGAATGCAAGTGCAGGTAGAAGCCATTTTTCTTGCCCTCCTATAGCCTAGATAGTCCTACTCTTGTGGAGCCATTTCTAACATTATCCATCGACCTTGCTAGCATGGCTTGACCCACCCTGGCATTCTCCTACAGACCAGATCTAGCAGGCACCCTTCCCACTACAGCCAGAGTCCAGAGACCAGAGTTCCCTCAGAGTGACAGTTGCTCCTCCACACCTGCTGGGCAGCCCTGGCCTATACCAGTGCCCCTCCAAAACAACTCCTTGCCTGGGGAGGAGAGAACCAGTCTTGCAACTAATCTATGACAAAAGAGTCAAAAATATACAATGGGGAGGAGTCTCTTCAATAAATAGTGCTGAGCTGGGGCACCCGGGTGGCTCAGTTGGTTAAGCAGCTGCCTTCAGCTCGGGTCATGATCCCAGTGTCCTGGGATCGAGTCCCACATCGGGCTCCTTGCTCGGCGGGGAGCCTGCTTCTCCCTCTGCCTCTGCCTGCCATTCTGTCTGCCTGTGCTCGCTCTCTCTCCCTCTCTCTCTGACAAATAAATAAAATCTTTAAAATAAATAAATAAATAAATAGTGCTGAGGAAACCAGACAGCTACATGGAAAAGAATGAAACTCGACCACTCTTACATCATACATGAAAATAAACTCAAATTGTATTGATTAAATACCTAAATGTAAAACATGAAACTATAACACTCCTAAAAGAAAACATAGGCTGTAAACTCTTGGACATCAGTCTTAGCAATATTTCTCTGGATCTGTCTTCCCAGGCAAGGGAAGCAAAAGGAAAAATAAACAATGGGAACTATATCAAACTAAAAAGCTTCTATATAGAAAAGGAAACCCTTAACAAAATGAGAAAACAAGCTACTGATTGGGAGAAGATATTTGCAAATGATAAATCTGATGAGGGGTTAATATCCAAAAATATAAAGAACTTGTACAATCATTATCAAAACCAAATAATTCAATCTAAAAATGGGTAGAAGATCTAAATGGACATTTTTCACAAAGCAGAAATACAGATGGCCAATACACACATGAAAAGATGTTAAATGTCTTTAATCACCAGGGAAGTGTAAATGAAAACCGCCCTGAGGTGTCACCTCACAGCAGTCAGAATGGCTAATACCTAAGAAATATTAAGTGTTGGTGAGCATGTGGTGAAAAAGGAACCCTCATGAACTGTTAGTAAGAATGTGATTTGGTGCAGCCAGTGTGGAAAACAGTATGGAGGTTCCTCAAAAAATTAAAAATAGAAATACCATATGACCCAGTAATTCCACCACTGGATATTTACCTGAAGGAAATAAAAATACTACTTTGAAAAGATATATGTGCCCCTAAGTTTACTGTAACATTATTTATAATAGTTAACATATAAGTTAACTATAAGTTATAAGTTAACACTACATAAGTGTTCACTGGTAGATGAATGACTAAAGAAGATGGGATATATCATATGGTTTCACTTATTTGTGGAGCATAAGAAATAACATGGAGGACATGGGGAGATGGAGAGGAGAAGGGAGTTGAGGGAAATTGGAGGGGGAGACAAACCATGAGAGACTACGGACTCTGAAAAACAATCTGAGGGTTTTGAAGGGGCAGGGGGTGGGAGGTTGGGTGAGCCTGGTGGTGGGTATTATGGAGGACACATTATTGCATGGAGCACTGGGTGTGGTGCATAAACAATGAATTCTGGTACACTGAAAAGAAATTTAAAAAATAAATTCTGGTACACTGAAAAAGAAATTTTAAAAAATTAAAAATAAAAAAATAAAACAAAAAAGAAGATGGGATATATATATATATATATATCTATATATATATATATATCTAAAATGTGGGGTATGTGTGTATATTGGAATATTACTCAGCCATAAAAAGAATAAAGTCTTGTCATTCACAACTATGTGGAAGGAACTAGAGAGTATTATACTAAGGGAAATAAGTCAGACAGAGAAACAAATATCATGTGATTTCTTTCATTCATATATGGAATCTAAAAACAAAGTAAACAAACAAACAGAGACAGACTCATAAATACAGAGAACAAATTGGCAATTGTCAGATGGCACAGGGCCAGAGGTGGTGAGGAAAATAGATGAAAGTCATAAAGAGGTGCAAAATTCCAAGTATAAAATAAATAAGTCATGGGGATAAGAAGTACAGCCTGGAGACTATAGTCAGAAATACTGTAATAACTTTGTATGGTGACAGACACAGCTTACTGTGCTGAGCATTTTGTAATGTATATAATTTTCAAATCAGTATCTTGTACACCTGAAACTTATATAATATTGTATGTCAAGTGTAATTGAAAACAAAATTTTTTAAATCATGAGTTTATAATCAAATAAAGACAACAGCAGCAAAAGAACTCACTGGCCACCTTTGGAGGATATCCAGGAATAAATTCATTATCTGATAAAAGAAAATACTTGAAAATTTGTCCTAACTTTTCTTTATAAACTGTACATTAAGGTGACAAGACAATAGTAAAGGAAAGCACTTCTACATAGAAGAATTCAAGTGTAAAATAAATGAAGAAGGAATTACAGAATAAGAATGATATTATTTTGAAAGCCTTAATGAAATATTGGATATAGGCAATTGATATAGGTATTGGATATAGGTAATAATTGCTAAAACCATTAGGTAAAAGGCTGATGGGAAAATGGATAATGGATAGACTGAGTTAGAGGCTCCTGAACCCACTGATCAATTATGAAAACAGAAATGACCAGCCACCATGTATCTGAGATATAATACATAAAAAATATAACAGCACCACCTATAAAATATATTTGCAAACAATAAAATCTTAAATCTCATCAAGCATCTAGATCTGTTTACTGAAAATGTGGGGAGTATAAAGACAAGTATAAAGACACGTTCCCAAATAGATGGGGACCTAATTAGCAAAACTCAGAATGTAGGAGATTCTGTAGTACAAATAATCCTGCTTCTTTAACAAATAAATTTAATAAAAGAGAAATCTTTAGATTAAAAGAGATTTAAGAGACAGATCAACAAAATGCAATGTGTGATTAATCTCATTTGGATCCTGATATTAAGAAATCAGTGCTAAACTACTGGGTATATATCCTAAAGATACAAACATGGTGCTCCGAAGAGGCACGTGCACCCGAATGTTTATGGCAGCAATGTCCACAATAGCCAAACTATGGAAAGAACCTAGATGTCCATCAACAGATGAATGGATAAAGAAGATGTGGTATATATATGCAATGGAATACTACGCAGCCATCAAAAGAAATGAAATCTTGCCATTTGCGACGACGTGGATGGAACTAGAGAGTATTATGCTTAGCGAAATAAGTCAATCAGAGAAAGACAACTATCATATGATCTCCCTGATATGAGGAATTGGTGATGCAATGTGGGGGGTTTAGGGGGTAGGAAAAGAAAATATGAAAGAAGATGGGATTGGGAGGGAGACAAACCATAAAAAACTCAATCTCAAAAAACAGACTGAGGGTTGCTGGGGGGAGGGGAGACGGGAGAGGGTGGTGGGGTTATGGACATTGGGGAGGGTGTGCGCTATGATGAGTGCTGTGAAATGTGTAAACCTGGTGATTCACAGACCTGTACCCCTGGGGATAAAAATACATTATATGTTTATTAAAAAATTTAAAAATTTAAATCAATCAATGCTAAAAAAAAAAGTCATGAGATAGTTGAGAAAATCTGAACACTGGATATTTTATGATTTTTAGCAGTGGTGAAACACATACACAGCCAGTCTGTGCCAGTTCATTAGTGCCAGCTGTGCACCTCTCTACCCAACCCTGTATTTTCTCTGTATTCAGTATTGTCATGCCAGAGGCTTGGAATTAGCCATTGTGGGAGTACTTATGCCACAGGAATTGGCAACCACTACTAATCAGAGTTTTTTCTTCTAGAGAGCCTGTTACTAAATATTTCCCAGGAAATCACTGACTTAAAGGATTATTATTATTACTATCATCATCATCTTCATCATCATCATCATCAAGGACAATAATGATTTTGTAGTTGTGTTTTTAGGAGTTCTTATCTTTTCAGATACATATTAAACCATTTATAGCTAAAATTATATGATGTCTGGGATCTGCTCTGAAATAATCTTAGAAAGAGTAGAGGAAGAGAAGGTATGGGCATAAATGAAAGAGTATTAGCCATATATTAATAAATTGAGGCTGCATGTTGAGCACATAGGGGTTCACTATTTTTCTCTGTACCATTTGTTCATGTCTTCCAAATTCCATAAGAAAACACTTAAAACAAAACCACAAAGGTCCTCTGACACGTGGTGCCTGATCTCTCACTTGGCACTAGCCCACAAACACTTTTCATTGCAGTCTTATTTGCAGTTCCCTAAACATGCACTTCCTTCCATGTCCTTACAAATGGTTTCCACTATGCCTCATATTCCTTTCCCTCCCTAATTCTACCCCACAGTTTATCTCATTAAGCTCTTATTCATCCATTGGATCTCAAAATCATCTCACCTGGGATATAATATTAGATCCTATGACAGTCCTGCATGCTGAGCATATCTCTAAATAAGGACACAGCAGCTAGCACTTCCATGTGTCAGGTTCAAATAGTATGGGTTTAATCCACACTACAATCCTATGAGGTTAGTGCAATTATTAGCCTCATTTTCTAGATATGGAAACTTTATAATGAGGCTAAATGACCACCCCAAGGTAAATATTGGAGTAAAGATTCAAACCCACTCTTGACTCCAGAACTTACACTCTTTAGCACAACACTATGTTCCCTTGACAATGCTGTGCTGCCTTCTTTCTTCTACCATGGGACCTACAACCCCCTAATCTCTATTCACCTCTCCTCCCCATTAGACTGGAAGTTCCCCCAAAACAACACCTTGATAATACTATTCCCCAAATATTAATGTTTACTGAGTATTGTGTGAATAACTATGCAGGTTTTCCTCTACACTAGTGGTTTTCAAACTATGTTCCTTTAAATCTTACAAGTAAGTCAGAAGTGGCACATGGGCCATTCTAATATGTGCCACCGTAGAGAAAGGATGACTGACCCTTACAATGCAAGTACAGAGCCTCAGAACCAGCCCCCCTGATTAACTAGTGCATGCTTTATGTACTGAACACTTGAAGTAAGTTTGAAGGAAGAGTCCTTCTACTAAATCAAAAGTTTCAAAATCATTGCCCTAGATCTAGTCAGCGTGCCTTCATTCTAACCATCTTCAGAAGGCAAGGGATATCTTCTTGGCTATGTTATTGAAAGGAAATTTTCCCAGTATCCCAGAATGTTTACACTGTTTCTTTACATTTAAATCTTCTGAATATTCCTGAATTCTTATTCTAGGTTTATTACTCTGAATTGTAAAACCTCTGGAATGGGAGAAGATATTTGCAAATGTCTTATCAGATAAAGGGCTAGTACCCAAAATCTAAAAAGAACTTACCAAACTCAACACCCCAAAAAATCCAAATAATCTAGTCAAGAAATGGACAGACAACACGAACAGACATTTCTCCAAAGAAGACATACAAATGGCTAAAAGACACATGGAAACATGCTCAATATCTCTTGGCACCAGGGAAATACAAATCAAAACTACAATAAGCTACTACCTCACAGCAGTCAGAATGACTAAAATTAATGTCAGGAAACAGATATTGGTGAGAATGTGGAGAAAGGGGAACACTCTTCCACTGTTGGTGGGAATGCAAACTGGTGCAGCCAGTTTGGGGCACATGCACCCTAATATTTATAGCAACAATAACCACAACAACCAAACTCTGGAAAAAGCCCAGATGTCCATTGACAGATGAGTGGATAAAGAAGAGATGGTATGTGTGTGTGTGTGTATACACACACACACAAACATACATATATGTATATATAGATATATATTTTTCAATGGAATATTACTCAGCCATCAAAAAGAATGAAATCTTGCCATATGCAACAACATGGTTGGAACTAGAGGGTATTGTGCTAAGTGAAATAAGTCAGAGAAAGACAAATACCATACGATTTCTCTCATATGGAATTTAAGAAACAAAACAAACGAACATAGGGGAAGAGAAGGAAAAATAAGATGAAAAGTGAGAAAGAGGCACATCATAAGAGATGTTGAACTCTAGGAAACAAACTGAGGGTTGCTGAAGGGAAGAAGGGTAGGGGAAGGGATAACTGGGTGAGCATTAAGGAGGGCATTTGATGTGGTGAGTACTGGATGTTATATGCAACTGATGAATCACTAAATTCTGCCTCTGAAACTAACAACAACAATAACAACAAAAACCCCAAAACAAAAACAAAACAAAACAACACCTAAAAGTAATCACAACAAAGAATTGCTTTTCGCTCCCCAGTAATTTACGTCCTATTTTTTGAGCTAAGCCTTTCCCTTCTCTCTTCCGTCCAAAGCCTATCCCATGCTTTTACTCCCAGGAGATGCTTACCTCCTCCAAGTAGGGCATGACATCCCACAGTGACATGTAGTATTCTGTTATCACTGACTTATATACAGCCATAGGTATTGAATCTAGGTTGGGAGGCTTGTGAATCCCTGCAATGAAAAACAGGAGACTGGGCCATTCTGAGATCCTACCCCAACCCCCTTCAAGGGCACCACCCCAAACCACCAAGAATGAAGGGCCCAGTCCATCACAGGACATGCCTTCCCAATTCCAGGAAGAATCATAAGGTAGGAAGTAAGTGAGTGGGATTCTTTTCATATCTATAGGCTCTGAGGCAGGAGGCCCTGCTGTCCAGGAAAAGAAGGTGGCACCTCAATGCCACTGCTGTACCAGTAGTTCTCAACCCTGGTACCTCATTAGAATCTCCTAAAGTCCAATGAGAAAATACATATGCTCAGATTCTGCCCCTTCCTCCCCATTTCAACCAAGAAATGCTTTCTAATAGCTCTGGGATAGACCTGGCATCTCTGGTTTTTACAAGTTCCACAGAGGATTCTGATGCACAGCCCATGATGCACATGGCCTTAGGTGCTGAGAAACTAGAGGGTGGGCCCTGTATTTGGGCATATTTGAATCCCCGGTGCCTAATTATAAAATAAACTGGAACAAACTGGGTATCTCCCAAAAGTACACCTTTATCCATTCCCTCAATCCCCTCTTCACAGGACAGAGACCAATTGAGACGTTGAGTTACTGTTACTGTTCTTATCTGAGTTACTGTTCAGATTGAGATTGTTGCTAAGTACCCAAAGAAGAGCTAAAGAACTCTTGATATGCAAGGTACTCAGTTGTACGTTCTCCGTTCTCTGTCAGCAGTGCCCCATAGTCTGAAAAATATAAAGAAATTTGTCACTTTCCCCCAAGAAATCTTCAGCTTCAGCAAAGGAAGACATGAGAGTTTAGTAGTGAGCAAAAGGATCCTTAATACAGAAGTTTAGGAAGGAAAAATTTTTGGCATTAAATAAGAAAATACCACATCCCAGTTAATCCAAACCAGGAGCCATCTGCCGTACTTTGCAGGGCTTTCAACTGATATCTAGTAAATCCTGGCTGAGAGCCCAAGGCTACTCCAATCCAGTGGTTTCTACTTTCTATTCAATTTCTAATTAAGTTTGTTTGTTTCTTTCTTTCTTTCTTTCTTTTACCCTTGACTTGTCACCTGGTCTCCCAGTGGAGTTATAGACTAGGGAAGACCCAATAACAAAAGCCCTGGTGTTATCAAGAGATCCAGAGTACCTGGTTTCACAATGAACTTCTAAGAATAAGGGCCTGCAAAGTGGATAGATAAGATTAAGCTACCAAGGCCTCTGCCTGCAAAGTCCCAGACAGGCTAGATTCTAGTGGTGGATAAATTCTAGTACCATCAAGAGGAATAAACATCAAACCTTCAATCCCCAGCGTTTGTTAAAGGCAAAACAGATGAACAGGCCCAGAGATTGTTCCCAGAGACCCACCCTAGGAAGCTCCAGGCTCAAATGGCAGGGTGGCCTAGGTTGGAGACAGCTATGGGGGTCAAGTACTTGCCATAGCTTGTGACCATAGGGAGGTACTGGTCCAAAGATGCAGATCCACCCATAAAGCCAAAGTTGGTGCCACCATGGAACATATAGAAGTTGAGGGAGAAACTAGCATTGAACATTTCATGCACATCTCTCATTAACACTGCACATAGATAGGAAGAAAAGGAGAAATGGGGGAGAAAACAAAGTTTGGGAGAATTAATAGACCTTTGTGGGATGTTCAAACTGTACACATTAAATATTTGTTTATGTGTCTTAGTCTTAGGTAAATAGATGTCTAGCTCAGTGTTTCTGGAGCACTTAGTAACTTTTCAGTAAATTCTAGGTAACTTCTTTAGTAACCTAAAATTGTGGCACCAGAAACATTTACTTCAAACCAGATTTGATCTTCATCAACTCTCCTGGAAGGCTGTGGCAGATAGTCTTGGCCCAGAGAACACACTACTTCCTCCCAGTACGCTTTCATTGAATTGCCCTGTTAGAACGACTCACTCTAATGCTTTAATAACCTCAACAAAATATAAGCAGAGTGGAAACACTGCTAAAATTTTAGTTTCAACTCACTCTGGGGTTCCCATTCAGCCTAGCCCCCTAAATCTAATACTCAAAGTACTCTAACCAGCAGGAAAAAAAAGAAACAGGCCAGTGCCATCTCTGTTATCTATTCTCCTGAGAAAGGATCTAAAAGTACTCACAATGTGAATCCACAGAATGGGGGGCAGTACCCCACCCATCCAAAGAACTTGCTGTATACACCGTCATCAATATAGGGCTACGACCCTGAGAAAAATGAAATGTCAATTTAGTAAAGTTCAGTACAGTTTAGAAGCCCTGAATTGCTTAGGAGAGCATTGTGAGGTCCAGTTCTCACAAACCCCCTTTACAATTCAGAGCATCCCCTCACCGCTCACAAACCCTGAGTTCTACTCTTCATTCTCAGGTCATTTCCCTGGTCTTATTATTCCTTTTGGAGTTTGAATGGACTTATCCCTCAGGCTTTGGTAAAAGCAACTGCCATCGCCATATTTTCCTTTCTGGAACAGTAGAATCTCTTCATTCCCTTCAGTGACCAGATTAGAGGTATAGTATAGAAGCATCTGGCTCAGGGGAAGCCTAAAAATATTCAATAAATGAATGCTAAAAATATTGAATCCCATTAAATAAGAATCCCTGAGTCTCAGAATCGTGTTTTGTTTGTATTCAAGTATAAATAACACACAGCATTCTAATAGTTTCAGGTGTACAATATAATAATCAACAATTCTGTACATTTCTCACTTCTTATCCTGTATACTTAGTTCCCTTCATCTATTTCACCTATCACCCCCAGTCACCACCCCCGGCAACTGTGGATTGAAAAAACCAGTATTTAAATTTGTTGTCTCTTTTTTTATTTGTTTGTTCATTTATTTTATTTCTTAAATTCCATATGAGTCATATCATATATCTTTCTCTTATTTCACTTAGCATTATACCCTCTAGATCTACCCATGTTGTTGCAAATGGCAAGTTTAATATATATATGAATATATATATGAACATATATATATGAGTATAGACACACCATGGAATATCACATGTACTTATAAAATAATCACATTTTTATATATACACTATTAAAATACATATACATTATTTATATACATGTGAAACAATCACATTTTCTTTATCTATTCATTGATTATCATACACTTAGACTGTTTCCATACCTTGGCTATTATGAATAATACTGCTCTGAACATAGGAGTACAGATATCTCTTCAGGATAATTATTTCATTTCCTTTAGCATATATACCCAGAAATAAGACTTCTAGATCATATGGCAGTTTTATTTTTAATTTCTTTATTAACCTCTATACTATTTTCCACAGTGATTGTACCAGTTTATATCTCTACCAACAGTATATGAGAGTTTTCTTTTCTCCACATCCTTGCCAGCATTTGTTATATCCTGACATCCTAACGGGAGTGAGGGGATGTCTTATTGTGGTTTGATTTGCCTTTTCCAGATGATTAGGGATACTGAGCAGCTTTCATGTACCTATTGGACATCTACAGGTCTTCCTTAGAAAAAGGCATAATGCAGGCCCTTTGCTCAGTTTTGGTTAGGTTACTTGGGGTTTCTTATTTTGCTATTGAATTGTACAAGATATTATATATTTTGGATATTAACCTGTTATCAGATATGTGATTTACAAATATTTTCCCCCATTTCCATAAGTTTCCTTTTCATTTTATTGATGGTTTCCTTTGCTGTGCAGAAACATTTTACTCTGATATAGTCCCAGTTGTTTATTTCTGCTTTTGGTGTCAAATGCAAAACACTACTACCAAGATCAATATCAAGAAGCTTATGCCTATCTTTTCTTCTGGGAGTTTTGTGGTTTCAGATCTTATGTTCAAATCTCTAATCCATTTTGGGTTGATTTTTGTGTATGACTTAAGATAGAAGTTAGTTTCATTCTTTTGCATGTGGATATCCAGTTTTCCCAACACCTCATGTCCCCAGAGGAAATCTCACTTGATCATGATGTGTGATCCTTTTAATGTATTGTTGAATTTGGTTGCTGATATTTTATTGAAGATTCATGCATCTATGCTTATCACAGATCTTGGCCTGTAATTTTCTTTTCTTATAGTGTCCTTGTCTGGCTTTGGTATCAGAGTAATGCTGGTCTCATAAAATGAGTTTGGAAGCATTTTCTCCTTTCTATTTGTAGAAGAGTTTGAGAAGGATTGGTGCTAGTTTTGCTTTAAATGTTTGGTAGAAATAAGCAGTGAAACTATCTGTCTTGGATTTTCCTTTGTTGGGGAGGTTTTGATTACTGATTTAGTCTTCTTACTAATACTTGGTTGGTCTGTTCAGATTTTCTCTTTCTTCATTATTCAGTATTAGTAAGCTGTATGTTTCCAGGAATTTATCTATTTCTTCTAGGTGGTCTAATTTTTTGGCATATAATTGTTCATACTAGTAGAAGCTATGATCCTTTATATTTCTGTGGTACCAGTTGTAATTCCACTCTTTCACTTAAAATTTTATATAATGAATCTGATCTCTTTTTTCTTAGTATAGTTCAGTTTGTCAAGTTCATCTTTTTTTAAAAAAATGTGGTTTCATTGATCTTTTCTATTGTCTTTCTCATCTCTATTTCATTTATTTCTCCTCTGATCTTTGTTATTTCTTTCTTTCTACTAACTTTGAGCTTAATTTGTTCTTTTTCTAGTTCCTTGAGGTAAACTGTTGTGTTTTTGATTTGAGGTCTTTTCTTTCTTAATGTATGTGTTTATCACTATAAACTTCTTTCTTAGAACTGCTTTTGCTGCTTCTCATAAGTTTGAGATGTTGTGTTTCCATTTTTATTGCTTCAAGATTTTAAAAAATTTCTTTTTCCATTTATTTGACCAGTTGGTTGTCCAGGAGCATGTTTTTTAATCTCCACATGTGAATATTTGTGAATTTGTGAATATTGTGAATTATTCAGTTTTTTCCTTGTAATTATTTCTAGTTTCATACCATTATGGTCAGAAAGTATAATTTCAATCTTCTTAAATTTATTAAAACATGTTGTGTGACCTAACATATGGTCTATTCTGGAGAATGTTCCATGTGTGCTTGAGAAAAATGTGCATTCTCCTGCTGTTGGTCGGAATTTCTGTATATATTCTGCAGGTCCCTCTGGTCCAACATATAATTTAAGTCTCATGCTTTTTTATTTAGTATCTATCTAGATGACCAGTCCATTGTTGGAACTGAGGAATGTAAGACACCTACTGGGATTGTATTGCTGTCTATTTCTCTGTTCAGATCTGTTAATATTTGCCTTATATATATGGGGCTCCTATGTTGGGAACATAATATTTACAATTGTTATATTCTTTTGATGAATTGACCCCTTTGTCATCATATAAAGACATTCTTTGACTGTTGATACAGAGCTTGTCTTAGTCCATTTTGTCTGCTATAAGTATAGCTACTCCCTGATTTGTTTTATTTGTTTTGGCTTCTATTTGCTTGAAATATCTTTTTCCACCCCTTCAATTTCAGTCTGTGTGTATTCTCAAAGCTGAGGTGAGTCTGTTGTAGCCAACAGATGGTTGGGTCTTTTTTTTTTTTTAATCTATTCATTTACTTTGTGTCTTTTGATCAGAGAATTTAGTCCCATTTTAAATTTAAAGTAATTATTGATAGGTATTATGTTAATGCTTTTCTGTTTTGTTTTTTTTTTAATAATTCTTTTGTTCCTCTCTTGATCTCTTCCTCTGTAGTTTGATGATTTTTCTGTACTGGTAGGCTTTGATTCCTTTTTCTTTATCTTTTGTATATCTACTACAGAGTTTTATTTTGTGGTTACCAGGAGGATTACATAAAACATCTCATATTCATAGCAGTCTATACTACTAATAACAGGTTAACTTCAAACATATACTTTACATATTTAACCTTCTCCTTACCTTTTATATTTTTAATGTCACAATTTACTTCTTTTTACCTAATGTATCATTTAAAAATTATTGTAGTTATAATAATTTTTAATACTTTTGTCTTTTAACCTTCATACTGGAGTTAAATTTATTTACCCATGACATTATTCTCTAAATTTAACTATACATTTACCTTTACCAGTGAGTTTTATACTTTCATGTGTCTTCCTGTTACAAATTAGCTTTTTTTGTTACTAATTAACTCACCATTTCTTTCAGCTTAAAGAACTCCTTTTAACATTTTTTGTGAGGCTAGTCTGTTGTGATGAACTCCTTTAGCTTTATCTGTCTGGTAAATCCACTGCTCCTTCAATTCTGAAGGACACCTCACTGGGTAGGGTATTCTGGGTTGGTGTTTTTTTTTTTTCTTTTTTCTTTTGGCACTTTGAATATATCACCCCATTTTTTCTGGCCTACAAGATTTGTGTTGAAAAATCTATGGCAGCCATAAGGAGGGGGCAAAATTAAGATGGTGGAGTATTAGGGGGACCTTGAATTTGCCTTTCCCTTCAAATACAGCTAGATCAACATTCAACTATTTTGAACAACTAGGAAGATGATCCGAGGATTAAGAAAATCTGCACAGATGGAGGGAGAGAACATAGCAGATGCAATGTTTGGAATCATGAATTGGGAGCGAGGAAAGCCTCATGGTCATTGAGGGGAGGGAACCCTTTTCGTGGAGCAAAATCAGGAAGAGAGAGAAAGTGGGAAAGAACCCAGTGGGTAGGGAGTGCACAATAAATCTTGGTAAGGAGATCCTCTGGGTAGCACAGTGAGAGATTACTCCCCTTCCTGAAGGGCATTTGGAAGAGCATATTTTGCTTCTCCAAGGATAAAAGGCCAGCCAGGAGACATTAAGTGGTGCTGAACAGCGGAGTCAGAGGTGCATGCAGAGGACAGAAAGCCTCTTAACTTTTTGCTAGGAGTCACAATAGGTTTAAATCTGTCCACACATCAAGTGGCTGCTTTTCTTCAACAGAACTAAGCAGAAAGTAAAGATAGGAGCAGACTGCAGATAACCTGGCCACCACTTTTTGCTGTCTGCCACAATAGATGCAAGCCTCTGTGATGGCCTCTCTGGGACAGAAGGGAGTAGGGGACTGAGTCAAGTGCAGATGGCCAATAACCTGGCTCCAGCTTTTTGGTGAGCATTACATAAATTCTAGCCTCTGAGTGCATACTATGTAATGGCTTTTCAGGGGTAGGACAGTGCTGGGCACACCATGAGCCTCTCTTCTGAGGGACAGGAGTAGGCCCACACCTTACCAGGTCCTTTAAAACCTGGAGTTTTGAATCCAAGCCACTGACCAGCGTGAAAATCCAGGAGTTCTGTGGCTCCAGACATGCTGATGGCTCAGGTACAGACAGGTTAAAGACAAGGAACTGATGAAATCCCAGCACACAGAAGATTCTTTGCTCTTCTAACAGGGCCTCCTGAATAGGGGTAGCTGTGAGTTCTGCTTCCCAGAGACAAGATGGGGGATGACACCATATTCTTATTCCTCCACACCCCTCTCTCCCATCCACTAGCACAGACTTCAGAAAGAAACACAGCACCTCCAGTGGAAGCTGGAGTACCCTACACTAAACCCTGACACCCTGCATCTGGCAGGATCATCTTTACGAGGGCAAAAATTCACCCTAAAAGAAAACAGAAGGTAATAATCACTACCAGGGATTTAATCAATATGGAGATAAGTAAAATGTTTGAACTACAACTTAAAAAGAGCAATTTTAAAGATACTAGCTGGGCTTAAAAAAAGCATAGAAGACACTAGAGAATCCCTTACTATAGAAATAAAAGAACTAAAATCTCATCAGGCTGAAATTTAAAAATGCTATTACTGAGATGCAGTAACAGATGGAGGTTTTAGTAATGTGGATAAATAAGGCAGAAGAGACTCAGTGCTATAGAAAACAAAATGATGGAAAATCAAAAAGCTGAAAAGAAAAGAAAAAGACAACTACTGGATCATGAAGGGAGACTTAGAGAACTCAGTGATTCCATAAAGCAAAATAATATCCTGATAATGGGGTTCCAGAAGATGAAGAGCAGGGGAGAGGGACATTTGAACAAATTATAACTGAGAACTTTCCTAATCTGGTAAAGAAAACAGGCATTTGAGTCCAGGAGGCACAGAGAACCCCCTCCCCTTAAAATCAACAAAAATAGGTCAACACCTTGACATATTATAGTGAAACTTGCAAATTTCAAAGATAACATGAAAATCCTGAAAGCAGCTCAGGACAAGAGGTCCTTAAGCTGCAAAGGTAGAAACATAAGGCTGGCAGCAGACCTGTCTACTGAGACCTGGCAGCCCAGATAGGACTGGCATGATACATTCAACACGCTAAAGGGGAAAAATAGGCAGCCAAGAATACTCTATCCATCAAAACTGTCATTCAGAATAGAAGGAGAGATAGAGTTTCCAGGACAAACAAAAACTAAAGCAATTTGTGAACACTAAACCAGCCCTATAAGAAATATTAAAGGGAATACTTTGAGCGAAGAGAGAGCCCCAAAGAACAAAGACCAGAAAGGAACAGAGACAATCTACAGGAACAGTGACTTTATAGATAATACAATGACACTAAATTCATATCTTTCAATAATTACTCTAAATATAAATGGACTAAATGCTCCAATCAAAAGACACAGGGTATCAGAATGAATTAAAAACAAAACAAACAAAAAAAAAAAAACAGGACCCATCAATATGCTGTTTACAAAAGACTCATTTTAGACCCAAAGACACTTCCAGGTGGAAAGTAAGGGAGCAAAGAAAAATTTAACATGCCAAAGGACATCAAAAGAAAACTGGAGTAGCCATCCTTATATCAGACACACTAGATTTTGAAGTAAAGACTGTAGTAAGAGATGAAGAAGGACACTATATAATAATAAAAGGATCTGTCCAACCAGGTCTAACAATTGTAAATATTTATGCCCCCAGCTTGGGAGCACCCAAATATATAAGCCAATTAATAACAAAATTAAAGAAACACATTGATAATAATACAATAATAGTAGGGGACTTTAATGCCCCACTCATAGCAATGGAAAGATCATCTAAGCAGAAGATCAACAAGGAAACAAGGGCTTTGAATTACACACTAGATCAGATGGACTTCACAGATATGCTCAGAGCATTTCATCCTAAAACACCTAAAACATCCTAAAACATTCATCAAGAAGAATATACATTCTTCTTGAGTGCACATGGAACATTCTTCAGAATACACCACATATTGGGTCACAAATCAGGTCTCAACTGGTAGAAAAAGATTGGGATTATTCCATGCATATTTTTAAAACACAATGCTTTAAAACTTGAAGTCACCTACAAGAAAAAATTTGGAAGGACCACAAATACACAGAGGTTAAAGAGCATCCTAAGAAAGAATGAATGGGTCAACTAGGAAATTAAAGAATAACTAAAAATAACTAAAAAAATAAATAAATAAATGGGATCAAATGAAATGAAAGCATGACAGTTCAGAACCTTTGGGAAGCAGCAAAGGCAGTTGTAGGAGAGAGGTATACTGCAATAAAAGCCTTTCTCAAGAAATAAGAAAAGTCTCAAATATGTAACCTAACCTTATACCTAAAGGAGCTGGAAAAGAACAACAAATAAAGCCAAAATCCAGCAGGAGAAGAGAAATCATAAAGATTAGAGCAGACATCAAAATATAGAAATTAAAAAAAAAAAACGCAGTAAGACAGAACAATGAAACTAAGAACTTTTTCTTTTAGAGAATTAATAAGGTTAATAAGAATTAATAAGATTAATAAGATCAATGAATTAATAATAATAAAATTAATAAGATCAACAAATGCCTAGCCACATTTATCAAAAAGAAAAGAGAAAGGACCCAAATAAATAAAATCATGAATGAAAGAGGAGAGATAGCAACCAATACCACAGAAATACTAACAATTATAAGAGACTTATGAGCAATTATATGCTAACAAATTAGGCAATCTGGAAGAAATGGATAAATTCCCAGAAACATGTAAGCTACCAAAATTGAAATAGGAAGGTATAGAAAATCTGAAAAGACCCACAAACAAATTGAATAAGTAATCAGTAATATTGAATAATTAATTGAAATTGATTGAATAAATAAATTGAATCAGTAATCAAAAATCTCCCAAGAAACAGGAGTCCCAGACCAGATGGCCTCCCAGCAGAATTCTACCAAACATTTAAAGAAGAATTAGTACCTATTCTTCTAAATCTATTCCAAAAAATAGAAATGGAAGGAAAACTTCTAAACTCATTCTATGAAGCCAGAACTACCTTGATCCCAAAACCAAAGACACCCACTGAAAAGGAGAATTACCGACCTATTCCTGATGAACATTGATTAAAAAGAAAATTCTCAGCAAGCTACTAGCCAATATGATCCAACAGTAATAAATAATAATAATAATAATTTATTTATTTATTTTTTATAATCTAATAATAAAAGGATTATTGACCATGACCAAGTGGGATTTATTCCAGGGCAGCAAGGGTGGTTGAAGATCTGCAAATCAATCCATGTGATACAATACATTAATAAAAGATAGTGTGAGAATCATGATCCTCTCAACAGATGCAGAAAAAGCATTTGACAAAATACAGCATCCTTTGTTGATTAAAAACTCCACATGTAGGGATAGAAGGAACATACCTCAATATCATATCAATATCAATATCATAAAAGCCAAACAAGCAAAACAAAAAATCTCCAGTAAGTATCATTCTCAATAGGAAAAAACTGAAAACATTTCCCCTAAGGTCAGGAACACAACAGAGATGTCCACTATCACCAGTGTTGTTCAACACAGTACTGGAAGTCCTAACCTCAGCAGTCACACAACACAAAGGAATAAACTGCATCCAAGTCAGCAAAGAGCAAGTCAAACTCTCACTCTTCACAGACAACATGATACTCTGTAGAAAACTCAAAAGGCTCTACCAAAAAATTGCTGGAACTGATACAGGAATTCAGAAAAGTGGAAGGATATCAATGCACAGAAGTCAGTTTTATTTCTATACACTAACAATGAGGCAGAAGAAAGAGAAATTAAGGAATTGATACCATTTACAAGAGCACTAAAACCCATAAAATACCTAGGAAGAAACTTAACCAAAGAGGTACGGATCTATGCTCTGAAAACTATAGAACACTTATGAGAGAAGTTGAAGAAGACACATAGAAACAAAAAAACATTCTATGCTCATGGATTGGAAGAACAAATATTGTTAAAATGTCTATGCCACCCAAAGTAATTATATATGCAATACAATCCATATCAAAATACCATCAGCTTTTTTCATAGAGCTGAAACAAACAATCCTAAAATTTCTGCAGAACCAGAAAAGACCCCAAATAGCCAAAGAAATGTTAAAAAAGAAAACCAAAGCTGGCATCATCAAAATTCTGGACTTGAAGCTGTAATCATCAAGACAGTATAGCACGGGCACAAAAACAGACACACACCTCCGTGGAGCAGAATAGAGAGCCCAGATATGGACCCTCAACTAATCTTTGACAAAGCAGGAAAGAACATCAAATGGAAAAAAGTCTCTTCAATAGATGGTGTTGGGAAAACTGGACAGCAACATTCAGGAGAATGAAACTGGACCATTTTCTTACACCATACATAAAGATAAAATGAAAATGGATGAAAAGCCTCAATGTGAGTTAGGAATCCATCAAAACCCTAGAGAAGAACATAAGCAGCAATCTCTTTGACCTTGGCCACAGCAACTCCTTGCTAGACATGTCCCCAAAGTCAAGGGAAACAAAAACAAAAATGAATTCTTGGGACTCCATCAAGATAAAAAGCTTTTGCACAGCAAAGGAAACAGTTGCCAAAACCAAAAGACAACCTACAGAGTGGGAGAAGATATTTGCAACTATCTTATCAGAAAAAATGCTAGTATACAAAATCTATAAAGAACTTATCAAACTCAACACCCAAAAAAACCAAAAAAATCTGGTCAAGAAATAGAAGACATGAACAGACATTTCTTCAAAGAAGACATACAAATGGCCAACAGAAACATGAAAAAATGCTCCATACTTGTCATTAAGAAAATGTAAATCAAAACCACAATGAGATACCACCTCACACTGGTCAGAATGTCTAAAATTAACATGTCAGGAACAATAGATATTGGTGAGGATGTGGAGAAAAGGGAGCCCTCTTACACTGTTGATGGAAATATAAACTGGTACAGCCACTCTGGAAAACAGTATGGAGGGTCCTCAAAAAGTTAAAAATAGAGCTACTCTATGACCCAGCAATTGCCCTACAAGGTATTTATCCAAAAGATACAAACATAGTGATTCGAAGGGGCACATGCACCCCAATGTTTATAGCAGCAATGTTCACAATAGCCAAAATATGGAAAGAGCCCAGATGTCCATCAACAGACAACATAGAACAGATAAAATTGTGCTATATTTCTATAATGGAATATTACTCAACATCAAAAAGAATGAAATCTTGCCATTTGCAGCGACATGGATGGAACTAGAGGGTATTATGCTAAGCAAAGTAAGTCAGTCAGAGAAAGACAAATACTATATGATTTCACTCATATAAAAAACAAAACAAATGAACATAGGGGAAGAGAAGGATAAATAAAATAAGAGAGGGAGGCAAACCATAAAAGACTCTAAGCATAGGGAACAAACCTAGGGTTGCTATAGGGGAGGTGGATGGGGGGATCGGGTAACTAGGTGATGGGCATTAAGGAGAGCACCTGAAGTAACGAGAACTAGGTGTTATATGCAACTGATGAATCCCTGAATTCTACCCCTGACACTAATAATACAATATATGTCAATTAAATTGAATTTAAATAAAAACTTAAAAAAAAATCTGTGGTAGCCTTATGCAGATTCCCTTATATGTAACAGGTTGCTTCTTTCTTGTTGTTTTTAAGATTTTCTCCTTGTCTTTACCTTCTGACAAATTTATATTGATATGTCCCAATATAAATCTCCTTGGATTCATTTTATTTGGCACTTTATAGGCTTCCTGGATCTGGATGTCTGTTTCATTCCCTAACCTAGGCAAGTTTTCAGTCATTATTTTTTTGTTCCCTTTTCTCTTCTCCTTTCAGGATCTCTATAATGTGTATATTCTCTGATTTGTCCCATAAGGTGCCCCATAAATCCCTTAAGCTCTCAGAACACTTTTTTTTATTCTTTTTTTTTTTCCTCTTATGATTGGATGAATTCTACCGCCCTGTCTTTGAGTTTGCAGATCTGTTTTTTCCACTTCATCAACTCTACTGTTGAGCCCCTCTATTAGATTTTTAATTCAACTACTGTAGTCTTCAGCCCTATGATTTCTGCTTGGTACTTTTTTATATTTTCTATCTCTTTGTTGAAATTATCATTTTGCATATGCGTTGTGCTCCTGACCTCAGTAAGTATCTCTATGATATTATTTTGAACTCTCTATAAAGCAAAGCACTTATTTACATTTTATTAAGATCTGTTTCTGGAGTTTCTTTTTCTTTTGTTTGGGACATATTCCTCTGGTTTTTAGTTTGTTTTTCATTTTCTTTGACTCTCTGTTAACTCCTGCATATTATATACAAAGAGTGATCTCTCCCCATCTTGACAGAATGATCTCATGTAGATGAGCCTTGTTGATCAGCCCAGCCCAGGTTCCTAGTTGTCTCTCAAACTTTTGTGATTGTCTGAGCCATCTTCTTTGTTTTTAGTGGCTCATAGTAGTTGAGCAAGTGCCAAGAGCTGACACTGTCCCAAAGGAGAGGATCACAATCAGCAACCAGATGCAGACTGATTAGAGCCCGGAAGCTCGCACCAGCGAGGAGTATATTGTTAAGCTCCTTCCAGGGAGAAACTGGGAAATGGGCATTTTAGCTTGCTTTCTCTGTGCTGGGCCTAGGTGTGTATAGCCAGTTGGGAAGGAGAAACTTCTGTGCTTGTTAAGGACTCTTTGTTTGCTATGGTACTGTAGTACTCGTGAGTACAGGTGCCATTGACTATTACAACCAGGTGATCCAGCAGCCTCAGGTCTCTGCTGCAAGCTAGGTGCCAGATATGTGCACAAGCTCCATCCAGAGAGATCTTGGGACTTGGTTTTATTATTGGAGTGAACTGGAAGAAGGTGTGAAATGTGTCTGCTGGCTCCCCAGGACTGGAGAGATTGTAGTCAGCCTCTAGCTGCCTGCTAAATTAGAAGCCTGGCTGGCCCTCAGACAGTAACCTTTAAAGTTTCAGATATACCTCTTTGGGGACAGATTGGGACATAGATGATTTTGCCTTTCCCTCTGTGCTGAGAGGGCGGGGGAACAGTCATGATTAGTGCTCATGTGGCCATTACAATTGCTTCCTTTTTTATATAGAGTCTTATGGGTCTCATGGGCACAGCTTTCAGAGCCAGGTGTTTGGAAGCCCATATCTCCAGTGGGAGTCTTAAAAGTTGGGACACTAGATGTGGGGTCCGAATCCTCCACTCCTCAGGGAGAAGCTAGGGGCTGAGGATTCCCTCTCAATTGTGACACTATATCAGGGGATGAGGTTTATGGTAAGAACATGTCTCAGCCTTTCCCACCTATTTTGGTGTGAATATTTTTTCATTCTCACAATATGTAAAGTCACTCAGCTAGTTTCTATACCTAATTCAGAGGGAACTGCTTGTGGGTGGCTGTATATTTGGGGTATGTGTGGGAGGAAGGGAGCTCAGGAGTCTCCTGTCACCATCTTGGTCAACTTCTCTTGGTCAACTTCAAACTGAACTCCCAGTACCTTTCATTTATTTTTAGAGAAATCCTAAATTACATTTCCTGGAAGCATTCCACTTTGTTAAAATATCTCCTAAAACAAAATGGCCTGAACAAAAACACAAAAACAAATTCTTCAATTGTGCTCCAACCAGTATGAAGAAATATGGTAATGTCACTCATAGTAATAAAACCCAAGTTTTCAAAACTTGGTAGTAGATGTCACAGATTTGATTTAAGTGAAAGATGCCATCAGATAGCACTCTAAATCTCTTTCATATAAACTGCCAGCAGAATGGATCTCTTCTTTTCTGCATTTTGGTATTTCAGCTCTGTTGCTGCTGTTTTGTTGTTAATTTTAATGCAGGGACTTTATAATGATCTGTGTTGATTTCAGCCTACTCTAATACAGCAGATCCTATCATTTGGTGGATGAGCACTCATTTCCAGCACTGTCTCATCTAGACCTTTGACAAGCACAGCTTCTGTATCTTCCCTCAGAAGAGGATCAGTCAGAACAGAACCAACAACAGAGCCCCCATACTCACTGAACAATCCTGGAAATAGCCTCCACAAGGACAAAGAAGATATCTTTTTCATCACCAGTATATATCCAGAGCCTAGCACAGGATCTGGCACAAGGTACCCACTCAAAATAATGTGCTCATTCTGATTTAAGTTTGAAACATCTAACTTCTCATTCATTTAAAGCTTTAGCTCCCCCTTAACTATGTATGTTCTACCTTATCCAGTTTGGAGAGGAATCTCTTTGATAGAGAATACAAAAACAAAATAGGGGTTCAAAAGCTCTGCTTTCTCCCCATATTTAGTTACATCTGTCCTAAGAATTGTGTTTCTTTCATGTTCAATTTCTCACATAAGAAATGCATTAGAAACAAATTATAATGAACTTTCTAAAGCTATGGGTACTTATTTTTGTTATTTAATTCCTGTGATTGCTCCTACATTGTATCAAATAATTTTCTCACCACAGAAGAAGTTTAAACAGTTAATGATATAAGAAAGTGAGAAGAGCATGGGATTTGGGAGCAGAAGGTTTAAATTGAAGCCTGGGTTATTCTATTACATGGTCTGATTATCAACCTGTGATCTCAAATCAGTAATTTAACCTAAGTCATGGTTTCCTCATCTGCAAAATGAGAGTATGATTAATAGCTTTTAACATGGTAATATAGGAAATAAACATGAAAAAAAAATGGGAAGATTACATATAGTAAAAGCTGTGTATATAAATATTATCACAAGTTTTTCTAGCTTTTGTTACTACCTCATATTCTGTATTTGCCTTTGTTTATTGTCTGCCTCTTACCACTAAAATATAAGCTCCAAAAGTTCTGCTTTTATAGATTTCATTCACTGCTTTATACACGGTGCCTTGAAAAGTACCTAACTGGTACATAGTAGATGCTAGAAACATTTGCTGACTTACTCAATAAATAAACAAATTACCTCATTTTCAGAACTTTGCTAATTATAGACACCATATCATTTTTAACTTTGGATTCCACTGGCTTTATTGCCCCCCCCCCATTCTTCCTCCATTGTCATAATGTTAGCATTTATCTGAGTGCTTACTTTGTCGTGGGAATTATAGCACCTCTTCATATTCCCTTGGAATGCACTGACCCTAATCCCTGCACATCTCTGAGCTTCCTGTAATACTTCCTGATGTTGGCCTAGTCGTTACAAAGCTGGACATCTCCCTTTATATCTCTTCTCTAAATCTTAGTGCTGTCTCAGACCATAGGGGAGAAGAATCAGGGATTTAACAGTTTTTAGAGTTCCAGACATTATTTTATATTGATGGTAATTAACATATTCTTCTTTTGCTCCTAATACCACATATCTCAGTCCCGTGCAAAATGAAACACATAACCATGGATCTCAGCTGGTGGTAGGAATCTCTACCACCCTCTGATCTCTGGTTACCCATTAATAGTTTTACTGCAATTAGCACTTCCTATCTTGTGTTTATTTACATTCCTTGTCTCTCTCACTGGGTCATAAGTACTTACAGGTGAATGGGGCCATGAGTAAGGGGTTAACAAAAACCTCTCTCTTTGCCCATGCAAACTAACTTCAGGTCTACCTGAAAACCAGATAAAGCCGAATGTTATGCATGTTATCAGGTAGGTTGCTATGATTAAAATGACCTCTGATTAGCAAATTGTATCTGGATTGGAGAACTATGAATGATATATACAAGTTCCTAGTGTAGACCTAGATGCCTGCATGCAGTGTATCTTGAAACCAAGAGTTCCCTTTAGCAGACTTGGAATCTATACCTATAGAGCTGTGAAAAATGATACTGGTTGGTTCCTCCACTGAGACTGAGGCTTCTCTGCAAGGATGGTTCCCATTCCCTAAAACCTGAACTGTCACTGGGGGTAGGGACTGCCCCTGGACTGCTGTGAGGATTCCTACTGATGCTGCTTTGCTAGTATGCTATGTTTCTCATTCCGTATTCTTCTAAAGGGCTATGGCCCAGAATCCGTAAGCATTTGAACTTGATTTAGTTATACCCCAAACCACCTACAGCAGGCATTTCAAGGGCATAACACATCCAGTTTTAACTGAACTAATCACTGCTGAGAATTTCCCCACCAAATGAAAAAGAGGTGCTAGTGTGAGCCAGAATCAAAACATCTCCCATCTCTGAAAAGTCCTTACCTGAATTGATAAGAGTGTATCATAAGTTTCTTTCTTTATATTTTTCATGTGGACAGTGGAAAGTACTGTGGAGGAAAAGGAGACACTGAGTGAGGTCCTCCTACAAGCACTGTTGAGCAGAGAGAGACTATACTCCCAGACAGAGGATAAAGATGTGGGCCTCCACAACTTCTGCACATACACCTCAGAGGGAGTTCTCATTAACACTTTATTGATTGCGGTTAATAATAAAGATATATTCCTGCATGTGGGCCCATACCTGCTCCATACAAAGTGTTTTCACGTACATCCCTTCATTTAGCTTTACGATGAATGACCCAGACAATAACATTAGTTAAAATAAATTACATTATGCTGATGAATAAACGAAAGTCAAATGAAAAAACTCAGCCCAGAGAGATGAATAGCCTAATACCAAAACTTGACTATAGATCTCCTGACTTCTAATTCAGAATGCTCTCCTGCCTCTGCTACAAGATGAAGGATGCCAAAAGATGGGAGAAAGGCCAACAGAAGAAGACATGACTGTTTGTGTGAAAGAACTGCAGATGGCGGTGTTCTCTGGTTCAATCTGTCCGCACATCGTCTTTTTCCATTTTCTTAAGTGTCAATCCATATTCCCTCCTTATAATTCTATTCCATGTTGCCCTAATACGTTTATTCCCCAAACTTATTCATCCCCCGAGCTTGGGGTCTTGGTCCATGACAGTACTATTTCTCTGACACTGCCTCCACTTCCTGTTGTTCAGTCATAGACATTTGGCAATGACAAAGATAGCCTTTACTTGGGTCCCAGCCAGGCCCCACTCTGGCCACTAAGGACTGAAAAGGATTGAGCAAGGGTTCTGCATTGTTGGTTCTGTAAGTAACGGATGGTGGGGTAGTAGGGTAAGAACTTGTTCCTTAACTCACCCCACCACTCTCCTAAAAACTATGGGGCCTTGGGCTTAGTTGGTTAAGCATCTGACTTCAGCCAGTTGTGATCTCAGGTCCCAGGGATCAGGCCCCATAGTCAGGCTCCATGCTCAGTGGGGAATCTGCTTCTCCTTCCCCCTTTTCTTTTGCCCTTCCCCCAACTTGTGGGCTTGCATGTTCTCATGCTCACTCTCTCTCTCTCTCAAATAAATAAAATCTTTAAAAAGAAAACTATGGGGAGAAATAAAGCATCCATGGGAAATGGGAGAAATAAAGCATCAGAAGGACTGCTGTTCTGTTTCAGACTTCACTAGTACAGGAAAAAAATTAAAGAGAAATTGTACCCTGTTTTAAGTGGCCTCTTGTCAGTTCATCTCCATTATCAGCTGTCATAAGCAGCACCTTGATTCCTCTTGTGATCAGAGCCTGTGGAGAAATTTAGTAAGGTAAATGAACTGTCCCTTATCCCATGGAATGGCTTCTCTCTAGAAAAAACTGATGGTGATAAAAGTACTGGAATGAAGCTGAGGAATGGAGAATAAGCCTAATTCCTTCATCCAACTTCTTGTAAGTTAGTAAATTAGAACCAAAAAAACATCATCCCTGCCTCAGCCACACTCAGAAAGGCCAAACTGACAATTAAAATATCGGACCTAAAGTAAGAGGCAGTGAGACTATTTTCTTTTTTTTTTCCTCATTAAACTTTTGTTTTAATGGGTCTTAAAATTCTGTGACAGATTTTTGGTCAAGTTGTTTCCATTAAAAAGTACTGATTTTAAAAACTAATATCTTAAAACTGCCACACACACACAAAAGAACAAATGGTCCACAAAACATTCTCCTTTCTTTCTGAAGGTTTTACGATGCATTGTTATCATTAACAAGTCTTTTACTATTAAACTTAAATGGCCAATTGACACAAACAGTTCTGAGACCGTTCTTCCACCACTGATTAAGACTGGGGTGGCAGGTGTTGGGGATAATATTCATTTAGGCTTCTGAGCTTTCTGGGCAGACTTGGTGACCTTGCCAGCTCCAGCTGCCTTCTTGTCCACTGCTTTGATGACACCCACAGCAACCGTCTGTCTCATGTCACGAACAGCAAAACGGCCCAGAGGAGGATAGTCAGAGAAGCTCTCAACACACGTAGGCTTGCCAGGAACCATATCAAAAATAGCAGCGTCACCAGATTTCAAGAACTTGGGACCATCTTCCAGCTTTTTTCCAGAAAGACGATCTATCTTCTCCTTCAGCTCAGCAAACTTGCAAGCAATGTGAGCTGTGTGACAATCCAGCACAGGTGCATATCCAGCACTAATTTGGCCTGGATGGTTCAGGATAATCACCTGAGCTGTGAAGCCAGCTGCTTCCATTGGTGGGTCATTTTTGCTGTCACCAGCCACATTGCCACGACAAATATCTTTGACAGATACGTTCTTGACATTGAAGCCCACATTGTCCCCAGGAAGAGCCTCACTCAAAGCTTCATGGTGCATTTCAACAGACCTGACTTCAGTGTAATATTGAATGGAGCAAAGGTGACCACCAGTCTCCACTTGACCCACAGGGACAGTACCAATACCACCAATTTTGTAGACGTCCTGGAGAGGCAGATGCAAGGGCTTGTCAGTTGGACGAGTTGGTGGCAGAATGTAATCCAGAGCTTCAAGCAGTGTGGTTCCACTGGCATTCCCATCTTTACGGGTGACTTTCCATCTCTTGAACCAAGGCATGTTAACACTTGGCTCCAGCATGTTGTCACCATTCCAACCAGGAACTGGCACAAATGCTACTGTGTCAGGGTTGTAGCCAATTTTCTTAATGTAGTTGCTGACTTCCTTAACGATTTCCTCGTATCTCTTCAGGCTGTAGGGTGGCTCAGTGGAATCCATTTTGTTAACACCAACAATTAGTTGTTTTACACCCAGTGTGTAAGCCAGAAGGGCATGCTCACGGGTCTGCCCGTTCTTGGAGATACCGGCTTCAAATTCACCAACACCAGCAGCAACAATCAGGACAGCACAGTCAGCCTGAGATGTCCCTATAATCATGTTTTTGATAAAGTCTCTGTGTCCTGGAGCATCAATGATGGTCACATAATACTTGCTGGTCTCGAATTTCCACAGGAAGGTATCAATAGCGATACCACGTTCACGTTCAGCTTTCAGTTTATCCAAGACCCAGGCATACTTGAAGGAGCCTTTTCCCATCTCAGCAGCCTCCTTCTCGAATTTTTCGATAATTCTTTTGTCGATCCCACCACATTTGTAGATCAGATGACCAGTAGTGGTAGACTTGCCCAAATCTACATGTCCGATGACAACAATGTTGATATGAGTCTTTTCCTTCCCCATTCTGGTTTAGGTTGAGCAGTGGTTTTCATGACACCTGTGTTCTGGCGGCAAACCCGTTGCAATAAAGCCAGTGAGACTATTTTCATTCACCTTAATACAGTGCTTTCCCCTAAGGACTTGAATCCCAGATTTTGTCTAGTGCATCAGAGAGCTTAAGACAAACTTCTTCTCCATAATCCTATGCAAATTAGCTACATGCCCGGGACCCAGCTCACAGGGTGGATTAGGAAACACACACACAACTGCTGGTTTTCCTTTGGTCAATGGCATGCACAGGTAAATTTTTGTTTAGTCAATCTATGGTTGCACTTGTCACTGCCTGAGACTTTAATGTCTCTAGTTCAACTAGAAATAAATCCAAGAGAGTCTAAATCAAGGAGAAAGAGAAGAGGCTAAGAAATTTATCTATTTGAAAAATCAAGTACTGAGACTATGGCCATGAATACTGAGAAAAGCCAAAGGTATGTCTTCCTGGGTCTGTAGATCACAATATTCTGAAGGTGACACTATTCCTGCAATTATCCTTGTTGGGAATGAGAAGGTGGTTTGCTTCTCCTGAACTCTTCTGAAAAACAGGGAAGGCTGAGAGGTGAACAGAATGAGTGAGAGGAGATAGCATGTCATATATTAATTACAGCCAAACTTCTACTACCATAGGTCCTTTAGATGCAATGTTTCCCACTTTTAGGCCCAGCAAGCAATATGGCAAATTGGTAGAGGACCATATAACTTTTTATCTAAACTAGAACACTTGGTAAAGAAAAGGGTGCTAACTGGGATTCATGGACCACTACTCATAGGGATAGCAATAGGTTCCACTTCTAGACACAGTGGGCTATTTTGTTTCAGACTAACCATCCTGCTAATAACAACTAGATGAGCTGGACAAAAATTTTTTAAATTTATTTGACAATACTAGACATATGCCAAGGAAGGACTTGAGGAGTCAAGTTTTCAGAGAGGCAGGCAGCCAAGAGAGGTGAAACTAGCATGTTTTAAACTTTTTCCTTCAGACATTGATTCCCCAAGCATCAGTTGAGAGGCTAAAAAGCTGATTAGATTCCCCAGCATTTTATGGGACGTTGGGAAAGAAATTGCAGTTTATAGACTTCCAAAATAGAAGAGGGGCCATAACAATTCTAGGCTTTTAGCTGGGACGCAAAGGGTTATCTATCCCCTAGGACAGAAGGTGAACAAGAATTAGACCTACTCTCAGAAGAATTAAAGCCCAGCTCCAAATCATTTGTTACCTTCTAGAAGCAAAAACAAATCCATCTGAAGAGCTTCAAATGATCTCAGTCATGTTTTCATAAATAAATTGGATTGAAAAATTATTAGGCATACCAAAAGATATTATTTACTGAAAACATGAGAAAAACAGACAATGGAACAGATACATAGGAAATTAGACATTAGGTTTCTTAAACACAGCTTTGAAATAATTATAATTAATATGTTCAAGGAATCTTTTAAAAATGGAAAATTTTGGCCAAAAAAAGGAAACCACAGAAAAGAATCAAATGAAAATCTAGAACTAAAAATCACTATATGTGAAATTAAGAACTAGGTTTAACATCAATTTAGACAGAGCTGCAGAGAAAATTCATAAATTACAAGATATCTTAGAAAAAAGTAATCCAGAAAAGAGCAAAACAAATATGATGAAAATATCTAGTTTTGTATAACAGAAGTCCTAGAGGAAAGGAGAGAAAAAAATTAAGCTGACAGTTGGTGGAGATTTTCCAAAACCAATTAAAGACTTCAAGCCACATAATGAAGGGTGCAAACAAATGTAAGCAGAATAAAAAAAAAATCACACCTAGCAAAATCTTAGTAAAGTTGAGGAAAACCAAAAAATAAATCTTAAAAGAAGCCAGAAGAAAAATACATTTTACCTTCAATGGAACCATAATTTTATCAATACCTAACTTCTTAATAAAAAAATTATACGCCAGGGAATCATCAAAGAAAATAATTGCCAATCTAGAATTCTACATACAGTACGAATATCCTTCAAAATGGACGATGAGCTAGGCACATTTTCAGGCAAACAAAAGGTGAGAGAATTTGTTAATAGCATACCTGCAACAAAGAAAATACAAATAGGTATTCTTTAGGCAGAGGAAATGATAAGAGAGATAAAGCTCAGAGATGCAAAGAGGAGATAAGAGCAACAAAAAAGTAAATTAGGCACATAAATCTAAATTATTCCATGTAATAATAAAAATAATATCTTGTGGACATAAATATATTTAGCATTAAAAGAAATAACAATAGTACCGAGGAAAGAAAGGAGGAAAATGCAATTAAACTTAATTTGTCTAGGAACCAGCAAACACACTAATTTATATTAGACATTAATATTTCTAGGATAAATAGTAGTCTAGGATAAATAGTAGTCTCTATGGCCAATACTAAAAGAAAAGTGAAAAGTGTTTAACAAGCTAATACAGGAAAAAATGGAATAAAAAAAAAAAAAGTCAATCCAAAAGGAGAAAAAAAAAAGAGAGAGAAGAGAAAAGACCATAGGATAGGTAGGGCAAATAGAAAGAAAGTTAACAGGATGGTAGATTTAAATGCAACTGTCAGTGCGGCGCCTGGGTGGCTCAGTGGGCTAAAGCCTCTGTCTTTGGCTCAGGTCATGATCCTGGGGTCCTGGGATTGAGCCCCGCATCCAGCTCTCTGCTCAGCAGGGAGCCTGTTTCCTCCTCCCTGCCTCTCTGCCTACGTGTGGTCTCTGTCTGTCAAATAAATAAATAAAATCTTTAAAATAAATAACTGCAACTGTCAGTAATTATATTAAATTTAAATTAGCCAAATAACTCATTTAAAAGATAAGAATTTTCATAATGAAGTAACAAAAACAAATTCTAATCATATACTGCTTATAAGGTATGTTCCTTAAGCATATGAATCCAGAATAATTGAAAGTAAGAGGATAGAAAAGTATGTATTATACAAACACCAACCAAAAGAGAGCTATGATGTTCACAGAAAAGAAAAATATTTTAACATTAGTCTGCCTTACTTGAGAGTTATATAGGTAGTTTCTTTTCTCCTCTTAGGACGTAAATGTATGAAAAAATTAAATTGGACCTTATTCATCTTTATGTTCCATGGTATCATGCAAGCTATAGCTACTCAGGATATGTTTGCTCCACAAACTAACAAAATGAGGAAAGAAATATGTAAACATGGAGGAAATTGAAAGGAGCACTTACCTTTTTAATATACGACATGTAACGATTATCCCGATGATATGAACCATATTCATTCTCAACCTGCACAGCAATGATGGGGCCTCCCTTTCCATACTGAGGGTCAAGGAGATGAGAGTTTGAGAGTAAAGTTACTGTGGGAAAGGCTAGATTTTCTCAATTTTGCTGTTGCACACACATACTTAGAGTGCCATAAAAATAACACATTCCTAAACTAAACTCCAAGTTACACTATAGTTCAGACAATTTCTCTCACTCCACAGTCAGCAGTCAACTGCTCCTAGAATCCTACCTTTTCTAGTACTTCCTATTAATGGACTCCCACCCTTTTCCCTCTTAATTCAATGCATTAAGCATGATGCTTCACACCTCCACTTCCATCCTTTCTATCTTAGCACCAGTTAAATGAGTCAAATGTCTCTCATCCTCCTTACTTCTCAAGAACTTCACTCTTTTTGGACTACCGTTCTGTCGTTTATATCATCATCTCCCTTTTTACTAAACCTTCCCCATTATCATTTAAATTGACTCAAAGTCCTCTGTTAAAAATAACTTGCCTGGACCACTTCCCCCTCCAGTGCCCACTATCTTGCCCTCTTCATCTTCATGGACAAACTCTGAAATATTCCTGAACTAACACTTGACTTCTTATTCTCTCATTTACTCATTTACTCATTCCCATTCTTTCCATTCCACCTACGTTATTAACATTACCTTCTCTTTGCTAAGTTCAAACAATAAATTTTAATTCAAATTTACTATCTCTCTGAGCAACATTTGGCATCCTTGGCTACCTTCTCCTTCTTGAAACCTCTCATCTGTGGTCTCCTATTGCTCTTTCCTAGTTTCTGGCCTGCCTCTGGCCTGGTCACCACACTTCAGTTTCTTCTGTGAGCTCCTCTTGCCCTACTCACCTCTTAAGGAATGTTGATGTTTCTCATGATTCTTTATTAATCCCAACTTTGTGCTGGGTCACATCCCTTCTGTTCTCGTAATTATGCCCTCTTGCAAATATCTTCACATTTCCCAACCCTACTCACTCCTGTCTGTTGATGGTAACATATTCAGTCATCCCCTATCTTTATAGTTCTCACCAGTCTAGCCAATATATTTCCTCTTCATATCTTGCACCTGTCACACCTTAGTTGAGGTTTATCATGCCCACCTCAGCATCTCCTCAACCTAATCTCAGAGATACATGGGGAAGCATGAGATACTCCTCCCAGCATACAAAAATAGAAATAGTGTTGATTTCTAAGGATTAAACTCCACACCAACGACACAAGTAAGAGTCTGGACAACACCCAGCACCATGTATAAGTGTCATGGAAGTGTTTGCACATCAAAACCTGTGTTTGTCATGGTTCAGGAGCAACTGGGTGGAAAGAGTTGAAATGGAAGAATCTTTAGCAAGCAAGGAATGACTGCATTATATCCTGATAGGGAAAAAAGAGGACAAAAGGCCCACAAGAGTGTTTCTCAAACCTTTAAATGTCATCCTCTGCTGACAAACATTGAAAAATGTAAATGTCATCCTCTGCTGACAAACACTGAAAAACTTTTTCAAAACCTGCTTCTCTCTTCCCCTTTCCCATCTATCCAATTACGAATCTAGCAGGTTAGAGAATAGATAAAGAAAGAGGGAAGATCCAGAAATTGACAGTACCTGTATTAGCAAGAGATCCAGAACCAGATCAATACAACTGGAAGTTCTGAAAGGCAGCTATTCATTGCAAGTGTTGACTTATAACACCATGATAAAATGCTTTTGAGACCTCCAAACTGCCTCAGACCCTGATTTTGTGTTAAGCAAGGTTCTGATTATTAGTTTTCCAGGAGTTGCAAGACTGAGAAGTCTGATTTGGGGTGGGCTAGTACAATGCTGTCCTGCAGAACTTTCTGATAATGAATATATTCTGTGTTTGCATTGCCCAATATGGTAGGTATCCACACATGCCTACTGAGCACTAAAAATGTGTCTAGCGTAAAGGAAGAAATTATTTTTAAATTTTATTTGATTTTAATTAAATCAAATTAAAGCATATATATAGCTCCTATACTGGATAGCATAGCTCTAATCTTTTTGAAGGATTATCTCCACATTCCCCAAATGGCACACAGATTCTCTTCAGTCACTTAGTAGTTTTAATAGCTTTCCTGAGTCTGATCAACTGAGATACTCACAGTGTTAAGAACCAACTCTCCATAGTAAATTCAGATTCACATTATGTGAAGCCCTCTCCTACCCACATACAAGTTTGCCATTTCCTCCATTTAATCTATGATAACATCTCCTTCAAATGATTACTGTGGCAGTGAAATATGCTAGGTAATTGTTGATTGCCTCACAGAAATCTTGATGCCTAATAGATGTTAAATTTTTGTTCCCTCCCTTTGTTCATTTTCTGTCTGGTTTATAGTCCTTTTTTTTGTTTTCCAGCCATTTTAGAAATATAGTACCACTAAACAATGATTACATTTGGCATCATGGCTTTATTGTGGTGGAGGGATGTTAAAAAACAAATAAATTGCAACTTTTACAAAATCGCTGACCTAAGGTCACCCATCTAATCTATTATGTGTGAAGTTGTTACCTTTAGAAGCCAAATTTAGACATTTTGAGGACTACCATTAATTTCCCATTTATGGTGACTGAGGGCAAAGATACAATGGAAAAGAGAAAACAAAAATATACAGAGTCCAGTTTCAAGTCCACTGCCAGAGAAAAGGCTTCCAGTTGGCAGCAGATAGGAAACAGGCAGAAAAGCAAGGTAATAAAAACCTGGTATTTCTTAAATAAGGAATTGGAACGAACTGCTATATACACTTCCTGCTTCTGTGTGATAGAAAATAGGCTAACTTTATCCAGGAAATCAGCTGTGGCAATTACTTCCCTTGGTCATAAGAATGGTGAATTTGGATTTACCTGGAGTTGTACTACCATGGGAATTATCTTATCAAAATAGTGATTCACTGCTTTAGTGAAGCCCCTGTAAGTTGTTCGCAGCTTCATTTTTGGATCCCGGAGTAACCAGCTAGGATTGAAAAGGTAAGAATTACTCTTGCGGTGGGAAACAGGAATAAGAAATGCTCAAGCATGAGGCTGGAAAACAAGGACAGCCACACTAGAACAGTATATTGCCAGATCTTAATCCATCTTTAAAAAAGCAATCTGCATTCTAGCTGCAAATAGCTCAGCACCTTAACCACATCAGAGTTGTGTACTGATGAAATGATCCAGAGCCCCGTCATCAAACTGCAGCCCACAGACCAAATCAGAGTCAATGTCTGTTTCTATAAATAAAGTTTTATTGGAACACAGACAGACCCATTTGTTTACATGTTGTCACAGCTGTGTTCATGCTACAGGAGCAGGATTGAGTAGTCATAACAGACTATGTATGTGGCTCTCAAAACAGAAAGTATTTATTATCTGGCCTTTTACAGAAAAATTTTACAAACCCCTAGTCTGGAGTGAGACTTCTGTAAAGTTGTTTCAAATTTTTTAAAAAATGCCCTTTGATGGAATATTATTTAGCCATAAAAGGGGAATGAAGAACTGTACCTGCTATAACACAGGTGAACCTTGAGAACATTATGCTAAGCAAAGAAGCCAGTTACAAAAGGTCACATATTCTCTAATTCAATTTATATGAAATATACAGAATAGGCAAACTGACAGGGTCTGAAAGCAAACTGGTGGTTGCCAGGGGCTAGGGGAAGAAATAATGGGAGTTGACTGGACATAGGGCTTCCTTTTCAGGTGACAAAGAAATCTGGCACTAGACAGTGGTGATGGTTATTCAACATTTTTGATGTAGTTAATTGTCATAAAACTGTACACTTTCAAATGGTAAATTTTTATGTTACGTGTATTTTACTACAATAAAAAATGATTGGAAGTTACCAAGAGGGAATACCCCTCTTTAAAAAGAGATAATTGACCCAATTTCTTACTACTTGTACCTCCATCACAAAAACTAGAACTTATAAAGGTATTGCTTACGTGGCAGCCACTAGTTTTTACTAAAATTAAAAAAAAAGTGCTCTATCTTATTTACACTGCAGAATTGTGATGGAAGTTTATATAAAAAAAACACATACTACATAAATCCCAATAAATCGAAGTTAATTTTCTATGTCATTAAATGGGAAAATAGTATAGGTTAAAAATGTACACAGAAAATCAGCATAACCCTTTGCTCTAACTTCCATTTGTATGTACTAGGGGCCCATATGGAGTCATGGTCAGGGGCCTCAGAGAGCAACTTACCTGGGTAAGCCTCCAAGGTCTAAGTCGCTACCGATATAAGGGCCTGGACATAGAATTACCCACAGCTCTGCCTCCGAAGCCATGGCTATAAAGGTCCTGGGAAGTGAAGCAATAAGGATCACTTATTATTATTCAGGCTGAGACTGGAATCACTGAGTTCTATTCTGAGGTTAGAATGGGTGGAACTCCCAGCCTGGTCTACAAAAGTCCTTATAGGTGGCATGAACCAGAGAGACATGGAGCCCTACACTCACTAACAAAGGGGCTCATTCATGCTGCTAGAAAACAAGTCCAGAAGCCTACTCCTCCCCATGCATCTGCCCCCACCATGCAAGAAAGCCATACTAAGGCAGATTCTTACAAACCTTGTTCCTCCTTCTTCTGTGTCTCCTACTTTCAGTCAGTCACCAAATCATGTTTATTCCTCATACTTAATGTTTTCAAATATGAAACTCCTCTTAATTTCTAGTACCACCACATTTATTAAAGAACTCATTATTTCACACCTGAGTTATGACAGTGGTTTTCTGACTGCTTTCCTTCCTTCTTCTTACCTTCTTCCAGTGCTTCTCCAGTCCCATCAATAATCATCATTAACAACAAAAATAGGAGTTAATTTTATCTTGTATCAGCATCTGGCACTATAGCCTTCTTTAAGACTATTATTTTATTTCACAGTTCAGTGAAATAAGTATCAATATCATCTCCATTTTACAATGAAATAAAAAGCTTAAATAAAGCTTGAAATAAAAGCTTAAATAAGTCAAAGCTTCCTAAAGGTCATATTCTCAGTAAATGGAAGAACTAAAAGTACAATCAGACAGAGAGCTTCCAGAAATGAAATATCAACTACTATATTATTCTGCCTCTTTAAAATACTACTGGCACAATCTTTCTAAATGTACATACAAACTTTCCAAATTAAAATTCTTCAAATGACTCCCAATGACTTCAGAAAAGATTCCAAATGGTAAAGCATAGTAAATATAAAGGCAAGCTGTGTTCTACTATCTACTACTATCTATTCAGTTTCATTTTTGGCATTCTCTCTAGTTAAACTAATAGGAGAACCAGAAAGCATTATTTGCTGTTCCCAGAAAATAGAATGTATGGCAGAAAGTTAATCGCCAAAGCCATTCCCTTTTCTTCCTGGGCACACAGCTCAACTACATATCCCAGCCTCCCAGGCATTGAGGTGGTGTTGCTATGTGACTGACTTCAAGCCAACAGAATGTGAACACAAGCAATGTGTTCTGATTTCCTAAAAAGATTCTCCCTTCTCTCTCTTCCACTGCTGACTTGATACAGATAAGTGTAGCAGCCTGGAAGCTATATGAAGAAGATGGTGAAGTCACATATAGAAAGATCCTGAATCTTTCAATTATTTCTTGGAAAAGAGACATAATGCTTACCAGGAATACCTATTTTAGATTTTACTTAAATGAAAATAAATCTTTATTGTTAAAGACATTGAAGCTTACTTGTTACAGCAGCTAACATTACCTTAATTAACTTACAATTGTTCTCTCACATCTCTGACTTTGCTGGACCCTCTTCCTAAAATTCCACTCAGTCCCCTCTAGCAATCTCCTACTCAACATTTTAATTACTTCAGCTGTAACTTCATTGTTACCTTTCCTGATCTGTTCCCATAAATTGGGTTGTGTGGTTTTAGTATAATATTTGTCTCCTTCTCTATAGAGAATCCTTAGTCTTGACAGTACAAAGAGTATTATCTGTCTATCCCTGCACCAAAGACAATGTCTAAACTCTAGCAGATAGCTAATACATATTTTTGAATAAACAATTATAGATCTTCCTGAAGATTTGCTATGTGTATTTTACTACTATTGGGTTGTTTCCTACAAACCCATCATTAGTTGAAAATATTGTAAGTAAAAAAAATGCATTTAATACACCTAACCTGCTGAATATCATAGCTTAGTTTAACTTACTCTACAATGTGCTCAGAACATTTACATTAGCCTACAGCTAGGCAAAATCATCTAACACAAAGCCTTCTTAAGTGCTGAATATCTCCTGTAATTTATTGACTACTATACTCAAAATGAAAAAACAGAATGGTTGTATAGGTACAGAATGGTTGTAAGTATATCACTGTCTACCCTCATGATTGCAAGGCTGACTGGGAACTATAGTTAGCCACTGCTGTTCAGTATCATAAAAGTGTATAGTACAACATATTGTTAGCCTGAAAAAAGACCAAACTTCAAAATTTGAAGTACAGTTTCTACTAAATGCATATCACTTTCGTACCATCATAAAGTCAAAACATTGTAAGTCAGTGACCATGTATACTCTGTGCTATACCCTAGAAATCTTGTAAACTATAGTCCAGAAATATCCTCTTATAACTGAGACAGCAGGTTCTTCATAAAAGATTAAAACTGTAGCACTTAAGATGCAGACTTTCTAAACCACACTGTAAATAAAATACATCAAAAACACTAAGCTCTATGCTTTATTGCAAATAACAGATTCACTGCTCAAGAGGGCTTCAAACCAGGGAACAGAATTATCAGAGCTTCCTAATGATTTCCCAAACAGAAAGTAAGGTGCCTTTGTTCATCTGATCCCAGAGTCTAACCCCTGTCTTCAATCCATAGAAAGAAGCAACCACAGCACTAAGACATACATGAAATCCAGGTTTGCAGTAAGATAAAACCAGCCTTTTCTTGGCTCGTGAAGGTTCCAGGGAATATGCCTGCAGTGGAAAAAAGAGAAATATAAAAATATTTTACCTTAATGGATCTTATTCCATATTGATTCCTCCAGTATTAATATAGCACCTGGGCTATCTCTACTGTGAAGGAAATTGAAGATCTCAATAGCCAAGACTCTGTGCGTGAGTGAACTTTGTATTAGCTTAAAAATTTGCTCCTTCAGGGGAGCCTGTGTGGTTCAGTCATTAAACATCTGCCTTCTGCTCAGGTCATGATCCCAGGGTCCTGGGATGAGCCCCACATTGAGCCCTGTATGGAGCCCCCTGCTCGGCAGGAAGCCTGCTTCTCCTCTTACACTCCCCCTGCTTGTGTTCCCTCTCTCGCTGTGTCTCTGTCAAATAAATAAACAAAATCTTAAAAAAAATATTTCATCCTTCAAATCCCCAGTGCAGATCCAAGCAGCCAATATTGTTCCTTGATGCTGAACTTCAGGTAGATAAATATATATGTAACACCCTCTGGGGTTGAACCACAAATTTCCTTTTTTAAATACTAATGAAAATATATGAAAATTTAAATCCATATCTATAATGGCAAAAAAGAAAAACCATTAACCATAAAAAAGAAACCAGCAAGAGCTGAAAAGTTTATAGAACTTTTGAATGAATAAAATGAAATCCAGCAAACAATACAAGATTCACAATACTTGGGATACATTAAGAAAATTACTAGGCATGCAAAATCAGAAAAATGTGACACAAAGCAGAAAAAAAAAATCAAGCAATGGAAACAATCCCAGAAAGGACATATAGGATGAAACTAGCAGCAAAATAAAGTACTAAAAAGGTATAACAAATATGTACCATATCCTTAATAAGTAATGGAATGCATAACCATGATAAGGAGAAAAATAGAAGATACTAAAAAGACTCACATGGAACTTCTAAATTTTAAAAAATAGCATCTGCAATAAAAAATACTTGATACTATTAATAGCAGAAATTAAAAACATATTGGCTGAGACTAATAACAGAGTACATACAACAGAATAAATGGTCAGAACAAAAGAAACTATCCAAAATGGAAAGCAGAAAAAAGGAAGACTAAAAATAAAAATGAAAACAGGATCAGTGATCTATGCTTTCTCACCAAGAAGTCTACCATACATGGAATTGGACTCCGGGGAATAAAAGGGGGAGGCAAAAATAGTAGTTGAAATAGAGCCACAATTTTACCATTTAATGAAATCTATAAACCTACATGATTCAAGAATTTCAGTGAACCACAAGCAGAATTTAGAAAAAAAAAAAAAACAAACCCTACACCCAAGCACATTAGAATCAAATTGTTAAAAACCATGGGGCACCTGGGTGGCTCAGTGGGTTAAAGCCACTGCCTTCAGCTCAGGTCATGATCCCAGGGTCCTGGGATCGAGCCCCGCATCAGGATCTCTGCTCAGTGGGGAGCCTGCCTCCCCTTCTCTCTCTCTCTGCCTGCCTCCCCTTCTCTCTCTCTCTGCCTGCCTCCCCTTCTCTCTCTCTGTGTCTGCCTCTCTGCCTACTTGTGATCTCTGTCTGTCGAATAAATAAATAAAATCTTTTTAAAAAATTGTTAAAAACCAAAGAAAGAGAGAAAATCTTAAAAGCAAACAAAGTGGGGGTGTGATAAGAAGTAGATTTGTCAGCAGATAATGTGCAGGTCAGGAGAAAATGAAGAAACATTTTAAGATACTGAAATTAAAAAACAAAAACAAAATTAAACCATGTCAACCTAGAATTCTACCTATACTCAGTGAAATTATCCCTCAAAATAGAAGATGAAAAAATCAACTTTCAAAAAAACAAAAGCTAAAAAAATTCATTACTAACAGACTTCCACTACAAGAAATGTCAAAGGAAGTCCTCCCACAGAAGGAAATACCACATGGAAATTATAATCTATACAAAGGACTTGAAGAGCACTAAAAATGGTAAATATGTGGTAAATAAAAAAGATACTTTATCACTTTAAATTCCTTTCAAATATAACTAGATGTTCAAAGCAGAAAAATAATAATGTATCATGAATTCTGTAGCTCATAACAAACAAAGCCTATGACACAATATAGTACAAAGGATAAGAAGAGTAAAATGGAAGTATGAATTTTAAGACTCTATAGTGATAGCTTTATATATTCAAAAAAAAGAGAGCAAATTAGGAATTTAAGAATTTAGATATAGAACTTTACATAAAAACTTTGGAAATGAATCCAGGATCCTTAAAAAATGATTTAATTCAATACCACACTTTCAACAACAGGTAGATCATCCAGACATAAAACCAATAAAGAAACACTGGACTTGAACGACACATTAGACCAGATGAGCCTATTTGACAAATATAGAACACTCTATCCAATAGCAGCAGAGAACACACATTCTTCTCAAGTGCACATGGAACATTCTCTAGGATAGATCACATATTAGGCCATAACAAGCCTTAATAAATTCAAGAAGAATGAAATCATACCAAGCATCTTTTCTGCCACAATAGTCTGAAAATAGAAATACATTTTGAGAAAAAAACTGGAAAATTCACAAATATGTAGAAATTAAACAACATAATTACATGGAAAGATAGGGGCTCCTGGATGGCTCTGTGGGTTAAGCCGCTGCCTTAGGCTTGGGTCATGATCTCAGGGTCCTGGGATCGAGCCCCTCATTGGGCTTTCTACTCAGAAAGGAGTCTGCTTCCCTATCTCTCTCTCTGCCTGCCTCTCTGCTTACTTGTGATCTCTTTCTTTGTCAAATAAATAAATAAAATCTTCAAAAAAAATAAATGGAAAGATATTCCATACTCTAGGATTGGAAGAATTAATATTGTTAAAATGCCCATACCAACCAAAAGAATCTACAGATTCAGTGCAATCTCTATCAAAGCTACAACAGCTTTTGTCACAGAAATTAAAAAAAAAAAAAAAAACTAAAATTTGTAGGAAACTACAAAAGACACTGAATAGCCAAAGTAATCTTGAGAAAGAACAAAACTGGAGGCATCACAATTCCTGATGTCAAATTATATTATAAAGCTGTAGTAATCACAACAGTATAGAATTGGCATAAAAAGACATATAGGTCAATGGAACAGTATAGAGAGCCCAGAAATAAACCCATGCCCATATAGTCAATTAATTTATGACAAAACAGTCAATAATATACAATGAGGTAAGAAGAGTCTCTGTAACAAATGGTGTTGGGAAAGCTAGACAGCCATATGCAAATGAATGAACTAGCCCTCTATCTCACACCACACAAAAACTAACTCAAAATAGATTACAGACCTAAATGTTTAGAAGTGCTGGGAAAAAACAACGGTAAGCTCCTTGACATCAATCTTGGCAATGATTTTTTTAATTTGACTCCAAAAGCCTAGGCAATAAAAACAAAAATAAGACGGACTACTTCAAACTATAAGGTCTACACAGTTATAGAAACCAGCAACAGGATGAAAAGGCAACCTAAGGAATGGAAGAATATATTTACAAACCTGCAAATCTAATGAAATTTGCAAAAGCTGATTAGAGGTTAACATCCAAAATATACAAGAAACCCACACAACTCAAGAGCAAAAAACAAATAATCCTATTAAAAAATGGGCAAAGAACCTGTATAAGCATTTTTTCCAAAGAAGATGTATAAATGTACAACATGTACATGAAAGGATATTCAACATGCCCAATCATCAGAAAAATGCAAATCAAAACCACAATGAGATATTACCTCACAGCTGTTAGGATGTCTATCATTAAAAAGACAAGATATAACAAAGGTTGGTAAGGATGTGGAAAAAAAGGAATACTTATAGCATTGTTGGTGGAAGTATAAGTTGGTTCAGCCACTGTGGAAAACAGTATGGAGGTTCCTCCAAAAATTAAAAATAGAACTATCATGTGATTCAATCCTATTTCAAATGGGTATACAGCCAAAGGAAATAAAATCATTACCTCAAAGAAATATCTGTACTCCCATGCTCATAGTGGCATTATTCACACTAACCAAGGAAGCAACCTAAGTGTTTGATGACAGATAAATGGATTGAGAAAATGTGAAACACAAACACATGCACATATACAGGAATATGTTTTAGCCTTAAAAAAAAGGGAAGGAAAGCCCTGTCACTTGTGACAATTTAAATCAATCTGGAGGGCATTATGCTAAGTGAAAGAAAAGACAGCAAAAGACAAATACTAGATGGTATCACTTATATGTGGAATCTTAAAAAAAAACTTTTTAAAAATCTTTTAAAAAGCAAACAAAAACAAACAAACAAACAAAAGGGGCACCTGGGTGGCTCAGTCGGTTAAGCATCTGCCTTTGGCTCAGATCATGATCCCAGGGTCCTGGGATAGAGTCCCACCTTGGGGGGGGGGGGGGGGGGGGGGGGGGGGGGGGGGGGCGGTCTATACTCAGCAGGGAGTCTGCCTCTCCCTCTGCCCCTCCTTCCACTCATTCTCTCAATCTCTCTCTCTCTCTCTCTCTCAAATAAATAAATAAAATGGGGTGAGCCTGGTGGTGGGGATTATGGAGGGCACTATTGCATGGAGCACTGGGTGTGGTGCATAAACAATAAATTTTGGAACACTGAAAAAAATTAAATTAAATTAAATTTTAAAAATACACAGACCACAAAAAAAAAGAAAGAAAGAAAAGAACATATTAAATAAATAAATAAATAAATAAATAAAATCTTTCTTTAAAAAATTAACTCATAGAAACAAAATATCGTGGTGCCTTCCAGGGCCTGAGGGTAAGGGGAAATGGGGAGAGATTGGTACAAGGATACAAACTTTCAATTATAAGATGAATAAAGTCTGTGGATCTAATGTATAACATGGTAACTATGGTAATTATAATTGATCATACTATATTGTGTAACTGAATTTGTTAAGGGAGTAGGAATTAAGTGTTCTCACCAGAACAAACAAAGATAAATATGTGAGGTCATGGATGTGTTAACTAAGTGGATTATAGGTTAGAATTCATTCACAATGTGTACATATATTAAATCATCACATGGTATACTTTAAATATATTATAGTTGCTCCCTTTGGGGGAAGGGGGACTCCGACATAAGAAGAATATTACTCACAGTGTTCAGCCAGTGGCAAGGTGGCCTCTTCAGGTGCATCCCACTATGGGGCATATGTGTGGCCCACTTGCCCAGGCTGAGCCTACTTGTGCACCTCAGTTCAGGAGGGTCCTCCTGGACCTGAGAGTGGACTTTGGTCAGAGTGAAGCCACATGGGGTGTGAAAGTAACTCATCAGGGAAAGGACCAGGACTTTGAGAGGAGAGGCTTCAAGCTGGGGATAAAGATGCTGCAGGTTCCAGAGAGCATCCTTGCTGAGCACTACTATGACCTATAGCCTGCAGAGGAACCCTTCTACCGAGCCCTCCACAGCTACAGGAGGTTGGCCCTATAATGATTATGGTCTACAATGCCATCATCTAGGAAGGACCCAACATGGTCCGTACCAACTCACTTAAGGCCACCCCTGGCACCACTGTGGAGACTTTATCATCCACATCAGCAAGAGAGTCATTCACACCAGGAACTCTGTGGAAAGGACCTAGAGAAAGATCCAGCTGTGGTTCTGGAGCAATGAGCTGGCAGACTGAGCAGATGAAAGCCACCCATCAACATTTACCCAGCCTGAGGAGTAAAATGTGCTTTCATCTGCCCCAGCATCTACCCAGGACAAACTACTTCTGTGAACAAGAACTGGAGCCCACATCCAAATTCTGCTCATTTATCTTAAATTATCTCCCTATCCACCTCCTACTCCTCTCCAGCCCACAGACGTCTGAGCTACCAGCTTTATTTGCCTTTCAGTGTCTTAAGCCAGTATGATATGGGACCAAATCCTTTCTGTACCAAAGTACCAGATAACCTCCAGATTGTCTCCAAAAGGGGGAACATTAAATACACTATGCTATGCAAATTAATTAATTAGCTAATTAATTATTAATTACAATTTAATTTGTCAGTTATACCTCAATAAAGCTAAAAAATGATCTAAAAAAACAGGAAAATAATGCATGAGAAATTGGAAATTAAAGAGAAATAGAATATGGCAAAAGATATTAAAATAACTTATAAAATATAATGCCAAAATTGTTTACAAAGAAATTTCTAACTCTAGTTGATGGAAAATTTTATTAAAAAATAGAAATTGCCTATTTGAATAAAAGTATAAAATTTTATTAAATTAGAAATTATAGAAGAGGGGCGCCTGGGTGGCTCATGGGTTAAAGACTCTGCCTTTGGCTCACGTTGTGATCCCCGGGTCCTGGGATCGGGCTCCACATCGGGCTCTCTGCTCAGCAGGGAGCCTGCTTCCTCCTCTCTCTCTGCCTGCCTCTCTGCCTACTTGTGATCTCTGTCTGTCAAATAAATAAATAAAATCTTAAAAAAAAAAGAAATTATAGAAGAAAACTACAATAACTCAAAAACAGGTCAAGAATAATGAATAGTAGTTATCTTTTGGTGGAAGGTCATGACTGTAAGGAGAATGGTAGAGCTTCTGAGATGTTGGTGTACTACAAGGCTTTGGGGGTTGGTTACAGAAGTATGTTCACTTTACCAAAATTCATTGAGCTAAAACTCTTATATTCCAAATGTTAAGATTTAATCAAATATTACTTTAAAATAAAACTAAATTAAGAAGAACAGGGAAAAAAGGAATTGAGAATATTTACTACCAGAAAGGTAGTAGGTAATTTCAGCCAAACCTTTTAATGAGGAAAACAAGAAAAAGTGAGCAAGTTTTTCATTAACTTACAGAAGGCATCAAAAAGACTTCTGCTTTCTGATCCAAGAGGTAAAGAGCTTCAAAGTTGTCACTTCCATCATCACAATAAGAACAAAGCTGAAAAGCTGAAAGCTGTTGAAAAGCAACAACTCTCCTTAACCATCAGAGAAGACAGGTCACAGGGAAAACTGCTGTCCCAAAAACTAGAATGAGAGAGAGCTGATGTAATGGTTAATCCTACATGTTGACTTGACTGGGCAATCAGGTGCTCCAGCACTTGGCCAAACAGTATATAAGTATTTCTGGAAGAGATTAACATTTGAACTGGTAGACTGAGTAACATGGATTAACCTCCCTAACGGGATAGGGCTCATCCAGTCAACTGAAGACTTGAATAGAAAAATTATTAATACAATACATCACATCAACAGGCTAAAGAAGAAAATACTCACATAATTTTACCTATAGATGCACAAAAAACATTTGAGAAAATCCAACACCCATTCATGACAAAAAATTCTCAGTAAACTAGGAAAAGAGAACTGTCTCAACTTCATAAAGAATAGCTACAGCAAACCTATAGCTAACAACAAACTTAATCATAAGAAACCAGAAGGTTGGTCGCCTGGGTGGCTTGGTGGGTTAAGCCTCTGCCTTCAGCTCAGGTCATGAACTCAGGGTCCTGGGATCAAGTCCCGCATTGGGCTCTCTGCTCAGCAGGGAGCCTGCTTCCCCTTCTCACTCTCTCTCTGCCTGCCTCTCTGCCTACTTGTGATCTCTGTCAAATAAATAAATAAATAAAATCTTTAAAACAACAACAACAGGGGCACCTGGGTGGTTCAGTGGGTTAAGCCTCTGCCTTCAGCTCAGGTCATGATCTCAGGGTCCCGGGATTGAGCCCCACATCGGGCTCTCTGCTCAGCGTGGAGCCTGCTTCCCCGCCCCCTCTCTGCCTACTTGGGATCTCTGTCTGTCAAATAAATAAATAACATTAAAAACAAAACAAAACAAAACAGAAGTTTCTCCTATTTCTGGTCTTTTCAACATTGTACCAGAAAGCCTAGTTAATGCAATAAAATAAGAAATTAAATAAAAAGTATACAGATTGGGAAGACAAACATAAAAGCTTCTTTGTTCACTGATGACATTGTCTATTAAAAAATTGAAAAGAGGAATGCCTCGGTGGCTCAGTCAGTTGAATAGCTGTCTTTGGCTCAGATCCTGATCCCAGAGTTCTGGATCAAGTCCTGCATCCAGCTCCTTGCTCAACAGGAGCCTCCTTTTTCCTCTGCCTGCCAATCCCCCTGCTTGGGCACATGCTCTCTCTCTCACTCTGTCTCTCTCTGACAAATAAATAAATAAAATATTTGAAAAAAATTCAAAAGACAAAAAAAAAAAAACCCTCTTGGAACTACTAAGCGATCAATAGCAAGATTTCAGAAAACAAGGTTAATATACAAAAGTTAATCTTTTCCTACATAAGAGCAATGAACCACTGGACAGATAACCATCCAACTTCAAAACTCACCATAAAGCTACAGCAATCAAGACAGTGTGGCACTGATGAAAGAACAGACAAGTAGATCAAGGAAACAGAATAGTGAGTGTAGAAATATATCCAAACAAGTACAGCCCACTCATTTTTGACAAAGGAGCAAAAGCAATACAGTAAAGAGAAAAAAGTAGTCTTTTTAAAAAATGGTGCTGCAACAATAGGACAACCAAAAAATGCACACACCAAAAACTGATGTAGATACAGATTTTATAACCTTCATGAAAATGAATTGAAAATAGATCATAGACTTAAATGTAAAGTATGAAACTATAAACCTCCTAGAAGATAACATAGAAGAAAATCTAGATAACCTTGGGTTTGGCAATGACTTTTTAGGTACAACACTAAAAGCACATTGCATGACATAATTAAGTTGAACCTCGTTAAAAATTAAAAACATATGCTATGCAAAAGACATTGTCAAGACAATAAGAAGACAAGCCACAGACTGGGAGAAAAACCCTTGCAAAAGATTTATCTCATAAAGATCTATTATCTAAAATATACAAAACTCTTGAAGCTCAGCAATAAGAAAATAACATGCAAGTAAAATGTGCAAAAGATCTGAACAGACAACTCATCAAAAACCTATACAAATATGGGGCGCCTGGGTGGCTCAGTGGGTTAAAGCCTCTGCCTTTGGCTCAGGTCATGAACTCAGGGTCCTGGGATCAAGTCTCGCATTGGGCTCTCTGCTCAGCAGGGAGCCTGCTTCCCCTTCTCACTCTCTCTCTGCCTGCCTCTCTGCCTACTTGTGATCTCTGTCAAATAAATAAATAAAATCTTTAAAACAACAACAACAACAGGGGCACCTGGGTGGTTCAGTGGGTTAAGCCTCTGCCTTCAGCTCAGGTCATGGTCTCAGGGTCCTCAGATCGAGCCCTGCATCGGGCCTCTCTGCTCAGCAGGGAGCCTGCTTCCTCCTCTCTCTCTCTGTCTACTTGAGATCTCTGCCTATCAAATAAATAAATAAAATCTTAAAAAAAAAAAACCTATACAAATGGAAAATGGACATGTGAAAAAATGCTCAACATGTTATCTCATTAGGGTATTGCAATTTAAAATAAGAATGAGCTACCACAGGGTGCCTGGGTGGCTCAGTGGGTTAAGCCTCTGCCTTCAGCTCAGGTCATGATCTCAGGGTCCTGGGATCAAGCAGGGAGTCTGCTTCCCCCTCTCTCTCTGCCTGCCTCTCTGCCTACTTGTGATTTCTCTGTCAAATAAATATATAAAATTAAAAAAAAAAGAATGAGGATACCACTACACACCTACTAGAATGTCCAAAATCTAGAACAATAACACCACCAAATGCTCCCAAGGCTATGAGGCAATAGGAACTCTCTTTTTGATGTATTCTGTCACTTATAATAAGAATGCAAAATGAGGGACACCTGGGTGGCTCAGTGGGTTAAACCCTCTGCCTTTGTCTCAGGCTATGATCCCTGCTCAGCGGGGAGCCTGCTTCCTCCTCTCTCTCTGTCTGCCTCTCTGCCTACTTGTGACCTCTGTCTGTCAAATAAATGAATAAAATCTTTTAAAAAATGCAAAATGATATAGCCAGTTTGGAAGATAGTTTGGCAGTTTCTTACAAAACTAAACATATTTTTATCATATAATCTTAAGTATATACCCAAATGAGTTGATAACATGGCCACACAAAAACCTGCACATAGACATGCAGCTTTATTCATAATTGCCCAAACTCAGAAGCAAGCAGGATGTCCTTCAATAGGTAAATGGATAAGTAAACACAGTACAGCCACACAATGGAAAATCATTCATTACTGAAAAAGTAACTGATCAAACCATGAAAGTATATGCAAGAGGAAAATTAAATGCATATTACTATATGAAAGAAGTCAATCTGAAAAGGCCACATACTGTATGATTCCAACTACATGACATTTTGGGAAAGGCAAAACTATGGAGACAGTAAAAAGATCAATGGTGGCCAGGAGTTAGTGGAGAAGGAAGATGAACAGTGGAGCACAGGACTTTTAGGACAGTGAAACTGTTTTCTATGGTGTTATTAATGGTGGATATGTGTCATTATACATTTGTCCAAACCCACACAATATATAACACCAAACGTAAACTACACTGTAAACTATGGACTTTGCGTGATTGCTGATGTGTCAATGTAGGTTTATTGACCACTCTGATGGGAGATATTGACAATGAGGGAAGTCCTGGTACTGGTGGGTGCTGGCGTTATATGGAAAATCTCTGTGCCTTCTTCTTAATTTTGTTTGAACCAAAAACTACTTACTCTAAAAATTAAAGCCTTTTTTTAAAAATGGAAACACTAAAAAAACGAAAGAAAGAAAGAAAGAAAGAAAGAAAGAAAGAAAGAAAGAAAGAAAGAAAGAAAGACAACTAAAAAGAAAAGAAAAATTTGGAAGCAGCCAGAGAGAAATGATGCATTGCTTACAGAGGAATCCCACTTGGAAGTATAGTCAATTATGAGACATGGAATATAACCCTATTCTATGGAGGCCAGAAGGAAGTAGCACAATATTTTTTTAAGTGCTACAAGAATTGCCAGTTTCAAGGAAAATTTGTCTCACTTTTGTCCCACAATAGTTCTGACACCAGATATGTAGGTTTTTCCACTCCAAGCAATTCTCCAATTCCTAGCAGACACCAACCAGATGTCCTACAATTTAACTCAATTCTAACACTAATTGCCTTCAGTTGGCACAACCCCACACAGGTTAAGGGCTCAGTCCCACATGATGTTTCCCTCACTCTTCCATTTCAGATACCAGTCCCAGGTTATCACCTGTATTTCTGATCAACAGCCTAAAAATCAGGGTTCCTATGGCCCCCTCTCTGAGTTTGATAATTTGTTAGAACTGCTCACAAAACTCTGGGCAACACTTAGCTTTATCAGTTTATTATAAAGGATACAACTCAGGAACAGATAGAAGAGATGCATAGGAAAAAGTATAGGAAAGGTACATGGAGCTTCCATGCCTGCTCTGGGCACTTCCAGCACTTCAATGAAATCCCACACTTCTAGCACTTCAATGTGCTCATCAACCTGGAAGCTTGCCAATCTCTGTCAGTTAGGGTTTTATGGAGACTTCATTATGTAGGGATAGTTGATTAAATCATTGGTTATTGGTAATTAACTCAACTTTGGCCCCTCTCCCCTCTCCAGATGTCAGAGTTGGTAGGGGCAGATGCTGAAAGTTCCAACTCTCCAGTCACACAGTTTAGTCCCCTGGCAACCAGTTCTTCCTCATCCTGAGAGGCTTTCTAAAAGTTACCTCATTAACATAAATTCAGACATGCTTGAAAAAGTCTTGTTATGAATAACAAAAAATGCTCTTCTGATCATTTTCACTCAGGAAAGTCCAAGTATTCTAGGAGCTGTGTAGCAGAACTGGGAACGAAGACTAAATATATATTTCTCATTATATCACATAATATCACACACCTGCAAATTCCATATCTGGCAAAAGTATGTTTCAGGAAGAAAATTACGATATTAATGTTATAGGAAATGAAGACAGGATCCAAGTACTGACAAAATTGACAACACCATTCATAATAAAAACTCTCAGTGGCCTCTGTTAATTAACAACCTATACTTTATGCTTAATTTTGCTGCGAACCTAAAACTCCTTTAAAAAGAATGTCTATATGAAAAGGGAAAAAAATATTTGATGTGATGTGTAAAAAGCATTATGACAGTTTAGAGGGTAAATGCTTTTAAATACCACTTCCATGTGGTATATATACACAATGGAATACTATGCAGCCATCAAAAGAAATGAAATCCTGCCATTTAGAACGACGGGGATGGAACTAGAGGGTATTATGCTTAGTGAAATAAATCAATCGGAGAAAGACAACTATCATATGGTCTCCTGATATGAGGAGGTGGAGATGCAATGTGGGGGGGTTGGGGGGTAGGAAAAGAATAAATGAAACAAGATGGGATCGGGAGGGAAACAAACCATAAGAGACTCTTAATCTCCCAAAACAAACTGAGGGTTGCTGGGGGTCGGGGGGTTGGAAGAGGGTGGTGGGGTTATGGACATTGGGGAGGGTATGTGCTATGGTGAGTGCTGTGAAGTGTGTAAACCTGGCGATTCACAGACCTGTACCCCTGGGGCTAATAATATATGTTTATTAAAAAAAATTTAAAACTTTTAAAAATAAATAAATATCACTTCCATCATTCACCAATCAAATTCCAATCAAATATTTTTTCTTCTAAACCTACATCTTAAAAATCAAAACACTGAAAAAGAGAATACAGCTAAAACTGATATCAAAACAGTAATGGATAAGTATTTTCCAAGCTTTGAAGCCTAGAAAGAAATTACTAATTTTTGTTAATTTCAGCATGTAGAATGAGGATAATTTTGTTACTTGCCATGCCTGATTCTCAATGAAATCTATCTTCAAAGACCAAAGTTTCTGGAACAGAATTCTATCCTAGGACTCATCACTCCTATAGCAAGTGAGGATATCCAAGGAGGAGAGAGGCTCTCTGTGCCTGAATTCCTTCAGTAGTTAGGGACCACTGACCTACATCCATCTGTACTGACCAATGCCTTTGAAAGTTAGACTTTTACATGCAGGCCACAGCCTGTTTAAAGGGAGCCCTTTCAGAGCAAGCAGAGCAGGCTCTCTCCACAGAATGGATATTCTGGAGATAACAAGTGGAGACTCAGACATCCTAAGAATAATGAAGAAAATACAAAAAGGGTCAACCCTTATACTAGTCTAATAAAGTCTCAGAACTAGAAATTCAGACTATAAATTCTTGAACTAATTACTTAGATGCCAACACTTACGTGGTCACAGTGTTGAAGCCACAGGCCTTCAGCTTCAGCAAGCGGTCCCTCCAATACTCCCTGGGCACCCGGAAATAGTGAATAGTACCTGCTATGATCAGGAAAGGAAAGCCATCTAGTGTGAAGCTTGAGCCTTCAACTTTCAGACCCACATTGCGATTTATTATGTGGGAGGGAGTCAGGGAAACTTGATTCATCCTGCAAGGACAAAGAAGGTGTGTGAAGTCCTCAAGATGTTACCATGTGGCACACAGTTTGGGCAAATCCAAAAGGCCTTTCCTTCAGGGGCTCTAGGCATGCCTCCAGTGCAAAGAGAACTTCCCAACCCTCCTCCAACATACCTGGGTGAGAAGTCTCCTCCAAACTGAGCTGTTACCAATAACCCTGAAGACAGGTACAGGATGCTCACAGGTCTCAACAAAAAGGTCAGCATGCTAAACAGAGAGGACAGAACTGAAGTCAGACATCCTGGAGGCAGAGAAGGAGGTGGGAGCTGAGTGAGGTCTTGCCTGCTGAGGTGGGTGAGCAGCACAGAAGTGGCCTCACTGGAAGGCAGGACCAGGACCCACGACAGACTGGAGGGGGGGCAGCTGCAACGAAGAGCCTCCTGATAGTAACTGGGTTTTCTGACCCCTGTTACATTTTAGAGAAGATCAAGCCTCAGTCCAGTAAATTTCACAGAATAGAATATAATCTCTCCAAAATTTGTGAGAGACCTTCTACTAGTAAGGAATGAGCCCTGCTTATCAGAGAACACTCACTGGAATGTAGGACTCTCTCTGTAGCCGGGTGCCAATTTCTATCCCCATCCGAATTTTCTACTTCTCTGCTACTGTAGGACGCCATCTAATTAGCTCCCAGAACACACTCAGCATTCGTGTGGCTACTGATCTTCTTTATGCGGCGCACCCGGGGGCAAATGCTCTTTCCTTAGGTATCAAAAGTTCTATGAGTCCGATGCAGGCTGAACCAGGGCGGCCTAGCCCAGTCCGGGGGCTGCGCAGCTTCTAGCACGGGTAAGCGCTCTGCATGGGGCGTGGCTGGGTGCTCGCTACCCAGAGCAGCGCCTGAATTACAGCAAGTGCTCAACTAATGTTTTCTGAACAAAGAAGTCGCCGCAATCGGTAAAACATCTGTGTCGCTTCCATAGGCTTCAGCTTTATCATGGGCTTCTTGAGGACTCCTTAGGCAGAGTTGGGAGGGTAGAAAGCAACAGTTTTCTGTAGGGAAATAGGATGGAAAAGAGAATGGGGCCCAGAGATTAGAGAAGACAGACCCCCTGGGCACCACTCGACTCTTCACTGTGGGCGTGAAGAGTCCGGGAAGACGGACTGAGATCAGACGACGCTCATTGATTTCCGGGGAGAAGACAGACAGGACAAAGCAGAACCTCCAGGGAACCTGACCGAAGGGCCTAGAGAAAAATTCCAGAAAGTGAGGAAACCCGAGGGGCTGTCTGGGTTGACACGGCTCAGGGCTGCGGGTGGGCCCAGCGCTGGGAGAGGCCACCGCGCGGGAGGTGCGGAGAGGCCCCGGGGCTGTCGCGGGCGTGGGTGCTCCGGTGGGCGCTCGGGCCAGAGCCTACCTTACCCTTGGCCGGACTGCTCCTTCCCCAACTTCGCAGCGTTAGGTCAGTAGCGGCCGCCAGGTGGGGGACAGAGCGGGAAAAGAGCCGGCTGCGCTCTCCTCCCGGGGTAGCCTCCGCCGGCAGTAACCTCCCACCTCCCGCGCCCTTCCCCTACCTCAGATAGCCCGCCCCCGCCTCAGGCCTCACTCTCCGCAGACCCGCTCCCCACCCCGCCCCGGGCAGATCCTCCCCCACACCCGCCCCAGCTCCACGGCAGAACGGCTTCCATCCCCAGCCAAGCACAACCTTCGCAGTGTACTGTCCTTGCCCTCCGCTGGTCCGCCCCCAGCCCCCGAGCCCGGGGGCGTTGATAAGCCGCAGCCCTGACTCTGCCCAGAGGAGTGCGGCTGTCGCAGTGAGCTCAGCGGGTCCTCTGTGCCCTCTTGGTCTGCCAGAGGCCGGCTCTGGCCTTCGGGGACTCGGTCAGTTGTGACAGCTAATAGTTGAGGAGCGCTGTCAGCGGAGTGCGGACGGCTTTCCATCCGTTCCCCCCAGTCCTGCGCTGCTAACCCCCTCCGCCCCTTTTCTTTCTCTGGGACCCACTTAGGCGCCCTTCCCAGGCCCGGCGCTGCGGGAGGAAAGCCGGCTCAGCAGAGCCACTGGCACACTCGCTGGGTCACGGCAGGAGATTCATTCCCGGAGCGTCCAGGTTGGGGGCAGGGGTGTCCTCCTCTCCACAGCGACCGCAGCTCCTCCATCTGGGTCGCTTCAGCGCGCGTTCACTAACAACAGTCCCCCGGTGCTAGGTGCTGAGAACACAGATAAGGAATATCCCTTTCCCCCTGTAGGGAATGCCTAACAAAGCCAATCTACATCCTGGAGGAGGAGGACCATTTTCCTTTACCCTGCCTACCCTACTGCTAGTAACTCAGCTGGGAGTAGCGGCTCACAAAGTGTGGTGTGGGTGAGCATTATCAACACGCAGATGCTCTGTCCCATTTTGGACCTACAGAATCTGAAACTCTGGGCAATACTAATGTACGCTAAAGTTGGGGACTACAGGTCTACAGCTTCCCTCTCCACCCCTCGCCCTTGTCTCCGCAGGAAAAAGGACATCTGAGGCAAAATGGGTGGTCCCAAGTAGAGGTGGAGAGGCTCTAAATTAATTTCACCGGTGCAACTGCACCTGTGTGGTTGTGCTGCTCCTTCTTTCAGCTTTTGGCTCCCTCTGGATGGGAGATCAAGCTCCATTTATAATTCTCAGCTTTTGTGAATATTGTTACTATAAATTTTGGGGGTCCAGGTGCCCCCTTCTGATCACTACATTTGTAACTTTTATTTATTTATTTATTTGACAGAGGGAGAGCATAAGCAGAGAGAGCAGCAGAGGGAGAGAGAGAAGCAGGCTCCCCACTGAGCATGGAGCCCAATGGGGAGGGGGGATCCCAGGACTGAACCGAAAGCAGATGCTTAATGGCCTGAGCGGACTGAGCCACCCCGGTGCCCCTGGATGTTAGTACTTTGCTAAAGGCAAAAGGCAATCTTAGTCCGACCTCCACACATCCCCCCCCCAACCTGTAAGTCTGTAAGTCTACTTTAACATATAAAAATTCCTTTGGAAACTTGGTTTATCCCTGCCCCCCAAGATATGTATTGGTAATCATCCCCAAGCATAGGGCCTGCAAATATACACCTGAAGGGTCTCATGACTAAGATTTTATTAGACAGTAGTAAATGACCTTTCCTAACAATAGCTAGCCCCTCAAGGTCCTGGAACCTTGCTTCCAAATTCCTTAGAGACTTATGCTATTCCTAACCCTCTCCCAACTTGAAAGTATATAACCAACTCCTCATAACCCCAGTGCAGCTCTTTCTGCCCAAGGATCTGTCCCTGTGCTTTAATAAAACCACCTTTTTTGCACCAAAGTCACCTCAAGAATTCTTTCTGGACCATTTGCTCCTGAACCCCAACATTTTCATATCATTACCCACACTGTTTCACCTACCAAATTATATAACTTCACTTGCAATAAAATTTATTTCATCACCAAGAAGTAAGATTCTAAAATTCTGCTTTCTGGCTACAGTCATTTTTTTCAATGTATCTTCCAAACTTGTTCTTATCAATCTTTGAATTTCCAGTCTTCTTGACAGAGTAGGCAGTTAGCCAGACATGAGCAGGGAAGGGTTTTTTCCAAATGTTGAAAAAGCCAGAACCCACCAACCACCTCCAGAGCATAAATAGCTGGAGAAATCCCTGAGAGAAATGCAGATGCAACTCCCTGTACCCACTATCCTCAAAGGACCCACAGCTTCCTTATAATACATTTACATTGCAGTTTCTCACACAGAGACACACACACACACCATACCCTTCACCTCCCCACCCCCATTTTCACAAGAAATGATGGGAAATATCCAAAATGGCTCACCCTAAGGAGACTAAATACAGAAACGGGGAAGGGGGGGCGGGTGTGAAGGGAAGGGTGGGACCAAAGGAACAAGAAAGAAAATGTAGCTAAAAAGATGGAAGTGCTGACACTTTAGGGCTCCTGCACTCTCTCTCTCTTTCTCCTTGTCTCTGTGTCTCTCTCTGTCTGTCTCATAGTCTGCTCTATCTTCCTTTTGTTTTGGCTGCTAATAAATGCTTGCTTACTAAGAGTTTGACTCTGAATTCTTTCTGGGCCAATTCAAGAAACAAGGACAGGAAGTGGGGTTCCCTGCTAACATTTGAGTCTCTCTTTTTCTGCAGCTTATCAGAAAACCAGCTCTGAGGGGTTTTTTGGTGTTTTTTTTTTTTTTTTTAAATCTGTTCTGTTTGTTTAATTTCCAGTTCAGTGATTTCCTCTCTAATCTTTATTTCTCCTCTCCTTCTGGATTTAGGCTTGCTTTATTTATTTATTTATTTATTTCCCTAGCTCCTTGAGGTGTAAGGTTAGGTTGTGTATTTGAGACTTTTCTTGCTTCTTGGGGAAGGCCTGTATTGCTATATACTTTCCTGTTAGGACTGCCTTTGCTGCATCCTAAAAGTTCTGAACTATCCTGTTTTCATTTTCATTTGTTTCCATGTAATTTTTTAATTCTTTAATTTCCTGGTTCACTCATTCATTCTCTGGTAGCATGTTCTTTCATCTCCATGTATTTGTGATCATCCCAAATTTTTTCTTGTGCTTAATTTCAAGTTTCATAGAATTGTGGTCTGAAAATATGCATGGTATGATCTCAATCTTTTTGTACTTACTGAGGCCTAAGTGGTGACCTGGTATGTGATGTATTCTGGAGAATGTTCCATCTGCACTCAAGGAGAATGTGTATTCTGTTATTTTTAGGATGAAATGTTCCGAATATATCTGTGAAGTCCATCTGGTCCAGTGTGCCATTCAAAGTGATTGTTTCCCTGTTGATCTTCTGCTTAGATGACCTGTCCATTGCTGTGAGTGGGGTGTTAAAGTTTCCTAGTATTATAGTATTATTATCAATGCATTTCTTGTTTTTATTACTGATTTATAAATTTGGGTGCTCCCAATCTGGGGACATAAATATTTATAATTGCTAGATCTTCTTGTTGGATAGACCCCTTTATTATGATATAGTGTCCTTCTTCATCTCTTATTACAGTCTTTGGCTTAAAATCTAGTTTCTCTGGCGGCATCTGGGTGGCTCAGTCAGTTAAGCATCTGCCTCCAGCTCAGGTCAGAATCTCAAAATCCTGGGATCAAACCCCACATTGGGCTCTCTGCTCATTGGGGAGTCTGATTCTCCCTCTCTCTTTGTGTGTGTGCACACACTCTGTCTCAAATAAATAATCCTTTAAAAAATGAAATAAAATCTAGTTTGTCTAATAAGGATTGCTACTCCAGATTCTTTCGATGTCCATTAGCATGATAAATGTTCTTCCATCTCCCACTACTAATCTGGAGGTTTCTTTGCATCTAAAATGAGTCTCCTTGAAGCAACATAGCAATGGGTCTTTTTTTTTTTTAATCAATTCTGATACCCTATGTCTGTTGATTAATGCATTTACTACATTTACATTCACAGTAACTATTGAAGGATATGAATTTAGTGCCATTGTATTACCTGTAAAGTCACTGTTCTTGTAGATCATCTCTGTTCCTTTCTGGTCTTTTGGGCTCTCTTTCCACTCAAAGCTTCCCCTTTAATATTTCTCACAGGGATGGTTTAGTGGTCATGAAATCCTTTAGTTTTTGTTTGTTTTGGAAACTCTTTATCTCTCCTTCTATTCTGAATGATAGCCTTGTTGAAAAAAATATTCTTGGCTGCATATTTTTCCCATTTAGCACATTGAATATATCACGCCAGTCCTTTCTTACCTGCCTGGTCTCTGTGGACAGGTCTGCTGCCAACCCTATATGTCTACACTTGTAGTTTAATGACCTCTTGTCTCCAGCTGCTTTTAGGATTTTTTTCTTTCTCTTGTAATTTCCAAGTTTCACTATAATATGTCAAATGTGGACTTATTTTTGTTGATTTTGATTGTACCTCTTGGACTTGATTGCCTGTTTCCTTCCCCAGATTAGGGAAGTTCTCAGCTTTAATTTGTTTAAATAAACCTTATGCCCCTTTTTCCCACTCCTCTTCTTCTGGGAGTCCTATAATATGGGTATTTTGCTTGATGCAATCAATGTGTTCCCTAAATCTACCTTCATGATCTAATAGCTTTCTTTCCCTCTTCTTTTCAGCTTAATTATTTTCCATCATTTTATCTTCTGTATCACTGATTCACTCTTCTGATTCATTCATCTTCATTTGTATGACTTCAACTTGGGACTGCATCTCCGTTATAGCATTTTTAATTTTGGCCTGACTAGATTTTAGTTCTTTTCTTTTATCTATATAGTAAGAGATTCTCTAGTGCCTTCTATGCTTTTTACGACACCAGCTAGTATCTTTATGATTTTTTTTTTAATTCTAGTTTAGACATCTTACTCATATCCATATTGATTAAATCCCTGGCTGTAAGTACTACCTCCTGTTCTTTCTTTTGGGCCAAATTTCTTCATCTCATCATTTTGTCCAGAAAAGAAAAGAAGAAATTAAAAACAAAACAAAACAAAAAAACCCCCCAAAAACCTAGATCCTTTGTGTGTTTTGCTCTGTTTGTTAAAAACAAAAACAAAGAAACAAACAAAAAAACTAGATCCTAAAGTAAGAAAGAAAATATATATAAGAAAATACAATGAAAGGAAACAAAAATAAAGTACGTATATAAATTAAAATTAAAAAAGAATTTAAAATTGAAAAAATAAGAACATAACTGAAAAAATAATACTAAAAGACTAAAGAATAAAAATACAAAAATGCTATCTATGGTTTTCTCCAAGAGCTGAAGCTCTGCAGCCCTCTATGATCAGTAAACTTGGTGACATCCAGTAGTTTGTGCTGGTCTTCTGGGGGAGGGGATTGTTGTGCTGATTCTCAGGTAGACTTACCAAAGTTGAAATGCACCTCCAGTGTGCAGGGAAGCCCAGCTTGGGGTAACAGCTCTGGACTCAGGTAGCACTGTTTTGCTCCCTGAAGGCTTTTAGCACTGATGGGCGCAGTGAATATGGCAGTGCCCCACTCTCTAGCACAGAAGCTGAAAGTTCATGCCCCCCACTCTTCAGTGAGCCCTCGCAGAAGAGCAATCAATCAGTCTTGTCTCCCCAGTTTCTCTCAGAACTCTTATGTTCACCTGGCCTGTGTCCAGCTGTTTTTATCTCAGGCACGCAATTTCAGTTTCAAACTCCAAATTTTAGGGACTCCCATGGAGCAGACTTGTGCTTTTCCCCTGGGAGAGGGAGGTCTCCCTATGCTTCTGCTTTTTTGCTGGACCTATCCCAGGAACATGATCACATGACCATGCAGTGGTTCGTAGTTTATGGCAACACAGAGCAGAAAGCCGGCACTTAACATACTCACTGTTCTCAGCCAGCTTTCGTGCTCCTTTGCCTGGGAATAGTGCCCCACTTATGTACCAGCCTTTCTTCTTGCAATCCCGGGGATCGGCAGACTACCTTGTTACACCTGGATTCTCCCCTGCTTCACTACCTGAGCATCTTTAAGCCAGGCATATCACCCCACTATAGCAGACTTCTAAAATTTCCAATTTTGCACTACACTGCTTAAAATGCTTTGCAATAGCCTCCTTAAGCAGGCTTCTTTCCTGCTGCCATATCCTCAGCTGTATCACACTGGATTCAAGTGTCTGCAACTCCTACCTTCCAAATAGTGTCTTTTCTGCTTGTAGACTTACAGCATATATTTTGTCAGACCTCCAATTGATTTCTTGGGTGTTCAGAATGATTTGATAACTATCTAGGTTCATTCAAGGGATAAGGCAAACTTAGGGTCCCCTTACTCCTCTGCCATCTTAACTCCTCCCCTTTTCAATGTTTCTTGAGTAGAAGATTCTTAAAACCAGAATAAGTATCACTAATGGGAGAGGGAATTAGGACCTCATGAATTTTGAGGGCTTCATTTGTTTCATATACATTTAACTTATGAACATTTAGGCTTATGTACAGGGTTTCATTAGAGTGGACTATAAAGGGTGCAAAATTTTAAGGTGGCATTCTCAGAATGTCATAAACATTTAATTTTCTGTTTGGTCCTTCTAACCCTATGTTTATACACATATGATCTACCTACTTCATCTAACAAGTTTCACAGCTGACTAATTTATCTATGCCTCACAAAACATTGAGTTTTATTTTTTTCTTTTTGTTTTCTATAGTAGATCAGAATATTTTTAATTCATCAAACACATATTATACAGCTCAAGTCCATGTCTTTGTTATTCTATTTAATGAGTCTTCCTGATTATTCATCTATTATTCCAGACGAATTTTAGAATCATTTTACTAAGTTCATCAAGTTGTAATTAGATCATCCCAGTTAAGCACATGGTATTTAAATGTTTGAGATATCTTTCTCAGGCCTAAAAAAAATACAGAATTTTTCTCTCTGCATAACACCATGCTTTAATTTTTATTTATTCATTGAATAATGAATACTTATAGAGAACCTATATTATTCCAAGCACTATTCAGGGTACCAGTAACAAAACAAAGGAAAATAACAAACCAATAAAAACTTGCCCTCATAGAGTTTATATTTCGACATGGTAGATAAGTAACAGAAAAGATAAATATGTAAAACTTATACTATGTTAGATGGTGGGTGCTACAGGGAAAGATAAAGGAAAGATAGGGATATGGAAGACACTCTCTCAGATAAGGTAGCTGAAGAAAGCCTAATAAGAAGGTGACATGTAAGTGAATGCCTTTACAGAATGAAGAATGGAGGTTTGAGTTCAAGAGGTCTGAGTCATAGTCCATTGTATATAACATACCACTTCTTTATCCATTCATCAGTCACTGGATATTTGGGCTCTTTCCATAATTTGGCTATTGTAGAAAATTGTAGAAAATGCTGCTATAAACATTGAGGTGCATGAATTAGTATATTTGTATTCTTTTGGTAAATAACTAGTAGTGCAACTGCTGGACCATAGGGTAGTACTATTTTTAACTTTTTGAGAAATCTCCATACTGATTTCCACAATGCCTCCACCAGTCTTCACTCCCACCACAGTGCAAAAATGTTCCCCTTTCTCTGCATCCTCTCCAACTCCTATTGTTTCTTGTGTTGTTGATTTTAGTCATTTTGAAAGGTGTGAAGTGATATCTCACTACAGTTTTGATTTGCATTTCCCTGATGATGAGTGATGTTGAACATCTTTTCATGTTGGTTGGCCATCTGTAGGTCTTCTTTGAAAAAATGTCTACTCATGTCTTCTAACCATTTTTAATTGGATTATTTATTTTTTGGGCTGTTTGGCAAGTTCTTTATGTATTTCAGATACTAGCTCTTTATTGAATTTGTCATTTGCATTTATCTTCTCCCATTCTGTAGGTTGCTTTTTAGTTTTGTTGATTATTTCCTTTGCTGTGTAGAAGATTCTTATTTTGATGTCATCCTGATAGTTTGTTTTTGTTTTTCTTTCCTTTACCTCAGGCAACATATCTAGTAAAATGTTGCTATGGCCAATATCAAAGAAGTTACTAGCTGTGTTTTCCTCTAGGATTTTAGTGGTTTCTTGTCTCACATTTAGATTTTTAAGCCATTTTGAATTTATTTCTGTAAATGGTATAAGAAAATGGTCCAGTTTTATTCTTTTGCATTGGCCCTTCAACTTTTAAGACCTGTGCTGGAGAGATGAGTCCCCAAAACATCTAGCTTTGAAAGCCAATGACACCCACAAGTCTATAGAAAACTGTAGAACAGTTCTTAAAGGGCTTGCATGTGAACTCATTCACCCCAGGGGTCAGCACAGAGACAGCTAGATGACCGAAAAGCTCCCAGACTTTCTGTGGAAAAGGCTTATTATTTATCTTAAAGCGTTGGCCTGGGGTACCTGGTTGGCTCAGTCAGTTAAGCATTCAACTCTTGACTTTGGATCAGGTCATGATCTCAATATTTTGAGGTAAGCCCCATTTCATGCTTAAGATTCTCTCTCTCTCTCTCTTCCTCTCCCTCTGCCCCTTCCCCTCCTCCCCTTTCAAAAAAAAAGAAAGAAAGAAAGAATAAAAAAGTATTGGCCCTAAGGGCAGAGGCATCTAATTTAACACATAATTAGGGGCCTATGGAAATATTCTCCAAAGATGGAGGCTGGAAAGTGCCATCTCAGTTTTCTCTCTCTGCCTCATTCCAGCTCACTGGTAGCTCCTGCAAAGCGGCTGTACCCTTGCCTGACACCACAATTTTTGTGGCTGCTAGCCAGGTGACATCTCTAGATTATCTGGCTCTAATGACTAACAGAGCTCTGCTATGGGTCCCACAGGACTATAATAAATGGAGACGGGGTTCTTAACCAATCTCCCCCAGGACAGATTAGAGGGGCAACAGACTAAGACACCCAGCCATTCTTTGAAAGAGCTATTAGCTAAACTTCATAGCTATGGCCTGAGGGGTAGGCCTTTAATTAAACACATATCTAAGGGCTGACTTTAATCTTTTCCAGAGATCTCAGAGGGTGGTTGCTATTTTTACCCTCTTTCTGTCATGCTCTAGAGATCTGTTATCTCCCAAGAGGGAGCTATTCAAGGACTTGGTGCCCAAGTTTCTACATCTTCTACTCCAGCTTTCATGGCGGCTGCCCAGGGAAAACCCCTTGATCACCTACCTCTGGTGGCCAGGAGGATTTGCATTTGTAGGACCCCTAAGACTCTTAACAAATGGAGAGACAGTTCTGGGCATGTGACCACTTTCAGGGCACAGTACAAAAAGCAGACTGAAACATATGCCCATTATTTCTGTGAAAGTGGTCTATTTGCTTGCCTTGAAACTCAACCTAAGGGGCAGGCTTCTGGTTTGGTATACAACAAGGAGCCTACTAAGGTGTTCTCTAGAGACAGAGGCTGGTGGGTGTTATCTTTGAGTTCTCCCTCTGCTTTCTCCAGGTCTCTAGAATCTGTGAAAAACAGCTATTATCTTGTTTTCATAGCTGTGGCCTGAGGGGTAAGTTTCTAATTAATTAACATCTAGGGGCTAACTATAATCCTCTCCAGAAACTAGGGAGGCTGGATGTGCCATCTTCACACTCTCAATCTGTCTCATGTGAGATTATTAACATCTCCAAAAATAACCAGTTTATGTACACATCTGTCACCCTGGTTTTTGTGGTGGCTACCCAAAGGATACATCCCTTCATAGCCCAACTCTGGTGCCCACCAAGGCTTGTGTTCACAGGTTTAGTGGGATGGTAGCAAAGAGAGAAACAGTTTCTAACTGGGTATCACCCCAGGGCTCAGTACAGAGTGGGCAAACAGAAACTCCACTCACTAGTCTTCCCCTGAAAGAGGTGTATTTGTGTACTTTAAAAACTGTTGCCCAGACACCTGGGTGGCTCAGTCATTTGAGTGTCCGAATCTTGCTTTTGGTTCAGGTTGTGATCTCAGAGTCATGAGACTGAGTTCCATATCAGGCTCCATGCTCAGTGAGGAGTCTGTTTGAGATTCTCTTCCCCCTATCCCTCTTCCTCTCCCCCTCTCCCCACTCTCTTGGTCTCTCTCTCAAATGATAGATGAATAAATATTCTTTAAAAATTAAAAAATAAAACCTGATCCCTGACTGTCTGATTCCCAGTCAACCTTCATCCAGGTCCCATTTGGGACACTGACAGATGTTGACACACATTCACTAACTACTGGGAGCCACTAAAAATAAAGTAGTCAGCTTGGACAATGACAAAAGTTTGAGAGATAACCTAGAGCTAGGGCAGGGTTGAATGCCCAAGTTTGTCTCCTACAAGAGAATACTCTTTCAATACTGGGAGAGGAGCTGTTTTATCTAATGAAAAGAAACTAACACAGAGGGTCGAAGAAAATGAAGAAACAGAGAAATGTGTTTCAAACAAAATAAGATAAAACCAGAAAAAGATCTTAATGAAATAGAGAGATAGAAGAGTTACCTGATAGAGAGTTCAAATAAAAATAATAAAGATGTTCACCAAGGTCAGGAGAAGAAAGAATGAAAAAGAGTAAAAATTTCAACAGAAATAGAAAGTAAAAGGAAGTACTAAATAGAAGTCATAAAGCTAAAAAATAAAAAACTGAACTGAAAAAAAAATGCAGTTGAGTTTTGTTGAACCACAAAGGATCAGCAAATTTGAAGACAGAGCATTAGAACAGATCTAATAGGACTAGCAAAAAGAAAAAAGAACGCAAAAGAGTGAAGATACCTCAAGGGGCTTATGTGACAACTTTAGGTGGACCAACATTAGCATTATAGTGGTCCCAGAAAGAGAAGAGGGAGAGAAAGGGGCAGAAAATTTATTTGAAGAGACAATGGCTGAATATCTCCCTACTTTGTGAAAAAAAACAAAAACAAAAAACAAAGATATCTAAAGGGACTTATATGACAATATTAAGCTGGCCAACATTTGCATTATAAGTGTCTGAGTGTCTGAGAAAGAGAAAATAGTAAGAACTCCCAAATTTATGGCAGAAGCCCTTCCTACCATGGGGAAGGAAACAGACATCCAGATGCAGGAATCCCAGAAACTTCCAAAGAAGATAAACACTAATAGTTCTCTACCAAGACACATTTTAATCATAATGTCAGAAATTAAAAAGAAACAGAGAAGTAAAGAGCAGCAAGAGAGGGGCACCTGGGTGGCTCAGTTGGCTAAGTGTCTGCCTCCGGTTCAGGTCATGATCCCAGGGTCCTGAGACTGAGCCCCATATTGGGCTCCCTGCTGAGTAAGGAGGCTGCTTCTCCCTTTCTCTCTATCTGCTGTGCACAAGCCCTTGCTTGTGCTCTCTCTCCCTCTCTGTCAAATGAATAAATAAATAAATAAATAAAATCTTTAAAAATTTTTAAAAAAATGAAAAGCAGAAAAGAAAACCAATTACAAATAAGGGAACTACCATAAGATGATCAGGAGATTTTTTTCTGCAAAAACACTGCAGGCCAGAAGGGAGTGGCATGATATACTCAGAAGCCTGAAAGAAAAAACTGAAAACAAAAATAAAAAACCAAGAGTGTTTCACAAATCAAAACCACAAGGAGATATCACCTCACACCAGTCAGAAGGGCTAAAATTAACAAGTCAGGAAATGACAGATGCTGGAGAGGATGCGGAGAAAGGGGAACCCTCCTACACTGTTGGTAGGAATGCAAGCTGGTGCAGCTACTCTGGAAAACAGCATGAAGGTTCCTCAAAGAGTTGAAAATAGGGTGCCTGGGCGGCTCAGTGGGTCAAGCCTCTGTCTTCGGCTTGGGTCATGATCTCAGGGTCTTGGGATCGAGGCCCGCATGGGACTCTCTGTTCAGCAGGGAGCCTGTTTCACCCCCCTCCACCTCTCTGCCTAATTGTGATCTCTCTCTCTCTCTCACTCTGTCAAATAAATAAATGAATAAATAAATAAATAAAAATAAAATCTTTAAAAAAATTTTTTAAAAATAAAGTTGAAAAATAGATCTATCCTATGACCCAGCAATTGCACTACTGGGTATTTACCCTAAAGATACAAAAGTAGTGATCCGAAGTGGCACATGCACCCAATGTTTGTAGCAGCAATGTCTACAATAGCCAAACTATGGAAAGAACCTAGATGTCCATCAATAGATGAATGAATAAAGAAGATGTGGTATATATATATATATATATATATATATATATATATATATATACATATAATGGAATACTATGCAGCCATCAAAAGAAATGAAATCTTGCCATTTGCAATGATGTGGGTGGAACTAGAGGGTATTATACTGAGTGAAGTAAGTCAGTCAGAGAAAGACAACTATCATATGGTCTCCCTGATATGAGGAAGTGGAGATGCAACATGGGGGGTTTTGGGGGTAGGAAGGGAGGGAGACAAACCATAAGAGAGTCTTAATGTCACAAAACAAACTGAGGGTTGCCGGGGGTAGGGGGGTAGGGAGAGGGTGGTGGGTTATGGACATTGGGGAAAGTATGTGTTATGGTGAGTGCTGTGAAGTGTGTAAACCTGGCGATTCACAGACCTGTACCCCTGGGGCTAATAATACATTATATGTTTATAAAAAAATTAAAAAATTAAAAAAACCTTGATTGTACAATCTGAAATCATAAAATTCCTAGAAGAAAACATAGGCAGAAAGGTCTTTTATATGTCTTAGTGTTGTTGTTTTTTTTTAACTGACTCCACAGGCAAGGCAATAAAAGCAAAAATAAACAAATGGGACTATCTTAAACTAAAAAGCTTTTGCACAGTGAAGGAAACTATCAACAAAATGAAAAGTCAGCATATGGACTGGGAGAAAATATTTACAAATCATATTTCTGGCAAGGAACTAGTATCCAAAATGTATAAAGAACTCATACAACTTAATAGCATAATAAAATTTCAATTCAAAATGGATAGAAGATCTTAGTGATTTTTCAAAAGAAGATGTACAGATGGCCAAGAGGTACATGAGAAGATGCTCAACATCACTTATTGTCAGGGAAATGCAAATCAAACCACAATAAGATATTACCTCGCTCCTGATAGAATGGCTAGTAACAACAAGAAGAAGAAGACGGGGAGGGGGGGAGGAGGGGAAGGAGGGGGAGAAGGAGGAGGAGGAGAGGGAGAAGGGGGAGGAGAGGAAGGAAGGAAGGAAGGAAAAAGAAAGAAAGAAAGAAAGAAAGAAAGAAAGAAAGAAAGAGAAAGAGAGAGAAAGAAGAGAAGAAGAGAAGAGAAGAGAAGAGAAGAGAAGAGAAGAGAAGAGAAGAGAAGAGAAGAGAAGAGAAGAGAAGAGATCAACAAGTGTTGGCAAGGATGTGGAGAAAAGGGAACACTTGTGCACTGTTGCCAGGAAGGTAAATTGGTGAGACACTGTGGAAAAGAGTATGGCGATTCCTCAAAATATTAAAAATAGAATTACCATCTAGGGGCGCCTGGGTGGCTCAGTGGGTTAAAGCCTCTGTCTTTGGCTTGGGTTATGATCCCAGAGTCCTGGGATCGAGCCCCACACCAGGATCTCTGCTGGGCGGGGAGCCTGCTTCCCTGCCCCCTCTGCCTGTCTCTCTGCCTACCTGTGATCTCTGTCAAATAAATAAATAAAATCTTTTTTAAAAAAAGCAAAAATAAACATTGCAACAATATTTACAATAGCTAAGAAATGGAGGCAGCCTAAGTATCCATTAATAGATGAATGGATAAAGAAGATGTGACATATACATACAATGGAATATTACTCAGCCGTAAAAGAAAGAATGAAATCTTGCCAGATGTAAAAACAGGGATGGACCTTGAGGACATTATGCTAAGTGAAATAAGTCGGAACAAGAAAGATAAATAGGTAAATACCATATGATTTCACTTATATGTGGAATCTAAAAAACAATGAAGAAACAAAACTAGACTAATGGATCCAGAGGATGGACTAATGATTGCCAGAGGAAAGAAGATTGGGGTAGATGGAATAAGTGAAGGGGATTAAGATATATAAAGTTCCAGTTATAAAATGATTAAGTCATAGATATATAATGTACAGCATGAGGCTATAGACAACAATATTGTATTAAATTTGCATGTTGACAGATGGTAACTAGACTTATTAGTTTATCATTTGTGGTACACCTTAAACTTAATATAAGATTGCATGTTAGTTATGCTTTAGTAAAAAATAAATAAATAAGATAAATGTGTTTTCTTCTTCTTCTTTTTTTTTTTTAAGATTCCATTTATTTACCTGACAGACAGAGATCACAAGCAGGCAGAGAGGCAGGCAGATAGAGAGGGGGAAGCAGGGTCCCTGCTGAGCAGAGAGCCCGATGCGGGGCTCAATCCCAGGACCCTGGGATCATGACCCGAGCCGAAGGCAGAGGCCTAACCCACTGAGCCACCCAGGCGCCCCAAGATAAATGTGTTTTCAGTCCCAGCCTCCCTTCTCTCTCTTTTTTTAATTGAGGTATGATTGACCTACATTATATTAGTTTCAGGTATACAACATAACAATTCAATATTTGTTCACATTGAAAAGTGATTACCACAATAAGTATAATTAATGTCTATAAATAAAATAACACTTTTTTTTTCTGTGTTGAGAACTTTTAAGATCTACTCTCTTAGTAACTTTCAAACATGCAATACTGTATTATTAATTATGGTCACCATGCTGTCCATTGACTTATTCAACTGGAACTGTGTACCTTTTTACCCCATTCACCCATTTCTTCCACCTCCATAGCCCCTTGCTTCTTGCATCCACTAGTCTGTTCTCTTTTCATGATTCTTCCCTTGATTCCACATATAAGTGAGATCAGACAGTATTTGTTATTCTTCTTTCACTTAGCATAATTCCCTCCGGGGCCATCCATGTTGTCACAAATGGCAAAATTTCTTTCTTTCTTTTTATTTATTTATTTATTTATTTATTTGACAGAGAGAGAGAGAGATCACAAGTAGGCAGAGAAGCAGGCAGAGGGAGGGGGAAGCAGGCTCACTGCTGAGCAGAGAGCCCGATGCGGGGCTCGATCCCAGGACCCTGAGATCACGACCTGAGCCGAAGGCAGAGGCTTAACCCACTGAGCCACCCAGGTGCCCCAAAATTTCTTTCTTTTTAATGGCTGAATATTATTCCTGTATATATGCACCACATCTTCTTTAACCATTTATCCATGGATGGACACTTGGTTTGCTTCTATATTTTGGCTACTGTAAATGATGTTGCTGTAAACATGGGGAAGGAGATATCTTTTTAACTTAGTGTTTTTGTTTCCTTTGGATAAATACCCACAAGTGATATTGCTGGACCACACAGTAATTCAATTTTTAACTTTTTTGAGGAACCTCCATACTGTTTTCCATTGTGGCTACATCAATTTACATTCCCACAACAATGTACAAGGGTCCCCTTTTCTCCATGCCCTTGATAACACATATTTCTTGTCTTTCTGGTAATAGCCATTCTCACAAATGTGAAGTGATATCTTATCGTGGTTTTGATTTTTACTTCTCTGTTGATTAGTCCTGCTGACCATGATTTCATGTACTTGTCAACTATCTGTATGTTTTCTTTGGGAAAATGTCTGTTGAGATCTTCTGCCCATTTTTAAATTAGATTTTTTTCTTGCTATTGAGTTCTGTGAGTTTTTTTTTTTTAAAGATTTTATTTATCCACCTGACAGAGATCACAAGTAGGCAGAGAAGCAGGCAGAGAGAGATAGGAGGAAGCAGGCTCTCCGCCGAGCAGAGAGCCCGATGCGGGGCTCGATCCCAGGACCCTGGGATCATGACCCGAGGCGAAGACAGAGGCTTTAACCCACTGAGCCACCCAGGTGCCCCAAGTTCTGTGAGTTTTTAAATATTTTTGGATATTAACCCTTTATTAAATATATGATTTAAAGATATTTTCTAGGTTGCCTTTTTATTTTGATAAAGGTTTTCTTTTCTATGCAGAAACATTTTGGATTAATGTAGTCCCATTTGTTTATTTTTGCTTTTATTGTTTTTGTTTTTGGTGTCAAATCCAAAAACTCATCACCAAGACAGATGTCAAGGAGCTTATCACTTATGTGTTCTTCCAGGAGATTTATGGTTTCAGATCTTACATTCAAGTCTTTATTCCATTTTAAATTAATTATTATAAATGGTGCATGAAAGTGGTCCAGTTTCATTCTTTTACATGTACCTCTCCAGTATTTCCTACACTGTTTACTGAAGAGACAATCCTTTCACATTGTGTATTCTTGGCTCCTTTGTCTTAAATTAATTGACTGTAAATGTATGCATTTTTTCCTGGCCTCTTTATTTTGTGTTTCACTGATCTCTGTGTCTGTTTTAATGCCACTGCCATACTGTTTTGATTACTATACAGTATTGATTCAACAATTCTATACATTACTCAATGCTCACCATGATAATTGTAGTCACCATTTGTCACTATACAACATTATTGAATCTGTAGTTTGCTTTGGGTAGTATGGAATTTTAACAGTACTAATTCTTCCAATCCATAAGCATGTGATATCTTTTCATTTATTTGTCTTCTTCAACTTCTTTCATCTCTGTCATAGTTTTCAGTCTACAAGTCTTCAATGTCTTTGGTTAAATTTCTTAGATATTTTATTATTTTGATGCAACTGTAAAAGCTTTACATTTTTAATTATTTTTTAAGCTCATCATAAAAATGTCATGTGATTTTTCCATTTTGTTATAAATTTGTTTCAAAACCTATTATGATTTTCTTTGATGTGTGATTTTTTTATGAGTATGTGCATGTGTTTGTTTGTCTTTTCCAAAATTCTAATGCTGTTGCATTATGATCAGAAAGTCAAGGAATGCAACTTATATGATATGATGTTGACTTTCTGAAATTTGTCACATCTCTTCCAAAGCTTACTATTATATGTTAAAATTTTTTGTAAAAGTTGAATTGTTGATGAAAAGTTTATAAGCATGTTTTATTTTAATTTTTTGAAGTGTTTTAATTTTTATTTAAATTCTAGTGAGTTAATGTACAGTGCAATATTAGTTTCAGGAGTAGCATACGGTGATGCATCACTTTCATCCAACATCAATTGTTCATGGCAACAAGTATCCTCTGAAATGCCCATCACCAGTCTAGCTCATCCCCCACCGACCTCTCTCCATCAACCCTCAGTTTGTTCTCTGTCATTAAGAGTCTCTTATGGTTTGCTTCTTTCTCTCTCTTTTTTTTTTCTATTTCCCCTCCTTCCTAGGTGTTCATCTGTTTTGTTTCTTAAATTCCACATATGATTGAAACCATATGGTATTTTTCTTTCCCTGACTGACTTATTTTGCTTAGCATAATACACTCTAGCTCCATTCATGCGGTTGCAAATGGCAGGATTCATTCTTTTTGAAGGTTGAGTAATATTCCATTCATTATAGATGTGGAGATATATATATATAGATAGATAGATAGATATAAATCTTCTTTATCCATTCATCAATCAATGGACATATAGACATTTGGGCTTTCTCCATATTTTGGCTATTGTTGATAATGCTGCTGTAAACATAGGGGGGGCATGTGCACCTTTGAATTAGTATTTTTGTATCCTTTGGGTAAATACCTAGTAGTGCAATTGCTGGATCATAGAGTAGTTCTATTTTTTTTTTAATATTTTATTTATTTATTTGACACAGAGAGAGATCACAAGCAGGTAGAGAGGCAGGCAGAGAGAGAGGAAGAAGCAGGCTCCCCGCTGAGCAGAGAGCCTGATGCGGGACTCGATCCCAGGACCCTGGGACCATGACCTGAGCTGAAGGCAGAGGCTTTAACCCACTGAACCACCCAGGTGCCCCAAGTAGTTCTATTTTTAACTTCTTGAGGAACCTCCATACAATTCTCCAGAGTAGCTGCATCAGTTTGCATTCCTATCAATAGTGCAAGCTTGTTCCTCTTTCTCTGTATCCTCACCAACACCTGTCATTTCTTGTGTTAATTTTAGTTATTCTGACAGGTGTGAGGTGGTATCTCATTGTGATTTTGTTTTCTATAAGACTGTTTAGGTAACTGTTAATATATTGGCATGATGCTTTCTAGAAAGTCTCATACCCAGCAACAAAGAATGATAACACTTAATTAGCCTTTTTGGCATACTGGAATCTAGAATATCTTCAAATGAACATAAGTTATTTTAAATCTTAGTGAGATTGAACAAAATTTTATAAATGTACTAAATATTTGTGTCTCATATTTTATTAATTCCTTTATTGTGACTATAACTAATTTTTCCATTGGGTTTTAGTCTTTTATTGATTGATAAAGATTCTCAATAAGATTTTTTAAAAATAAAACTTTTGCCCAACATGATCAATTTTTGTAGCTATTTCAAAAGTATTTTCAGTCTCTAATTGATGGGTGATGGGTTCTATATATGTCCACTAGGTCTAGCTTGTATAATTGTGTTGTTTAAATCTATGTTCTAACTAAATTTTATTATTGGATCTATGAGCTTAGGGCCGAAATGTCTTAAAAGTCCCCACTATTATGGTGGGTATGTCAATTTCTACTTAAAATTTAATTTTTCCTTTACTTATATTTGAATTTATGTTATTTTCTTAGTGGGTTATATTTAATGGGTTATATTTTTTTTTCTTTTTTTTAAAGATTTTATTTATTTATTTGACACAGAGAGAGAGATCACAAGTAGGCAGAGAGGCAGGCAGAGAGAGAGGAGGAAGCAGGCTCCCTGCCAAGCAGAGAGCCCGATGTGGGGCTCGATCCCAGGACCCTGAGATCATGACCTGAGCCGAAGGCAGAGGCTTAACCCACTGAGCCACCCAGGTGCCCCTAATGGGTTATATTTATCATTTCATCTAACTCCTATTCTGTTCATGTCTTTTTAATTAAACTTTATGTTATGAGATAATTATAGATTCATATGCAATTTTAAGATACAATAGAGAGAGATCCTTGTGCCCTTTGCCTAGTTTCACTAATGGTATCAAGATATAAAGAATTTCCATCACCACAAGGAACCCTCTTACTGAACTTTGATAACCACACCCATCCCCTCTCCTTCCTATCTATTCATAACCTCTGGCAACCACCATTCTGTTCCCCATTTCTATAATTTTGTCATTTCGAGACTGTTATATAAATGGAATCATATGATATGTAATCTTTTGGGGTTGGTGTTTTTTCACTCAGCATAGTTCTCTGGATATTCATCCGGGTTATTAAGTATATCCATAGTTCGTTCCTTTTTCTACTGAGTAGTATACCATGTGTGGTTGTACCACAGTCTCCTTAATCATTTACCCATTAAAGGCATCTGGGTTGCTTCCAACTGTGGACTACTATGAAAAAATAGTCATGTACAGGTGTTTGTGTGAATGTAAGACTTTATTTCTCTGACAAATTGCTGGGTCATGTGGTAAATCTACCTTAAGTTTTTTTTTTTTTTAAATCTTTTTTTTTTTTTAAAGATTTTATTTATTTGTCAGAGAGAGAGAGAGTGAGAACAAGCAGATAGAGTGGCAGGCAGAGGCAGAGGGAGAAGCAGGCTCCCTGCCGAGCAAGGAGCCCGACGTGGGACTCGATCCCAGGACTCTAGGATCATGACCTGAGCCGAAGGCAGCCGCTTAACCAACTGAGCCACCCAGGCGTCCCTCTACCTTAAGTTTTTAAAGAAACTACCAAATTGTCTTCCGCTGATAATCCCACCAGCAATGTATGAGCAATCCAATTTCGCTGAGCCTCACCAGGATTTGCTATTGTCTTTATTTTTTTAAATATTTTTTAATATTATAAAAAATAATATTTTTAATATTAAAAAATAATATTTTTAAATATTTTTAAATATTAGTCATTTGGATAATTGTGTAGTGATATTTCATTGTAGTTTTAACTTGCATTTCCTAATAACTATGATGTTGAGCATTTTTTTCATATGCAGCTTTGCCATATATATCTTCTGTGAAATGTCTTTTATCTAATTGCATTGCTTCTTATTTTGATTTTCAGAGTTAATTATATATTCCAGATACTAGCAGTTCACTAGAAATGTGGTTTACAAATTCTTTTTCCTAGTCTATAGTTTATCATACTCTTAGCTTTTAGTCTTTCAAAACAGACTCTTAAATATGGAGAACAACTGATGGTTATCAGAGGAGAGGTGAGTTGTGGGGGGGGCGGTGAAATAGGTGATGGGAATGTAGGCGTTCGCTTGTGATGAGCACTGGATGTTAAACAGAATTGTTGAATCATTACATTGTACACCTGAAACTAATATAAGACTGTATGTTAACTATATTGGAATTAAGATATTACATATATTTAAATGGCTTTCACAGAGCAAAAACTTGTCATTTTTATGAAATCTACTTTATTTTTCCTCTTATGGATTATGCTTTGGTGTTAAGTCTAAGAATTTTTTGCCTAGTCCCACATCCTGAAATTTTTCTCTATTCTTATTACCAAAAGTTTTATAGTTTTATGTTTAACATTTAAGTCAGTAATTCATTTGGAGTCTGGAATCCTGCCTAAAGCCTATCCCAAATTTTTACAACGTCCCTACTGTTCCAGAACAGAAAGTCAATTCAAACTAGATATTTTAGGGTTTGCATTTTGCAACATCTCTCTCTTAATATTTGTTTTTATGTTAGTTCTTATATTAGTATTGATAATGACATTATCAATACTAATAATTATCAATACTAATTATTATATTAGTGTTTACATTAGTATTACTAGTTATATTTTATATAATATTCTTTGATATCAACATTATAGGTACATTGTGGCATGAAAATTTATTATTTCAAAGTCTGGAATATAGACAAATATCTATCAATTCTATCTTATTTGGTATCTCAATTGTCAACTGGAACAAGATTTAAGATTTCCAAAAAGAAAATATGCATATTAATTTGATCAAATATGATTAAATATTTAACCAAATATGAATATTGATTTAACCAAAAATCATGGTTTAACTGTACTAGGAGGAGAAGTAGAGAGAGAGACTATGTGGATGAGTAAAAGGAGTCCAGGAGCCATAAGTTCTAATTTTTATATCAAGGAATAATAAATTGATTCAAAATTGAAAATCAATATGTAGGAAGTTAAGCATATTATTTAGAAATCTGGAGAAAATAACTGGAAGAAATAGGTCAAAGTTTTGAAAATGACTATGGAGAACAATGTAGAACAATGGAGAGAGATGGGAAAGAGGGCTATAGTTTTTATTAAAAGCCTTGAGAAATTATTTGACTTTTATAATCATTTACATATATAACTTTGATAACATAATTTTTTTTAAAAGTTGCCAAAGGCAGTTCTGCATCATGTCATGCTGTCTTCTGATATTGGACCATTGATGTTAAGAACAGTGGCTACTTGAGTTTTTTCTAAGGGCAATGGACTGAAAAATAAAAGTGGTCACCAGACCAAAGAACACTGTACGCTCCCATGCCTCAGTGAATCCACCTGTAAGCAAGCATGTGTGGAAGAAATAACAGCTATCTTCTGGTGAATTTGGACATCACTTACTAGTTAGATCCTACATGTTCAGGAATGTGTGGAAACTGATACCTGGAGCTCTCCACATGAGTAGGGTTGATGTCAGGTTCATATGTAGTATCAGATGACCCATCCAAGAATCAGTGGCATTGGAAAAGAACTGGCCACTTAGATCTGATTTATCAATAGATAGACTGTAAGACCTTAAAACAACTGGCATCCATTTTTATGGGGGAAAGGAGACAATTATCTCTGAGGTTGACATGCTAACATTTGAAGAGTCAGAATGCTTATTTCAAGGCAGAGAAAGAGGTTCCAAGAAGCTGCAGGGGTTGGGGATAGCTGGTTGGGTCATTAGCTCTCATTCAGAAAGGTCAGGCACCAGAGACAGGATGCAGAGGGCTGATGCGGAAACAAGATGTCTCAACTCTAGGAAGGCTTTCCACTGGGGCCCATGGCCATCTCTCCTGCAAGTTCCCAGAAGAGGTCTCTCCTTCAAAAGTGGCTCTGTGTGGACCTCAGCCAGCCAGGCTCCCTGGGGGGCAGCATGAGGCACCCAAGACCTGGGGGCTCTGATTCTGGCCCAAGGAGCTAATCCTTAGTGATGGCAAGTGATGTGATAAGTTCTTTCATGCCAAGAACCACATTTTAAGCATTTTTGTATCCCTAGGTTCTCTTCCCACAGCATGATAAGGACATGCATTACCTTCATACAGAACTTAATCAACGAAAAAACAAGGGTTGCGGGGCGCCTGGGTGGCTCAGTGGGTTAAGCCGCTGCCTTCGGCTCAGGTCATGATCTCAGGGTCCTGGGATCGAGTCCCGCATTGGGCTCTCTGCTCAGCAAGAAGCCTGCTTCCCTCTCTCTCTCTCTCTCTGCCTGCCTCTCCGTCTACTTGTGATCTCTCTCTCTCTGTCAAATAAATAAAGAAAAAATCTTTAAAAAAAAAACAAAAAAAAAACAAGGGTTGCTTTCAGTTGAAAATGCTAGTGTTAGTCCCTCAGAACACCAGTTCGTATGTCACAGAAAATACTCAGTTTCCCCCATTGCAGGAAAATAAGTGCTTGTAATGAAGAAATTGTTATGTTAGGAGGATCTTATACAAATATCCTTGTCTTCTAATCAAAATTTCAAATTGATTTCTATTAATTTCCGAACTTACTAAATTTGTCAAATTCCTAACAATAAAGAAGAGGCCTATATATTTTAATAGTTCACATTTGTTACGGAGGATTTTTTAAGTTGTTGTTTCCAAGAATTAATCAAATATAATGTATTAATTAACACAAATATCAAAGATTGTTTTTATTTTTTATTTATTTAAATTCAATTAACATATAATGTATTATTGATTTCAGAGGTAGAGATCAGTGATTCATCAGTATTATATAACACCCAGTGCTTGTTCCATCATGTGCCCTCCTTAATGCCCATTACCCAATTATCCCATCCCCACATCTCACCCACCTCCAGCAAACCTCAGTTTGTTTCCTATGATTATGAGTCCCTTATGGTTTTTCTCTCTCTCTGATTTCATCTTGTTTTGTTTTTCCTCTCTTTCCCTATGAGCCTCTGGTTTGTTTCTTAAATTCCACATGTCAGTGAGATCATATGATAATTGTCTTTCTCTGATTGACTTATTTTGCTTACCATAATACCCTTTAGTTCCATCCATTGTTGCAAATGGCAAGATTTCATTCTTCTTGATGGCTGAGTAATAGTCCATTGTGTATATATACCACCTCTTCTTTATCCATTCATCTGTCACTGGACATCTGGGCTCTTTTCATATTTTGGTTATTGTGGACATTGGTGCTATAAACATTGGGGTACAGGTGGCCTTCAAATCATTGTTTTTCTCCTTTGGATAAGTAGCTAGTGGTGCAATTTAAGGGTCATAGAGTGCTCTATTTTTAACTTTATGAAGAACCTCCATACTGTTTTCTAGTGGCTGCACAAGTTTGCATTCCTACCAAGAGTGTAAAGCATTCCCCTTTCTCCATATCCTCGCCAACCTCTGTTGTTTCCTATCTTGCTAATTTCAGCCATTTGGACTGGTGTGAGATGATATTTTATTGTATTTTTGATTTATATTTCCCAATGATGAGTGATGTCGAGCATCTTTTCATGTGTCTCTTGGCCATCTGTAAGTCTTCTTTGAAAAAATATTTGTTTAGGTCTTCTCATTTTTTAATTGGTTATAGTGGGGTATTGAATTTGTTAAGTTTTTTATAGATTTTGGATACTAACCCTTTATCAGTACATCATTGCAAATATCTTCTCCCATTCCATAGGTTGCCTCTTAGTTTTAGTGATTGTTTACTATGCAAAAGTTTTTTATCTTGATGGTGTCCCAATAGTTTATTTTTGCCTTTGTTTCCTTTGACATATAAGAAGTTGCTACGGACAATGCCAAAGAGGTTATTGCTGTGTTCTCTAGGATTTTGATGGTTTCCTGTCTCACACCTAGGTCTTTCATCCATTTAAAATGTACTTTTAGGGGCGCCTGGGTGGCTCAGTGGGTTAAGCCGCTGCCTTCGGCTCAGGTCATGATCTCAGGGTCCTGGGATCGAGCCCCGCATCGGGCTCTCTGCTTGGCAGGGAGCCTGCTTCCTCCTCTCTCTCTGCCTGCCTCTCTGCCTGCTTGTGATCTCTGTCTGTCAAATAAATAAATAAATAAAATCTTTAAAAAAAAAATAAAATAAAATGTACTTTTAGGGGCACCTGGGTAGCTCAGTGGGTTAAAGCCTCTGCCTTCAGCTCAGGTCATGATCTCAGGGTCCTGCGATTGAGCCCCACATCGGACTCTCTGCTCAGTAGGGAGCCTGCTTCCCCTCTCTCTCTGCCTGCCTCTCTGCCTACTTGTGATTTCTGTCAAAAAAATGAATAAAATCTTTTAAAAAAATAAAAAAATACTAAGATTTCAAATAAAATTAAAAAAATGTACTTTTATGTAAGGTGTAAGAAAGTGGTCCACTTTCATTCTTTTGTATGTTGCTATCCAGTTTTCATAACACCATTTGTTGAAGAGACTCTTTTCCTTTGGCTATTCTTTCCAGCTTTGTCAAAGACTAGTTTACCATATTGTTTTGGGGTCATTTCTGAGTTTTTTTATTCTGTTCCATTGAACTAGGTGTCTATTTTCGTGCCAGTGCCATACTGTCTTGATGGCTATAGCTTAGTATTAAACTTGAAGTCCAGAATTGAGATGCCTCCAGCTTTGCTTTTTCTTTTTCAAGATTGCTTTGGTTATTTGGGGTCTTTTGTAGTTCCATACAAAATTTAGGGTTGTTTGTTCTAGCTATGTAAAAATTCTGTTGGTATTTTGATAGGGATTTCATTAAATGTGTAGATTGCTTTGGGTATACAGACATTTTAATAATACTTGTTCTTCCAATCCATGAGCATGGAATATTTTTCCATTTCTTTGGGTTATCATCAATCTCTTTCATCAGTGTTTTATAGTTTTCAGAATACAGATCTTTTCACCTCTTTGGTTAGGTTTATTCATAGGTATCTTATGGGTTTTGGTGCAATTGTAAATGGGACTGATTGCCTGATAACTCTTTCTGCCGCTTCATTATTAGTAAATAGAAATGCAACAGATTTTGTGTGTTGATTTTGTATCCTGTGACTTTACTGAATTCATATTTTAGTTCTGGCAATTTTGGGGTGGTTTTTGGGCTTTCGATATAGAGTATCATGTCATCTGCAAATAGTGAAAATTTGACTTCTTCCTTACCGATTTGGATGCCTCTTCTTTTTGTTGTCTGATTGCTGAGGCTAGGGCTTCCAATACTATGTTAAACAACAGTGGTGAGAGTGGACATTCCTGTCTTGTTCTAGACCATAGAGGGAACAAGTTTCTCCTCATTGAAGATGAGACTAGCTGTGGCTCCTTCATATATGGCCTTTTTCATGTTGAGGTATGTTCCCTCTAATCCTACTTTGTTGAGGGTTTCTATCATGAGTGGATGTCGTACTTTGTCAAATGCTTTTTCTTCATCTATTGAAAGGATCATATGGTTTTTATCCTTTCTTTAATTAATGTGGTATATCATGTGGATTGATTTGTGAATATCGAACCAAGCCTGCAGCCTAGGAGTAAGTTCCACTTGATTCTGGTGAATGATTCTTTTAATGTACCGTTGAATTCAGTTACTAGTATTTTACTGAGAAATCCTAATTTCTAATACCAATTTCTCACCTAATTGGATAACTTTAGCTAAGTCCCCTGATTTCTCTGAGACTTTCTTTCCCTAGTAATTAAATTTATTTCTGTTGGTCCAATATATTTTTTATTTTCTCCTAGATGCTGCCCAAGACAAGAGTCATATGTAAGTTGCCTTTGCTTATTAAAACAAGCTACCGGGGCACCTGTGGTTTTGTGTAGTGTTGGGGAACCTGATCAAAAAGGTATGACGATCTGAGAGTTGGACCTCAGGACTGGAGAGGCTCCCTTTTTAAAAAGTTTTAAGATTTAACAGGCTGATGCAGGGATCCACCTGGCTTGCTGCTGCCCAAGACAAGACTCATATGTAAGTTGCCTTTGCTTATTAAAACAAACAATCAGGGCACCTGGATGGCTCAATTGGTTAAGTATCTGCCTTCGGCTCAGGTCATGATCCCTGGGTACTGGGATTGAGCCCTATGTTGGGCTCCCTGCTCAGCGGGGAGCCTGCTTCTCCCTTCCCCTACCACTCTGCCTACTTGTGCTCTGTCAAATAAATACATAAAATTTTAAAAAACAAAAACCTGCAACCTACCATTCTGGAGTGGACTGCCTCTTTCTTTGGTCTGTCCTAGCCCAATACAAGGCCTGTGTTCAGATTATATCTGGGAAACTCCTAAGAGAGTTGCAAACCTACTTGTGGCCACCACCACAGGCCCCTCCCACCCTCATGCTTCCCTTTTATAGACTCTCTTTCCCTCTCCCCAGTCAAGTCCTTGGCAACCACTATCCTGTTTTCACCTCTATAATGGCATGATTTCAAGACTGTCATATGAATGGGATCTCGCAGTACACAACCTTCTGAGTTTGGTTTTCACTCACCCAACTTCCCTGGAGGTCCATCCAAGTCCTTGCGTCTAGTTAGCTGACTTTTGATGGTGTGTCTTGCCTATTCCTAAAAAGTATTTGCCAGCAGCTATAATTAGTATCACATTGGTGGTGCTGGCTTTTTAAAGTCTTTATCTGCTCAAAACACATTGAGCTCCTACTATGTGAGGAATGCACCAGAATAAAGAGATGAATCAAATGTATTTCTGACTTACAACCTGAGTTTGGCGGAAGAATCTTATGGCTCATTAAGACCACAGACTGGCTTGAAGAAAAAGTGGAAACCAGCGATACAGATTTTCTGTAGAAAGGACCAAGTACTATAGCAGCTCAGGGCCCTAATCTGGAGGACAGCTGGAGAAGGGAACAGTGGACTACCCTGGAATATTTTTTATATAGTTCTTGAGGAAACTGTAATGCCCATATTAAAGTTGGGGTAGGGTGGGCAGAACCAAACCAACACTGAGTAGAACTGCCCTGGAAATAAATCACAGGCCCCACTTTTCCAAAGCATGATGGCTCAAAATATCCATCCTTCTCTGTTGGTGTGAAGAGAACTGGCAACTCCCCATTCTGTTCTATGGGGATAAGAATTCCTGACCAGAGAGAGCTAAGATTCCTTTCTGTTTGTGGTGACAGGAAGTGAGCATTTAGTCTTCCTGACTGATCCAGAATGTCCTGGACTTTGGATCAAGAAACTGGGTGAAAAGACAAGTAGCCAGGAGGAAAAAGTAAAAAGACCTGGGTACACACTTACCACTACCCTCAGTTACAAATAGCAGAGAGAAATCTGAGTCCTCCTGGAGCAGGAAGGAAAAGCTTTTGGGGTCCTGCTAGTGGTGCTGGATTTTGCTCCATTCGAAGCAATGAAAGAACGTTCTATCCTGGCTTGGCTCATTTTTTTATTTCTCAGGTAGTACTTGCCATATAGGCCACGAAGCAGGAGATTGGATTTTAGTTGGAAAAACTTGTCCATTGGGCTCCCACTTAACCCTGGCTTCTTCAGATCCTCTTCTCTTCTTCCCATGGGAGTCATTAATTGGGAATTGTTGAAGTGGGCACACAGGGACCCATGCTGTTTCAGGGTTTGTTGTGACGCTGTGGCAGGCACTCCTCACCCATCCACACTCAAATATTCAAATTCATATGGTGTTTGGCTGATCATAATTCCTAGGGATAACAGCCTGAGTTCCAAATGGAAAACAAATTTTAGGTAGAAGAATATATATGGAGATGTTCAGATAAAGGAAAGAGGACAGACCATAAGAAATTTACTGTGAAATTAAGGAA